>NC_139409.1:34400000-35600000 GCF_905368555.1 Meleagris gallopavo
AAATATGAGATCACAGATAGAAATGAGTCTCTTTCTTACACACTTCTCTCCTTATATGCTACTTACTCTTTCAACACCTGGGCCTTTTTTTGTAGACAATCTGATAGCAGGTATTAATGCTTTATCGTATGCTTTTCATATTATCTTAGAGAATTATAGTAAGATACATATATATTCAGAAGATACTGTTTTCTTCCAGAAGAACTGACAACCGTCCAGAAAAACTATGCTTTGGCAACAGATTACTCCTTCATTTTTGTTTTTTAATGTTTACCCTACGCAAATCACCCAATCATTGTCACAGGATGGTGTGGATAGTATGTATACTGATAAGCAAGAAAGAGAAAGTAGTGTCTTCTATAAAATCAAAAGTGACAGCATTAAAAATCTGCAACATAACTAGTTTAGGTTGAGCCATTTCTCCCACACAGTCTTAAAACCAACTAAGTCTGTTCTAATACGTGCACTGGAAAAGGCTGCTTATTTGATGAATGCTATTTTATTATTCATCCACTACAAATCTTGATTTCTTCCTTGCAGTTCCTTCTGTAAGAAAATCCCACTTCTCCTATCTCCCTCTGATGTTATTATGTGATGACCTGGCATTCCCATTTCAGCTCCCAGTTATTCACAATGCCTTATTTACACTGCTTTAAGATGTCTATGTCAAATGAAACTTTACAGACTAAAATTAGAGGCTGAAGTTGCTTCAGCAATCAAGAAGAGGAACAGGTGCATTCACAGGGAAGACTCAATGCTCTTCTGTCTGATACCTGAGGCATATCTGATGAAATGGTCAAGACCTGAGAAAATATAGTATGTCACTACTGAATGCATTCACTATCAAAGAAACCACATCAACATATTTACAGAAACTGTCATTTCTGCATCTTACTCTTCAAAATCTATTTATAAAGTCAAACATGAAAAAAAGGAATTTTTTTGAAAGCTATAAAGAGCACTGGTATAAGAAAGGAAGGTAAGAAGTAAAGCAAAAGCCCTGTCTAGCACTGAAGTAAATTGGAAGTGATGATTCAAAACTCTCAAATGGCCATGAAAAGCCTTAATGCAAACATGCTACTTTTGTTGCATTTCAAAACAAACAAACACAACTTCTCAATGAAAGATAGACTCCAAAGAGTATTAACTATTAAAAAAAAATAAAAAAATCCTGCTACTAAATTTCAAAATCCTTTTTCTTAAAAAAGGAATTTTATGAACCATAGTCTTTTAAAACGGGGTAATTTTGTTGCGTAAGCAGCCTTTCTTAAAACACATTTCAATGACCCAGTTATGTCTCTGTTTTATTTTTGTAATATTTTTATATGAACTAGGATAAGACTGCAGTTAAACGCTGCTCTTCAATTTATTTTTCCATCTGCTTTTAGCTGCAGGATAGCATATCTTATCACATTTGATACACAGGGTCAAAGGAATAAAAAAATTAACCCTGTATTTTTGCATAATATGTATAAATAAATTCGGATGGTGCAAACTCAGCAAGTGGAATATTTTTACTATCTTGTTATAATGTTTCTGTATTCACTTATATTTCAGCCATCAACAATCGAATGTAGTTTGCTGTTATTAACACAGTTCTACGAATCACTAAGAAAAATCCAGTATCTGAGCTAGAGAGGACACAAGGTCACATTTTCAGAAGGTAATCTTTTCACACATAGAAGAGGCAATAGGCCAAGTCACTTAGCTTTTCCTAGCTAATCAAACTGCACAATTTCAGCATAGTGGTTCTTTTTAGATGTAGGTGGTGATGAAATGATCCTAGGCTTGGGAACACATCCAAGATGCATACACACTCCCAAACACCTCCCCCTACTCACCCCACCTCCGGCTGATTTGAATACAGACACATTTATCAATATGTTTTAAGGTAGCAACCACGCTGATACGGACAATTATGAAACAAGAGAGGTCACAGTGAAACCAACTAGGAGTATGTGACCAAAGTTATGCGGAGAAAAACGAGCTCATGTCAGCATCAGGCATCTGTTGCTGCTGGTATGTGGATCAAGTGAGTGCCAGAACAAGGAGGCAGTTTTGTAGATCTCCTGTTTGTCAAGTCGCCCACTGAAGCAAGCCTTGAAATCAGTGTGTGTACCACGGCCATCTGCTTACTTTTCACCAGCAAAAGTCTGACTCTGACCATGGAGTCAAAGAAATGGTAAATGTCAAAAAACAGGTACAGTTATGATGATTATGCATGGTTGGCTTTGTTTTTTTTCTTTTTTTTTTCTTTTTTAAACTTGGCAAGAGGACAAAAGGAACAAGGAAGGAAGACAGAATAATGTCTACAGGACTACAGGAAAAGGATCTTCATTTATTCAAGTACATTATACCCCCAAAGGGATTAAAGTATCAAGGTCTCATGAAAACAACTGAAAACAGAAACACTGGCCTACAACAACAACAAGATTTATGTATTCAGCTTTGTAACGGAGAGCTTCTGAACTGACTTGGACTTAAATTTGTCTCTGCTCTCTTCCCTCTAAGAACCAAAAGGAGAATATTTTAAATTAGCCATAAGGTAAATTTAAAAGCTCAAATATTCTCAGATCTCTGCTAAATAACCAACAAACAACACACCACTAAATTCCACTGCTAATCAGTTTCACCGCGTGGAATACAATCAGACAGAGCCACAGCCCATTTACCAGCATTATTCATGGAACATCTCAAACCAACTTCTACTGAATCTTTCAATCTTTCAAGATTCTTTTTTTTTTTTTCTCCTTCAAAAAACAGTGTTTCAACTATACTATCCTTTTAACTATTTAAATTCTTAACATTCTCCCGTATCAAATACCAATTTCCATTACTTGTCCTTTCTCAGAAACTCCAAAATTTCTCATAAGGAGATTTTTCTTTGAAAACTTTCAGAATTTTTCTCTCTCTTTTTTTTTAATCATTTAAAGCATGAAACTGTCCCAACGTCCCCCCCTTTTTTTTTTTTTTCTTTTTCTCTGTCCCAGGTCTACAGAATATCACAAGGTATGTACCATACAATCTATGTCGATGTGTGCATGGCTTAAAGTGTGGGCTGTCCTGCATTGTTTTAATCATCCTAAGACAGACTAACAGACATATTGCACAGAGGACTAACGAATCTTACCTAGATAGGTACAAATGGGTTTTTGACAAAGGAAATGTGTCTACAGTAGATATTGATAAAGAATTGGAATAACATTCAGATACTGAAGTCAAGGTACATGGCAAGATTCCTTCAGAACTACAGAACTTTGAAATAATCTCAAGAACCTTTTACATGTAAATGCTCAATGGGTGCAATAGGGATGCACTCATATGCATGCATGCACATTTTGAAAGTGCCATTCAACAAAAGGATATGCTGTTTTTATTAACCCAATGAAACTTGCTTGAAAATGAACCACAGGTTTTGTGCAAAAGGTAACATTTTTGCAAGTAAGTCAGGTCTTATAGCTCTAACAGCTCCAGACAGCATTCCCTGCAGATAGTAGACACATCTCTTTTGAAAAGTCTTATGCAGAGCATTTAGAAAAGAAAAAAAGATTTAATTTTAGTATTTAATCTTGCTATCATGTGAGCAGTCTAACAGGTATAACTTCTGCGAAATACAAGTGGTATTAAATCTTCCTCTAAACAGAAAGAATGCACTTTTCGGAGATGTTAAGTTCAGTATTTTAATAGGATATATAAATAATAATCACCAAAATTAGTGAAATGTTTCAAACTTCTTATTCCTCAGAATAACCTGACGAAAGCAGACCACTCACTAATAAAGTGCAACTTAATAAATCATGTGAAATCTTATTTTGTTCAAACCCTTACTAACTCCTAGCACCATCTGTTACCATCAAAACTATATGACAAGATATGATATATAATTAATAGGTAAACAACAATCTAATTAAAATGGACAAATACTCCATGTTCCTGCCATTTGGGAGCTCTAATTACAGACTAAATTTTAAGCTTGAATTAAATATTTAAGCTGGAAAATTAACTTTCCTTCTCGAGCCTTGAATACATTAATACAGATATGTGAAGCGACTTCCTGATGGGAACTTAAACATGTAATTTAGTTTCATCAAAGCAGTTACTAATTGTTAAGCAGCAGTACCTTACCATATGTACACAATAGCTATTTAGAGCCGAAAAGGTGGTTTTAAAGTACCCCTCTGAAACCCTTTTCTGACATAAATATAAAATGTATATACAGCGCAGCAGTTTACACTACACACTGAAAATAAATTACAGAGAGACTTAGTCTTCGGTGGTTCTTAGCATGCTAAGTCTGAATAGATGTATATAAACAAATGCATGTTTTTGCTATCAAGCCAAAGAAACTAAAGAATGTCCAGAAAACTCAATCTATTCTTACATTCTATCTACTTGTAGAATTTTGAACTTACGAATAAAAGTATGCAATTTGATGAAGCCATGTAGCAGAACAAAATGCTGAAAAAGCCAGGCATTTCAACTAGCTTAATGACAATTCAGTTTTTATTAAATACTACCATAAAGAAAAGCACAGAATTACAAATAAAAAGGACAAAAGTAGTACACAAAACAACATTAAAAAAGTATGTCAGTAGCTTAAGTTTTTCTAAAATTGATGTAGTACAGTAACCATCGCTTCATTAGGAATCTAAAACATATACAAGCATAAGAATTTGAAATATTTGCATACTGACAAGTATTTGGATGCTAAGTAAGTGTTCAACAGTGTTCACCACTCAGCAACAAAATAATACTTCAGAAATTTAAATACTCTGCACTTTATGCTAACCAAAATGCTCTCCAAATAGTGCTGAGTTGAACCACTCTGCAGAGCACTTCCCTCATCTTACAAATACAGAAAGTCAGGCACAGGGATGCTAGGTGACACTCACAACCATATGCTGAGGCTTTCTTGTATATGGAACATTTTGCTTTCTGTTTTCACATGCAACACATCATTCACACAAGGATTTTGGTATGGTTTCAAACAGAAGTTGGCTCATAGGGCCCAAGTCAGTGGTATGTGTGAAATCAGAATCTAGATTTCTTCAATCACCTCTTCTAATACTCCTCTTCCACACCATTAACATGCATTTGACTTGCTTTAATTTAGGTTGGTCTGCAGAACAGCTGAGCACAATGTTAAAAGAACTAATGCATTTTTCCTTTTAAGCAGCTTTGAGACGGTATATGATTCATACACTGAACAATGGAAGACAAATTTCATCCATCCATCTCACCTTATAATTTTTTTTGCACTATAAATACAGATGAACAACTGAATCAAGGGATTCTAGTAAGATCAAAAACAAACCTCTAATAGTTTTTGATGTCACTACAAGCCCACAAGAGAATTCTAGTTCCATAACTCAGAACATGGCAGCTTCTCTATTTACATAGTTAATGAATTGAAGTCCCAGACCTAGGCCCTGAATATGCTGTAGGCTCTACTCCTGCTGCTCTGTCACTGCTATTCTTTGTCCCCTTACTGCAACACAGTTAGAATATTACCCTTCCTAAATTGTAAAAGTGTGGGAGAAATTTACTATAATCAGTCTTGTATTTCCAATTACACACATTCTGATAGTATTTTCTACATAGAGCTTTAGATCACATTTGTACATACAAGAAAAAATTTACATTTGAAATGTACTGAATCTCTTAAAATATTATAAACCACTTATTTTTACAATAACCATGTCCTCACTACACTTTCATAATACAGTCTGTGAAGCTACTCAGAAATGATTAAATAATTCCTTAGCAGTTAAAACAATGAAAATCTTCCATTGTGGACAAAGCTGAATTAGAACTTAGGTAGCATAAATATCTTTTAGAGGCTTAGTCATACAAATTTCACTGATGTCCATCCATCATTTTCTTTGTGTTTTTCTTCCATCTGTAGTCCTGAGCTAACTCTGAGCAGCAGGCCCATAGCTTATGTTCCAATCCATATCTTCCAAGCAATTAGAATATGTACAGTGTAACACACGCACACACACTGTTAAGTGCTGAGAACAAGCACAGACTCATCTAGCAGTATTTGCTTAATCCATTGACCACGAGAACTGGTCGAGAATGCTGCACAAGTCAGTTGCTTTAAGGAGGAAACACTGAACAGCAGCGCTGCAAGCAGAAACAGTACTTATTCTCCCCAGTCCAAGAAGGGAATGAAATGCAGTCATCAAATAAACATTCTTGTGGTGGACACAAAAAGTTACAAAGATATGCTCCACTACTTTATAGCCATTAAAATTCATCTTCTTTCAGTTAGGGCTGTTAGGTTTTGAATCACATTCTCATCACAGCAGAAGATTGCTGCTAGGCAAAACCAGCTACTAAGTTGTGGGGAGTGCTACCATCCCTTGCATAGACCAAGATACAGTGTTGTTCTTTCCAGGTCTATTTATAGACCATATTGTACTGTACATGTGCCACGGATCCTAATGTGAGGAAAATTATATAGATATTCAAAGCATGACATATTGATTCAACATATTGAACGGATTGTTTTTTCCTCTATTTATTTAAATGATTATAATAGTTTATAGTGAGCTTAGCCCTTGAGACAGATGGTTGTAAACTCAAAATTTAAGTTTTAAATAACTGTATTAAAATGAAGTAAATTATTTTATCCACTCTCCTCATTAGAAGGAAAATCAATTTATCTAAACACAGTCTTTAACCCTCTCCTGAGTTGTCTGTGACTGTTTATCAAAGGGAGTGAACTTCCTAAATCATGACTGGAATTCTAAAATTTGTTTCACTAAAGTATGACTCGTAACACAGTATTACTGACATTGTGTTGGGTAATTTCAGGTTTTAGGGCAACAAAGGGAGTTCTACATTTATCAATTTTGAAAAGTCTTAAGCTGTAATTCTAGTTTACACCTCACCTTATTTTTTGCAAGAGGAAATTTCTAACCTGCCAGGCATATAAGCATAAAGTAAGCCCACATAAGTCCTGCAAGTGAATAATACTGATCTCCTTAAAGACTGCAGGTCTACAACACCGACACTCACTAAGCTAGATCAGTGGTTTCCCATGCTCTAATGCTGCTGTGCTGACCTCCAACTTACCTGAAACACCACCAGCCTATCTTCACCATTACTTTGAAGCAGCAGCAAGTTCTGCACACCACATGTCCATGAGAAGAAGTTAGTGACCATTTCGTGACACCATGAGAGGTGTGAATATATATTTTTTAAGGCTTGTTAGTATCCTTTACTAATCTGTAATGCCAGACATTACAACAGGTGTGAAAATGCTGGAGTAATACTAATCTAGTCAGCAACTTTACATGCATATGTTTTAAGTCATTTCTTCTTAGTGACTGAAAACGAACATAAAAGAAATCAGTATTTAAAGAAATCACATCTGATGAGTCATTTGATAGAGTTTTTGGCTTTTTTTTGTGTGTGTGTGTTTAGCCATTCTGAAAAATCAAGCATGATAAACTAATACACAGCAATCTAAATCTTGTGATGAAATGGCAGATTCCGTTCTTAAGATGGCAAAAGAAGCAGCAGAAAACCTATACTGAGCAATGGTTGTAAAAATTATACAGCTGTGTTGTCCATTTATTTTAAAAGTTCTTCTATTTCTGTTGAAATCCTCTTAAGGATATCAAGTCAGTTTAAGTTTACTTCCTCAGGATTTTGAACAATTCCCATTGCAGGCCAAATATCTGAGTAAAAAGTTAATCTCTGGCAGAGCTTCCAAAAGCAGCATCCCAGGTATGCATTTAGGCCTGAAACCAAGCTGAGAAGATGGAGACCTCAGCTATAAGGCCTAACAGGTGCATTTAGCAGTACAAACATTATTCTGTATTCTCCCATTATCTGTTTTCTTTAGTATTGCTGAGGCATAATTTGCACTGTCAGAGAGATATTACTAATAAATAGCTGCTCATTTGAGATAGTCACATATTCCATTCCATTTATCTCCCCCAATTTCAACTGCCGAACATGCAAGTCTTATTCATATCAGTTAATTAATTCAGTATTTGTTGCAATTGTATAAGAATTTCCTGAGATAAATATATTGTTTAATACACAAAAAGTAACTAGTATATACCAATATTATGCAATGATATATAAAAATCCAAATTAGTTAGAGAAACTTGGTCAATAAGACTACTAAGTTTTCATGTTTAATTATTTATTTAAAAGAAATAATATAACAGTAAATAAAACTGAAAGCCATTGGTTATGAATAAATACACTTTTCCAAAAGGCTACTAAAAGGTTCCTATAGTAATTATTATTAATAATGAGCTATTTGGCTAAGGAGTAATCACTGTCATGGATCACAAAATAAGTAGCACAAAATGAAGTACAAAACATTCATGTAAGAAAGCAGAACTAGATAAACTGATACTGTACATAAATTGCTTTTGGCTGTAATTATCTTTGCCACACGTTTATATAATTTTGGTTTGTTATTATATGTTTAATCCCACAGGGAGTTTTAATTTAGGACCGCAATTAGCAATATGCATCCTTCACAAAAGCTACCAGTCCCATCTCCTAACCTGACTTTACATAACTCTGCAAACAGTAACTGGTTTTATATGCACTTCGATAAATCCAGCGACAGATACTTTGCAGGAACAGAAGTTTAGAGAATACATGTTCTTCGTAAGGACAAAATTTTCTTTCTCTTGATTTCTGTGCCACATAATTTACAACAACTTTTTAATATACGATGTCATTTGGACATTTCATATCAATTAAAAAGTGTTCGAAAACATTTTATCACATTTTAAAATACAAGCTGCATATTTAGCTCCACTGTTGATATCCACAGATACTACGCGTGGAAAGCATCATAAGTAGACCGTAAAACAAATACTTTGACCAACACCACAGGGCATTCTATGCCTTCAGTCAAAGCACAGCAATTAATATGAAATTCTAAATACAGAGTATAATGCCACATAAATAGTATAACAGCCAAGTCCTGTCTAAGAAGCCATATGTTTTTTCCCATTGTTCAAAAAAAGGAGATGACTTCCCGTCACTTATGTTTCTGATTAGCAAGGTGATTTATGCCACAATCACTAAAAATGCCAGCAAGTGAATGAGAAAATGCATAGTGACTGCACCAGATGTGCACAATAAACAGGAATCCCATTGTAATCTCTGGTACTTAGTTTATATGAAGGTAATGTAAGAAACACTCTTGGATATGGCAAAGTCACTCTTTTTTTACATTTGACTATAAATGATATGAAATAAATTGTGTGTTTTACACTTTATGGCATGCATACATTGATAAATTAGGTACAGTTTTGTATCCCGACTTATCTACAAGACAAACCTGGCTAAGATCATGGGGATTAATTGCTTCAGAAGTGTGAAATGCAGCTTTTCCATTCTTTTCTGCACACTCAGTGAAGAAACAATGATTAATCACTGTTTAACTATTCTCTTGAGGATCTACGAGATTGCCAAAGCAGGACTTATCCTCATAAATCCAAAAAGCACAGGTTTAGATTTGTTGCCAACAACTGAAAGAACATGAACTTAAAGCCATTCGTTATCAGATTAAAACAATGTCAAGGCTTTAGAACCCCTACCAGTGCAAAATTCTTTATAATCTGCATCTAACAATGGAAATTGGATTATCAAATCAGATTAGAGAAAAAAAATGTGTTTTTATGTACATAAACCCCCCTCCCCCCCATTATCAGAAGTAAAACATTCTCATAGCAATAAATCCACTATGCTTAGTCCAGAATAACATAAGCACTTTCTTTAAACAGGAATGTTTCCTAAGATATAAAAGTTTAGTTAAAATAAAAAAAATCTAAACAGTTAAACCATATCCATTTCCATTTGTTTTAACAAATCCCACTTACGTGTGTTAGATATATAAAGATATTTAGAAAAAGGCAAAATATTATCAGGGATGTAATACACCCCCTACTGCACAATCTCTGTCTGCAACTGAATCAGAGGAGTGACAAAAAAAAAAGAACAGTTTAAAAATATTGGTCTTTTCTTGTGCCTAAGGACATAAGAATCACTGATGTCAAATACCTGGTAAAGATCCCTACCCGAAGGGGGGGGGGGGGGGGGAAAAAAAAAGGGAAAAAAGCACCCATACACTTAGAAGCTTGAAACATGAGGAAAGAAATGAACAGCTAATCATGCGAATATCTCATGTCAGTAGACACCAAATGCAGTAGCAGAGAGGAAATACTGTCAGAGCTTTTAAGTCCCTGGAAGGATCCCTCAGTGGGGTGGCAGATAAGCCTACAGCTGGTTGCTACCAGCAGCCTGAGGCTGCCACCACTGCCCTGCAGCTGAGCAGCTCACTCAGCCTGTCCTGCTGCATGGCCTGACGGCATGCCAGCTTGTGCCAGTCTTGACCACAGCCCTACCACCCCACTGCCCCACCATGCTGTTGGATTTTGTTTTTTTTCTTCTGTAATGTCTTCTATTTGACTACAGGCAAAAAGTGAAAAAGTTGACCCTAAAACTCTCTGCAACTTCATCCATGTTGTCTGTTTATAGCATTGTGCTTCACGTGTCTCTGCAACATCCACGCCATGAATTTTTTGCTTTATGGACAGTTTAATTACTTAATTACAGCACAGAAGCTGTAAACAAACTTAGCTCTGGAAATCAAGGTACCAGAATTTTTCAAATTGTACTGTTTTAAATTGTTCACAACACTTAATATGAATTGTTTTCTTACTTTATTTCTACATAGGTAGCTCACATACCAGTGGTCCATTAAGAGAAAAGGCAAAAAGCAACTGGGCTAAAAAAAAGCCTAACAGTGATTCAGAGGATAAGAGGAACAGTAAGTCTTCCTCTATGTGACATGAGCTTCAATGCAAGGATAGTGAAAAAAGAGGAAACTCGGTTGTTCACTCATCCAGACACCGCAATCACATGCTCTCCACTCACTACAGCATTGACTACACAAGAGAGAAATAAATCCTAACCTGTATCACCCTTTAGCTTGTGTCATCCATTTTGATTTTTCTGCCATTAATCTTAGTTTCACAAATGATAAGAACTTGATTCAGATCCAGGTCAGTGAGGGTGTTTAAGCTTGTAACAACAGAAAACTTTACTTTTTGAGATTTCAGGTCTCAGGCATTAAAGAAAAGACCTAATCAGGATTTAAGCTCCTTTGTTGTTTTCACATCAGTTCCTAAGGCAAACTAATGTTAATGCAATCCCACAACATGACTAACAATCACCCATGTCTGTAAAACACTTCAATACTTTCAAACACAAATAACCAGCTTATGTCTGCAAGGGTTTTCCCACTTAAGCAGGTCAACATATATTTTTGCCCATTCCAAGAAACATCTGACAAATACTGACTTGACAGGCTGGAAAGCTGGGCAGAGAGAAACATTACGAGGTTCAACGAGGGCAAGTGCCAAGTCTTTTACACAGGGAAGAATAACCACATGCATCAGTACAGGCTAGGGGCTGACTTGTTGGAAGGGTACTCTGCAGAGAAGGACACAAGTGTCCTTGTTGACAGCAGGTTGATCATGAGTCAGCAGTGCACTTTGTGTCCAAGAATGTCAGTAGTATCCTGGGGTACACTGAAAAGAGAGTGGCCAGCAAGTTGAGACAGGTGATCCTCCCCCCTCTACACTGCCCTGATGAGCAGCAGCATCTGGAGTATTGTGTCCAGTTCCAGACTCCCCATTTCAAGACAGACAAAGAACTTCTGGAGAGAGTTCAGTGAAAGACAACAAAGATGATCAGTGGCCTGGAGCATTTCCCTTGTGAGGAAAGACTGAGAGACCTGGGACTGTTTAGCCTGGAGAAGACAAGTAGATGATATCAATGCTTATAAATACCTAAAGGGCAGTTGTCGAGTGAATGAGGTCAGGCTTTTTTTGGTAGTGCCCAGAGACAGGAAAAGGGGTAACAGGCACTCATTGGAACACAGGAAGTTTCTTCCCAATATGAGAAAGAACTTTACTTTGAAGGTGACAGAGCATGTGAACAAGCTGCCCATATAGGATGTGGAATCTCCTTCCCTAGAGATCTGCAAATGGCTAACATGCCATAAACCAGCACATCTTACATTGCAACATACTTTCTTTGTAACATATATACCTTGTTTTGGGTTGTGTTTTTTTTTGTTTGTTTGTTTTTCATTAGAGGCAATGTATTTCTGACAAATTTCCTATTGTAAATTATAAGTACACCAAACAAGAATATACATTAAAGAAAAGCGTTGAAATGCAGTGCCTGATACATCTGTCTATGTAGGCTTATTGTATATTTTTCAAGCAATAGAAATATTTTTAACTACCTCCAGACATCTTCCTCTTGCTATGTTATTACAGCATTAACTTGCCCTCCAACTGTCTAGTCAGGAAAACATCAAAGGTCTAGAGAAACAAGGAATATATCGCCGATTGCTCAACACATTGCAAAATGACCCACAGTTCTTGAAAAAATGCTCCAAATACTTTTGCAATAGTTGAAGAAAAGACTTTGTGCTTATGTTCAAAGATACTCATAATCAGCTATTACAACATTAGATAATCACTTTACTACTTGTTTTAAGTGTATTCTTGACAATGTTGCTCCTCCCAGACTTTGAGACTGCAGTAACTACATTTTTTCCTACTGTTTTCATTTCACTCAGAGTCATTCCCAAAGAATTCAGACAATCTCCATTACTCCTCATTCTAGCTGGACTTGAAAATGCATTGCACCTAGACACAGAGTCTTCACTGCTTACAATATTCCTGGTGAAAAAATACTGTAGAATGTCTCCTTAGTAATATGGCTAACAACTGTAAATGCAACAACCCCATAATTCAAATAATTTCCCGGTTTCTTGTTTCTCACCCCCATGGGACAAGCCTAAGGAGCTCTGAAAACTTCAGGTGGAACTATTCTTTGTAATCCTTTTCCTTGGACATGACAGAAATTTCCACAGCAATAACCATGTTTCTCTATATTCTCCTTCTAAATGACTACTAGACTATCAACTGCCATAGGAAATCATTTCAAACAGAACACTTTAGCATTTTATACATTCCATATCATTTACTTGTTCTTCCTTTCCCTACCACAAGTAACCCACACACAGACATACATTCATACAGGCACACAAAAGAGACATCAAGATAACAGCCATCCTCTGAAGAAAGGACTAAAATACTCAAAATGTTTCAGAGGAACGATGTTTGGCAAAAAACTTCTTTTAAAAGAGTACAGAAAAAGGACTTCACGTATGGGCTCCTCAAATAGTGCCTCCTACCATCTCCACACATCTCTGGGATTCAGTCTCACACTGAAGTTGTAGAACACCCATCAGCTTTCACATGGACTATGTCATACTAACACATCTGCAAGCACCTGTAGCTCTTTCAAATTGTCAGTTGGTACAGAACGCTTTAAAGTATCTTTTCAGCAGTGCAGACTAAAGTAACACCTTTCTCAACAGCAATTAAAATTAATCTTTATCTTCATCAGATGCAATAGGTACTGCAACCTAAAGCTGCTGAATGATAACTCTGTGCTCCCACACGTCTGTCAACCAAAGCAGAGCCTTCTATGACAAGATTATTTTTTCTTGCTGCACCAGACAGAGATTTCTCAAAAGCCAATCAGAAATCATGAAACAAATTCACAACAAAAAATAAGTTATAGCCAAAAGCTTCATTGCCTTCTGTTTCAAACACAAGGAACATTCCTTCCATTCTGCATCATCTAGCATTGACAGATGGAAGCACATACCTACAAAATTGCATTTTTCCCAGAGGAGAGAAAACTGCCCCTTCTAAAAATGTCAGTCATATTAACAAATATCAATAAATATGGTTATATTATTTAAAGCGGTCATACTAATAAATATTGTTAAGGTGAGAAGTGCCTAGAGCTCCATTAACGTGGGTAGGATGAAAATCTATAGAACAAAAATATGTGAAATAGAAATGCTTACTGTATTGCAAACAGGAGCATCTTTACTACTACAACTGTATTATGAAAATGAAATATTCACATATGCATGTGTGTGTATTCATATGTGTGTATCTATATAATATACATCAGTTGGATTATATATGTATAAATATATCTATATATTAATAACAGGCTCTTTTTTTTCCTCAAGAGTTAGAAGTGTTAGTGGTCATAATTTCATTCACTAATGTGAAAACTCTAAACATGTCACTTGGGCAAAGCCAGTTCGGATATGCAAATTTTTACAGGAAATACTGTAAATAATCTCTGCATTTTTTGACAGGAAATAATGAAACAGAATGAAAGAAAAGGAAAACTGCAACATTTTCTAGCTATTCAGCAATTCAAAGAGCCATAAATTGAATTCTTGAAGTTTTCACCGAATGCACACCTTCATATTCATAACTTACAGTAAAAACATTATAGAAAAGTTTGAAAGCAAAAACATTACAAGTATCATTTTTTCACATCTTTTGACTAAGACGACTTTATCACTTTTATCTATAGGTCTTACATGAAGACAAACTAATTATTTCTTCTTAAAATTATCAAAATCAACCTACAGAAAACCTAAGAATTACTTAAGGATTCTATTTCTATTCTATTCTATTTCTTGCTTCAGAGACAGACAGAAACAGAGTTCTAAGAGTCTGAATTCTGAACTGGACAGGCATCTGAAAGGAAAGAGTTCACATTTGAGAAACAGATTTATTCCTTCTATTATCTTACAGCATCCTCTGATTCAACATATCAAAACAGAAAAATGGAGGTACAGAGGAAACTGAATGTGAACTTCTGAATCTGTAATGATCTGTATGTTTCATTGCAGATTCAGAGAACCAGAAGGCCACAGCTTAATGTGAATGTTCAATTCTTACTAGAGATTAAACAACACAGATTGAAATCAGCAGTACTGTTAGGGTCCACAGTGTTAACATAAGTTGTTTAACTTGCAAACAAAGTGACTTGTCATCATTTCTTTTAAATACTTCTGCAATCTTTTTTATTATTTTTATTGATGCCTAAATGGTGCAGAAATTCTTAGTCTGGATCCAATCGTGAAAGGCTAATGTTTTCAAAAGCAAAGCAGCTGCTCTCTTCAAATTTCATTAAGAATTATCCTTCTTAAAGTACTACTGGATGGATACTGTCATGAGTTGGAATTACAATTTTACCTCTTTTATTAAAGCCAACAATTATAAAAGCATCAAAGTATAGAGAGATCCAAAGGTTTATGTCAGTTCCAACTGACTACGGAAAAACACTTAGTTCCACAGAAGTTAGAATGTGTGCTACTGTGAAGCTATGAGACTTTCAAAAAACAATGAGCTCTGAATAGGGATGGAGGGCTCCTAATGTGCTTGGACTCAGCGGTTAAGGTCCGCTTTTATTTTACCAGACAGTAACTGAAGTATCTTCCAGTGAAATGGAATCATCTGTATTTGCTTCAATACAGAAGTGACTTCTCAAGAAGATAATAGGAAATTAATTAAAGGTGATCTGCTTACAAAAAGATACAAAACTAGCAAAGAAAGGTGACATCGTCTCAGAGAAAAAAAAGGGCTCTAATCAGGCCTTTGAAGTCATTACAACTACATGTTTGAATGTGAATATCTAAGATTCCAAAGTAGTTTTTTTTTCTGAAAGTTCAAGACACATAGCTGGAACAATCTACTCCTTTTGAAGCAATTTCCTTTTTTTCCCCATGTGATGTGACTCTTGCAATGCAAATGAATACATGTGCAGTGAAGGATTAACACATCACTTTATTTTTTCTTGTTTAAATAATTCTGTGCAGACAACACAATTTATTGGTATAAAGTAGGATTTATGGTAATATATTTCCTCTTCAAGACATAAATAAGATTCTTAATAGTTTTCTGTAATTCATTTTCATATAGTACCACATTCTCATACATTTACTAGCATAACGCATCTGCTAGAATAGCAATTGTGTACCCTGAACACTATTTTAAAAAACTCTTCAATACTAACAATCTGCTAGAAATACTGTTATCCCTCGTCTTCCAGAATTCATTGTCTACTTCTTGCAGCCTTTTATCTTCCCACTGTATATGCTAGATTTTACAGAAAAAAAAATACAACACAAAACAGAGGCTCGCAACATTTCAAAGAATATGAAAGCTATGAAGCTAGAGAAGTAGAATGTTATACTGAAGTAATTATCTGAAAATTTACAGAAGGCTACAGGTCTTTTTTCAACACTTCTCCTCAGTGTGTGTTGTATTGCCTTCATTTCCTGAGAAGTTAACTTTTCAGTCTGGTGGTGATAATTAAAATACGATATGCACATATGTCTGGGTTTTTTTACACGGACAGAAATTATGTAATTATTCAAATTATATCAGAATTTATATTCAGAAAATTGGTTGTCAGTCAGAAGTGTCTTCTTTATGAAATGACAAAACAACTGCATTAAAAGCAGACGAATTCTAGCATGAATACCCACTTAGAAAATTCTGCCTTTGGTTAACATATTTTCAACATTTTAGTTGTTGTTGGACTGCCCTACACTAAAAAGATTTTAGTAAACTTTTGTCCAGAAGAACTAAGAGATCAAAGTAAAGAATGGGATATATGATTGAATAGAAGACGGGACTGTATATTAAAATTTTAGCTTCCTAGCCTACTAACATGCAGAAAAAGAAAGATTTTTCACATAATTCCACATATCAGCTATCTGAAACACATTTCCTGGGTCTTAATATATGACCTACTCTGTTACTAGTATCTCCTCCTTCAGGAACATTCTTCAAGGAGTGCAATGGATATTACCACACAATAGAAAAACATCCACAAGCACAGGTGAAATTGAGAAGCTCTGCCTAAACTATAAGTTTCTTTTCCATTGCTATCCACGTAGGAGTTGCATAAATGTTCTGAAATGCAGAAATAGATATACACATACATATGCACGTATAAAAGTTATTGTCAGTGTATAAGTTACTACTACCCTGAGACTGAAATAATTTATGTAACATCTGTTTTCATATTTTTTCTAATTTTTTCTAATTAACATGCATATTTAACGCATAAATGCTCAGACCACCTATTTTTCTGCTGATTTTGTCCCTTTCCTAAGTCATATGTTCCTGTGGGGTGCTCACTATAGATGAAGTATTAAAATTGGAGGGATGCCGGGTGAATAGTAAATAAAGTATTGCAGACTATTCAAAAGAAGAAAATATGCTATAAAAATAATCTTAAAAATCCGCAACCGTGGGTGATAATATTAAAATAAAGGGAATTCCAAAGAAATACATTCTCTTCACCATACATTAATGTGGAATGGGTATGGTTACCACCCTTGCCCAAGACAATGATTCAAAGTAGACTCAGCCTCCAAACTTCTGGCATCTGTAAT
Organism: Meleagris gallopavo; assembly: GCF_905368555.1. Taxonomy (NCBI): domain Eukaryota; kingdom Metazoa; phylum Chordata; class Aves; order Galliformes; family Phasianidae; genus Meleagris; species Meleagris gallopavo. The sequence continues at coordinate 34,417,348 of NC_139409.1, forward strand.
TTCAGCTTGTACATAAATACACAGAGAAAAATTCTAAGCTGCTGCAAATCAAATTTTAGTGATATAGGATTACACAAGGTTTGTTTGGTGGTTCCATTTTTCTTATTCCTCACTGCAATTGCTTAAAACATTCACTTGATAGTAGACATTACAAAGAAAGTCAACTGTAACAGAAACAGACCCCAGAAAAGAATAATAAAAATAAATGTTAATCCACTGTTTTTTTCATCCATTATCAAATATCTGAAGGCAAGTTAAAAAATCTAAAGTGTGGAGAAAAAGAATCAAGGAAGAATCCTTTCATATTTACAGAGCTGGAGAATATTTCTTGTAGCTGTGTCAGATCCATTTTGCTATCAATGGCAAAAGTCTATTCGTCCCTAGAGATGGTATGGTGTCCCCATCCAAGTCTAAACAGTATCCTCTTGGGTGTGAAAGTATTTCAGGCCCTAGAAGTCCCAATATTCCTGAGTTTATCTCAATTTAGCCATTATAAAGAAAGAGACATCTTTGTAATTTGCCACTCACCAGTATCCAGAAGACATGGTCAAATTCTAACACTGTTAGCTTTGACTATCTTCTCAGCACCTTCCCTACAGTGTTCATGAAACGCAAAGTTAGAAAGGCAATCACATTTCCAGTTCATCACTGAATGGCAAGTGATGTAACAGGGAGCCTGTAAGGCAGTATGGTATGTCTCCTGCATTTAACCAACTTGTTCATTAACTGACCTAGTTTTCATAATAATTAAACACAAACTGCATTAAGCACTTATCTTCTCTTTAGTCTCTCTGCAACATCAGATACACATTTTTAAAAAGCAACCTTTTCAACTACTATAAAAGAGAGCAATCTATCTTTATCAGAAATTGATATGTTAAATTTCTTTTAAGCTCTCATTCCCCTTAATAAAAATTAGGCACATAACTCCATTTCTGAGTAGTAATTTGCCACAACTAAAGGTACGCCTGATGAATATATAAATGCTGCAATCTCATGATTACAATTATTACAGTTGGTGTACTCTTCAATGAAACTGCAACCTGGTTCTTTGCCAGTATTTACATGGAAGAGCTTAACAGCATAGTCTGTGAGTGAGGTGGACACTTCATCCTGCCAAATTCTCCAGTACAATCAGATTCCTCCAGCATTCTGCCAATATCCGCCATCCACGGATGAATTCCTTCTGAAGCTCTTTTGAGCTTATTAAGCATCTTTCTATACTTTTGCATGCCCTTAACACCTTAATAGGGTATTGCTAGCTGCACTCCTTAAAAGTAAATGCATTATAAGCTGGTGCTTATAAATGTATTAAAATTAAACATTAATCCACACAATCTAATCCTATTTTCAAACAAATTTGTGTTACAAACTCCTTTTCAGTCTGGCCACACTGGTTCTTTAGCAATAATGTTAATATAAACTGTAGTTTCTCCACCAATCCCAAAAGCCTTCCCCTTCCTTTTCAATCCTGTCTCATTTTGGAGAAAGACTTCACCAGCAAGCTCCTATTTCTTAGTTCAGGCTGGACAGCAGCCTCTTTGCTTGCCTGAAATGGACAAAAATCTGCAAGGAATTATGAAACAGCAACTTGTAGCATCACTGCAAATTCCATTGGTTTTTATTTCATCTACTAGATATAGAAAGAAGTTTTCAGTAATGTTTTCTCAGATGTGACACAAGTAGAACTGCAGTCAATTCTTGCAGATGATCTCACCTTCTGTGAGCTCTCTGCAGTGCAGAACAGCAACTACTACTTCTCTCAGGTAAAAGCATGGTGATATCCCTTGCTAATATAGCAACATTTTAGAAACTTAATTTTTATCAACAGAGATTCAAGTCCAAAGCAACAATTTATATCTTAAGAAATTTCTGACTATGAATTTGACTCAATTTTTCTCTGTCAGTTACATTTACAGCACTCAGGTTAGAGTTTTGAGGATAAGAGTGCATCAGTAAAAGTGCATCAACAAAAGCTAGTAAAGAGTGCATTTGAAAGCAACATAGAAAGGTAGTAAAAACAGTCAAAAACCTTTTATTTTTTTCCTGTGGAAATAAGGCTACCTGGTTAAAACCTGTAGGACCAATCTTGTAAATATTTTGAGTATGTGTGCATACAAAATATCTGTAAATTTAAATGAAGTTTCTAAAGCATAATGATTGCATAAACGCGTATCAAGATTCAAGAGTATCAGTTTAAAAGGCATGATACTATAAGTATATTCATTATTTTAATAAATCTTTTTATCACCTCTTCACACAAAGATCGAAACTCTGCACGACAAAGCATCAACTGCATAAATAAACATCACGTCTTTCAAATGATGTATTATGCTTCATCAAGACTTGACTTTTGGTCACTGCAAAATTAGTACACGTTAGGTTTGCATGCGGATATGGGAAAGTTGTGCATTTAATAATGAATGCATAACTGGTTGGCCAGAGAATCAAAGAGATTAATCAATGTAAACATATGAGAATCTGAGAATCTGACTTGATAAGCTGTCTATCACTCCAGCTCTTAAAATGTCTTTAGCATCTGTTTGTCTTACCATGTGGTTGAAGCAGTCTTAGATATATAAGGGAGCCCTGAACAAAATGTTTACTCTCCAGCTACAAACTTGAAACCTTGACATACTAAGACCACAGAGAAGAAAAAACATTTCACTCTCTTCAAAGACTGTGCTTACCTGTTACTGTCACATCTCCATGTTCACCTAAATTTCTCATGGACTTCTTAAGCATGTCCACAACTTATTAGGCCTTCCCGTTCTCAGGCACTTAGAGGACTGCTTGTAATAACCTTGTACATCTCTCTTTTCTGTAGGAGAAACAGCTCTTGCTGCTGTGGACAGTAAGCATGCTCTGAACATCACTATTTGGTCCCTCCAAATCCATCATAGCCACAGCAAATTAGAATCCCACTGGATACAGGAGATGCAAAATACACCTTCTCAAGTAACCAGTGGAGGAGACTGTACAATATGGGACCCACTTCAATAAATTAAAACAGAAACACATCACAAGAAGGCAGACAGGGAACAGGCCTGTAGTTTTTAATGCTAAGAGCTTTCAGTTGTAGGGGTAGAAGTAGATAATAAAACTGATGCTGGACTACTTATTACTGTCAGAATGTTTTGTATTTTGTTTTCCCAAATTTCAGTCTTCATAGTTAATTGAAAAAAAATAATCAATGCTTCTGATATACCACTATCAGTTTGTTCCAAGTCTTCAAAGTACATATCAAAATATAGTCATACTCAGAGAGAATGAAGGCATACTACAGGCATTAGAGTTACTGAAAAGCATGACAATGCTCAGCTGGAAACACAAATGTTTTTTAAGAAGTCAGATGCATCACCATTTTTCTTTATGAGAGACCGGCCAGAGCACAGTGATTGGCCTGCCTCCAATCTTCACAATATCATACTTTTTCCACCACTATCACAAGAGGAGACATCTTTCTTTTCATGAGCTTCCTGTTCTGATCAATAACCTGCAATGAAAGGAGGGCACTAGCCTCTTGATGAACAGATCTCAGTGTGGTTATATTGAGAGACTGCATTGGTAAGCTGCAGGTCCCTGAAAAGCATATACAAAGCTAGCATCTTTACAATGATTTACTGAAAGCAGCAGATCGTTTTAATAAAACCATCCCAAAACATAAAATTGATTGAACCAACTGCTGTGTAGGGCATACACAACAGCTGATCAAAATCATTCAAGATTTTAATTCCTATAGAATATCTCCAGAGCTCGTAGAGCTTTTACCACTTTATTACTTCAGTTCTGATACAGAACTCACACAAGCAAAAAAAAAAAAAAGGTTGGTTGATACTTGTCCTGAAATTTTTAACCAGAAATTTAGATAAATTCAGAATAATCACATGCAAAATGAAAAGTTGAATATATTTGATAACCAACAGCAGTTTTCATAACATAAAGACTATTATCTTCCCATTTATCATTCTTCAAATGATATTCTGTGCCTTGAAGCTCCTAAAAACATAACACAAAGTACTTCTAAAATATATCATATAGTACACTCTGAAGGGCATTACATTTCTTCAATTTTAAAACATTTTAATGTATAGAAAAGCATTTTAATATAAAAAGATCATTGTGATTTGAAAAGGCAGAAAAAGATGAAAACTTGGTCCAAAGCAAAAAGCTGTAACAGCTAACTTTACTTTCCTTATATAAAATATTACTGATAAGAGTTTATTTATTTCGTTGAGCCTAACAAGAAGTTCACCTTTTCAGAGTGTGCTACATGAAGCTTTGCTTGCCTTTTATATAGTAAAGTAATTTTATGGTATTGTGTCACAATGAAGGACAAAGATAAGCCAACTGTTTAGATTTCTCTCCTTTATGTTGTGGCTTTGATCACTAACAATGCTGCATGAACAGCCAACAGAAGGCTGACATTTCATAAAATATGCAGTGATAAAAACTAATACTGTAGCATCTGGGAGCGATATATAAAATGCAGAAATACACCTAATAACTGTGATCTTAAATTACAAGTTACTAAAAGCAAAATAAGCAGCATACCTAAAAGAAATAGCAAGATTAAGGCAGGATTTTTGTGCTTCTACTCCTAAAACTAAATTTAAAAGAATTAATCTAAGATATGCTATCCATTATTCTTTACAACTCTTCTGGTTCCCTTGGATCTTAAAAGCAGCCTTGTAGTAGAGTGCTTTTTTGCCGTATCATTAGGTATCAGCAAAAGCTAAACACATTATAAGCCTTCTTTCTGCTGTATTAATGCTCTAATGCTTTGTAAAATCCCCTTTATTGTCTCTTTTAAAATATCAATCATGCAAAATACATATAAAACCCAGTGACTGACTCTTCGCTGGTAAAGGAAAAGCTGAAGTTCTGCCCTGACCAAATAAGTAAAAAACCTTCAAATAAGATCCAATATTAAGTAGATGTCAGATTACAAATTGTATTATTTTCATTTATTTAAGAACATTGAGAACATTCAAGGCAGGTTACATAAAATGGACCACAGCTTCTTAGAAAGCAGTGAATCCCTAAAGAACTTAGAAGTCACAGTAAATAACCAATCGCTCTTACCATGTTGCTGTAGCTAGGGAGCTAACAACAATCCCTGGGTGCATTACAGGGAAATATATGGTAGTACTAAGGACTTGAAATTATCTGCACATATGGCATTATTGGAATATCATATCCAGTGCCTGGTATCTTCAATTTTAAAAAAAAAAAGTTAAAATGAAAAGGATCCAATAGGACTTACAAGAATTAGAATCAGGAAAATCTTGTAATGTGTAGGAGAGAGGGATTTAAGATCATTATATTTAGTTTATTTACAATAAGATTAGAGTGGACTCGATTGTGATCTACAACTTACTACATGTCAAAAAGATGTGATAGTCAATAACTATAATCAAGCATAGAGAAGGATAATAAGACAATTACTGAAAAACAAAATTAGACAAATTTAGCGTAGAGATATGACATCATAGTCATTACATCAGGTCAGCAGGGACATAATGCATCTCCTTTCCTAACTTAAATATCAACCCAAACTGAAGAAATGATTTTGACTTAAAAAAATAAATAATTAAATCCTTATCTTGTACTACGTTACAGATGGAAGAGATATCAAAATGGTCTCTCCTGCATAAGAAAGTGTTTAATATTTAAGAAACTGCAACTCACAACTGCAACTTTAAAATATAGTTTTAAAAACTAACTCTATTCTCATTTATAATTTCACAGGTCACACACTTTTCTCAAATTACTCAATATGAAAAAAACTGCGTGATCTAACAATAACAATTTTCTTGCAAGTATATTATCTTTAAAAGAATATATCATTTAAAAGTGAAGAAAGAGTGATCTATGTGATGAGTTCGGTTCATGAACATAATCATCCAGAATCATCCACAAGTCTTTAGAAAAATAATATGAAGATGGAATATCTAATCAAAAAACAAACCTAAATCAATTGCTCCAATTAACCTGAATATAATGGTGCAAAACCTGATTAAGGCCCCATAAAAAGTATGCCAATTCTCGAGAATAGCTATAAGATCTAGAACAATGCCTGAAGACCTCATCTTACTTAGGAAAACAAACTCAGCTTTTTAGTATTAGGACCTCAGTTTGTAGGAGGAGAAAAGAAATTATGTATCAGGTGAAAAAGAATGCAAAAGAAAATCCATACTTTGTGCCTGAAGAACAGCGAGACATATTTTCTGTCTGAAAAACCCATAACAGTTTAAGTATGTGGGAGGCAATTGTCCTTGTGCTTATAATTAGAGTCTGAATTTAGGGATTTCACTACTTAATGCACACCCACCCGCCTGTTGTTCTTACCATCGTTTTTTGTGTCACTTAATGGAGATGAATACTGTTTTCCCACCTCATATTTACATCAAGGCTATTTAATTTTTTTAGGCTGCCATAATAGGTTAAACGGCAGACTCAACATCACTCTTCATCTCCCACTGGACAATGAATGGCATTATAAGACTGAGAATAGATGAAGGCATATTTACATTCATAATGTTCTTGACTACAACATTTATGTAAATCATCATTTTACATTTGCAAATACTATAATTCTCAGTTTCAATGAATACTTCACTATTCTTTCATCGTTAACTTCTTAGGTATATTACATGGAGAGAAAACACTAATGAAAAATAAAGTGTCTCACAATGTTATGATCAGAAAACTACAGATCTTCTGTAAAAGGAAAAGCTGCTTAATTTCTACATTAGTCTTACCCTTGTACAGGCATGAGCACATGAAGCACGCAAAAGTTGCTCACATTTTAAATTCACAAAGTTTTTTTCTACATAAATCTTTTTTTCCTATTCTTTGAAAACACCATGTAATCACTATGATAACTACAGAGAACTACATGTAGAGTTTGGGAACATGTTTACAGATGTGACACATGAATGAAAAAATCGGATATAAAAACTTTCATTAGATAAGATCTTCATAGTGGAAAATAAGTTCCTCAGTTAAGAGCAAATAGTCAACTCTCCTATCCAGCCTAGCAAACACACATTTACACAGAGGAACTGTACATTTTTATACGCACTTTTCCTGGATTTTACTATTATGGTCACCTAAAGTATTTCCTTCAATCTTCTAATAATGAATCTGACCCTAAAAATGCTTTCAGAATGAAAAACTGTCAAATGAAATTGGCCCAAAAATTCTGACTTATTTTGAAATATGGAATTTTTTGTTCTGTTATGGTAGATGCTGTTTGACATTTGTAGACTGTAAATGCAAATACACGTAATGAAACAGCTCAGAACCTACCACAGTCTTAGATATATCTATCACTTTAGACGAGGTGATTCCCCGATACCTGAGAAATGCGATATGAATGAAAAAATGTTACTCATCTTAATGAAACCAAACAGGGAACATATGACCAGTCAAGTCAGCCCTGTATACGTGAATCTGTTACTTATGTATGTCAATTTTCAAGTTACTCAGCATGTCATTAGAAGACTCAACTTCAAAATGCAAGGACTGTGAATACACTCAAATAGAAACTCTTTAACGTTTAAAGAGCAGTGACTTTCCTCGTCACCCTACATTCGCACTATATAATAAAAGAAATCTAAAAGGATTTCAAGTCTATGTTGTAGTTTGGCAAATGGAGAATATATTGACTCAGATGACAAGCCAAACCATCAAGCTTTCTCTCTTATTCAGTATCTCTTTCCACAATTCAACTTGAACTAGTTCATTTTCTATGTAAATAATTAATTTTCCTTAGATTGTGTGGCATGCCTGGCAAAAGAGAAGTCAGTAGGAATATGGCCACTGTACTGATGTGAATTATGGCTACCAAACAGGAATTCCTCTCTCTTCAGTGCCCTACAAATAACGTGAAAAAGGACAGCTATGTTGCAGTATTTTCAACAGTAAAATCATTAAGGAAGTCAGAGTGACCTTAGAATCATACAGCCATAAAATCACCAAGGCTGGAAAAGACCTCCAACATCATCCAATCCAATTGTTCACCCACACCAACACCTCCCCACTAAACCACGTTCTTTACCTGAAAACACTGAAGACATTTAAATGCCAATGCTTAATATTTGCCACAGGGAAAATACAGATATCTTAAAAATGGCAAAAAATTAGAATATTTGCAAGAAATAAAATGCTGTAAACTATTTGAATACTGTCAAATTGTAGTATGTAGCTTTTACCATGTTTCTTCTAAGAACCTTGAACAACAATTGTTTTGTTTTAGTCTCCAGCTTATTAAGTTTGCCCAGTAACTATATGTTCAAGAAAGCAATACATCAGATAAGTAGCATCAGAAAAGTTACAAAATCACATTAGTCAGATTTTCTTTTCAAACTATCTGGGAGCTCTTGGCACATCTCTGTATAAAATAAACTCTCTAAGTAAAAATAAACTAATGTCATGAATGAAGAAAATTGTTTAATAATAGGACTTTCTACTTTATATGAAGCAGTTCATCTTTTATGATGACTTCTACATTACCTTTTGAAATAAGAAAATTTTTCATGAGAATATTTTCTTACCTAGTGTACTACATCTTTCCTAACAGCTAATCCTTGAAGTAAAAAGAAACCAGAATTGTTTCTCCCCCAAAGTGTGGTAAAACCATGAAACTTCCACATCTATAGTTTCCATGGACCAAATTAACCTGGAAGTGATTTAAAATTTATACTTTATCAGTGAAAATGCAATTCATGTATGAAATTATTCATCTGAAGCAAATTTTCACACTATAAAATATCCTAAGCAGAAGCACTAAATCCTAATTTGACAATTAGATATTAATTCAGAATTTAAACATCTATTTCCCTTATTTTTGCCAAAATTCACTTTCTATAAAGTAAATAAGTTTTTAAAATTTTCTAAGAAAAATCAAATAGAGGATTCTGAGTTTTTTTCTTGTTCCATTAAATTTCTAAGTAAAATGAAACTATGACAGAAATTTGTGCAACTTCTGCAATTTCCTTGCTGAAGAAGAGAAATAAGGCAACTTTCAAGACATATATAACCTTCCGATTGTGCCTTCATGTGACCTCAATACTTGCAAGGCATGCATGCTCCAAATAACCATAAATTAACATTCACCTATGTGTCCAAAATTTAGCTTGATGCTTTGCCCCAGAATCAATGCTTGTTAAAGTAATGCTTACCAAAAAATGATCTTGACTGAGAAAAAGTAACATTGAAAAAAAAAAAACGAAAACACTGCAAAAGCAGATGGCTAGTTTTTAATCCTTCTCTAAAATCTTAAGTCTGTACAAATATTATTATCAAAGAAAGTGCTTAAAATGAAGTCATTCACTGCACATCATCCAGTACAACCTTAAGTAAGTCCACATGAAAGTGACTCAGGAAGTTCTGAGCTTTTCATGTTCCACATCAATTTCTTTAAATGCATCTGACCACAGATAAAGAATAACTTCTGACCATGGTAGCTACTGCTACTTTAAAGAAATGCTTTATATTATACATTTAATATATGAGCTCGCTGAATACATTTCACTAAGCAATATGTAGAGGGTCTTATATTAGTAAGAGATTGGCCAATACAGTAAATTTTATAAAGCTTCATTAAGTTCCTTTCTATCTAATTACAACTGTCAGCTTGTCACGAGAACAACTGAGAAAGGCTGCTACTTGCATTGAGGATGCAATCCCTAACACCAGACTCCAACTGCACATAGCTGGCATCTATCTATAGCCATTCAGTCTATATTCAGACATTCAATGGTATTAATTAAGAGTATAAAGTAAAATGCTGTGAACTTCCTTAAGAATTTGTCCTAGTAGTAAAGTAAGTTGCGTAGTATTTCCCGGGTAGGAGAAAAAGAGCCAAGCATAATCACAAAATGGAGCCTTCTCCCCTTTAAGAGAAGTAGAAGACAATTTTCTAGAACTTCTTTTTCTTAAAACTTTATTGGAACATTATCACAACACTGAATGCATCAGAAACAACTGCCTGTAACGATCTCATCTATGGTAAGAGAGTCACTTCAAATGCATCAAAATATTACAATCCTCTTTACAGCATGCCATTGGCAATCCAACAATCTCTCCTCCTGATGACTATTTTGATGCAAAAACTCTTAAGACTGCAACTTTTAATCCTTTAACAACTACTTTAAAACAATCTTGATTAACAAATTCTCATTAGCATTTAGGATCACCTAAGACAGTAGACCTCTGTTACCAAAAATAAACAAAAGCCAATCACAAATAAAAGTCTTCTGACTAGTAATGCCATTTGTCAACAGTGTGATGCTTCTAAAGAAACCTGGAAGTTATCAATACACAGAAGAGAAGATATATAATGAAAGTGTGAAAGATACATACATTAAAGTAAGCAGGTAATAAGAAGTTCATGCCCTCACATTCTGGTTTTCCAACTAGCAAGACTGGTTTCCCAATTTAAAAAAAACAAAGCAGATACCAAGTATGAAGCTCAAGCTCTCCCAGACTTTTCTGGGCTCTGCCCAAGGGCAGCTCAGGCATCAGTGCCATACTGTTCAACATGAGGGGGGCAAGGGAAGTGCAGAAGACATATACTACTCATCTACTGAACAATGTGAAGCACTATCAAATTCGTTACGTGATCATCAGCTACATAAAGCTGATAAACCGTGACAGAGATCAAGAGAGAAGAAATGATGCCTAAAGAGCATGGGCTGGTAACACAAAATAGTGCTAATCCTCACTGGGGCCATCTAATAGCCACAGAAATTAGGCTATGGAAGTTGCTATCAGTGAGGTGACAGTATGCACCCTTATGTGGAAATGATATAGCTCAAATCTGGACTTGCTTTTCATTCTTCAAAGCTGAATATCCCGTAAGTTCTGCTACATATGAGAAAGAGTCCTTTGTATACAGATGTATCTCTCTACTGCTGATATTTCCAATACAGCCACAAACTAATCACAAGAACATAGGTGCATGGGCCACTCATGCTGTAAGAACAGCACCAGAAATGCTGCATTAAGAGCTTCTTTTCTTTTCTTTAATGTTTGGTTCATTCAGATGTGCGATGACCTCTATGAGCTGCCTGACAGTGTAACAAATGGATAGTTTAGTTGCTCCACAAACCACAGATTACTGTAGTATTTGAGAAGCCATCTGTAACAAGATTGAAAGTAACCAGACTACGAGAAGTTGTTTGTTTTGAATTTAAAGGAAGTAACTGAAAAATCATTAAAAAAATATAAAACGTCACACATTTTAGAGCATGTTAAAAATACTTAAAATCACTAGAAATTTCTAGGAATTTGTGAATTTCAAATTATAACAAATTTCTGCCGTATTTAACTATTTCCCTGTAACCTGGTTTATAAAACTAACACTTTAGAATTGGTTTGTAAGACAACAAATATAAACTATTTTGTGCAATTTAATGACTTACTAACTCAAAAGATCTGAGTGTAAAGCTATATATTACTTCAGTTTCCACATTAATTATTTCAATAGTGGCATAATGCTTGATCAGGTTCGTTATTACGACAAGCAAAAAAATCTGGAACACCTGAAATTGGGAATTGTTAAGCACGGACCTTGGTGAAAACTGGGATAAGTTCAAGCAGAGGGAAAACAGAAAAATTGTTGTCATCTACAAGTATTCTGTCTTCAGAAAAATTACTGGTCTGAAATAGTCTTAACAAAATAGGGATAAATAAAAGATATGAAATGTGGATTATCACTTTCCCATCAATAAATTCTTAACAAAATTTATTTCAAAATCTGAAAAATTCAGCTTACAAGTCTTGATATAACCGTCAAACTTAGCAAGAAACAAACATAGATAAATAATTTTAAAACAATTATATGAGTATGTGCAATACTAAGTTTCCTCACAAATCTCTATTACAATGGTCTTCTCTGAAGTACTATCCACAGCTTTCCTTAATATTAAAATATTTCATATTTTCCTAAGATAAGCTGTAGGAAGAAGGACTTGGACTACATGATCTTTAAAGTCCTTTCCAATTCTAAGGATTCTGTGATTCTGTAAGAAAAAAGACGATCAGAAGACATTCATCCTTCAACAGAAGGGGGATAAGGAAGAAGATGAGTACGTTTTGGCAGTCTATTTGAACCACAGAGACAGAGAAGGCAATTTCATTGTTCTTTCTTCCCACTCATTTGCGCTTAGAAAGCAACAAGCAACAGATCTATTGATTATATGCATGGGTAAGTAAATCACGAGATAAAACAGAAGGTAAGAGCAGCATTTGAGTTTGCAGCTTCAGTATAAAGACTTGCCCATAGCTGGTCTACCACGGAACAAGCACAATAGCTGCTTCACAAATGAGATATTTGGCAGACACAGCAACCACTGCTGCCTGAAGCTAGTCTTCTTTTCTGAACATTACAACTCCATCACAAAGAGTGAGAGGAGGGAAGCACTACAACATCGAATTTAGATCAGTCTGAACTCACCATGGCATAGCAGCCAACTTAGTCAAAAGACTTACTACTTAAAAGATAGATTTCCCAGGGTTGTTCATGAGCAACTTGCATATTTGGTCTATATTAAATGTACATCGAGCTAAGCAGGATGTTCAAATGTTGCTATAGCAATTTTCAATAAAAATTTTAACTAGTTTTTGAAAGACACGCTTTCTTGTAATAGGAAAAAGGCTACTTTTATTAGTTTCTCTACAGAAATAAAAACATCTTTCCAAAAATTATGCAGATCAATACAATTATTTGCTACAGCATTACCATGTTATTTTTCAATTTCGTAAAGTTGGATGCAATGAAGAATATTCTGGATATCACCTATTGTAAGCAATATAAGCACTTGAAAATGTTAAAACCATATACCCAAACTTGCACACAAAGATTAAATTACCAAAAGCACAAGTCTTCTCAATTCTTTTTGACAGTTCCAAAATTCAGGCATACATCCAGAAGAACTTTCTGCCCCATGTCTGGTCAGTAAAGAAATTGAGGTTAACCTTTAATTTTTAATGTCACCTGCAGCCAGTGACTGCTTTTTCTAATGCAAGTGACAGATAAACAGAAAAACACTCCCAAGATGATACACAAAGCACCACACACCATAAGTGCATTTTTATTTTTATACCAACTCAATTTCTCAAATGGATAACCAATGTTCCTACTAATTTACATTAAGAATTGAGTGAGGCATGAAAATTGTTCTGATGCACAGACTCTATTTCTTTAATGTACTGCATAGTGTTCTGTACTTCACTGCAACACCAGAAAAAACTAACTACATTTGAAAGGTACAGAAACTATACATACATAAACACAAGCACATACATCTCTTATAAAATCAGTACAGAAAGGGTTCTAAATTTTCCAGACCAGTATAAAGGAAAAATAACTAATTAATAACACTGGTGGAAGTCAGTAAGAGCAAAAATTGTTCCAATTGAGTTTCTGGATATTTAATCTGTTGAACTGAAGTCATTCTGCAGACAAATATTAGTATTCTAAATCTACATTGCTAGCATTTCAACTTTCTAATTCCTTCATACAATTCAATAGTATTACCTCAACATTTACTAGGTAATTCCAAACAAAACATGGCAAATTGAGGAATTTGAGGAAATAAAACCTAGCTATTTAGGGCAAAATTGGCAAGTCTTTAATAGCAAACATCATATCACCTCTAAACGCTGCCATTTTGCTGTAAGAATTGAATTATGATAGTGAACTGCTCTTTCAGGTGAGGAGTGAGGGCATGAGAGAAAAAAAATAGAAGCTCCCACTGATGATGTTTCACCAGCTCATTAGCAAGCAGACTTCAGCAGTTATCCATAGCTTATAAAATGACGTACTACAGTGAGAATTTTCAATTGTCTTTTACAATTTAATGTAGTAGACTAGTAAAAAAACATTTATGCTAGTAAATGTCACTTTACATAAAAGGTGAAATAATTTCTGGAAAACACTGCAAACATCATCTTAGAAGTGCTAAAAGAGTTAACTGTGACATTAATGAAGGTGAGGCAAAATTTGTAGGTGTTTTTTTCTTTTTAAGATAGAAAAATTAACTCACAGTGCGGCAGGTATTTGAACAAACAAGACAGTCGTTCTTAAAATGATATTCAAGCCAACTTCAGAAGTCACCAGTATGAACAAGGAAGCTGGAGTAGTCCTGGCACCAGACTCCTGAACTTGACCTTTGGATGGAGAGTAAAGATGTTTGATGAAAAAATGCCCCTTAAAATCTAATTTTTTTTTTAAACTTAAATTAAAACATTGCATTTCTTATAGAATCTCCATGTAACAACAAAGTCAAGTGACTGAAACTAATATAGTTTTCAAGTCAAGTAAGTATTTCATACAATCATGTCGCAGAAGAGAAAGAAATTACATATAAAATAAGACCATGTGATTTTATTTATTTTTAATAAGATAATATTGGCAGAGAGATTTAAAAGAAATAATTGCTGAAGTTTTACTGTCTGGAAAACAACTCCAAGGTTTGCCAACTCAATTATTACAATTTCAGAATTCAAACTGTTTTTTTTTATTTTTTTTTTTTAATTAACATTCAATTCTTAGCTATCAATTCTTCCTCCCTTGACTTCTTAAAAACACGTGCTTTACAAATTTCAGTAACTTGATATTGCTACACGCATTTTCCATAAAGTAGTTAATTCATTATTAATAGATGAAAAATATCTTACAAGGTTTAACAGCACACTACAGCTAGTTCTGAACACACTAAGAATGCTCAAGGCTCTGGTTTTGAGAAAAATTTAAACCAAATTCCATCAACAGATCAGCCGTTTATTTGAGATAAATCAACCCTATATCACATAATTATGGGTTACATTGCTATTTTGAAATAATTTTTCCTATTAAAAATAGGGGATGCTAATAGCGTTCAATTGGAAACAGTGATACTTTTCAAATACTTTACTGTTTCTACACTGTTTTGAAAACCTGACAACACAAATATTCAGACCCTTTTAAAAAATAAAGTCCTACAAGGTGCCAATGTTGCAGAAGTACTCAAGTATGACCACAGTTGTCAACAGAGATCTAACTACATTTAGAAATAAGCTATAAAGACCTTGCTTACTTTAAAGAAAACATTTTAGAATTTCTTTTAAAGAAATTAAACACGCTCTTGTACACATGAGAAAATTGCACAGTTCTCACTAAAGTGTTGTTTTTTTTTTTTTTAAATTTAGATTATCATCCCAGTTGTTATACACTAGCATATAAATATATTTTTATTCTAGAGTATACTTTGAGTTATTAAGACTGGCATTAAAATTTGTAACAAGTTGTAATATGTCTAATTCAAGAGGGCTTAGAGTATTCCTATATTACTTATTAATATGTTAAGTGAATGTTTGGACAATTGATTTCAAGTAGGTTTTGTAACTAAAACATGTGACAAAATACAATTTTCAGATTACATAGACCATGTGTCATAACTACTGTTCATTCTAATTTCTATAGGTGTTAATAAATTAAGCAAAAAAAATCTGTACTGACTAAAAATACAGAACTGCAGCCAACTAAGAACTTAAAAACAACTATCAGCATACAGGCATTAGCAAAGTATCTTTATTTCCTTGCTGTTCTGCTTTTCCATTGTCATCTTTTTTGATTTTTATATCATCTTTCTACATGTATGCCTCAATAGGTGAAAGCCTGCAAATAAATAATTGTTCATATGCTACAGTGAGATCATGGTTTTGTACTAAATTAATAATGACTAATAATGGAAGTGTCACCTCAGTTATTACAGTAAATCAATTCAGTTTGCTTACGATAACCATTATATTTATCTTGTGAATTCTTAATGAAACAATCAAAATATCCTTAGTCAATGGCTTAAATAATGCTTATATAGCAAAAAAAATGCAAAACATTGTTACACAAGTTCTGAAAACATAGATGATTTTCACATTGCTGTGATACTAGTTTACAAGTTAATTTCATAGGATCATAGAATCTTTTTGAGTTGGAAGGGGCCTTTAAAGGCCTTTAGTCCTTGCAATGAACAGGGACAGCTACAGTCAGATGAGGTTTCTCAGAGCTCCATTCAGCCTAACCTTGAGTGTCTATAAGGATAGGGCTTCTACCACCTCCCTGGGCAACCTGTTCCAATGCCTTACCACCCTTTATTGTAAAAAAACTTCTCCCTTATGTTCAATCTAAATCTCCTCTCTTTTAGTTTGAAACCATTTCCCCTTGTTCTCTCACAAGAGACACTGCTAAAGAGACTGCCTCCTTCTTTCTCACAGCTCCCCTTTAGAGATTTAAAGGATGCTATCAGGTCTCTCCCCCCAAAAAACAGCCTCTATCCCTGAACTGATGTTTTGAGTTTTCAATGAGTAGAATAGTCTGGAGAATGGGAAAAGCATGCTTTCATTTACATGTTTAGACAAAAGACAGATTTACAGAGAATAAGAAAAAAATAAACAAGAGGAAATGAAGATATGAATAAATTTTGGAAATTATTTACAACAGTGAATACAGGCTCATGTTAATATAACACAAGAAACAAAGATTATTTTGCTTGAAAAGAACAGAAAAAATAATCTGACTATAAAATCCTCATGGCCCTCTTTGCCTGAACTATTCATACTAACCATTTCTGGAACTTACGAGGAAAGTACATAAAGCAATAGCATGACAAAGGCACACTATCTGATGGTTCTTAAATACTATTTACAGTCTTTGAAATGTGAAATAATGATCTTTCCCAGTTGCTTAGATGCACACATAGTCACAAGACAGAGGGAGGCAAGAGTTCAGCATCAATTCAAGTCCTAGTAGAAGGTTCTTAGTATCCAGAATTATTCCAGGGTTGAAACAAGTAGATGACAGGAAGAAAATGAAGACAATTTTATCTCAGTCTTCTAAATTGTTAGGAAATCAACAATTTACAGCTAACAAAATATACATTCTTCTTTCAAGAAGAATCATTATGCTTCACATGGTTCACTAGTCCTAAAATTACATGAAAAAATCCACTGCTCCACTACTTATTCTCTCAAGTCTTACTTCATCATCATTTCAACAGATATCAAACTAAAGACTCTTAACGCGGGACGGGGAGGGACAGGGAAAGGAAACAAAAGAAACTAGATTCATTTGTTTCTCTCCTCTTTCTCCCCAACAATATTTCCCTCAAGAAAAAAATTACATAGTTGAGAATAAATGTAATAAATATTATAAATTACCTTCATATTTCACTATGTACTTAAATACATTTTATTGTCTTCTCGTTAAGATTTCATGGTGTTTCAAAGTTCTATGCCTTATCCAAACATGAATTCCTTTCCCATAGTCTTCCCTTTTAACAAACATTGGATTACACATTAATTTTGAATATCAATGTATTACTTTACTTACGATGTCTGTAACACTGTGTAAATTAAAAACTAAAAAAAATTAGGTATTTTAAGCAGAACAATTTCTGGATTATTTTTTAAAAAAGAGTGACGTATGGAATTTGGTTATTGAAGGGAGTCTAGCAAGGTCTCACTTCTGCATTTCTTCTCAGATGTACGTTAACACAGAAGTGCATTTTAAGATGCCAGGAGAGAGTAAGATACTCACTTGCATAGGTCTATTAAATCTGTGAATGCAGGAGCTGCTGTATTTCACAGTTTATTATTTATATGACAGAATGAAGATCTGAAAACATGAAATATAGCCTTAAATTATTCACTTATTCTTTTCACAAAAAGAAAAACCGTCAATCTAACACTAAAAGACTTCAAGCATATTTCTAAAGGTTTCACAAAAATTGCCTTATTTATCAAAACTTTATTCCTTCTGTTTGTTCATTAAATACTGTAGCTTTGCATTAAGGTCAAGCAGTGTCAACCAATTACTGTTGCAGGAAAAAGTCCTACTTCCTTAATACTCAAAGAAACTACGGCATACAGTGAATTATTTTAATAGGCACACTGAACACTGCTTACCCAAAGTACATTTCAACCATAAAAATGTACTTTAAGGGTTTCTAACAACAATCAATTATAGTACTACTTATTATCAGAGAAGCATGACTCTTTCGTCTACTTAAATGACAGCCTTAAAAAAAAGACACATCTATTTTAGCACATTCAGCAATATTCTCTCTCAGCTCATACTAAAAAAAAGTAACAAAAATTAAGTGACCTATAAAGTAAACTGGCAGCTAAAATAGAAAACATCAAATTTCAAAGAGACATTATCAATTGGTATAAATGTTCTGGCTTCTGGTCCATTGTCTGTTAGTGAGCAAGTGGGTTCTGTTCATAGGATAGACCTTATCAAATAAAACAAAAAAAAAAGCAATACACCTTGCTTTCACTGCCTTTAATGTTATAGTTTTATTTTTCAGTTAAAACTCCATGTTGCAGTATACAAGTAAAATAGACAGATAAATGACAGATTTTAGGTGGTCATGCACAAATTTATTGAATATCAAGGAAAGGTCTTCCCTGGGCCATCAGCCCAAATACCAAAGTCATTGTCATTCTGATTAAAAGTTTTTTCATAGGGTATTTAGATATTAGCAAGCACTGGGGGCTGAATCTCCATTGCTGTACTTCAATCTTTTTCCCAACCTATTTTACTGTACTGAGATGCAAGAGGCCAAAATGATGATATTCATATGTAGTTACTCACCTTTACACTTCACATAATCAAAAAGCAAAATTTTGGATCTCATTTCCCTCTGGAACTGACCTGTTTAATCCCATTCCACTTGGTACATAAAATGCGATGAAAGAGCACTTAATTTTCTGGTAACCTTTGAAGTCTTATTCTTATGAACCCAACTGTGCTTTTCTGAAATTACAGAACAAACAAAACCAAAGAAAATTTCTACTGCACAACCTCTCAGCTAGAAAAAAAAACAAAACAAAAAACATTCATCTCTGTCCTGTATAAGCTATCAAAGAGACCTACAATGATATAAGACAAACAAGGCACAAACAAGGAGGAAAGAAAGTAAGGAATTAAAAACAACAACAAAAACACTCATTAAAAAGAAAACACCTTGAAAAATGTTAAGCTGAGGAAGAGGAACATAAAGAAGGAACTCTTGTCTTAGTACTTCCATTAGGAGACTATTCCACTCAATAGTCCCGTTTCATTCAATAAGAGATTATTAAATAGAATACTATGTGGTGACAAAATCTACAGATAATGCAATACTATGAAAAACCAGCAGCACCTCAGAGGACAGGATCTGATTTCTGAATGCTTTTGAATAGTGAAGGATGCAGCCAGAAATCAAGAAAATGATTCAATTAAGAGAAATCCAAGGCGCTACATTTTGAACGAACACAAATATAGCATAGACATGAACACAAAATGGACCACTGATAAAATACTGCACTGGGAGTCAGTGGACAGAAGTTCACAAACCAAGTGGCTAAATTTCGTGGTGTCTTCCAGAAGTATCACATGTTGACAGACATCTAGGGTGGGTGGGTGTGCAGATATGTGCATGTACGTGAAGAGGTGATAACTACTTCCTTCCATCTCTTAAGTATGCTGTATATAGTGAGAGCACCAGAATTGTTAGGAAGATGTTGGTAAATTATGAAAAGTCAATGGGAATATGAATTCTAGGGGTTATTTCACCAAAGCTTTTCAGGAAAAGGCGAGATAAATTTACTCGATCCTGCTGCAAAAGAGAATATTGAACTAGACGGTAATCTGTGATCTTCTAGGCAATATATTTTTCCAATAACATTCAGCCAATCACAGTCAGAACTGACAACAAAAAGTAAGGATGTTTCTGTATGCCTTAAACAGCATATGACTTCTCCCATTTACCTCTTATCTTTATACTCCCATACTCAAAACCACCATCAGCTTCCTTTACTACTGGGCTGGTACAGAGGAGCAAATATGCGTAGTTGCTTTGAAACTTCTTTGACAGGAGCCAATATTAAATATATAGCACATCTACTGGTAACTTACTCGGTTTCATCATTCTTTACTTAAAATTACCCAGGATTTTGTCTCAAATCAGATCTAAGATTTTTTCTAAGATGTGTAATACCTAGAATGTATCACAGACGGTTTTATTTTCATATTACATGTGTGCTTACAAAGAACAATGAACAAACAGTAACATCACAGAAATGATATCCTAAATGTGAGAAGATGAACATGAAGCACTTTTTGAAGGCTCTCCTTCCCTATATTGTCTTCTTAAGCCATTTTATGGGTAGCTCTCAACAACTCCTTACCTTCTGTCCTATTAAAACAACTGAAACTTGAATGCAAAACAAGAAGCAGCATGCTAATAATCAACTGTTCTGAGAAGCAGAAAACAAAGACATGTCATTTCAGTACAGTCAAACAGAAGAACTGGATCTTCTGTGCTGCAGAAACCATCTTTGTGGAGTTAGAGAAGGTAAACTCTGCTTTTCTAGATTCATCAGCTCTACTGGATAACCCTAGCCAGCAGTGGGAGATATGGAGGTGGGTTGTAAGATAAGGAACAGGCTGGAGGCAAGAAAAGCTGTTATAATTATAGCTGGGAACACAGAATTTGTTAAAGGAAGTCTACTGTATAATTACATTTGAAAATTTAGCAAGATGCCCAGAGGCTGGCTTGCAGCTGTCAGGAACTGGTAACGCTAGAGTTCTGCTCAAGAGGCAGCCACTACTGCAGCTAAGCACACTTCCCTGTAGTTGAGCCAACTTTGATAAAGCAAAGGAACAACTTCAGCTAAAATTAGTAAGATTACACAACATGTGAGATTATACCTATTCTCAGTGAAAAGTATTAATGGACTGGGCATTATTTTAAAGCAGATTAAATGTATACTCTCCTGTTTTCAATGAGAGATAATGGTATTATATTTTGTAAATTGCTGATTTTATTTAATAACAGTTAAAATTCAAGAGTATTTTAAGTTATTAATTCATAATCAAATTAACCTCATCATCTACAGGTTAATAACATCTTGCATACAAAATCACAGTTCTCACTTTGGTTTGCCTGGCCCAATCAAATTAAGATGAATGGGTGCAATGCAGGCAGAATGCAAGATAAAGAAAAAATCTGCATATCCATTTTCTTCCTTGGGTTTAAAGCTGAAGTGATATAGGCAGTACATCAACTATTCCATATTTGCTCCATCAGCCTAAAAATATTCTATATTCCTCATTACTATAATTAAATACTATAGTTTTCTTCTGTATAGAAAGGTAGAAATGTACCATAGATTTTTCTCATTTGAAGAAATAAAGATTATTTCTCTTTTAAATAAAAATATAGTTCTTGTGCATCAAATCAAAATCTGCATTTTACTCAAAGTAATGGGATTGTTACACTCTATTTACAACAATTAATTGAGGAACAGGGAAGATAAAATTTAGCTATTTTATATAAACTTACCTTCTCTTTGCTTTCCACGATATAAACATTTAAGTTGGAATCAAGGATCATCTCAACAAGAGGGACATCTACTTAACATATAAAGTTTTAGTTTTGTTTCATGTACAGACAACTAATCTTTCCAATTTAATTTATTGCTTTGATTTTACTTAAAAGAAAAATATAGTCAGTTAAAAAGATCAAATCTTTGAGAGACAAAAATGAAATGCAAGTCCTCTTTTAAAAAAAAAAAGATAAAATTAATTTTGAAAGAAACATCAGGGCACAAAATTTATTTTGGACAGTGACTTAGGTATTTCTAAAACAGGAATTTTTCAGAACTAACTTGAAATAATTTAAGCCATGGTCAATTCTGGTTGCACAAAACTGCAAAGGAAAAAGAAAAATGTCAAGCTTTCTTTGATTCCCTCCTCCTCAATCTGCAGAAGAGACGAGAGAAAAAATCTGCTCGAGGTTCCAAGTAACTCTGCTTATATTTAAAATATTTCTGCAACTTGTGTTCACATCACAGGCATGGTGTGTAATCAATTAACACACACAGATGAACAATACCACACCTCTGAATGACAAGAACTAAACAGTTGCTTCTGTTGCAACTTTTCACACGTCTCCGTATATATGAGATGGTTATATTCTAAAAGATGGGATAAACTTTAAAAAATATATATCCATTTTATGTTTCAGGTAAGGAGTAATGACTTCAGTTACTCTTATCACTATAGTTATGTATAAAATCCTTCAATTTGTGTTTTCAACTCCTCTTACTAGCACTTATCTATCCACTGAAATTTTCTACAAAGTTACTGAGCAAAATAGAGCTAGATACTTGAAATTAACATTTACTAGAGTTTTAAGCTGCTCAATCATTTTTAAGTTATCCTTCCATATTAAACACACTTTAACATAATGGGAAGAAAATAGTACCTTGTATCTAAAATTTCTTTTAAATATTTTATGTTCTTAACCTCTATTCTTTTCCTCATAAAAAAGAGGATGTCAAAGAGCATATAACAATTCCTAAATTAAGGAAAGACAAACAAGAATGCACATTATAAAAAAAGTAGTAATAGGCAGAGACAACTTCACTAGTCTGTGACATATGACATCTGGTAGACTATTATCATAATAAATGGGAAAAGTAGGTGAGAGTCTGTCAACAGCAAGGTATGGCGAAATGCATCTTCATCAGAATGACAAACATAGCTGCCTTTAACAAAGAGGTCAAACTGAAATTCAAACATCTATGAGTTAAATATCTCCACTGTATTTCATCCCTTTCTCTTTCTGATTTTAACAATTTAACTGAAGCAAGTATCTTAATTTACCAGAAATATTCATTTATGCAATTTAATTAATTTCTTTTTAGCAAGGATAAACTATACCTGCTAATAATTGATGGCTGAAAACTCACTAAGAACAATCTATTGCATTCTTACACTTTTACAAATCACATTAGTTACGCAAAATAGTAACTGAGACTGTCAAACACAGTCTAGAAATGCTGTGCATGTGTGACTCCTATCAGTACACCCATACAGGTCTTACACAGAGCTGGAAATAGCTTCAATTCCATAGCTGAACAGTAAAGCAACTAGCACATCAGTTTCCTGGGGATCATACAATCTATTTGATAGCATGTACGAGCTACAATAAATATATAAATAAGTAATTATATAAAAGAAAGGAGGAGTAAACAGCGAATATTTTAAGACAGTTCATTCATCTTACTCCATGTATTATTTTTAAATTTTATGTCATCAGATGAAGCTAGAGAACCAACATAAAATTCTTGTTCTATGGAGACTGAAAATTTTAATTGAGTGCTCTAAAAAACTAGAGTATTTCATTGACAAGTAAAAGATAGAGTTAATTTATATTTATTCCTTCACAATCTAGACCTGTAAAATAGCACTTCCTAGATTGTAACAACTTTTTGCATGTAAAAAAGCAACAAAAGATTGAGTCACTTTGCAATTATGGGTTCTATAGGAGTCAGATGGAAGAATTTGGGAAAGCAGATGGACTCCCGCACTTTCCCCTGAAGATTATTAAAAATAAAATTTTGAAATAAAGATTTTTTCTTAAAGCTGGAATATCTAGTGTACTGTATTCGGAGATATCCATTTGTATGTTGCCGAGTGAATTTTTGGGTCTTCCAATTGCAGTGCTGGTGAAGACTGTGTTTAGGTAACAGTATAATCATATTCGTGTTTGAATAGCTTTCAATAAATTAATAAGTTATTTGATCATATGTTTATAAACTTCAGTAGATGCTGATGGCATCAAGAAAACAGAGACATTGATCTGGTGGTTTTCTATCTCATGTGTACTCTGATTTCATAGCTATTTGATTTGTCAACATGTAAATGAGGCTATTTGAAGTATAAGGAAAGAACTTTCAGAAATATTGCAATTGCAATATACTCTACAAAATGCAAGGTGCAGTTTAATGCTGGTAGCAGCCAGTGTAACAGGAGACTGGCCCAACACAGATATCCCATTTTGCCCTCATCACTGTCTTCTGCTGTGCTTGCAATTTCTGTGCAATCTCTCTCACTTCTCCCATTCACTGAAAACAAAGTGTGAAGGAAGATGGAGTAAGGTAACTGGAGAAAGACAGACAAGGAAAGGTGGGATTTCCCGTAATATGGGTTGAGTGATTAACCTGCTTTGTGTGCTTGCCATTTTGTTTCCTGTATCAAGTTTGTTGTTTTAAAATAAACTATCAGAAGTACCCAGCATATGAGTTAACTTCTGGGTTGCTACGATGTTTTTTTTAAATACAAACCCAAATGAAAGCACAAAAACTTGTAGACTGGCACAAAAAAATAATACATGAGAATAGGGAGATCTAACGCTGCATGAATTTGAAACGGTGATGATGCCACTGGACTTGGGGCCAGTTTTCACATTCAATGGTAGGTATTGATTCCCATTCTTTAAATAGCTGAGGAAGTCACATTCTGCTGAAAGCTCTGAGAATTGCACTTTCACTTCAGTAGTTCTACTTGCCTTACTCCACAGCTGCAATACAGAAAGAGGATCTATAAATGGACTTAAGAACTCTCTATGTATTTACTGGACTGAATTTGTACAAGAGCAAGTTGTGCACAAAGGCATACAAATTATTCAGAGAATGCTTTCTTTTATAAACATAATTTTAGTAGCCTAAAATCTGTATAGCAATTTTTGGAGTTAGTCTTAAACCTGCACAAATTGCTTGAATGATAAAACATACTCAAGGTTACTTCATAGCCTGCTCCATTCAAGAAACATCTGAATGTGAGAGTGTTGACGGTGTGAGATGGAGGTCAAAATGAACATTACATAATACCGAATGTTTTCTTCCTGTACTACTTGTAAAACATTTAGATGACTTTGTTGAAAGACTGTTCCTTGGAGTGAAATAATGAGAAGTTAAATCTATTTTGCTCCTGCACTATTATCAGTGCTTGTAGCCAGCAAGAGAGCACTTAAATTTTGGGAAGGTATGGACCACCCTTTCATCTTTTTGTGGCTTAAGCACTGGTCACAACAGAATCCTGATCCCTGTATTCACGATTTCCAAGCACAATGATAATGTAAAGTAAGCACATATTTAACTCTTTACACATCAAACCAAAATACTGTATACTATACTTTCTTAAAATTTATACAATATTCAAGATATGCTCTCAAAGAGAAACTTTAATCCCATATATTTTTACTTACTATTTTCTTCCCCTCTCTACAGTCCAGTTAGAAGGTTTACTGTTTTAGACTAACTTAGAAATCTGTCTTGTAATAATAGTTTAAAAAAAAAAAAAGACAAAGAGCAAGGCAAAACTGAATGGAGCTCAAAGATACTGTGATAGGAAACAAGAAGTCCTCAAATCTTTAATGCATAATAATTAAGTTAACTCCAGTTAACTTGTCCAGACTTTTTGAAGAATGAAATGTAAATGGCAATATATTAACTGATGGAACTGACTCCAGTAGATATTTCTTAAATGTTACTTCCAAGGATACTGCCTTCTCAGACAATATTCTATTATTATTTCATAAATAAATCCCTAAAACTACCTTGACTCAAGATACAAATATTCAGTAACTTTCACTGGCATCTGTAGCCAGATATAAGATTAGACAGATGAGTAAAAAATATATATATTAAAATCTATTAAAGTTTTTATTATTATTATTATTTTTTAATCCAGTAAAATTCTAGCAACTTTCCCTATTTCCTTTTGCATTAACTTTGTGAAGTTACAAAGCACTCCTGGTAACATCTGATTCAATTGTAGATTTTTACCTCACTCTTCCACCCAAACTGTAGTAAGATTAGAAGTTCATGTTTTTGTTGCTTTTTTTTTTTTTTTTTCATTTAATCCCAAGTGGAAATAAAGGTGCAGTTCTGTTTCAAAACAGCAATTGTGTCTTGAACTGTTTCTTCTCTCTCACTCTGATTGCCATATATATATTGGGCACATGTCAAGACTCAGCACCAGAAGAGGAAAAGTAGAGAATAAACAGAACGCAATAACCGTGGTAGATGGAAAGTAGGTTTAAGTACTGATAGCCAAACAATCACAATTTCAATTCATGGTAACATCTTTTTGAAATATGTTCATCTCTCAAACTGAAGAAAGAAGAGTATCTACTAAATTTTAGCACTAAGATACATGGTTGCATCGCACTTCACAATATGATTATTTTATCAGTTTAAAGTTTCAAGTTTAACTTACGACTCTACCTGATTCAGAACACCATTTTTCATCTTGAATTAATGCAAAGCCAGAACACAGATTTGCAGACAGCACATTCCAAAACATAGTAGCTATAGAGGCATAAGATCTTCCTTTCTCTGTCAAAACTTTTCCATAGGTGCTTTCTGGAAAAGGACAGATCTTAACACATTTCAATAAAATTACCCTTCAGCAAATATTTCTTGCTCACCAGCTCTGCAAGGGGTTGTAAGTAAACTTGGAATAGCTTTGCATAACCTGACAAAGTTGCAATCATTATGCCACCATGTTTCTGAGCAGCAGAAGGCAAGGAATTTATCAAGCCACAGCAGCGGTTATTAATGAAGTTTCTCCGAAAGATTTAGCAGTAGCATGGACAAAGATAAACCAGGGAATAAAAGAAAAACAGTGAGTAAATGAAAAGTGACATCCTATAAGCTTTTGATGCTCAGCTACAAAGCTTCGGTGATTCAAATTCAGTGTTTGGAGTGGCAGTATTGAAGTCCTACTAAAGGGCTGAGAAATGTTTTAAGACAATACACTTAAAGCTTCAGATTTTGATCTTGCCAGCAAGAGCATCTCAGTCTTTCCAAGCAAATCTACTGGAGTTAGATTACACAAATTGTATCTTAAAAGAAAAATTGTATCAATTTGTTACCCCAATCTGACCATCTTCAGTAAAAGAACTCATTCAAAACAGCAGTTATACTAAGCTCAAGAGGAAGATTTTAACATAAAAACTATAACTAAGTACAGCTGACTTAAGAGAATTAAAAAAATACAAAAAAATCACAATAATTAATTGTTAGAGATAAAGAAGAAACAAAATAAGGTACAGAAGTTAAATGAATGGTATCTGGTGTATTTCAATATAGCCCATCTGTGCTTTTTAATTTTTCATACAAATACAAAAACAGGTATCTCAAACTTCATTCACAGAAATTATCCAGAATTATGAAACCATTGTAAATTTCTTAATAAAAAGGTTCAACAAATAATATGAACTTGTACTGCGATTGACTTTTCAAGTTATCTTTATGACCTGCTTAGAGCAAGAATAATAATAATAATAATAATAATAATAAAATAAAAAAATACATAAAATAGATTTTAGTGCAGATTTTACTTTGTGGCATAAAGTTGTTAACAATACATTTCTCAATAAAGAAAAAATGAGTTATAGCCTTAGGGTGGTTTAATTTGGTACAAATTTTGAATAATGTTATATACATTTCCAAAGCAGATGCTAAGAGACTCTACAAGGACACTCAGCTCAATCAGAGGCCAGATTAAAGTTCCATCTGGAATGAAGCTGTTCCACAGCTCTATTCCAATTAGCAGAGTCACCAATGTCAGACTCAAAAGTTGGGAGATGCGAAACTATCTTCAAAATATAGCTGTTAACCCAGAAATCAAATTATACACACGTTTATAAGACAAAACTTTTTAATCATTCAAATTTGTGCTATTATAGCCTAGATGAAAATTCATTTGAGCTATTCTGACCACGTGAACTCATAAGACTATCCAAACACAAGGATTTTGTATCACCTCTCCCACTGAATGCGTTTAAAAATATATATCACATGTTCAAATAGCTGTAGTACTCACAATACAAGCAGGTTGAGAACAGAACAAAACCAGTTCACATGAAACACAATTCATCTGATTTCAAACTGTAAATGTGCTTTCTTAGTTCAGAGTTCTTGTTATGAAATAACCCATTCAATAAACGTCCTACTGAAGAACTGTGCCTTAGAGTGATCTACCTACAGACAAAATATGAAGAGATTTAACTATAAAGCCTATGGATGAAAGTCAAAACCTAATTCTTCAGTTAAACGTACAGTGTAACAGTGTTTTCCTAGATTCTAATAAAAAAAACAATAAAAAAAATTCAACTTTAGCGTATATTAAAAAAAAGGATTGTTTTAAAGACTAATTCAGAAAACACAAGTGCTGGTACAGGATGGTAAGAAACATATTCAAGACAAAAAAAAAAACAAAAAAAAGATATGCCAGAAGCCTTAAATTTCTATTTGACCATTTAAATAAATATTACACAAATAATGCGTCTACATGTGCAAAGCATTTGACACTGTCCTACATGACATCTTGGTCATCAAATTGGAGAAAAATGGATTTGATGGATGGACCACTTGCAGGGTTAGGAACTGGCTGGATGATCACATTGAGAGTGTTGCAGTCAATGACACAACGTCCAAATGGAACCAGTGACAAGTGGTAATCTTCAGGGATCAGTATTGGGACTGGTGTTATTCAACATCTTTGTAGGTGACGTGGACAGTGGGATCAAGTGCACCCTCAGCAAATTTGCAGATGGCATCAAGCTGAGTGATGCAGTTGACACACTAGAGGGAAGGGATGCTATCCAGAGGGACCTGGACAGGCTTGAGAAGTGGGCCCATGTCAACCTCACGAAGTTCAACAAGGCCAAGTGCAAGGTCCTACATCCAGGCTGGGGCAATCCCAAGCACAGATACAGGTTGGGTAGAAAATGGCTTGAAAGTAGTTCTGAGGATAAGGATTTGGTAGTGAAAGATTCAGCATGAGCCAGCAATTTGTGCTGCAGCCCAGGAGACCAATCGTTTCCTGAGCAGCATAAAGAAAAGTATGGCTAGCAGGTCGAGGCCCCCCTACTCTGCTCTCGTGAGACCCTATCTGGAGTAGTGTATCCAATTCTGGAGCCTCCAAGACAAGAAGGACACGAGGTTGTTGAAGTAGATCCAGAGAAGAGCCACAGAGATGGTCAGAGGGCTGGAGCACCTCACCTATGAGGACGGGCTGAGAGCTGGGGCTCTTCAGCCTGGAGAAGAGAACGCTCAGAGGAGACTTTATGGCAGCCTTCCAGTACCTGAAGGGGGCCTAGAGGAAGCTGGGAAGGGACATTTTATAAGGGCATGTAGTGACATGAGGAGGGGCAATGAGTTTAAATTGGAAGAGTGTAGATTTAGACTGGATATCAGGAAGAAATTCTTTACTTTGAGGATGGTGAGAAACTAGAACAGGTTGCCCAGAGAGGCTGTGGATGCTCCCACCCTGGAAGCATTTGAAGCCAGGCTGGATGGAGCTTTGAGCAACCTGGTCTAGAGGAAGGTGCCCCTGGCTATAGCAAGGGGGTGGAACTAGACGGTCTTAAGTGTCCCTTCCAACCCAAGCCATTCTGTAATTCTATGATACAGGAAAGCTGAATGCAGAAATTAGAAATCAAATGCTCATGTCTTGCTTCTCTTTCCTGCAAAACAATCCATCTACAATGGATAAGTAACAATACAGAATCTAAACAAAGTTACATCTCATTACACGCATCTTCATCAAGAGAAGACAAGGTTAAAGAGCATATTTATGTTTTTCCAGATGTACATTACATTAATCAGCCTGAATTCTATTATGAAATAGAAAATAAGTCTGAAATATCTACAATGTTAATATTCAGCCAAGAGTGAACTGCAGAGAGATCGCTACAGCCAGATTCCAGTCAGCAGCCTACACTATTCTATGATGAAGTAGATTTCAACTTCCAAAAAGAATGACAATGTTTACTCTAACATTTAAAAACTATCCAACATTTACAAAAAATTAAATTTACCATTCTAAGTCTTCAGAGAGAAAAATTAACCTTCGGGAAAACAATGCAATTTTGTACTGCAAATACCACGTAGCAGGGTGGATACAAACAGATATGAAAAACAGGAAAGAGTGGTGGAAATCTAAACAAAGAAGCAAAAAGTTAAAATTATGATTACTGTAACCCAAACAGTGCTTTTGACATTGCCTTTTTAGGGCACCAGTCAATGAAAGCATCTAATGCTGCTGGTTATAGCAGAAAGTGCCAGGGGAATTTGCAATCTGCAGGCCCAACAAGAGGAAATGCTGATGGCACCACAATGAACTGACCACTGTATTTTAGATTCACTTGTGAATACAGTGAAAGAGACAGCTTTACTATTAACTTCATTTTTCTGAGAGATGCAAAGTACAATAGCACAAAAATAAAAAATGTTCATAGTCAGAAAGCAAAGCATTGTACTTGTAAATGAAACATATCTCAAAACCTGGACTGGGGCCACTCCACCAGTATAAGGAGTTGTTCTAACAGCGTTCAAGAAGTATGAAATTCTTCCTCAAAGAGATATCCATAAAGACAACTGATTATTCATGATACCGAATTGTTTGGATAGCATAGATTCTGATAATCATCTAATTCCTTTAATACAGAGAGCAGCATGGGCTTCAAGAGGTTTCTCCAGGAATTACTCTCTCAAGGTTTAGTACATAAAAACATTATCTAAAGATCAGGCACTTACAAAAGGCTTTTGCAACAAAAAACAATTGTTTCACTCATATCCACAACTAGTAATCACCCAGTCTTTCAAATTTCAGCACATTTTTAATGAAATTCTGAACACACTGGGATTGTCCTGCAAAACTTTCCAGATGTCATACATAAGCTGACTCTTGTTGCAGTCATAAGCTTGCACTATTTGTGCACTTCACAAATAGTGAAGTACCTGAAGTCTTTCATTCCTCATTGAAAAGTTCAGTAATCTAACAATCAATGAAGGTAATTTAATTTTCAGTATCACTGTACCTGTTGTCCCTAAGTAAATAATTTTTCTTTTTTTTAATCAAAGGCCTACCTCAAGCTTATTTGGATTTAGACTAAGCAAGGGGACTGGGAACACTCAGCAGCACCCCTGAACTGTATCTCTGAAAACAAAGAAGAAAAATAACAATCTTTGCTATTCTGTGTATCTCAAACTTCCGACCAATGACAAGCTCTCACCTACCTTAAAAGATGTAACACAAATCCTGGTTACTAAATTAGAATAATTTCAGTTCTGCTGTTTACTACCAGAATGTTTACTAGCCATTCCTTGCCTTGGGAAATTCCAGAAGGGTCTGTTACCTTCATTACTCCTTTTCAAGACCTGCATGGGGTTGTTCTGTGAGATGGTCAGTACAGAGACATAGGAGTACATTATACAAATACAGTGTTCCAACTGATGCTTGTTATCAGGTCATCATCTTGAAGCACTTGGAGGAAAACAGCTCAAACAAAAAGCTGGCTGATAAGAAGAGACTGGATAGGTGAAGATAGCTTTTTTTTTTTTTTTTTAAATCAACAATTGGCCAATCTACTCTGTAGCTTAGCAACACTCTTACACTCCGTTGATGCTAACATGGTATTTGGCAGCATCCTCAGAAAAAACACTATCACCTCTTCCGTTAGCTGGAAAACTCTGCTCTAGCAATAACTAAAGTTTATCAATTATTTATGTCTTCATCATCACTCAGCTGCAGCATATTTTAAGATCAACTCATACAATTCTGATTCTCAGCTCTCTCTTCTGCGCACTCACTTGATTTCAGCTAAAAATGACTAACTAGAATCCCACAGGGAAGACAATTACCTATGACTACAAAAAAAAAAAATAAATTCCTTCACATGAAGCACAGAACCTTCTTGAAGGTAGTCCAAGACCACGAAACAACCATTTTCAGCAGCTAACAACCAGTGTGATCATCACAAAGTCCAAAGTCCTTTTCTTACTCTTGCTAAGTTAAATATCAAAGTATGTTTAAAATAATACAAAAGACTATTTTGCTAACAATTCTTCCCTTGAAAAAAGATCAATAGAATGCAGCACTGAGTGCATTAATGCTATGTCCCTCAACAATGCTGTGGAGAAGAGAGCTCTGGGGAGAGGTGAGACGCCAGTCCATTGGAGTACAGCAATGGTCTGCCAACAGCTGCCATGTTCCTACTGTCCTTCGTATTACTAGAGGTGATTTTCCCCAGTTTTCATGCCATTCATTTCACACTGTCATTGCATAAAAAGACAGCTGTAAAAGCCTAACCATCTATTTTACACAACTACCACTTTCCACTGGCAAATGTCTTTGCTATGCTTTGTGGAAGTCTGCCTTAAATGACCAAAAAAAAAAAATACAGGATTTAAAAGATGTTCTGATTTAGAAGAAAAATTTTAACCTTATTTTTATCTCAATTCAGTTCAGTCTTCTATTTTCTATAACTTGCTAACCAAAACCATTATGAAAAGTATGCATTCATTCCTTTTAGCTCTTATCACCGAATAACAACAGTTTTACCTATACAGTGGAATTTGCTGTAAGAGTGTCTCCACCAAAACGTAGAAAACGTTTTGTGAAAAGACAATACTGTGAAAAGATTTCCTTCCATCTCCTTTCTCATCTAACAATGCTCAAATATCTGACCATATCTTTCCCCACCCCCAAGTCAAGAAGCCAAATGCCTTTGTCTAGATACATATACCTTTTAAAATAATAATAAAAAAAATTCTATCTAAAATACACTTAAAATTAAAACTGAAATCATACAATCCATTTTAGGGGGGAGCACAGAAGAAAAAATATTTAGATGAAGACAGAAGGGCATCATTTCTACTTCTGCTCACCCAAAACTACAGATCTCTGTAAGGCAGAGGAATATACATGGGAAATACCATCACAGATTCATTGTAAAGTTCTCCCTAAGCATCTTTCTTCAGACAAGTTGGAGAAAGAATACAAGGCAAGAAATCTGTCTCACCTGAGTCATAGTACCTATCATGTTCTCTTATAAAAGCCTCATTTTTAAAGCTATAAAGAAAAATGTAGGTGAAAACCTGTAAATGGTTTGCTCATGAATTTATCCAGCTTGTCAGTCTACAACAGGCTCTCATATAGGTGCTAAGATATAATACCTAATTTTTATGAATTTTTCAAAGGGTAAGTTCAGTAACTTTCAAAGCTTTAAAATAATAGGAAATTCAGAAAAACTTGTTTTCCTATTTTAAATTATGAATAAGCATTTTATCCGAAGACCAAATTCAGCAGTGATTTATGATACAGTGAACAATTCAGTTTATTATTAGTAGCATCTCATAAAATAATTTTCATTTAAAAAGTTATTTTTTTTTCCCCTTTTAAAAAATATTCAGCATACTTGCCCTGTAAATGAAATTACCTTAAGAAAAAATAATATTGTTATATTTGCACACTTACTGCATCGTCAGTATCTGAAATGGACACAAACAGTGAATTTTAAAGGTTCTAAAGTGAATTAATTGACCTTCCATTTTCTTGTAAAATTATGAAAGTATTATTTTGGTACATGGTGAATTCTATAATTTCCCAACAAATGCAAAAATGCCTTTATTTAGCAATATATTGCTATAAAACTACTAAAGTAAAAGCATATTTATTTTTAATTCAACATTTGCTATGGACACAACCTCACTTTGAGAACATAAGGAAATAAAAACTCAGTGATTAAAATCCAGATCTTCTTAATTTAAATCATTATTACATAGCTGCTTGAAGCCACACTTGAAAAAAATCCACCGATTTCTATGATATAATCAGATATATTGTGTTTACATAAACAGTACCTTAATAATCACACCATTATTATACAGATTAGCTCTTATGGCCTGTCCATTCTACATTATCATCGGTAGTTATAACTACATATATCAATGCAGTAAAAAAAAATCTTCCAGGAAACTGAGCAAAAAATCCTGCCATCAAACAACTTAACGAAAATCCCACTAATAACTTAATATGTTCTTCTAGCAACTGGTGTCTACCTTCTGGAACATAGACAGATTCATGAAGGTTTCTTAAAGTTCACAGACATAAAGCTGAAATTCTGAAGACCTCTATACTGAAGTCATCTGGGGAAGTAAGGAAATTGGGCTTTGTATTTCCACCTGGCTCTTCCCTTAACGTAGTAAGGATAGTGGGGAAAACAAACAAACAAAACAACAAAGTTCCCACCTAAAAAAAATGTAGAACAAGAAAATAAAGCTTTGAATTCAGACTTTAGTCAGCATGATCACCTCTGATTTGTCTTGAACTAGTTATCTGGAGCAAAAATATCATCACTTCCCAAGACAGTTTCATTTAAAACCTCAAGCTGGGTCCCACTAATGGAAAGATGTGCAAGATGCACCTGTAACACAGCAGAGACATGAAAGAGAATCTCAAAAGCTTAAAACTGACTACTTGAGGCATTCCATTTTTTTTTTTTTTTTTTTTTTTAATTTTCCAGCCAAACAGCAAAGAAGTACAATTTTCAGTTTTTGCACTCCTTTCCCTGAGGTGAGCAGGAATAGGGTATACGTGCCTGTATAACCAGGAATTCCCTCCTCACCCTTCTTTGGATAACACAAAGAAAACTTTGAGCTCAACACTTTGAATATCCTTTCTCTTCTCTATTATGTTCTTCTTTTCAGCACTACAAATTTGGAAACCTGCAATACATATAAAACTGTGTCATATTTTACTACTTTTTCAGTTTGGAAAGAAAAGTATTTTTAGCATAGGCTTGATTGTTTTGCCTCAAAAAGGAAAGAAAAAGTGGTCAAAGACCAGCTAAATGAGCTAATGCCCAACAAATCTGCTCTCACTGAAGTTGCACAAAGAAGTAACTGCCTTTCATTAATCTATTCTAGTTCTTTTTTCCTTTATCTTTCATCTCACTTTCAATATTTCTCTATCAATAACCTTTATCTTTCCAACATTTCACTTTCTCTCCCTCTTGAAAGTCACTCCTTTACTTTTTCTAAATCTTCTCTCTAGTCCTCCAACAACTTTTCTTTGCCTTAATCTCTATTTATTCAAGTGTTGCACGCTATGGAGCAAGGGGGCCTCTGTATATGTAATTGGAATTTTAAACGAAGGCTTTCCAAATAAAAGCAGCAGAAAAAGTTAAACAGGTGACAAAGTCAACTGATATTCAAGTCAGTCCCTTCTGCAACTTCAGCATCAGCTCCAACATAATCCTCAAAACCAGAGGATAAATACTAGCTCTCATACCAACCACACACGCTGCTAATCTCCAGAAAGATGAAAGGAAGACAGCCTTTCAAGGTTATGCTTACACTCACAGACTCTTCACTCCTCATCCTGTCTCTCAGTGTTCAATCGAACACACCTGAACGTACATTATGTAAATAGAATTATATATATCTCATAGATTTTATCTATTTCATGCATGCAATGAAAAAAGGAACTTAAAAAACGGGGGAAGGGGTGACTGAGAAAAGTAATTCTCTTTCCAACCTGAGGAAACTTTAGACAAATTTGCCTTTGATAATCGACTGAACAAGCTGCACTGCAAGCATCAAGGGATGGTGCAGGGATATCTAGCAGGTGCTGCAGTTTATCACAAAACCGTCTAAAATAATTGGAAGTGACAACCAGCACTACCACAAATGATTTATTAGTCTTTCACTCAGCTTTTCAGCTTCCTCAGGGCCAGAATAAATAATTTACCAACTCTGTATCTTCCAATCATTAATTCTTCCCTGTGCATCCAAACTACATTTAACTCTGCTGGGTTCAGTGGAATTAAAAACACAATATGAAGACTTTTCCCCCCCAAGTATAGTATTATCTGACTTTATCTAAAATTGTCAATCAAAATTTATATCTGGTGATAGAAGGATTAGAGCTAGCAACTAATGTGGAGTTACAAAATGTCTGCAGAAGAAAATGGAAATTAAACTGAAAAGATATCAACAATGAAATGCTCCCAAGGGGCCAGGCGTGTTCTCAAAACAGAAAGTACTGATAGTGTCAGAAGATATTGATTAGCATTGTTTTTCTGATCCATAAACTAGCATTAGTTACAAACAAACATCTTACATGTCCCACATGATAAACGCAGAATGAAAACATTGTACAGGAAACAATCAGAAAATAAATGAATAAGACGACGTGGCCAAAATGGAAGGATGAAACAAACACAATGATTCTGTAAAAAGGAAGTGCCTTTTGAGAGAATAACACATTTATTGTAAAAACATTAACAATAAAGGATTTACTAATGCTTTTGTGTTCACATCACCAAAAGGAATAAAAAAGGATTATTATACAAGGCAGATTTAGAAGCCAGGAGTATAAAATGGCATAAAACCAAAGTACACTTTCAAATTTAAAACAGAATATATAAGGTACCATATTCCTATTAATTATGTAGAGAAAACACAGAGAAAACAAAATCACACCCTAAATCCATTTTTGATGTAAGCTAGTCTTGTCTCATTAAATCAGCATCTATGATTAAAACCAAGATCATTTTTGGTACATAATGTATTGCATTGTTAGAGCAGCATCTGTTTGTTGCACAGCAACACATTTTTCAGCTTTAAGAAACTGTATTCATATAGAAGAAAAAATCCAGACTTTGAAGATATAAAAAATATTTTTACTTCCAAAAGCATT
Organism: Meleagris gallopavo; assembly: GCF_905368555.1. Taxonomy (NCBI): domain Eukaryota; kingdom Metazoa; phylum Chordata; class Aves; order Galliformes; family Phasianidae; genus Meleagris; species Meleagris gallopavo. The sequence goes on from NC_139409.1 coordinate 34,453,727, forward strand.
TCGTACAAAAGGGGTTAATAACATTAATGTGCTAATATTCTGCATTCCAAGAAGAGGCTTCAAGCTGTTGGAAACACACAGAAGAAGAATTTCATGGTACTAACAGCTTTCTTTCAGTCCTATGGGACTGAGACAACTCAAACTTTAAGTGCTTAGAAGAAAAGCTCTGTAAAGCTATGAAGGCTAATCAATAGGGCTTTCACCAAATGATAATACAGTCTGAAATGAAATAAATTGGCCATAACAAAAATGCCTTGCTCTTTTTCTCATCATTAATCTCAATATAGTGAAAAGTACAGTACGAATTACAAGTCCAAAATAGCTGACATAGAAATCACAAATATATTTGCAAACTACTTTTAACAGTGTGCAAATTTTTTACAAATGCAGGAAACTGAAAATTATCTATTTGAAAACAATTAATTATCGTATGCTTTTCTCAAATATCAATTCTTCTTTTTAGTGAGACTGCAAGAACCTGTATTCCATTTCTACTGTACAGCAGAGTACACCCTTTCTTCAGTTAACATGCAGATCATCTGCTGCAACCAAGCAAGGATGAGACGAACTCAATCTCCCAAAAATTTTCAGTGGACAATGCCATTATGTAAATAAAACACTAACTGGATAAATAAAATCATAAGGAAGTTATTTATGCATTCCCCAGCAGTTGGGCCAACAAAGAATTCACAGAACTTAGAACTCAGCAGACAGAAGGAGCATATCTCAGGAAGGCTATCAAAGATAAAAATACACTTGATCTCTGCAATCATTGAGCCAAAATCATTTGGCCTTAGTTTCAGTTACTTAGATTCATAAGGAAGTACTCACTGTGTACAAGTGAATAAAATTACAAAGTATTCTGCCAGTTGCTTGTACACTTTGGATATAGGTCCCATAAATAAAAGGATCCAAAAAGCTGCACATAATTGTCATTTACCTTTTGAAGTCAACTTACTATAGAATCTTTTTTGAAGAAGTGCATGTACTTTTTCACTCAGACAAAAAATAGACATTTTCCTTAGTGTGAGTCTTGAATGCTAGCGTATAATAAAGTTTTACTGCTGTACAGGTTTCTTTCTAGGTTTAAAAACAAACAACTATGTGCCCTGACTTAATTTCTCAAGTTTGTTCACACTCTCGCAAAATTGCTTCAGAGTGATAGCTGGTCACCAAAAATTGCATTTAGAGAAGTTGTAATGGAATATTTTTGGGAAGGCTCAGCTTGTACTGCTAAACCACCAACATCCACCTCTGATATTGTGGGCCAACATAATAAAATAGGAGCGTTACTTCCAGAGGAGCTCTCATATACAAATAAACACTTCAGTGAAAAATCATGCTCTATGTAAGAAAATGCTTGGATTCATTGAGTAAGCTACTCTTGTAATCAGCATAACTAAAGGCTGACAGAGAAATCAACTCAACTTCTAAACATTTCAGGTAACAGGTTAGTAGCCACAACCACAGACAACAAGTAGCACTCTCTGAATGAATGCACTTTTGTTGTGTTTCTGCTGTTCATAAGTTATTAAAATCACGGGCACACTATCTACTTGAGAACAACGTAGGAAAGCTTTGTTCTCTGATGTTCTACAATGCATCTCCATTGCACTGTTCTCTTCACCTTCTGAAGCTCCACATACTACCAAACACAAAGACTGTAGCATGCTCTAACAATTCTACTCTAAATTCCTAAATAAATAAATAAATAAATAAAAATCACAAAACTTCAGTTGTAGTTCTAATATCAGCAATATATTTTAAAAGTAAAATCGTTGACAGAAGACTGAGAAAGACTTAGTATCAGAAAATAATCAGTGACAAAAGTGAAATCTCGCAACAGAGAATTTTTAGCAATTCTTTCATGTTATCCCTTTCTCCTCTATTCTTTCTTCCGTACATTTAATCATCTGTTAGTAGAAATTTGTGGAATAGCTTGTCAAAAAGATATACTGAGGATGATCATGTTTTCACAGAAGCACTGTTAATAATGCATGAAGAAATGAAAAATATTTAGTTGCTATTTTCTAAGTTTTTTAGCAAAATATCTGCTAATCTCGTTTCATATAAAATACTTGGGTTGAAACAAATCTCTAACGCAAATCCCTTCTACATTATGAGGACAATTACTAATTCCTAATATTAGAAAACTGTTTTTCTAACCTATTCCATATATTGTACCTCTTCTGCCTTTTGAAAAGGAACAGTTTCATCTTATATTTAACAACTTTGTTTCTTACTGAAACAACCCCTTATGTAAGTGATCATGCTTACCAGGTAAGCATGGACTTCTGAAAAGCAAGTCATGTCTAAACTCATATTCCTCTACCTACAACAAAATGACAAGGTTTGGGGGACAATGGGAGAGCACTGTATGTTGTTTACTTCAAGTAAAGCTTTTAGCACTGATGAAGTACAGGCTAAACAGCCAGCTGAACTGTTGGGCTCAGAAGGTTGTAATTGGTGGCACAAAGTCCAGGTGTCACCAGCAGCATGCTCCAAGGGTTAGTAGTGCAACCAGCACTGTGTAAAAGCTTCATTTATGACTTGGATGACAATCCAGTCTCAGTAAGTTTGCAGATAATACAAAATTGGGAGGAACTGTTGATACAGAAGATGATTGTGCTGCTATTCAAGAGGACCTTTACAGACTGCAGGAGCAAGCCAACAGGAATTTCATGAAGTTCAAAGGTAAGTGCAAAGTTCTGTCCCTGAGTAAGAACAACCCCACGTACCACCACAGGCTGGTAGCCAAGTGGTTGGAAAGCAGCTTTGCAGAAAATAATCTGGGCATTCTGGTGGACACCTGCCATGGGTTGGAACTAGATGATCTTAAGTGTCCCTTTCAACCCAAACCATCCCTTCCAGCAAAGAAGGTCAACAGCATCCTAGCCTTCATCAGAAAGAGCACTATCAGAAAGCTGTGGGATGGGACTACTGCCTTTTATGTCACACTGGTGATTTGCTTCTGGGGTACTGCATGCAATTCTGTGCTCTCCAGTACAAGAGAGGCAAGGTCTGAAATTTCAGACAGAAAGGGATGAAGAAGATAGAACCTGATTCTTATCCATGTTCTCAAATGAACACACAAGTTATAATTGGTACATTGAAATGGGATTTTTTTGTATTAGCATGAAAAACTTATTTTACAAGGAGGATAATTAAAGAACTGGAACAGGTTGCCCACACTGTCACCTTTGTCTCACTGAATTTTGAATATCTAAAAATGTTGGACTATCCACTACAGCTGCTCCTGCTTTGAGCTAAGAGGTTGATTTCCAGAGGTGCCTTCTGAACTCAACTACTCTGTGATTCAGTATTTTGATTTATCAGAAGCCATGAAGTTTTTTCCTCAAGTTAACTGCATCCAGAAGATATTTATACATCTCTAGAGTTACGCAGAGATCATCAATAGGCTGTCTTCTTGGTTTTGGATCGGTGGTGTGGTTTTAGTTGTGTTTTTTTTTCTTTTTTTTTCCCCCATTGGGGTGGGTGCCGCTTTTTTTTTTTTTTTTTTTTTTTGAGTCTGAAAGCATAAAGTGAACATAACACTGTACTTGATAGCATGATCACAGTAAAACAATCACTCTCCAAAAATATTCAAAAAACACATTATAAATACACACGTGACAATGTATCTTGAATTTACTTAAAGCATGACATTTTGATCATAGTGGACTTGTACATTCATTCATGTTAACAATGAAAGTGCACAAGAAGTAGAAAGAATTCCTTACTATGAAAAAGTTTTGGTAAATGTTAAGAACCAAAGGCTTGCAAGACAAATGAATTAATGGAGACATTTACATAAAAAATAAGGTAATTTGAACTTCTGTACATAGGATATCAACTAAACCTTATAAATTGTATCAGTTTTTAACTTAGACAAGGTAAAAACAAGCACCTTAGTGCTGTCAGAACACTGCAAAGATTGTGTCACAGAGAAGTTACTTAAGAAAATCCCTATCATATTGAGCCAAATGGCTCATTCCTTTCAGATGATGCAGATTTTTTTTTCTACGCTACTTTTTCTGTTGTCTAAGAAAACTGTTTTTAAAATGATGTTGCATTTCACAAAGTAAAAATAGTTGAAATAATTCTATTAAAGTCTGAAGAAATCAAACATTGTAATTTATACGCATAGTGTAGCAATGCAGTGACAGAAACTTCAGAAACAGCAAGCAATTATAACCCTGAGCATTTTACATACCTGGTAGCAGTGTCTTTTACCATCACAGCTAGTCAGTGGCACAGAACTGGTTTAGGGTACTGGCTTGTGACTGCCTCCTGTCCTCACTCCTTCCATTACCACTAGTGGTAATGTAGTCAGATCAAGAAATTAATAAAGATTAAAACTAACATAGCAACATGTGCATAGTTGCACAAGTAGCAGCCTGCATAAGACTGGTAAGAACAGGGCAAGGCTACCCTCTTCAGTTTCTGAAGTAATTCTCTCCTAACCAGTCAATCACTCTTAGTATGCTTCAGTTTATACTGGGGAAAACTTCATGCTATGTTCTCTACATTTTCATCACTGAAGCAAATTCTAGCCGCTCAGTAGTAGCCACAATATTTTTTTCTTTATTCACTTGCCAGGTAAATACTTCTGGAGTTTTCAAAGAAATTTTTTGAAATTAGATTGTAGAATGAAAGCAGGATGGACAACCTCTCATAAAATATAGTCACTATAAAAAAGTTCAAAGAAGGAAGAACCTTTGGCTCACTTTAATATTTAAATGTCCTATGGAGAAAACAACAACAACACCACCACAACAAAAACCACATCACTTTGTTTTTACTAAAAAGTTTTCTATTATTTCCATAGGCAATGATTATGAAAGCTGAGATGTATGCCTCCAAAGTAACAAACTTACACTTCTTCATTTTGCATTTAACTATTCTCCAACAATGCCTTCTAGAGAACAGCTTAATCATATTGATTAAGGTTTATGTCATTATTAGATATTATAACATTATTAGTTATTCTCATTAAATGCATTTTGCTACATAATTTTCCATACAATTCATAGAGCAAAATATCTCCCATTCTATTTCTGCAAGCTTCTGTATTCTGCCACATCCACAGTCTCCACCAACACCTTTATCTCTCTTCTCACCCATTAAAGGAAAGTAAAACTATCTCAGTTCAAAATAAGGCTTCTTCGTAAAAACCAAAGACAACACTGATTTTTTCTTTGGAAAGTAAGTTTAATTTGCTTTTTTTCCTGACATATGCTTTAAAGTAAGAAAACTAAAGCAATCCTATGCCCAACCTAGGAATTTTTAAAATCACCTATTTAAATTTACTGAAAGAGTGACTCAGACTAGAAAAAGGGAATAGATGTTTCAAAACCAGCTGCAGCATGTAAACGAAATTAGCATGAGTGGCTGTGGGGAAAGTATCAGCAATAGGCTTTGAAGAAATCTGGCTTGGGTCACTGAAAAGAAAACAGAGGCAGATGCTATGCTGCCCAGCCCAGGTCACTGCAGGGAGAACAACAGCTGCTTGTGCAAGCCTTGCCCAGGACACAAAGTCAGTGACTGATTCCATCATGCAATTTTTGAAAAACATGCCTGATGGCTTTAATATGGGAGAAAAGTTACAAATCAGATGGAATTTTTTTGTGGGTGAAGCTATGACAAATTGATCCATTTATTTAGTTTGAATACTTATTCTCTTTTATGTGCAGTTGTACAACCAAGAAAAGGTACAAACACTGACTGGCTACACAGACTTAAATATGAAGTAGAAGTAAGAACTTCTGAAGCGTTCTACCAAGTTATCAATAATTTAACAGATCTTAAAAGCTATTTTATATTAGTGTAGATACTGACGGGACCATAGGGTCTAGATTCACTCCATATTAACTGAAGTATATTTTGAGACATTTTATTTCTACATTCATACGGGGTCAGTGGAGAAAGTGTCCTCTGATCATCACTATATCCAAAATGACTTTTAGCTGACTCCTCATTATAACCCACCAACTAATACTGGAACAGGCTTTGAGTTGGTCATCCATTCAAGGCTATTACCACAGTCTCAACCATAATAATCTTACATTACATTACAGAAAACGGAATTCACATTACGAATCCTGATAAGCAGAAAAGAGTTTTTAAAGTGAATTTTTCCATGATTGCCCAGCTCCCCATTTTATGACTCATGCGTTCCTTCCAAACATATTATTCATCACTCCTTTTCATGAAAGCAAGAAATTATAAGTGATTACTATCTTGATTTGTCTGAGCACAGAAAAAAAATGTCTTTAGAATGCATGGACAACTCTACTCAATAGATTAGCTACTTATTCAAATATGTTTCTCTGAAAATCCACAATGTGCATTTTTCATTCAGTTTTACTAACTGTTCTAAGAATGAATTGAATGCACATGCATACAATACAAGTCTCTATGAAAGAGTCTTAAGGGTAGTACTGTAGATTTTAAGTGATTTCTGAGAAATAAAATCCATTCCTCCAAGTTGTTACCAAAATTTACTTCTCATTTGGTCCTTTTACTGCTTTCACTTTCCATCCTAGATTGTGCAGATTTTCATTAAGAGTAAGTAGGCATAGCAAAGCAAAACAAATACAAAATGTCTAAGTGTAACAGTTCATAAATTGTAAATTCAGATATTTCAACATATTTCAATGGGCTTTATATTTTGAACACATTAAAAAAATACATAGCTTAAACATATCATGGTAAGGAGTTGCATAGCATAAAACCAAAAAGTCAATTCTGCATAGAAACAGAAAAAATTAAATTTCTCATTAAATAATTGCAACAATTTCATTTGTTGGCTGCACGTAAGAATAAACTTCAATGAAAAACTTATACATTTTCTAGCTTACCCATACACACCAACTTCAGTCAATAGATACTGCAATTCAAAAGAACTAGGTGTTTACCTGAATCCACAAATCACATGAAATCTGTGGTAAGGCATATGTTACAAAAATTTTTACTGTATTAATTTAAAAAGCTCATGATTTGTTAACGAAATGTTAGAATTTATATGAACATGATCATGGAAGAATCTCAGAGGTCCAAGTTCTTCAAAAACTCTAGCTAACTGAAAAATAGGGAAGAAAAAAAAGAAAAACAAAAACACCCCTCTGATATTTCTGTTTTTTCCATAACCACTGGAAAAAGTGAAGAACATTAAATCCAACTCTGTATGTCAAATGTAAGAGCCTGGGATAAAGAAAATAGTCTAAAATTGGTGTTTACTAAATATAAGTGCTGTAAGAAGTCATATTTATCAACTTCAGTGTCACTATCAGCTTGTCGGAAGTTATACACAAATGTTTACAACATCAGAATTTCAGCTGAAAGGAAAAACATGTTTCAGAAGAGAAAAGTCACCACACAAGTCACAGCCTTCTTCACTGAACCTCTTGCTTCTTTCACTATATTTCTGACAAGACGTTAGAGGCTTTTTCTAGTAGATATCTTTACCTACACATGGCAGAATAGAAGATGCCGGTGGTGTTTCATGTATGCACTAACTTCATACAAGTAAGGGGAAGCTATTTTAGCAAAACTGATTTATACCTTACTTTCAGCACTAGGGTAGAAAGAAGAAGTAGGAAATACACCAACAAGAAGAAGATACTCTGACTACTATTTGCTAGTAAGCTGGATCTGAGGTAAAAATGTGTTGCTAGTATAAATGAGCTAAAAAAGTGCTCCTGACATAGGCTTTATCTAATGCATTAAACCATAGGTCAATCAGGAAGAGAATCATCAAAAACTTTCTGGAGTTGAAGTGGATAAACCCTCCTCTGTCATTCTAAAGTTTGGATGCTACTTATTTCCTGCAGTTAACATGTATTTGAAAAACCCACAGACGGTTGCTTTAATTGCTTATACAATTTTTACTAGCTTTACTGAAAAATAAACAGTTACTGTAATTTTATGAGGGCTTTTTTTGATTTTATTTTTTTGTTTTTTTTTTTTTTTTACTGGAGGCAAAATAATAGGTGTTCCCTCTCCAGAAAAACCACCAGGAATCACAGTGACCTAATGTCAGGTAGCCTTTCGAAAATCAGAGAAAAAAAAAGAGATTAGTAAAAGTGGAGATAATGTAAAACCCCAAAATACCATAATACAACTTACATTATAAAAACTGAGAACCCATGTTTTGCTTAAAAGGATAAAAAGGAAAAAATGCAAATAGAAAATATACATATGTGTAGATAGTAATAAAGCTGCTTACTACTGAAAATCTTTCACAAAACGGGCTGATGGTGTTCAACAGTAAAACTAAAATCCATTATTTACTATATGATATACAAATGTTGAACCATGCAACCGCACTAATGCTCTTTCAGATGAAAAAAGAAAACCAAACCAAAACACAACATCTACCCTATATAGTGAAAGATATTTATAAGAATGTAGAAATATGTAAAGAGCAGGATATTTTAATAATATAATAGAATGATTCATCTCCGCTATAGCTCACAGATGTCCAACACAAAAGAGCCTGCGCTTCTCAAAAAACATGACTGCTACCAATATTATATCCATAAGTTCTTATCACGCTATTGCTTCCTACGGTTACACAATTTCCTCTTAAATTCACATCCTTTTGCAGCTCATTTTTGGCCACGATACAGAAGGCAATACTGGACCCACAGTGACATTTTCTTCCTGACTATATCTTACGCTCTTTCAGACATTCTTTTTCTAAGCGTTACAATAAAGACTTTTTTTGGAAAACATCGAATTTCTACTGGATTGTTGCTTTTTTTTTTTTTTTTTAAACTCAAGTCTTACTATGATCCACATTTAATCTGAACTTATATTTCAAATACTGTGTGTTATCTCTTTTTTAAAACATCATATTTTCATCACTGTCAACTCTCATCAGTCCTGTATCCTTCACTGCAGACTTCCAAAATGAACTGCAAAGCAGTTCTTGTGCAAAGTGAAACAGAATATGAACATGTTTTACAAAGCTAAGGTATGTTTGGTTACAAATACCAGGGTATCTCTCCAGTATTTCTTCCTAAAGATTTTTTTTTTTATTACATGTAAGAATGTGAGTGTTGATTCCTATTCTGTGAAGTATGCTAGCATCATTAGAATGACAAAATCAAGTCTTATTGTGGCAAGAAAGAAACATCATTTAATGTCAACAACACACTGCTATTGATTTGAACTCCTTCTTGCCTCGTGGGTGAAATAACAAGCTCCTACACACAGTCCCTCTAAGAATACCAATAGAGGAGAGAAGCAAGAAAAATACTAAAAATGGATGTATTAAAGATACAACAGGAAATACATGACTCATGAGATGTAAATTCTTTTATCTGTATAGAATAAATTGAAGAAGAGCTTAATATGGCTGCTACAATTTCTATGGAGTTAGATTAGAACAGAAATACACCTATCAATAATACACCAGATTTAGGCTTCCTAACCATTTTCAAGATGTTCAGCAACCTCTGTGAAACAATTTAGCTTCATTTTCTTGATCTAACACATGACTAGTCAGATTTTTAAAATGACACTTTTTTTAGCACCCTGGTTGGCCATTTCAGTCTAAGACAAGGAAGTGATTGAGCACAGAGCCTAAATTATCCTTCTGCATTACTTGCAAGATATCTTGAAAACAGAGGTAAGAAACTGTCAACATGATTAGGCTCACACTTCTATTTCTGAATAGATTTGAATTTTTCAGACAAAAATCCATACTTTTCTTCTTAAAAAGGTATGAGAAACAATAAAGCCCTTCTTAGGCTTGCAATGTCATATAACTATCGCCCAGCACATTAATTCTTCTCTTTGAAAAACTTAAAGCTGTGCCTCTAAGCAAATTTGCAAAACAGAAAATGTTGTAGGCTAAAATACTACTCACATTGCTTAATTGAACCCACAATTTAAATTAACTTCAAACACATATAAAGCACTAAAGTCAGCATGCTAGAACCCCAAAGACTATGTCTTAAAACATGAACAAAAGTAATATTCAATATTTCAAGGTAACTTCTTTTTAAAAATACTGTAGCGTAGGGAAAAAAAGTGCTATTTTCATACCACACCAGAAGATGGGTGAAGTGTGAAAAAAATCTCCTGTTTAATGTGACCTTTGGCTGTACTTTTGCTTGTCATCATTATAAAGTAGCTACTTTCAGTGCCAACACAGAAGCTGCGTTATATTACCCTATAACAGTAGTAGCACGTATTGCAGGAAATGTTTCATACTCTGAGAAACCGATGGCAGAATGCACACTGACAGCACTTACCTTTGTAATTGCTGATAATGGGTCTTATGGTACAATAAGACTTCATTTACACAAGGAAATAAGAGTGACTGCACAAAATTTCATACAGCATGTTACAAACCAGTATTTGTTCAGGAACTCCCTTGGAGTCCTCGACTTCATTCAAAATGTTCATATAAAGAGAAAAAAATTCACATTGGAATGTTGCCTCTAAGAATGACAATAGTCATGGCTTTGTTACTGTGTACAAACCAAAAATACTGCATTGCTAAGACTTCTATACTTGACTTTTCCTAACATATGTAATTACAAAAATATTTCTGGAAAGCAAATGAATTCAAAACTCCAGTAAGATTAATAGAACAAATACAAAAAATTTATGTTCTATAAAATGGTAGCAAGCTGCAGAATAAAAATCACTAGCTATCATTATCTAAAGCTGTTCATCTAACACTGTAGAGAGAAAAACCATTGATACATACTGTACACACATTTTTATCCACGTACATAAATCAAAGGAAACAGCTTCCTTTAAGGCAAGCATATGAAGATACTAAAGCAAGATACAAATTAAATATTCATACATTCAATATTTCAAAATAAGGAATTTGGATATACACATGCATAATTTAAGTTCTATAGTGAAACCTGTCTACAGAGGCCATTTCTACTGTATTTCAACAGCATTGAAACTTGAAATGTACAATGCAGCCTTCCCAAGCTGTGTTAAAACTTTAAAGTACATAGTAATTCATTTGAAGCACTAAACATAGAATAAAGGCCATGTTGTGCACACGGCTCTTTTCCACAAGAACCACTGCTTTGCCCAATTCATTGCAGCTCTTTCAGCTCTATGAGCAGGGCTGTCAGTCACTGTGCTTTCCTACAAGTTAGCTTCAGCCTGCCAAAAGAGTTAATCACTGGGAACTGGGCAGGTAACAAACTGAGCAGGTAACTTCAGGTCAGAGTCTCCCAGTTCCTGAGGGAAATCACATCAGGCAACAATCTTTGAGCCCAATTCTGATCTGAGGCACCTATTTTAGGCTACAGAGCTGATGCTCATATGCAGCCTGAAATGGGCCCTTTTTCTGGTTTCATGCATTTACTCAGGCCTCTTCAGAGAAAACGAAGAAATCAAGCATTTCTGCTTGGCAAAAGAAAGCAAAGTAAAACTGGCTTCACAACTAAATTTGTGCACTAAGAATTGCTGTATGTAAACCGCTGACAGGTTCTGTGCTCACAACAACACAGAGACCCTACCTTTTCAGAGCTTATAAATTCCTATGTGTGCTAATAACATTATGAGTCAAAAAACAAGCAAACAAACAAAAAAAAAAAACAAACCCATTTTTCCTCCCAGACAAATATCTTGTTCTGTATGTAACAGATGTGTAAAATTACCATCCATTTCTCTTCACATATTTAAAACCTGGCCAGTAAGAAGAATATCTCCATATGAGATATTACTGTGATTACATTATTTTCTTATTAGAAGTTAAATGTTTTAGTTTGAATATCAATAGGCTCATTTTAAAACCATCCATTTTATTTGGACAAAAATATGTCAAGTGAACTTTAAGAATAATTAAACAGTACTTAATAATGGGAAGCAGAACAACTCTTTTTCTACATATTTTAAGTAAATGTTTATCTTTGCTCCTTAAAGGTCACTCATTTGATCTTGAGACAATAACAAAATAATCTGAGCAAAAGCTAAATAAAAAAGTGAGATTAAGCAATCTTACACTAAATAAAATTAGTATCTACATGGTAAATTGCTTCATTGAAAACCATCTACAGATTCTGCGAAGAATATACTTTTGCCTTAGAGCTAGTACTTTAATTTTCAAGAACCAAGAAAAAAAAATCAAAACTAGTCAGTAACAATGCAGCGTCGAAAAGCAATAAACTCAAAATTAAGTTATAAATAATTTAAAGCATGTCATGAAGATGTATTAATAATTCATCAGATAAATAATTTACTAAATAATCAAATAAATAAATAATGAAATACATAAATAAATCAGCAAATAAATAATTCTGCAAAATAACCTAAACAATAAGTCACTAAAACAAATGACAAACCTACAAAACTACAATGATTTTCTAAATTCTGATAGTTTTAAATAAACAAATGTATATAAACTAGATCAATCTTTGGTGGATACAGAAATAGTTTTCATTGCTATTGGTAAATTCCTGATTACACTGCACAAGGATACAATTTTGGATTTTACAAGAGTGCAGTTTTTTCCTTGTAAATTATTAACATGATTGCTACAATATATCCTGCTCTGTATTTTACATGTAGTCCCTTTATGTAGCTCACTTCCCCCCCAACCCAAAAGCAAAAATCTCTTTACAACATTCTTAATTCAAGTTTGCTTGTTTGTTTTTCTGGTTGCAGTACTTACAATACTGCAATAGCCTTCTTGGTGGTTCTCTTACTATCTTCTGCAAACCTTCAGAAGTTTTGCTGCAGGGGGAAAACAAGTAGAATAACCTTAATTATTACAGATGGTATCTCATTCATTAGCGGATGACAACATTTTATTTGAAAGCACAAGAAAAGCTGTTTTATAATTCTACAAAGCATCTTAATGTGAAACAACCATTACAGTTTGCAGACTACCAAAAGTTTTTAGAAGTCTTTGGTGGAACGAGTTCAAGCAGACTGAGGCCTGTTTCTTGTATTTAAGCTGACACACAATCTGTGCAAACTGGCACTAATTCAGATGTAAAGACAAACCATGAGAAGGACAAAATACTTGGCTGACATCTAACGTTATCCTTGATTTTGGTAGTTCAGAGTCCTTGAAAGAATACAGTGAGACCATTTCCTCTACATTCATAATTTAATTAGAACTCTGCACTCCAAAGCCAACACTCATACCACAAAGGTCAAAATACACTCATCTCTTGAACCAGCTTTCATTCTCCATTTATTGTAATGAATACTATTGACAATCACCACAGTTTCTTTAAAAATGGCATTCTGTAAATAGAACACTTGAAGAAATGTGCCAGAAATGTAATCACATTATCAATATTTATCAATTTTATCCATTCTGTTAAAAAATGTTTATTTGTTTCCTTCCATAATACACATTACAGGAAAGTGAGACAGTTTTATAAGTTATGCTACTGATATGGAGTCTTAGACTCTGTACAAATCTATTAAATTGAATGACTACATAAAGCCTGAGGTTGCTGAACAATATATGTAGCATATACACACGTTGCTCCAAAAGTAATGCCTTCTATCAATTTCCACAGAAACTACAGCAGACACAAAGAACACAATAACACTATTTGCTAAAGCACATTCTCAGCTACAAAACACTATTTCTCAACATGGTCACAACTGTTAGCTATGCATTTTAACCAGCCATGAACAAGAACTTATGTCATGCTTGTAGAAATCAGCACCAGTGGGGGTGACCCGCTGTCACAATTGCCACTGCTGAAACGCACCAACCACCGCCTCACTGTGCTCACATCCACAAAAACATCCAGCAAGCATCAATGAATGTCAATGGATGCCATTTTTTCTGCATGGAGGAACTCAATTCCACACATTTTTTTCCATATACTCCTCCATATCAGGCACCATCTTGTTGGAGTGCCCCTCTGCTGCCATCTGTGACACGGCAACAACATGTAACAATATCAGTAGGTTCAACTTCTACTGTCATATCAGCAACACTGACCTGTGACATAGTGGGCCAACATAATAAAGCGGGAGGCATTATTTTCAGAGCACCCTTCACATACATGGTTTCTCACTAGGTGGTTCAAAGCAAATCATAAGCAGCATTGTTTCTGCTGATAAAATCTCTAATGGTTGGCGCTGTTGCTGTACTTCAGCATTTAAAAGCATAAAGGATAATTTACTCTTAAAATTACCTGGGCACATTATATTTAACAAGTCTCAAATTCTCTTTAGGGATTATAATAAGGAAACACTTTGCTTAATCATAAATTTTATATTTATCTTGGCTAAACACTCTCCTTTGGATAGACTGCCATGTTTTGTCAAGAAAAATCAACACAGTGGAAATGAAGTACTTGTTCTGTTGTGTGGTCATTCAAAGGAGTATGTAGAAGTAATGTAAATGTGCACCAGTGCTGCTGATAATTTCACGCTCTCATACACTCATTTCAATTTGCTTTAAAAAGGACTATTCCTCCGGCTAAATATAGTCATCACGAAAAAGCATACCTCCCCTTTGAGTTAATAATATTGCTAGCCCCAAAACACAAGAGTACAAAAAACTTCTGTATTTTAAGCAATCTGAGACACTTTTTTCCTCACAGTCTGCTTTTTTCTAAAGTGGGAGAAATCTCAGATTTTTGTTCAAGAATTCATTCCCACTTCATACTCGGCAAACCCATCCTCTTTCAACACACACATAACAAATCTCAAATCCTACTTTTTTAAAATAATGGATTGTTGTAAAAGTAGTCTATTCCTCCACACATTAAAAAACTGTCACAAGATTACTGGGACACACAATGGCTCATTGGCGACCTGAGATTATTCCAGCACTGCACTTCCTGAAGGAAGTACCACCAAATCACACATCATCTTCATGCATTTGCAGCGTGGCAGCCCTGGATATCAAAGTGATTCTTCACTAAAGGTTTACAGTAGAGCTAAAACTGCTCTTACAGTCACTCTTAAAGCACTTTTTGTTTGTTTGTTTAAAGATTCGCTCAGTTTTCAATTAGTTTCATGTTTAATTTTGGCTTTCAATGTGTGGTTCCAGAATTGACCTCCTCACATAACTATTTTTGTCTGTGTTAAAGGGTCACTGTTTTCTGTTTGAATAGACTTGACGATAGGACAGCTTAGACAGCAGGTAAAACAACCAACAACTTGAGATACAGCTACACCCCCTCTCTTGCAGTCAAATTTAAATTCCAACCTATGCAAGAGGTAATGACAGAAAACAAATTCAATTCCTTTCTCTGTTCTGCTAGCAGGCTTCCTTCTCCTCAACTTTCACATATAACCTAAGTGCCTTTACTCAGCAGCGCCTGCAAAACACTGCTCAGTGGAAGACTAAAACAAAGCGCAGTGCCATACAGGTGGATGTCACAGCATTGAGATTTTACTACTTGAGAAAGTAGTTGTGTAAGTTCTAAAAGCCTTACCCAGGCTGAGAAACTGCCTGCTACACAAGGGAGGGCATGCAGCCCTGGTACTGAAGGTGATTTGTGTAATAACAAGGAAGTGAATTGTACCATATACCCAAGAACAAATTTCAAATACTAACAGTGACAACATTATAAATAAAACTCACAGGAAAAAGCATGGAGCAACAAAATCATCTGCTATCCTCCACCTTTTAACATCACAGAAAATGTCTTTCTTTGCAAGTATGAATCAGACGAACAGATATCAGATACTGCTGATTCTTCCCTTTGGGAACTTAGGAAATACATGGTAAAAAAATGAAATTTCAAAGGAGCTTACCAGGTAATTTTAAAATTTAGGACATGAGATTGATTTATTGACATTCAGGAATAGACACTCGGGTACAAATACCAGGCAGATGCACTCTAAAAAAGTTACAGGTACAGTAAGGTACTGACCATTATATTCTGACTCATTTTTAACTATTCAAGAAATCCTAGAAATGTTACACGGGATACTTTGCATTATTCATGGGGAAAAAAAAAAAATCAACTTCAATGGATTATCATGTTTACAAAGTAAATAGTACATAAATTTCTAGGCCAGAAGCTTCACTCCTCTGCCATATTCCCTCCCTTCCAGTTATTACAATTGACCAATTAAATTCAATTCATCTATTTGTACAACTTCTTGTATGAAGACAGTTTTGTGATTCAGTATAGTATGTTATTAAAAATCTTTCTCTATCTCTATTAGCTTTCTGATTTTTCCTTTTAGATTCTTCTAACTCTCGTAGTAAAGTAACAGTTTTAACTTGTTAAAACCTACAGGACAATGTTAAATCCCAAACTAGTGAATTAACTGCTATCTGTACAACACATAGCTCATTTGGCTGTTATGATCCACATTTCCTAGCTGATTTTTAGATAAAAACAAGCAGATTACTAGGAAAGGTTTATCTTAAATTCCCACATGTACAGCATGCCACATTAAATATATGCAAATCAACCTTTTTCTCCTCTATTTTTTTTTTTTGAGCTGACAACTCATATGACCTGAAGCCATGGTTAACGATTACAATTATTTGACTTTCATATTTATACAATCAGTCATCAGATATGCATGTTAATTGATTTCAACAGATAGTTTTGTATTCTAATGATCAACAGTAAGCGTACATTTTACCAACCTCTTGATTTATAAGAAAATAAAACTTACATCAGTTTTCACAGTTAACCCTTCATTGGATTGATTTACATCATCCACCAAAGACTTCTCCTTAATACATTAACTGAAGTAGTTCCAACAATGGGATCTTCACTGTAATAGCAAAATTTGATTTGACAACTAAAGACTCTGTTTTATTGTGTTTAAAAACACAACTGCTACTCTATTTAAACAATATTCTCTACTAATCAGAAATTATGAAGCATAGAGTTTAAATAAATGGACTGGGGAAAGGCTTCATTTATTTACTCCATATTTTCATCTCACTATTTAAAAAATCTAAAATGGTGGTTAGGAGCTCATAAACGAGCACCTTAGCCACTAAGACACTGTTAAATGGACGTTTCTGATTTTTAAAAGGTCTTGATTACAGACCGAAAATAACGAGATAGATTTTAAGTATATGATAGGATTCCATTGCTTTCTTAATGGCTATTTTCCTTAATCTCAGGTCTGGCATTGTGGCAAATGCTGATAATGCAAATAAATTCAATCTCTCCCTCATTGAGAAATATTCCCTTTGTTCAAAAGACCTTGATCTCAGGTTGAACATATAGAAAACATTTGGGGCTCTGCAGAAATCAGAAACCCATCCCAAACTAATTGCTCTCCCAGTTATAATGCCACAAATTTCAAAGCAGAAAGCATCTGATTCTTTCATATAATACAGTACTAGTGCTTCACCTTGAAGACTGATTATAACATTTATACTTACAGCTAAGGTAGACCTTAAAATAAACAGAAGAATGAAGTTGAAGTTCTACGTGAAACTTCAATAGAAATAACCAGAACAAAAAAGTAGGAAATAAAAGCTATGACAAAAACATCAACAGTAAATTCTATGTCAGATGTTGTACAATCCATAGGTGTACAAAGGTTAGGCTTAGTGAGATTATTGTGATAGAAAGATAATAAAAATAAATGGAAATGCTCACTGGTGTCGTAGGCTCACAGTAAACTCCACAAGGATCTCCAGAAAGAGATCCTTCCTCAGTGGCAGTCAGCACTTAAATGGGATCTAGGAGAGGTGAAGCCAGGCTCCACCCCTTCCAGTAGCACAGGTGAATCACCTTCACCTGTGCTCCTGGGACTGACTCAGGTGCTTGCCTCAGGTGGTCAATCAGAGGTTCAGGCCGTGATCAACAGTTCCCATACAGATGTATACACATCTTCTGTAAAGATCCAAAAAAAACATAGAAATAAATGTAATTCCTAGTTTCCAAAATGCTTGTTGTCTACCACTTCTCTTTAAAATCCACAGTATTAAGAATTATAGCTATGGGGAAGAATAAGAAAAATTTAACAACTGCACATGGTTTGACTGAATAAAATCAGTCCTAGACTGACTCACAAATACAGCATATTCACTTAAGCTTGAATTAATACCAACATTTTCACAAGACAGCTGAACTTACAGTAAGGAGGGAAGAATATGAAAAAAGTCTGAAAATAGAAAAATCCTGTTGTTTACAGCTTACTGCTAACTGCACATCATAACAAAGGTCAATGATTAGAAGCAGCATTTGACTACCAACATTCAGTATATTAATTAAAAACCAAGGGAAACAAGAAGTAGAAAGCAAACTATTAGCACTTTCTGATGACAATGTTCACCTGAAGAAATGAGGTTACAATAAATTCCACAGTTAAAGATTAAAATTAGTAAGATGACCAAATCAATTCTGGGAAATGAGAAAATAAACTGGCTAGAAAATATTCAAATGTAAAGACAAACAAGCTGTGAGTTCAGTGGTAGCATGTCACCAACCAGACTGTTACGGCCAGTTTGGTTCACTGAAACTCACAAGGGGATCAAGAGAAGGGGAATTGGGAAAAAAATCCAGAAGCTCTCTACAAGTGACAAAGCACGCAACTATCACTGCATAATCTTAGTTAAAAAAAAAAAAAAAAAAAAAAAAAATAGAGACCAAGGAAATACAGGCAGTCATTTCCTATACTGTCCCCACTGCACAATAAGATGTTCTTCAGCAGTATTTTACAAGTTGGAAATCAGCACGTAGATGGGTAATAAGTTTAACACAATTAGGTAGGTGAATTCAGTGCAACTACAAAAACATTACTACTTTAGTATAACTAGATTTTAGCCTAGGGATAGCTCCTTCTTCAAAACTCAGGGTTTCAAATACTCTCCTCTTTTTTCAGAAGAAATTGAAAGAAGCTGGGGCTGTGAGTTACCTTACTGGTTAAACACATTTTGTAACCAATATTACATATGATTTCAATTCTTTGAAGAGCAAAAGTTTTCTCACACAATACTAGTTAGAGGAAAATACAACAATTTTTTTTAATAGAGCTAGATCAAAATTTATGGAATTTGAAAAAATCTCAAGGCTCTCAAAAACAAAGCAGAGAAAATGTTAAAAACTGGAAGACCAACATGAACTCAGACAATTTGCTTTGTGGCTGAATACCAAGCAAGAGAAAAAAAAGTTAATCTGAATATCAGCTGCTTCACAAATGTGACACAAGCTGACAGGAGACTGCATTTGGTGTCCCCATATTTAACTGCCACTTTCCACAGCCTTTAGCTATCTGCATTCAAAAGTGTTCCAGTTTGATTAGAAATCATCAAGAATAAAGTGTTTGCCATTGTCATCGATACAGAAAACACAGCATTTATGATATTTGGTTTACTTCATACCAAAAATATTTATCCATTTCGTAACTCATGGTGGATCAGTTCCATACGGCCAAGCAAACCCTAGGGATGGTGCAAGGCATAAAAAAAAATAGCAAAAAAGAAAACAGAGGGAGTAAGAAAGATACATTGTTTATTTTTATGACAATATGGCCTAAGCCCACACAGGTTAACTTAAACTAGCTATGTAAACATTTATAAACCCTTGAAATCGCAAGTTTATGAAATGGGAATCCTTATATAACCTCCATAATTTTTTATTTCTCCCAGAACAAGTAACATTTTGCAGTCATTGTATCTCACTGCATTTTACAACGGTCACTAAATTCATTCCACTTGTTATCATTCATAAGAAATAGATCAATAAGAATAGCAATACTTGCTGTGTGTAAAACTGACCCAGCACCCTGATGCTCCCTGCCTACAGCAAAGTGGTACATAATTACTGTGTGAGCAGTCAAGGCCTACTTTAACATGCCAACCCTCCTTTTGGGGCAGTCAGCACCACTGGAAGAACTACTACTTGTGATATGCAACTGGACAAAACATTTGGGAATGGCCTCAAGTTGTGCCAGGGGATGGTCAGGCTGAATATTAGGAAGAATTTCTTCTCCAAAAGTATGGTTCAGGAATGGGCTGCCAGGGAAAGAGGTTGAGTCTCCATCCCTGGAGTTGTTCAAGAAATGTTTAGATACTGTACTGAGATACATGGTTTAGAAAGGGAATACTGGTGGTAGGAGAACAGTTGGGCTGGATGATCTTGGAGACCTTTTCCAGCCTTGGTGATTCTATGATTCTACACAAACACAGAAATTTTTATTATTATTATTATTATTTTTAAACTATGCAGTAAGTGAATATTTCACATGAAATCATCAAGCTAGTGAATGCAAGCCACAGCAGAGAACTGCTGCAAATTTCAACTCTGTTAATGGATAGATGAATTTAGGGAACAGAATATAAGCATCACCAACATAGAACAAAATTGCTGGGTTTTATTTTAAAAATGCTTAAAATCAACATTTAAACTTTAGTGTAAAGGAATGATTTTATTCTATACATTCTACATTTCTTGCCACCTGAAGCTGGAGACTCAAAAGTCAAGAATAGCAAATCTGGAATGCTGAGTTATATTAACATCATCCTAACTATAGCAGTTTGATTTCAACAAATTTCTCAGGGTTTTTGCATATTGCTGAATAAATGATTCTGGAATTAACTTACTTTTCTTAGAGGCATTATTTTAGATTATTTCTTAGCCTCCTCCTCTTTGATTTAGTACACCTCTTAAGGTAATTTATTAATGTTTTGGATATCTCATTCATCATCCATTATTACTGGTGTCATAAATAAGAGGAATGGAACAAAGCAACAAAGCACTGGACTATACACTCTTTCCATATTCATCAATAAAATATCTGCCTATGTCAGTAAGCAGTATACAAAAGAACTTGGTTTATCCACTAGAGCAAGACTGGTAACACTTTTTAACTTAAATCCTCAAACAGATCATTAGATTTACAGTAAAAGCTGTCATTAGTGAAGTAAAAAAATAAGTGCATCAATACTGAATACGAGAGGACAGAAACATCTAATCTGCAAAAGACAAAAGTACACACCAGAAATTGCTATGTCCTGCAAGTTATTCAAACTAACTAGAAGGCTGGTGAATACCTTTAACAGCACTGTATTCCATGAAAAAAATAAAAGGATTAATCACGCAAAACTCTATAAATTTTGCCAGCACAATACAAAACAGCAGAATGAGAAGCAAAAATTTAACTAAATGAAACTCAAAAGTGTGGCATCATATCTGTAAAAGTCTGTCATATTGCTTTGTAGAAGACAAGTTACCTAAATGAGTGGTAAACAGGAAAAAGTCTTTAAAACAAAACCAAACCCTCAACAGAAAGGAGCTTGGAAAAGATGACTGTAAAGATTTCAGAAGATTTTCAAGATAATGACCATTAATGGTCATCCCTGCCAGTAATACGTTACGTAGGTATATACTATACTACATAAAGCAACTGAAGGAATATAGCAGTCATGTTATTACGACAATATTAACTACTGAGTTAACATGAACATTACGTCTGACTTAAATTACATCTTTGAATTAAATTTGAATATTCAAAAATTCACTTTCTATTATTTTAGATGTTGATACATTTTGTACACATTTACTGTTTACATTCCTTTAAGTAAAAGAAAACCTTTCACCAAGGTTAATGAATATTTTACATGATGTAACAGTACTGCGCTCACCTTTTTTCTAACTGTAATATGACTAAGTTTGAGCCAGATCTAGTAATTCATTAATGGAACCAGAAGAGTTTAAGTTCTTTTAATGAAGGAAGAAAAAGACTCCACGTTAGATTTAAATTGGGCAAAATGCATCAGATTAGCAACTGTGCTTCTGACTTCTGCTGGGGAAAAAATAGCTGTTATTTTGTCTTCTTTAGACAATACAGATCAGATATTTTGAGCTCCCAAAGAAGCTGAAGCAACAAAAACTT
The DNA here is from genome assembly GCF_905368555.1 of Meleagris gallopavo. Taxonomy (NCBI): domain Eukaryota; kingdom Metazoa; phylum Chordata; class Aves; order Galliformes; family Phasianidae; genus Meleagris; species Meleagris gallopavo. The sequence goes on from NC_139409.1 coordinate 34,475,510, forward strand.
TTTCCAACTAACTAAAATCTCCCTTCGTTGTGACAGCTTTAAATCAAGATCCTCTTTACTTCTGATATAGAACCTCCAGGTTTTTAGTAATTGATGATTAACAAACCATACTTGTATCAATACTTCTTAAAACTAATTCAACTAAATACATAATAAGATGCATCTTTCCTTTACTTCATTGTGCTATGTTAATAACTACAAATGAAACAGTTCGATGAATTCTGTATGATACTTTCCTATAGTTACAATTTTACAATTATCAGTGGAATGGAAAATGAAGTCTTGTGAGCTGCAGTTTTTATTTCTCTCCATCTGATCAATGTTTGGAACTGACCATGATACTTGTTCGAACTCTAAGAGCTTGCAGTCAAATAGAACCTTGTTGTTACATGACTAAGAGCAGGTAGTATCCCCTCGTACAAAGGTGTATGTGGAGGATTCATGCAAATGGGAGGAACTAATTCCTCAACTACTTGGGATCATCCGTTCACTCTCTCACTCTGCTTCACTTTGGATAAAATGTGCATTGTCAGGAAAACACTGAGATTTATTCTTTCCGATGATGATTAAGATATTCATCCAGTATGTACATTCCCTATATTCCATTTTTAGCCTCACTGAATTTCTAATTTCTACAACAGGAAACTATATTAGATAGGAGACTATAAACGTATCAATTTATTTATTTATTTTAGTCTTTCCAAATCATCTGATTTTTTCTTTTCGTTAATTTTGTTCACGGAGTGCACTCCTCTCAAGCTGTCACTGGTCATTGGAAGGGGTGAACCAATTATCCTTCTTGTTTACCTGCTATTTCACAGTAGGTTTGTATCCTACTAGAAGGCACTCTCATTTTCTTCTTTACTGACACTTGGAAACCAGAAATCATCTGCTGAGAAGCCAATGAAAATAAAGTTTGCTTGTTTCAAACACAGAACAGAAACAACAAAATGTTTTGGTTTTTTTTTTTTTAATTATTATTTTTTTATTAAAGGTTCTGGAAGACAGCATCCTGACTTATTTCCAACATCAGCAATGCTGAAGGCTTTAGATGTTTATATAACTGCTAGACTGTGTACATACATTTTGATTCTTAAGGGACACCACTGTTATGTTCTCTAATCACAGACACGCGAAACATAAAGCTTGTCTTCTCAGCAACACTATATCCCCTAAAGTGGGGCTGAGCACCTATACCAAATATCTGTACCTATACAAGTGATGGACATGTATTTTTAAGCCCCATCTATTAGAATATGTGTCTTGATATGAGTGTGGTAATACATGTACGGATGGGAAAGGAAATTACTCTTCCAAAAGAAGAGCAGAAGAAAAAAAACTAAGCCCAAATATTTTTGAGTCAGTGATGAAAGCAGAGAAGAGAAAGACGTATGGAGTAAAAGATCTGCAAACCCCTTTATTTATGTTGGTGATTGGACTACCTCCCGCATTTATCAGTGGGAAAAAATGCCAGGAAGAATGTCTGAAATGCAGCAGCTAAAAGTAGTGGCTAAATGTATATAGAAGGCAGAGGAGATGGCATTTTAAAGCAAGCAGATTGCAGATGCCAGTGTTGTCAAGACAGATGATGTACCCCTCTATAAAGGGCTGGGATATTTACTTTTTCCAACACAACTACTAGAAAGTAAAATATAATGATGAGGCTCACTACAGCTATATGATCTTCTATCAAACCTGTACCATTAAACTCAGAATCCACTGGCAACACACTACAAATTGTCTCAAAGAAATAGGGCTTGTTTACTCCTCATTACAGTGTCAGTGAGCCAAAGAGCTGATCTCAAACAACAAAAGCCTGACAGAAGAAAACACCGCCAGCACTGTCACACACATGGAAGGGAAAGTCAAGGCTAAAATGATTGTGTTGATCTTTGACTAAAACTATAAAACTAGTCAGTTTCTTCAAAGCCAAACATAAAACTGCAGCCAACAATAAGGAATCCCTGAGCTCTCTTCACAATGATTTTTTTTTTTTTTTTTTTTTTTTTTTTTTTTGTCATAAGCCTTGGTATTTTAATCAGACTAAAAAGAGTTGACAAGGCAGATGTGTATGACCCAGGCCTATAAACCATGAACATGGCTTTCCTGACTAATCTTAATTTTCCTACTGTCACCTCAGTTCTAGCACCACGGCTTCTTTTAAGTAGGTACTTGAAAGCTCTGACCAGCTGTTCATTCTTTTTTTTCTTCCACTATCTAATCTGAAAGATTGTTCAATTTGTTCATTGACTAACCTCCAAAGTATTTTATTTCTCACACTGAAATTGGATTGCTACTCACAAGAGTTGACACAGATCTGAATCTAAAGGTCATTCATTAAGACTAACAGCCTCACGATACATTATTACATGTCCTCAATTCAAATAAAAGTAGTTAAAAATACCCATATTTTCAGTTAAAAACTTATCCATAGTTATCTTTCCCAAATTCCTGATTCATAGCATTAACTCCCCTGGCCTACATAGTTCTGTCTACCCTTACTTCATTAATAATTCTTGGTTTTTGTTTCTGTTTTTAAGCCTATGTTAACTAAATCCCTTTCAGTGTATCTCACAGTGTAATTTTACTACATAAAATTTCTGTTGCGACTCATTAAAAATCAGATTTATTATTTACTATTTAAGTATAACTTCATTTATAATAAAATTTTAACCCTCGTCAAGTAATGTGGATAAGCTGCAGACATCAGAGCCAATACAGAAAATTATCAGCAAAACAAAACACAATTAATGAATAGAAACATAAGTACAGCCAATGGACTGACACAAATTAAACTTAACTATTGCACACTCTGTTCTTCCCATTCTCACCTCCAGTAAATTTATCTTGCTTATAACCATATTGTTCACTTCAGTTTGTTTAGCTGTGGGTCTTCCCACCACTGAAATCAACAGTGAAACTGCCTATGACTCATGAGTACTGATCAATTTTAAGATCCCAAAACAAACCTTAAGCAGATAGAAGCCTTGGACTTCAACATCTGGCTTCAGGAATGAAGTACTTACTCAGCAGGCATTCAGGAGGCAATGCATGACTTCACTTAACCATACCAGCATTTTAATATCCATTTTACACAAAAATTCATAATGATAACTGATCTAATGTTTGACATACAGCAAAAACATAGGCATTCGAAAGATATTTACTCTGAGCTGTCAGACCAGTTAATTTCCTTAAAGCGACAAATGCCTTCAGAACAGCAACACAAGACAACAGAAATCCTCTAAAATCCTAGAAAAAGCCAAAGAATGTATGCTGTGAGTAAATGAACTACATTTTAAAAACTGTCCATAATTCTCCATACTACTGCTAAAGCTGTTTTCAGTAACCTACAGCATCACATTCAATACTTCAGAATAAACTAATTTCATGAAATTATGTGCTTGCCAGAAAGATGGCATTATTTTGTTTACTACTTATGGGCTACCTATCCATAATGCTTACCATTACAAATATTCGTTTCCTTCTAACTTGAAATTTCTACCGCCAGTGTAAGTAATACTTATCACAAAAGAAGATAGCTTAAATAATGAAATCAACAAAAGCTCAAAATCTAAACATAAAGCCAAGTCAAACACAAACAGCAGGGATAATGCCCATGTGAGTTTTATGCAGTGTACTTCCCAATCACCTGTACTTCTACTAATGTAAAATACATCAGCTTAGATAATGTAATCTTAATGTTCTTTAACATTCTTGATTATGAGGGATTACCTCCAGGATCCAAAGAGGTGCACTATGAATACAAATTTCACATGATTTTAAACTTAAAAAGAAATTTGCTGCAGTTGAATGTTATACTCACATGACGAGATAACATGAAGATTCCATCATCCGAGGTTTACTAAGATAGTTCTGTGTTTACTTATTAGTTTGGGTCACCATTCGATAAACCTGGTTAGACCTTCCTTCATATCCATGTGCTGGCCTAGAGACTTCTATGACAAAAATTCTCAGTTCACTGACTGTAAACCACACAAAGTGAGTGAGCTAAAGAACTAAAACTAAGAAAGAGAAGTACACTCAAATCCAAACCTAATTTACTTTTACTCCTGCATATTTCAAAACTTGGTTGTGCTCTCATAGTTCAACTCTGAGAAGGAAAAGCTTCACTTGCTTCAATAAGAGACCACCTGCCATAATACTGTCTTCATCCACATCATGCACAAATCACTCACTGAGGCTAGCAGTGCCAACCAAATGAATGGCCTTTAGTAAATGCAGCCTGTCTACATGAGAATAACTGATGGATTACATCAGCACTAAAAGTGCGGAGAAGGAAGACCTCTGGCGAGATATCACAGAACACTTAATCCTGAATTATTATTTTTTTAATATTCTAACACCATTCTATGAATGATAGCTGTTTTGTGGCCAAAATACTCCAGATACCTTCTTAAGATCAAGATTCAATGAAAGCAAAGAGATCATTTGTTTAAAATACTATTTATATGATTTAAAGGCTATCTATCCAATCTGGAATTATAAAATGCTTATACGGATTCACAGCATCTTTTACAGTGACTAGATGTCAAAAATCTCCCCATACATCCTATAGCATTATGAAAGAGATGAAGACATGTAAATTAAAAAAAAAAAAAGAAAAGAAAAGAAAAAAACCAACAAATTACAGGTGATACTTGAAGATCTAGTTTTATGAACAATCAGGTGATACGAACTTGTGTGACACAAGCACATATGCCAAGTCCACAAATGTTAAAGGCTCAAAAAAGAGTGATGCTGTGTATGAATATTTCAATAAGAGACTGAGTAGTCTTTCTCTGTAAGTTATCCATTATCACTATGCCTTGCACATGGATTACGCATGGGTTGGGTACAATCTCAGATATGAATACAGGATGGTAGAACTCACTGAGAGCAGCCCTGTGGAGATCTTGATGGGGATCCTACTTGGGGATCCTAATGGACGAAAATCAGAGCTAAGGGAGAATTCAATTTTGAGCTGAACCTGCTCAGATCCAGAAAAATAATTTTTAAAAAATGTTGTTTTAAGAAACTTAGAGGTGATCACCTCAAACGTCTACTGAGCCCAGTCAGAAGGCTGTAAGTACATTCTGATGTAGTCATTCATGTTCAGTACAGTATTGGTTTTTATTTCTATCACCGAAAGTAAGCAAATCTTCTTACATATCCTGCCCGACATCACTTGGTACAAGGCAGCAGGAATTGAGCAACCTCTTGTGGTTGCCAGCCACTCCCCCAGGCCACCCTACTCATGCACAAAGGCATTCCAAATGAAGGATTAATTGGGCATAAAAATCAAAGTCTAGCTTTTAATCTCACCTCACCACACTCATTCCCTCTAGATGCAGAGAAAATGGATTTCTGCCATTCCTTCACCGAGGCACAGCCAGGTTTCTAATAAGAGGCAGCTACTCCAGAATTCATGCCAGATCTCTTACTAGAGAGATCACAGTGAAATTCTCCTCAAGAAACCAGATGGGCTGAAGATAGATGGAAGTTTGGGAAGGTTTTTTGGTTTGCTTTTGTTGTTTTTCTCATTATAGTATTACTAAAATGACCAGTCTTTCAAGGACTACTGTAACTTATATTTGCACATGGATGCAGGAATGCCCAGCAAGGTCCTGCACAGTCAGACGATCCATAACCAGTCAGAGAAGAGAGCTAACATCATGGTGTTGAACTTAGAGCTGTCTGTTAGGCAGTCTACTTCAAAAACACTATGAAGCTGGACAACAGGACTTGAACTCCGACAGGAAGGGACCAAAGCAAACCTCAAGAGCAGAGAGATCATCTCCCTGTGTCTTTCATCTACACAAGATGACAGACGCTACTAAATATTTTTCCATTTGTTCACATGTTCATGTGATTAGTAGGTCTGCTTGCATTTCATTTTGCTGTCTGCCACTCCTTACTTGTATCTTCAAGTCAATCTACCATAATGGCAGCACAAGTTTTGAGTAGAATTGACAGCAAGCATAGATTCAGCCTCAGAAAAGGCAAATAACAAATAGAAGTAAAAATGTTTTGAAACATTCTGTCAAGGTAGGGGAAGTGCAAAAATTCATCTCAGTAGTTAGAGGGAAGGGGTTAGCATATCAGAAGGGACCGCACAGAAAGCCTTGGTACCTCCAGTGGATGATGTAAACAGACACAGCAATGCATCACTAGAAACACATTACTGGCTGCTATAACAGATTTCTGGATTTGACACTTGTTTCGGATCCTTTACAGCCAAGCAAAATGAGCAACAATAAAAGTGGCATAACTGTAACATTTCACCAAGCACTATTCTCAACTGTAGCAAGAAATTAGTCTCAAGTCAAATGGCAGTTTATTTATTGTTGTCAGTTACAAATACTTTTCAGTGATGAAATCACTGTGAACCACCTCAGGACTTGAAAAGCAAATTCTATCATGTTGAAAAACTGAAAATGCAACCCAAACTCCATTCACTCTGAAGTTAATCTGAACAATAATTTTAGAAGTTGTCTGACTAGAGTGACAGAGAAACATTAAGTGAAATGTAATGCTAGCAACTTAGAGACTTCCTGGAAACACGAGTCCTTTTTTAAGAAGGGAAAGTGCAGGAAGTGCAAGGCACACCAGAAGCAGTGCTAGCTTAAAGTAATGTACTACTGAAGTTATTCTTCTTTCTAGTGCAAACTGAGTGAGAAAAATAAGAAATCCTTCATTACTTTTTCCTCTCTCGGGATCAAATACATGTTTGTCACCATTTTTATTGCTCGGGTTCAAAATGAGCTGATATTCACAAACTCCTCCTCATCTTCCAATCTCACCTAAATTTGCTGTTCTTATTTTTAACAAAAATCATAGAGGTAAAATTCAACCTGCTTATACAGCCGAAATTCTCATTTTCTCCACTCACTCATACAATCCAGCTTGCCTCCCAACCAATACATGAAGTGTGTCACCTCTAAACCTCTAAAACACTCATCTCACAGGCTTGCCAAAGTTTTCTGTGACCCCACATTGTCTGTTCTGATCACGCCCCTATCACTGCGTACTATTTTAGGATAATAAAGACCTTAGTTAAAAGTCTTCCATTATTCCTACAGATGCAGTTATATAGTATAATCTGCCTCAGTATCTAAAACTATATCCTTATTGCTAGTATATTTGCTCTTCCTTGCCCGCATTTCCTTTCTGTGGACGTGTGATGCTCAGCTGCCTACTGTGGTTAACTCACACCATGACCTTACAATTACTTGTTGCAGACGGACCCACTCACCACTTGCAAACACAGAAGCAGAGGAGCTTGACATCCACATAAATCAGGCAAAATGCTAAAAGACATACACTGCAATAAATAAAAAATGAAAATAATAAAGGTCAGCAAATATTCACGACACACTGTCTGTTTTGTGGGGTCTGATTTTTTTCCAGTTTTTCAGAAGGTGGAGTCTTAGTATGCTAACTCAGGAAAGGTAAAGGCTACAAGCATTAGGGCAGAACAAGACTGCAGAGAAACCAGTAAGAGGGATCTGAAAGAAATGCTTCATGTGAAAAGGAAAAAAAGTAGGAAGATGCTTACAGTGCTACTCAATTCCTGTTTATAAGCTTTACACTGAAGGTTCTCTTCTTAAACCCACAGGTTTAAGCCCTAGTTACCCCCTTCCTACTCCTCCATTTTTCTTTCTGGCTCTTACACGGCTTGAGCTAGACTGATCCACTACTTTTGGAAGGGGATTGCACAATCTTAAAGCTTCTGAGTGTAATAGAAATTGGGAGATTATGCTGAGTCTTAGTGGAAACAGTATCTAGAAATACCAGCAAAAGATTATCTGCATTAGGAGACATCTAACATGCCTCTGGACTAAGGGATACATAACATTAGCTCTAGAAAGTGAAGCACTCCAGTCAACCCACACAAAACTATAACACGAGTATATAAATAAACTTTTATCCCAATCTAAGTTGTTAAGATGATGTAAAACGACGTTCACTCAACCTACATTTGCCCTCTGATAAAATTACTGGAAATCATAACAATGACTGATCATATCATACTGATACAGTATGATACTGTATGACTGACATATCATACAGTATTACCACAAATTAACATAAAAACCCAGTTGCACTGAACAGCTATGAGAAGAAACAGCGTGCTCTGATTCCTGGCATACATCAGTTTAGAATACTGGTTTACAGGCAGAACTATACAGTTTTCTTCTAATATTCAAAAAACTTATTGACAGTTCACCTAAACTCCCTAAAGATCAGAAAAACAAAAGGCAACAAAAACAGAGGAACATACTGAAATAAATTAGTACTTTCTGCAATCAATGACTCTGTACAGTGCTGTTCAATTAACAACATCCCAGCTAGATTTGTAACGGATGACAAGTATATATATGAGGGCTGCTCTGAAAGTAATACCTCCTACTTTATGAGTACATCATGCAGGCTCTTGCTCATCGCTGGAAAAATGCACAACTCATGGTGGTGACTCTGTTGAAAAATCATGTTTTGTAGCCAAGGATTTGGTCTGTCAAATAGTGCTATCGTTCTCTTTGTGTCTGTTGTTGATTCCATGGAAATAAATGGGACTCATTACTTTCAGTGTGACCTATATACATTCTGTGTATGTACCTCAGTCCCTCTCAGTTGTGCACAACACCCAAGAGGAGCTATGTCCAGCAGTAACAGCAGCTGCTGATCTTTTCACTTTTCCGCTCAGTTCCATAAGGGCTGATCCTCCAGTTAAGTGGTTCTGCCCTTACCAACTAAATATCCAACATCGTTATCAGATATGTTTATTAAAAATATTGACTCATATCTTTCCAATATATTTTTTCATTTCTTCTCGTGTACAGAATGACCCACACCTCACTCTGAAAACATGCTTAAAACTCAAGATAAAACCAAAAGAGACAATAGTCAGTTCAGGGCACATGTGCTGTATTTTTATTTTTATTTTTTTTCCCTATCTCTGCATAGGAAAGTTTGTCATTATATCCTAAAGGTATGTTAAATCAGCAAAGAGCAGTACTGATCAAAGGCCAGGAACAAAAGCAACAAGCAAACTGTTTCTGCTCAGGTCTACAAACAGTACAGAAAAAGGTAAATTTGTAGTATGAAACACAAACAGCTGGTCATCAGCTGGTAATGGATGGAGAAGGTGCATCCTGCCCCATACATTTCTCATTCCACCTATCCCTTAATTCTCTTCACAATTCCCTGACCTACAGTCAAGCCTCAACTTTCATCTTGTGCCTGAGTCAAGCAGACTTCAGATCAAGACTTGTGCGCAGTGTAATAAATAAGAGTTGGAAACACTACACAAATCCAAAAACCAAAGCACCTTCTACTTCGTGATATGTCAATACATCTTTCCTTTGCTCCTTGTTACTTAGTCATTGTAACTTTCAGACCTGCTGAAAAAGTCATCAACAAACAATAAATTACCTGGTGCAGTGGAATTGCCAAGTCACGGCATGAAACGATGGTTGAGCACCAAGTGAGGTGTGGCTAACCCAGGAAGCTCAGGTGTAAGCAATGCACCAGAGTGACAGCAAGAGGTGAAGCCTGGATTTACCCTTCCTAACCCTCCATTTAAGGGTTAGCAACATCTCTGTATAGAGATTGCATTCCTCTCAAGCTATCACCTGTCATTGGAAGAGGTGAGCCATTTCTTCTTCTGTGTTACCTGCTACTGCTCTGTAGTGCTTGTATCCCATTAGAAGGCACTGTCATCATCATCTTTCACAATATGTGAACATATATGTGCTTAGAAAAAAATCTTTCTACTAATTTGGATATGAGTTCCTCTGCTTAAGGAAGTCACGCAGTTCCTGCCTGTTGCCTGTTCCTCTACACACACTCATCTGCTTCTCTCTCAAACAGCTACAGAAAGGAAATGTAGTGGTGCCCCAACTTCTGCATTCTTCAGAACAAAACAATCTCTTAAACATTATCCACTTCACATTTTCATACAGCAGGAAAACTAACAGGGCCAGAATACATTTTATTTATAAATGTACAATGCACAACAATTAAAACTAAATAAGGTCAAGTCTTTGGCCTGTCAGATATATGTATTAGAGTACGCTTAATGCATTGCACATGCTGTGTGATACAATGAGTTGTAAAAGGTATTATCACAAGCAGCAATAGCTTTGATTTTCAGCACACAAAAAACACATACATCCATATATATATACATATGTATGTTTTATACACTTGTATAAAAGAATTGCCAAGGTAGAGTACTTGGATTTATTAACTTTTCTCCAAACTGTATATTTATTAGTGCCATAGGCATACGTGAAAATGATGTAAATTAAAAATGAGTCAGGCCTAAAGGAGGAAATACTATTCTGTGGACTCATGAATAACTGAAAGTCAAGCAAAGCTCTTCCCTTTCTTTCAAATACATGGTTCCAAATGAAATACAGTCTGCATATGCTGCATGTTTTTAAGTCACTGCTGTGAAAGTCGTGCAATGTTTTATAGGAAGCAGGCCCTACAAAAAGAGCATCATTATCAGCTGAAAGCCACTCTTCTCACTACAGAAATTAGTAATTCCATTATAGCCAGCACAACTATGAAATAACCTAATGGATTTACCCTAAGAGAAGTGTATTGCTAAATATTTGCTTGCATTCTTCCTGTGATGATTAGTACTACTCTCCTTAAATCTACTCTTTCACTGTGCTTCTCAAATTCATTTGACAAAGCCTACAATTTAATTAGTAAAGACATATTACATAATCTTTTCCACAATTTAGCAAACTCATTTAAACAGTGCGATTTACTAAATATCTTGCAGTGAATTAACTGTGATGTATAATCTAAAATCTGAGTTCTAACTGGAGCTCCCACTCAGAGTTGATGTTTGGCCTTGAATAAGACACTTCCCTCTCACTGGAAATGATTAACATCATTTTCTTTTATGGATGAATGGCTCTACAAAACTACCAAGTGTTAATCATGAATACGCGAGATAAAATTTAGTCAAGAAGGTACAAGAAATCCAAGTACCGCCTAGGCATTGGATCCTCTTGTTCACATTTACAGTGCAGCAGGCATGATTATGTGAAAACAACTGTGAAATAAATGTGAAACATATCATGAGTCTTCAAAGTCTTTAAGAGTGTCCAAATTTACATCTGAAAAGGACAGTGTGAACATTGACAATTTCTTTTAAAGCACAGATGTAAGAAAAACTAATCACAGATCAGGAAAAAAAACATTTTTTTTTTTTTTTAAGTGAATCTGGTAGGGAAAATTAGAAAATAGATCAACTCTGCAACATATCAAAGTCCAAACAGTCAAATACAGATGGATCACCATCCAGATACAGATGTTGCCTTGCTGTAAATAAGGGCAGGAAGAAAAAAAACATCGAAGAATATAATGCTTATATCCATATCATACAGAATACAGAAACAATTGGCCGCTTCCATTGGTGCTAATGGAAAAATTTCATAATCATAAACCATTACAAACCAAAAAAAATTTGAAGAGCTCCTTGGTATGGAGATTATGCCACAACCGTAATTTTTTTATCACCTATAAAGCACCAGTTGTTGGCCACTGTAAATGACAAATTAACAGCTCTGATGACAGTTTATCTGATGCAAGGTACAATCTTTATGCTAACATCAGAGCAAAGTCTAGGTGCCAAAACCATACCTCTACAATTCTAGAAAAATTCTTTAAAAATTTAACAAGTTCTGCACCTTGAAATTCAAGTCTATTCTCAATAAACATCAGAAATCTCTATTCCTTCCCAATAAAGAGGCCAGAAATCCAGTTGTGTAAAGGCTAGTGATTAAACAAAAATAGCTCCTGTTATGAAACTTGCACAGTCTAGGTTCTCAGAAAACATACTTCAGTTATTCACTACCTGGTAACTCATAATCATGGCATACTGACTATGAACAGGTATAAGAATTGAGACAGCTCAGAGGGCAACACAAGTGGAACTCTGCTACAAACCCTCAGCTCCAACTAGAGAACAGGAGGATTTTTCTTTCATGAGCGTATACCTGTGATTTGCTGAAAGAGATGTCAAACTGAAGTCTTCAAACATGAAACCAAATATCCCAGGATCTTAAGCAGCCAAGAGTAAAAATAGCAGTTTTTAAAAAAGTATTACCAACAGTTTTCTAACACTACTCACTGTAACGGGCACAGAGAAATTACCATCTCATTATAACATCTAAAACGAATCACTGGACAAGGAACTGTGGACAGCGTGAGAACCACTTGATCATGATCTGATTACACAGCCAGAGATCACTGAAACATACATAAACTTATCATGCAGCACACTCTCACATTCCTGAGGTTCCTATATTTCTGAAGCTGAAAAAACCTAAGAACACAACTGACTGGGAAGAAAAATCTGAAATGGAAAACATGCAAATGGAAGCCATCCTTCAGTTTTACAGCTAACAAAGAGGACAAATTGGGTTAAAATTCATCCCACATGTTTGAATACCAGTGTTTTTTTGGGGGAAAAAAAAAACAAAGAAAGCAATAAAACGATCAACAATACAGAAAAGTGTGAGGTGGATCACCATCAACATGAAACAGTTATGAAGTGTAGAAGCTGAGAAACATCAAACATCACATACGATGCAGCCAGCAGCACCACACACCATCTCAATACCAGCACAGCCCTGTGGCTAGGCAAAGGTGGCAGAAGTGTTAAAAATCATACACAAAGATAAAAAATAGCCAATAAAAACTTTCACTCTATAGTTGGAAATATTCAAAATGGTATAATTGTATCACATTATATTGATTTTCTTTCCAACTCATTTGTCAAACAGATGTTCCAGATCAGATGTTAAAAAACATGGTGAGATAAACGCTTTACATCAGCATACTTGTTAAACTTCTCCATGAGTCCTAAGGCTGCCAGCCCAGTAAATCTGTGATCTGTTGATCGTAGATTTCGATCGTGTATTTTAAAAGCTACCTCTATATTTAAACGCTAGGGACTGACACCATACAACTGACAACTGTGTCAAAGGGATAAATCAAGTTTTTAAGGCAGTCTGATGTGAAAGAGAATTCAGACATGACAACAAGAACCACTGAACGACAGATGCATCCAAATGTATTCAAACAATAATTGCATGCCTTATTTTTAAATAGTGGAAAAGATGAATCATTGAAACAAGTCATCCAGAGAAGTAAATGGTAGATTCTCAGTATCTTGATATACTTTCGAAAAAAGCTTAGCCAACTAGAAATTCAGTGAAAAAAAAAAAGTATCCGCTCAGACAAAAACTGATGCTCTAATACATTCAAGGTGAAGCGCATGTGAACATAACAAGACAGAGCTGATCCCCGTTCTAAAGCAGCACCAGTTGATATAGTAGTGCAGGAAAGTCAAGTTAAGTAAACCACATGAATTTTGCATACTTGCACTAGATTAATTAGCAACGTGGTAATAATGTTCTTTAAGAAACCTAAAATACAGATTTGCTAACCCATTAACAGAACTAAAAGCACCTCAACTTAAATAGTACATAGGTAAACATAAAGTTTTATCAAAAAATACAGCACAAGACACTGGAATGATGACTCTCTTCCACCACGTTCAGTTCAACATCAGTTGAACATCAACTTCCTATTATGTGCAAATTATTTCCAACTAGACTTCAGATCGTGGTATGACTCGTCATTTAGAAATTGACATCTAGCCATTAACACAGGCAAAATAGCTATTTCTGATTTGTTTAGTAATTCTTTGATCTTTATCCTCATGGACTGCCAACTGCTGCACGTTCATCTCAAAGGTCTGGATGCAGTCTGGAGAAGTGTTCAGCTTGGCTCTTTCATGTCTAATGCCAACTCTCAGAGCATAAATAGAGTTAACTATGTCTCCTCAATGATCATCACACACAGATACTGATAAAATTCAAATCACTCCTTTTAGTGTTTAACATAAATAAAAGTAATATGATTTATCAGATTATAATGCTACTCACTATGATATAAACTTTAACTCTGTGTTGGGCTCTTTTTAGAGAGTATTCGATCCCAGAAGCTGAAATATCAGGAAAGAAAAAAAAAATAATAACCTGGATTTAGTTAACATGGTTAACTGAAAACATTATCAAGCAAAACACAATTCAATACCAACCTTCAAAAACTGGAAATGGCAACGATTATGCCTACTCTTTCAGACGTCAAAAAAAAGAGTTGAAGGCTCATTAATACAGCAGTCAAACACAGGCAAACAACTCCTTCACATTATGTTTCACAGCCCTCTTTCTCCTACAGCACAACGCAGCCAAATACCTGTACTTTTATGGGCTACAGAGTGGGCTGCCTTGGGCAGCTTACTGGGCTTAGAACACCCAAAACCTGTATCTTATTCACTCCAGAGTGGTGTAGAGGCTAAGGCAAACTATTTACATACCATACCACATTTGCACTCTGCAGTCATCACTGACTCCTGATCCAAAATTCTCTTACACGTGCTAATCAACAAAGCCTCAAATGGACTAGTTACTGATTATCTCAGAAACTGTCTATCCTCCACAATTCTCAGCAACAGCTGTTGCCAATTACAGCAGCGTACCTAACAGTTTAAGATAAAGCTCCTAAGGATGGAGCACAGAGTAAACTTTCTAAAAAGTCTTCAGCAGCAGAATTCCTTACAGGGCAAAGTGCAAAGCAGCTCTTTGCATAGTCCTCCCACAGTAAAAAATGAAGTTATAATAGCAAGAATAACCCAGAGACAGCAAATATCTACAGTAGTGTAAATCATAGGCAGGCAGAGCACATAAAACACACTTCCACCAAATCACACTTCACTTGCAAGCTAATATGAGGTAGCAAATTCCAAAAGAATTCCACTACAGAAATGTAAACAAAAGATAAAAGAACAATGGAGTAAAACCAACTCTGTAACACAAAGGACAAATGTGAGAGGAATGTTTTCACAAGGCTAAGTGTCACTCTTGCAGGTGCCATGGTATTTTAAGGAAAGGTATGAACCATTTTTTGTGTGACAAGTGAGCTTTGCTAACATTGCAGCACGATCTGAAAATTACTTGTATAAAATTGGGCATGTGATTTCCCTCAGGTGAAACGAGGCAGAACAAACAAGAATCCCACCAGTGTTACTAATTCTTGAACGCTACCACTGGTACAAGGCCTTATATCAATGTAATTGCTATTCACCAAGCAGGAGAACATCCTCCTGTCTCTTTACCTCACTAACAAAAGAATGCCACCAGTATCTTTCGAAATGTTCAGCCTGCATGGGAGTTGACTATATCAACAATTTCTATAAATTAAGCCATCATAAAATCGGGGGGAAAGTGGGGGAAGATCAGCCATGCACTTTCTTCCCCATATACACTTATATGTAAAAAGAGGAATTGCTTGTGATCTCATACATTGTTATGAGCTGAAGTTCATAATGCAGGTGTGCAAATCGCACAAGGGTAAGTTCCAGCTGACGGTTCAACAATGTTATGAATTACATGTAAGTTTAAAATCTCAACAATTTCTTTGGGCCGGACTGGGTCTAGTTCTATTTTTATCAGATGTGTCAGAATGCGTGACAAAACCTAAATTGCACAAATTGCACCGAGTCCATAATCGTATATATAATCACTACCATTATATGTATGCATGTGATACGAACAGGCCACATGTGTCAGTAAACAAGAAATCAGGCAATTTGTTATTCAAGATAACATTAAGTCAGACAACTATTACAAAACAGGGACTGGTTTCCAAAAGAAGAAACATTGTTGCCCACAAGTGATACACTGTTATTACTGCCCAGTTTCAGGACTGCCTGTTGGATGGAGCTACAAAGCTAGTAGCGAGCAACGATTCTGAGATAGGTGGGATCTGGGATTAATTTATCTGTGTGTTTTATTACCTTCGACTTTTCAAAAAAAAATTTCAATTCCAATAAACAGCCCATATTTATTTGGGATACACTGTGGAAGGTTTAGTTTTCACAGAAATGCTATCATTGAATGAGAGTGTGGCAAAGAACAGAACTGATAAACTTTAATGAAGTTACATTGGTATGAGAATAGTTGTGCTTTTTAACCAAGTTGCAGAGTACTCTGTAAGGGCAGATAAGCAGGATTGCTGGCAATAAAGCAGCAAAAGAATGTTGTATGGCTGCACGGCAAAACTGGAAGACCATTCTTGACTCCTGATAGCCAATCTAGTATGCTTTGGAATATGCGTCTTTCACATATTAACTAACATTTCTCTTGTTTGTTAAATATTTCAAGTCATATGTACCACTTAAAGCAACGTTCTGTCAGTGTGATGGGACAACTATTCCTTAAAAGCAAACCACGAAGCCCCCAGGATGAATAACACCATAGGATATGTACCTACACTACACAACTGATGGGTATGGTACAGCAACCTAAGGGGATGAAACCCTCCAACAACTAAAATGTGCAAACTGCAGCCCTTGCACTGAAATCCATACTGACTACACTGCTTGAACTACTGTAACATAAAGATAACCAAATGTGGCAATTAGTAAGTCTAAAGCTGTCACTCCATAGGCAATAAATTGGGCAGTTAGCACAGACTGGGGTCAGATGGGTGGGAAGGAAAGGAAAGACAGTCACTGGGGTCAAGAAAGTGGAGAGAAACCCGGCGTTTTCCAAAAACTCTTTGTCAAGGCCTGGGAAAAGAAAAATCACTTCGACCTTAACTCTTTCCTCTTCAGCCATAAGAATTACTACCGACAACAATGGAGAAAAAAAATAAAAAATCCAGGGGCGGACAACCTTATGACCATCTGTCTCCTCCTCCCTCCCTGCTTCCACCTCCCAGAACCGAGGCTCTGGCTTCAGCGGTCCCTACCGGGAGCACCTGCCCTCCGCCGGGCCCGGAGGAGGCGGCCTCGCGGGAAGCAGCGGGAGGAGGCCGGGCAGCGGCCCGCGGCACCCGCTGCGCGCAGGCCTCACCAGCCCCAGCGCTGCGCGCCGACGGCCGGGAGCGGCGGGACGGGGCGGCGCCGCCGGGAGAGACCCGGCGGGGGCCGGCGCACTTTGACTGCAGGGCGGCCGGCGGGGAGGGGGGCAAGCGGGTGAAGGGAGCAGATGCTCCGGGGCTGGTTTTACCTGCTGCTGCTGCTGCCTGCAGTGGCATGAAGATCTGGCTCAGCCTCTCTCTCTTTCTCTTTCTCTCTCTCTCCCCGCTCCCTCCCTCCCTCCCTCCCTGCGCTGCTCGCAGAACCCCGCGCCGACCCGGCGCCCTGCGAGGGACGCGGGGCAGGGGGAGGCGTTGGGGGAGGCCCGGGGAAGGGAAAGGAAGAGAAGGGAAGGGGAAGGGCTCCCTGCCCGCACGCGGAGACGCGCGATAGCACCGCCTCCCACCCCCCGTCCTTCTCTCCCTGCGCGCAGGCGCGCAAGGCGGCGTTGAGGCCGTGGCCGTCGTTGGGTTGTGGTCGTTACTGTCTGCTCCTGGATCCTTCTTCCTGCTCCCCGCTTCTTGCACGGCATCGGGGCTGAGGAGCACCCGGGAACGTGGCAGCCCGGCTGTGCGGAGGAGGACGGGGTCGGGTTGGGTCGGGCTTCGGCTCGGGCCGTGGTGCAGCTCCGTTGCCACCCGGTCTTCGCGAGCCCTCGGAGGCAGCAGCAGCAGAATGGGGCGCTGGGGTCTGTTGAGATTAGGAGGTTATTCTTTTTTTTTTTTTTTCCTTTTTTTTTTTTTTTTGCTCTTTGCTGGTGCTGTTCGCTGTCTAAGGATGCCCAGGGTGCTGTTATGTACATAAATCATACGCGGAGTGGCTTGAAATGAGGTAGTTTGAAATGAATTCAGTGCAGCTCTCCCTTGAAGCGGCTGGCTGGGTTCACACCACTCAGGAAACTTTCTTACAGAAAGTGGACATGAACGTCACAAGCCAGCACAGTGCTGGAACATTATAAATGATGTGCTGAGCTGTGTTTGCTGGCACCCAGGTTGACCAGGCACCTCCTGCCTGGTGACAGAGGCCTGCTGCTGCCAAAGATGCTGCTTGAGCACCACTTGGGCATTCATTATAAGTTCTAAAAGCATGTGAGCTATTTTAGAGGACCACTTAACACTGGAGGGTTTGTTTTACTTGCCAGAAGAGCTGTAACGTACATATTTATCATAGAATTATTAGTGTTGGAAAAGACACTAAGATCATCCAGTCTGACTGTTGATCCATCTCTGCTATGCCCACTAAACATGTCCCAGTGTGACACATCTACACAGTTCTTGAATGCTTCCAGGTACAGTGACTCCTCCACCTTCTGAGCAGCCTGTTCCAATGCCTCACCACTATTTCTGAGTAGAAATTTTTCCAACTATCTGCCCTGCACATCCTGCACAACTTGAAGCAATTATCTCTCGTCCTATCACTGTTACCTGGGAGAAGAGGTCAACACCCACTTTCCTACGACCTCCTTTCAGGAAGTTACAGAGAGAAATAAGATCTCCCCGAGTCTCCTTTTCTCCAGACTGAACAAGTTTCCTCAGTTGCTCCCCATAAGACTTGTGCTCCAGACCCTTCACCAGCTTGTTTGGCCTTCTCTGGACAAGCTCCAGGGTCTCAGTGTCTTTTCTTATAGTAAGGAGCCCAAAAGTGTACACACTATTCAAGGTGCAAACTCACCAGAACCCAGAGGAACGATCACTTTCCTGTTCCTGCTGACTGCACTGTTTCAGATACAAGCCGGGATGCCGTTAGCCTTCTTGGCCACCTGGGCACACTGCTGGTTCACTTTGAACCAAGTGAGAACCAACACTCATGGAGTTTTTTCCTCGGTACAACTTTCCAGCCACTGCCCCAATCCTGCATTGACGCATGGGCTTGTGACCAAAATGCAAGACCTTGCACATTTATACAGCTGTCCAAAAATACAATATGCCCTAAATTGCTGTTTGCCACAATTTTGTATTTTCTGACTAGACCTGATAGTGCAATGGTTACTAAGCTTTTGGAGATGCTAGTACAGGACAAAAAGGACAAAGTAGAGACATAGTCCATAATCCAACACTAGCTAAAGCAGTTTTATTACTTCTGTCTCAATGTAGGAAAAATGAGCCTAAAAATGAGCAGTTTGATAGCATGGAGAGGATAGGAAGGATAAGTCTACCTGAGATGTACCTCAAAATATGAAACTAAAATAAAACTTAGTAAGTTAGTAGTAATTATGTAAAGAATGGAAGTGTCTCATCTCTGATGACATTACTTACAATACTCCTGATTTCCAGAGAAAAAAGAAAAAACTTTAATGCTTTGTGGGCTGTTTTAGGGCAAAATAATCAACACATCCGTGTGGCTTTGCCAAAGATACTTTGAAAGGAAATCTCCATGCCAGTCTACAGATGTTTTTGATTCCCAGATGTTAAGAAAAAAGAGAGACCAAAGTAGGTTCCACCCTGCTGATGGTAGTGTTTTACATCAGTGCACTGAAATTTCTTGCTACAACAGAATGTTTAAAGTAGAAAGAGGAATTTAAAGTTAAAAGTTTGCAGATTTAAAAGCACAGGCCAAAAAACCAAACAAACAATAAAAAAAACTCCTTCCCCTCCCCTATCCCCCAAAAAATCACCAAAAACAATAAACCTGAAGAAATGAGGACCTTCTGGTATGTCATGAATGTCATTATGTATATTAATTTCAATTAGTTTGTTTCAGTTTGTGTTTGATATCATGATTTTCTGTTTGCCACTCCTCACATTTGTTTTATGTTGGAGCAGATTAAGAAAAACAAAAGCAATCAAACATCTAATTCGTGTCTAGTAAAATATGCTTTGAATACTTAACAGCTTGGTAATGAAATTGTATTTTTGTTCAATACAGGGCACAGCATTTGATTTAGAAATCATACAGCCATCTACAGTCAGTCTGCATATATCACAGTGACCAGTCTACTATAAACATGTGGAAATACGTATTTTCTGCCTTTGTAATGTAGTGCATTTCATATAAGAACACGTGCATAAGTAGCATTCTCTCGGGAGGTGAAAGGGTAATGTAAAGAATTAAACCTGTAGGTTTGTGCTACTGTTAAATTAAAAAAAAAAAAAAAAAAAAAGTGTGCACCTGCCTTTGGCACATCCTCCAACTGTGTACTCAAATCAGGCAATTGTGAGTTGTCTAAATAACTACTGGAGTAATTATATGAGCATAGGATATCTAATTGTGTGTGCACTTAGGGGATGTCTTAAAAGATTTGGCCCTCTCGGTATTCTCAATATGAAAATTTTCCCATGGAAAATAAAAGCTGGAACAAAAGCCAGCAGGAAAAACAACAGCAGAATCTGCCAAAAGTGGTTTATTCTTGTTTCATTTGCAATCAATTGTTAGGCTCATAGTAACACTTAAAATGGCAATTTAAGCCTGAATGGAGGTTCCACCCCAAAATTAGACCACAGTTTTAATTGTAAGGGGCTGAATCCCTTTTACTTAGTCAGTAATAAAAGGAAAAATAAATTCCAAATACTGTTATTTTCTATATTTACAAGATTATGGGAGTTAAGAACAAAAGGCTTTTACCTTCTGAATTTACACTGAAAATATGATCAGTATGCAGATTTATAAAACAAGATGTGTAAGCTTTGTATAGATGAAGATGAAATATTTGTGGTTGTATATTCCTAATTATATTATTATATTAGGAGTTGAATGGAATATTCTTAGGGCTTGAAGTATTTTTAAGGGGAAGATTTGGTGAAATCTTTCTTGATTGCACAGTCGAAATATGAAAAATCTTGTTTTATAAGTTGCATGATTAATTGCTTTGTTCATTTTGTTTGGTCTGTAACCTTGCTAAATTTTATACAGATTCTTAACGTCCTAATTCTAAGTATTATCCATAGCAAAAAATTGCTTAGATTGCTTGCACATATGACAGCAAAAGCCAATTTAAGAGGAAGAAAAGTGGAAAATAGCAACTTCATCTATTCATTCCTTACATAAGGAATCTCAGCTGGTAATGTACCTAAAAATGTATTCTAGTTTTTCATTCTTTGAGGAGTTTCCAGTTTGTTTATCATCTACAAAGTTATTAACATGCATGATACTTAGCAGGATTTCATCTATTTTGAAAGAGTTTAGTGTAGATTCCTCAGTTCAATAAATTACAAAGAAAAAGTCCTCACTTTTTGGCTTAGTTAACTCATGCATTCAATGTGAAAAGTTCCTCAGATTTTCTAATATATAAGATTTATATTCATTTATTTCATTTAGAATATATATATGATTGTGTGTATATTCAAGTGTATTTATATAAATATCCATACACTCAATACGTGTTTGGATTTTATATTTCATCTGGAATCTGGAAAACTTTATTGTCTTAGGAATCTGTGAATTTAGGAGGAAATTTAGCAAATTATAATGACTGCAGCTTCTTCCATGAGTCAAAAGAAGCTCCCTTATCAAGCAACTGTATTCCCATAGAGAAACTAAGAGTACTTTCGGAGTACTCCTAGCATTTCTAGACTCTACATTGAGACATATTCTACATACACCCATTAAGAACAGGTATGTTGATTTTAGTTTTTTTTTTTCTTCCATTAATCTCGTAAGTTTTCTTTTGGTGCATTCTTTTAAAATATTTCCAATCATGAACTTGAATTAATTATGAGTATTGCTCTGTCTTTTTCATTCTCCAAGCCTTCTTGTCCACATCTATATGAAAAAAAGAAGGGAGAAGGGAGAGGAGAGGAGAGGAGAGGAGAGGAGAGGAGAGGAGAGGAGAGGAGAGGAGAGGAGAGGAGAGGAGAGGAGAGGAGAGGAGAGGAGAGGAGAGGAGAGGAGAGGAGAGGAGACGAAAAAAAAAAGAAAAAGGAAAGGAAAGGAAAGGAAAGGAAAGGAAAGGAAAGGAAAGGAAAGGAAAGGAAAGGAAAGGAAAGGAAAGGAAAGGAAAGGAAAGGAAAGGAAGAAGGAAAGGAAAGGAAAGGAAAGGAAAGGAAAGGAAAGGAAAGGAAAGGAAAGGAAAGGAAAGGAAAGGAAAGAAAAGGAAAGGAAAGGAAAGAAAGAAAAGAAAAGAAAAAAGAAAAAAAGAAAAGAAAAGAAAAGAAAAGAAAAGAAAAGAAAAGAAAAGAAAAGAAAAGAAAAGAAAAGAAAAGAAAAGAAAAGAAAAGAAAAGAAAAGAAAAGAAAAGAAAAAAAAGAAAAAAAAGAAAAGAAAGTTTTGCTTCTAACTACAATATAACTTGGCCATAGATATTCTCGTTTGACTGAAACGGGACTTAAGTAATTGTAAAATTCTTGGGTTTAGTGGTGTCTAGATAAGATGAATGGTGAATATGTAAAGTGATAGGATTCTGTCAGAGTCACCTCTTTTACACTTCTCAAACACTTAACCAAAATACATCTGTGTCCAGTAGAAAACCAAACAGCTCATGCTTTCTTAGTAAAATATGTAGCTTGACATCCTGACAGGTGTGTTCAAAATGATGAAATTCATCACATAAGTTTGACAAAGATGTCCTACTTAATGCATTCTGAAATATTTTAAATGAATCAAGCAAAGAAGAGCGAGCAAGAGAAAGACAAACCGATGAACAGATTTTGGAAAGAATGAGAAGAATGACAAGAGCCATGCACTCCAATCTAACTCAGCTAAAATTGCCTCAGGTGAGACTTCCTCTGAAGGATGTAAAGAATCCAAGCTCCTGATGCTGAAACACATGGTGCATCAGCAGAATCCTGTCAGCATGATCTGATGTACAACGTGTTTGTTAGATCTGTGCCTAGAGAGATGGGGAAGGTAGTTAGAGTGTAGTAAAGCTATATGAAAATTTTCTGCAGAAGTGAAAAGAAACAAGAGAAAAAAAAAAAAAAGTAGTATGGATATCAAGGAAAGTGCTAGAAGTATCTAAAAATGAACAATAATTCCTGTGACTAGTGTCCAGGGCAGCATTTGTACCTGTGGTGCTTTTGGTCCCAATTTGGGCAAAACCACCTATTGACACTTAAGTTCTGTTGATTTCAGTGGGGCTTAAGTGTTTTCCTGAATCAAGGCTAATTAAGTACGTCACATACAAATACTCGTGTGCATAAATTGTTTACAGGATTGGGGCTTTAGGGCTTGTCTAAACAGAGACACTCAGGAAAATTAATCCAAATTAACTAAAGGTATGAATTTAAAGTGGATTAGTTAAACCACATTAAACCCCAGTCCACACTGGGGTTTAATGTGGTTTAACTAATCCACTTTAAATTCACTATTTTAATTACTTTGGATTAACTTTCCTGAGTGTCCCTGTTTTAGCAAACCCTTAGTGTATTGAATGAAGTCCCCAAATGAGTCAAAATTAAAATAGACCCCAAAGTAAATAAATAGCAATTCTGAATTGGCAAGGGATGAAATCTTTAATTTTTACAGTTCCAGTGCCTACGTACCATCAACATATTGATGAACAGCAGCAATGAGATCATATTGCCATTGGTGAACATGGCAATGGCACTAACTGTGAAACTTAGGAAGGCTGCTCTTACAAAAAATTGTAATCAAATGCAAATTTTCAAATCCATCTTGTGGGCCATAGCAATATTAAACTGCAATTTAAAAATGAAGATCAGATTTATTGCCGCTTAAGCTGGCAAGACCAGTGAAGGCGCTTTGGATGCCAATACAGTCTGTGATGGCTATCAAGTACGCCAAAACTGGCAAGAGAAGTAACATTAGCCTTATTTATGTAAATAAGAAACCATTTGTATTTAATAATAAGCTACTACTACTGATTAGCCACTTAAGCATGCTGGATAAATGAAGCACTCAAATAGCAGTTCATATTGTTATTTTGATAAACAAACATTTGTGTTCCTTTGAAAACTGCAGTCAGATTCCCAGGGTAACAGTTGACTGTGATTCCACTGGGCATGATGGGACCTCACTGGGCTTTGAACTGGATGCCTACACAGCAACCACATTCATCAGGTGTGTTAAGATACTATGAGAAACAGCAGTGGGACTGCAAGTTGTGCAAATTAACCAATTAATTTTTAGCAGCTTGATTTTTTTTCCCCTCAAATAAGTAAATAAATATTAAGCCATTGATAACTATTCAATTTGGCATGAAAAATCAGATTTTCATGGCCAGACACCCAGCTTGTGTAAGTGGGCAGATGGTCCTATCTTTAGTTAGAAATGATAAGTTTGGGGGAAAAAAATGTTGTTTTTTTTTTTTTACTTTAAGCAAAATCTGTTCCTCTGCTGAAAGTGACAATTCTTAAATAAAAATATTGTTGAAAAAGGTTAGTCTTATTGTATTTAAGCTGTGTAATTCATTTTTCATATTTCAAACTTGAAACTTGCAATGTGACTAACATCTTTTAGTTACACTGCTGATAGCTCCTACATTGTGACTGCTTTAAAGTCCTGCTTGGATATACATACATAGCTATATTTTAATAAATAAAACTGATTAAAAAAGAACCTTTATCCCTGATAGCCATGTACATTTAGTGCTTGGTAACCAGTGGAATTTTAAGAATCCTCTATCTTGCCTATTTATTTCAAAATATTGGCAAACAGTTTTGCAAAGTAATGAGATGACGCAGTTCTGGTTCCCCTGCTCCCAGCAGAGAGACACAGTCCTCTCTGAGCCATCCTCCTCTGCTTTGACACCTCTTCTCTCCTGCTGACACTCCATCAAAGGAAGCTGCAGGGAAAGGGAAAAGTCAGAAAGGAGGGAAGAGCGGGAGTGCCAGGGCAGAGTGCCTGGAGAAGACCAGTGAAATGAAAGCTGCAGTAACTTTAACTCAGCTTCTTTTCTCATCTTGTTCTGCTGTCCAGCAACTATAATAATTTCTTCTCTCTCTCTCTTTTTTTTTCCCCCCTAAAAATAATTCCAAATCTCAATATCGTCATTCTAAAGCCCTAAGGTACAGCACCAGGACTTCTCTTACACGGTACTTTTGCTAGCCTAGAACATACTTAAGAATGTTCTCAGCTGCCCAGGTTTTGATGCAAAAGATTCCTTTTGCTTACAGAGATCAGAATAAGGCTGCTGTGCACACTGAGCAGATGTGGAACTTAGGGGCAAGGGAACAGAAAAGAGAGTGTTCACTTTCACTTTTTTTTTTTTCTCTAAATTTTATTCAAAATTTTATTAATTGCCTATGCACACGTAAAAAAAACCCACACATTCTCTTTCTGAAAATGTCTGTTCCCTTGATTAGCAGAAAGCAGTAGTTCTGATCCATGCCCTATTTTGAGGGTATCTAATTCAGTGCCTAAAGGAATTTGAGGGCAAATGCACCTCTTTCATTACACTGACTCCCACTTGTTTTTTACAACAGATAAGTGTAAGCCCTACAGCAGCACAACTGTTAAAGATTTTTATGGCTCTTAAAAGGGACATTGTAAATTTGAAATGTGTAAAATATCACACACTGAATGATGACAATTGTTTATGGCACCCTTGTTTAATCTTGCAGCATTAAAAATGTATTTTAAATTTTCTTTTCTCTTGATATGGTGTTTGTGTGGACCAGGCAACAGTAAAGTAATTGCCCTCTGGCTCTGCAAAAAGTACATGGGATCCTCCGTGCTCAAGCACAATCTTTGCTTCTCTGGTGATCTGATGTAGCAGCATGCCTCTTCACCAGAGGGGTGTCCTAGAAAAAGAAGGAACTCCTTCAGTAAGGTGTTTTCACAATTATATTACTTTTTATTGCCACCATTTTTATTCAAGGATTTCACAAAAATCTTTAAATGTGTCAACGGATACTTAGATTAGCCCCAGAAAAAAAAAAAATCTGTCATAGAGTAAAGTGTGGGAAGGATGAAGTTAGGAGTTCACAGCCACAAAGTCAATCAAAAACAAAGAACAGTTCTGCTGAATTTATCATATCCGTTAACCTCATTATGATAGTGATTGTCTGGGGTGCATTTTAGTGTAATAACCGGTGAGAGATTGGGAAGGGATGAAGAAACTGTTTCCCCTAGAACACTTTATGCAGTGCTGTCAAGGGAAGATTGCCTTATTTCTGTCCTCTCTGTAATTCTTCTTTTCCCTTTGAGTGAACTGAGTTAGCTGGCTATATTCTTTATCAAATAAACATTTATAGCTTTTGAGTAGGCCAGCAAAAGACAGTGTTTTGAGTGTGGATTCAGCTAAAGACAACTGCCACTATTTGTCTCCAAATAGTGGAGAGCTTTTTGTTTGTTACGTTGTTAGCTGGGGGTTTAAGTGATGTGTTGGTAAGTCAATGCAGGAGTGAAACTACATGTAAATCTTAGGGCATTTGTGAATACATGGCAAGTCAGGACACAAACAAGGAATAAACTGGAGAACACAAGCTGGTTAGATTTATTTTGACTTGGATTTATTTTGACTTGGCTCTGAATTGTAGCAGTTTCAAAGCAGTAAATACGTAAAGAAAACTGCTGAAACTTTAACAATGGCATATTTTTTCTCAAGTATTCATTAAACTGGGATTTTGAAATGTGTTCAGTTGGACAAATCCAAACCAGTCCTTCAATTTTCTATGTACTCTCAGCAGGGACTGGAAAAATGAAAATGTTTTTCCATTAGCAGTGTATTTTCTAAAGTCTAAAGTCACCTAAGGCATACAAGGACGGAGCTTCTCCTTTGAACAATTTCTGTTCCCCTTACTTTAACCCTTTTCTTTCCATTTGACCAAAATCCCAAGGTGGCAGTGCTGCATGTGCACTGAAAAAGGCAGAAGAAATCCGTCATGAATAACTTTTTGCGTGTATAGTCCTAGTAAAAAAACACATTCCTTTCACAGTTTTCAGGTAACTACTCTCTTGATTTATGTTATAGTCAGTCACTTTCCCATCATCACAAAATGCTCCAAACTTTACAGAACAAAAATATGTACTGCAAAAAGAAAAAGCTCAAAGAAATGAAATAGATCCCTTCAGCATACACACATCCTTTTCTTTACAGAAACAACTTTCTAATCTGTTAATTTGTTAGAAAAGCACTAAGAGCACAAGCCTATTTTTACTGGGCTATTTCTTTCTTAAATGTGCTGATTCATGGAATCTATTTTAAACGAAAACATTCTCAGGATCGCAAAAAATCAAACTATTAAAATGTCTCTCAGTAGTCAAAGTCTTGCTGTGTCCTTTTTTAAATAGTGACTTCAAGCCATAATTTCTACATTGAGTTTTATTAGCAGTCAGTAAGCAAATCTGAATGGCCTGATCCTGCATTGCTGACACCATGCTGGATGAAGCAGAAATAAAACAGCACACTGGAAATTAGATTAAAGGCCAAGTCTGCAACTGTTATTGAAATCCAATAATTCAAACTGCAGTCTTACCAGCAGTTAATAGTCCCCATGGTGCTAAATAATCATAAAGCTTGAGGGTATCTACTGTTGTGCCAGCACACCAAGGAGATGCAACCATCCCTACCCCAAGAGTTGTAAAACAAAACCCGTACTGCCATCAAAGAGTAAATTTTCTTGTGAGGGGACTAATACATCTGCAAAGAATTAATAATGTCTTCTATGACATTTTGTAATTCCTTTCCATATCTGTACAAAATCTACCTAGAAAACTTGGAAAGGACAACCATCTTGTGCAAAAAATGTGAGTATCGGCCTGGAACATTAGCAGCCAAAGTTGGATAGCTCAAAGGCATCACAAAAATAAGTTCTTTTTAGGTAGGCAAGTGTAAATATATATCTTTTATATTACATCCCATATGCAATGGTCCTTTCTTAATTGAGAACACCATTGTATCTGACATCTCCAGGCCCAAGAATTTTTTTTTTCCTGTTACTTCAAAGGAATATAAAAATGAGAAACAAAGAACTCCTAGGTTTTAAATCATGGCCAATTCTCCTTGATTATCAATTTCATTCTGAGCAGATGAACAACAGTCAATTGCAATGAGTTGCTGGAAATGAGACCAAATCTCATGCTCATCTTAGCATAGTTTTTCAGGATGAAACAAAATTCCTTCCAGTAATATCAGGAAAAAGTAGGTGAGTTAAAAAGAGGAGAGCACAACATGCATCTTCCTGTATTGTCACTCTGCTCCTAAGTAGCAAATGCTTCCAGATAAATGGAAGAACAGCTTAAGTTCTTTACTAAGTCTTTTCTCTCTGGCAAAACAAAGTAAGCATGAACGATATAAAGATAATCAGGGTAAGTTTGTCTGTGTTTGATTTCTTGGTGTTTGCCTGACATCATAGACGAAGACAAAAATAAAACTGAATCTTCACTCACTGAGATAACTGCAGATGCTATAGAAATGTAGTAAGCACATGCATTTACTTTACAGGATAAGGAGAAACTGACCTTCTTTATATGAGGTCATGAGATATTTTGTGGACTGTTTTTCAGTGCAGTCAAGTATTCAAAAGTTTCATGCATTATTATATTCTACTGAATCAGCTATGCTGATGTTACAGCTGTAACAGTGGAATCAAAATAACTTTCCCTTATTCGCCTCTTCACATCCTAAAATTCAAACTGACACCCAGTAAAGGGGAGAATTCCTTGGAAAAGCCTTATGAATTTATCCCATTTAAAACATATTTGAGTTGAAAATTTAATTCAGTGACAGCTTTTGCTCTGAAAGGCTAGCTTTTGTGACACTATTTGAAATAAGTCTATAGAGCATTACCAATCACACCATTCTACCTCCCAGCAAAAAATTCATCTATATCTGATAAGTGAGAAGAAAATATTTTGGGCACGAGTATTAGCAGTGTTGAATACATTGTTCTTGTTAGAATGGTAGAATTCTTTTCTATGGAATCCATCTGAACTCTACAAATATTTTCTACCACTTTTCATATTTCACTGATCAAATTTCTTGATATTAGCACAAATGAGAAAAAAAAAGGCTGAAAGTGTGAAAAGTCACATAGACATTTTCTTCTTTTGCCAAATAGAAATAATTTTAATGATGTAATGGAGTGCATGTAGCTCAGTTTCAAAGAAGATTTAAAGGTCTGTAGCATGAAGAGGCCAAGTTCTTTAAATATAGTATTAAAAAAATCCAATGAAAAGCTACCTTTGACTAGTGTCTTAGGTCTGATGGTTCATAAAATTTTTTGGACAATCTCTTTATTCCAATATTAAAAAAAGTATATATATACCCTCAAGATTTTAATTTTCAGTCTCAAAATTTGGATTTCATTTTCAGAAGTTTCAGATTTATGTAGTCATATAAAATGCCTTGGAGATATCACTTACTAATTTTTCTTGTTCATTATCACCCCTTGTTTTGTATAAATTGCTGTTATGTTGAGATTTCTCTTCCCCTTTTATTAAAGTGGTTAACAATTTACCAGTTTTATATGAATTATCATAGAAAAAATTATTTGCTCTATAAAAATAATTGGTTTCTTTAACAGCAATATTATTCAATAGTGCCTTAATCTGTAGCAATTCTACATAAGCTCTTCACTATGGGATTTTTGATGTTCTAATTTTTTATTCTTAGCTTTGCTAATAGCTCCAATTTTTTTTTTTTTTTGCCTTTGGCATTTCCTAATTTCATGACATATACCTAAAATCTAGTTCTAAAAGCCACTTTGAAAGCCTTCGGTACACTATGATATGAAGCAAAGAACAAATTAAAATTTATATACTGCTTGATTTTCGTTTTAATGTCTATTAGACATTCCTTATCCTTAAGTAATAGAGTATTGAATCTCCAAAGCAAACCATTTTTATTCTCCTCTCTTTGAATTATCTTTATTATTTCACAAGTATATGATCAGATAAAATGAATCTGTGCACTTTAGTTCACAATTTCCACCCAAATAGGTTTTTTGTCTCTGTAAAAAAAAAAAAAAAAAAAAAAAAAAAAAGCCTTTTCTCATATATAGGACTGATTTTCCAAAAAAAAAAAAAAAAGGGGGGGGTTAATAGAGCTACTCAGAAATTCAGAAAATAAACCTACTTATCTTCATGTCTGCAATTTTATCTTGCAATCATTTATTTTCTTTTTTTTTATACGAAAAAAAATTAAACTCATAGTTTAAAATTTCTGCTGAAGTTAATTTGTCTTACTGATTTGCTAATAAATGTATCATAGGAGAAACTGATGGAAAGATTTTGACATCTCTTTTTTATATATATTGAATTGCAAGCAGCAGAATTCCTCCAGAAGTAAAACATTCCTGATTTTATACCAAAGTCATACACTTTTGTCTCATGGTGACAGCATGCTCTCAAATAGTCAGTACTTTGCTGTATCTCCAAATGAAGGATATTAATTCTTCAATTTGCTCTCTGCTTTTGAAATAAATCTTTGTTATATTTTACAGAGATGCAATAAGAATCCAACCCATTATCGTATGCTTTTTGCAGCGATTGACACTGGTAATTGGAAGTAGCTGAGTAAGATCCACTTTGTGAAATTATTAATTATGTCATTAATATAGTCACTTTGTCCTCTCTTTATTTTGATAGCACAATTAGGTTTGTAATAATTATTCGGGTTATTGCAAATATAAAAACAGTGTGAGGTGAACACAGACAAATAAGCTATGTATGATAAAAGTATAACCACACTTAGGAGTAAGACATATTTTATTCCAAAGACCACTTTGTAATGTAAGGCTTGGTCATCCTGATTTAAGTTTCACATTTGATGGTAAACTAGCAAAATGTTTATTTTAATTAGCCTGTTCTGTGTAATCTGGTAGAAAAATAAACATCAGTTAAAAGGCTATCAGTCTGACAAAATGACTTAACTTAAATGTTAATTTGAGAAAAACACACATTAATTTTATTGTCATGGGTTTGATTGAACTGATGTGTCTCAGTGCTATGGAAAAAGAAGCTTTCCCAGTATATTTCAAGATCTTTCTCTTTCTCTTTCTTTCCTGCTGTGGTGTTTACTTCTTCTCAGAAGTATTCTTTGCCTGAATGACAAGAGTCACATAACATTGGGAGATGGATATTTTCCATAACGATCTACCTGTATATTTGATTGTTTTTGTTTGTTTGTTTGTTTAAATTTCTGTGATAAATCCCAGCTTGGCATAAATCTGTATAAATGGATGTCTCAGCTTATGTATTCATACCAATGTATGATCTTCATCTTCAACTGTATTGCCCACCAAAAAAATTGGTGTTGCCTGTCAGTGTCACTCTCCACTTTACATTAGCCTCCATCAACAGAAGAGAAACCTTTCTTAGGTGGGCTGAAATGGTACTCTGAAGAGTTCAAAATTTTTTTTGTGCTTTGTACAGTATTTAAGGTTCCTATCTGAGTTTTCATCTGGCCTATATTGAATATAGAAATATAGAAAGTTCACCTATAAAGTCATGAGTTAATGGGAAAAAAAAAAAAAAGTTCACACATTAGTATAAGTAGAAGTAAACTGCTATCAGAATTTGCAGTTGTAATATTCAACTGTATCATTGCATGTTTCCTGAGAGCTCTGATTGTAGAACTGGACTGTTTTATGTTGGAAAGAATCAAAATAAAATGGAGTACAGAAATATAAGATTAAGAATATTGTACTTGAGTCAGCTGTGTGGCAATTTGTACAGGCTCTTCCATGTTTGTTCATTTTGGACACACTCACATGAAAAGAATTGAAAGATTCTTTTTGATTTGAGTGGAAACAGGATCAGGCCCCCTCTGTGGAAAGTTAGGCCCTTTAAAAATAAGGCTTTTAAACCAAACCTTTTGTTTTCTCATTTGTATGGAATCAATGTAAAATGGTAAAGTGCATAAAAAACAGAATGAATGAGTAACGACAGAAGTGGCATTAAAACATCAGCTGTTGTTACTATACCTGAAAATCCACTTGCGATATCAGTGTAGAGTAACTGCTATTAGTGAACTTGGTATGTACAGGGTAAATCATTCCATACTTAAAAGTACATTTATTTGAGCTTGTCTCTTTGTGGCTAGATGATATTCCATATTCTGCCTTCAGTGCTAAGTGCTGGCGCACTGTGTCTGTGATTTATTGTTCTCATAATCAGTAATATGTCTCTTATGTACATGCTTTCTTTTTCTTAGCTACTGTCTGTGATGGTCATATTAAAAAATCTTTTCATGGTTTTGTGCCTTGTACAGTAAGTCTGCATTTTACTTTTTTATACTCAAAATGTTTCCCCCTGCAATTTGTCTAAAACTCAAGATTAAATTGGATGAGATGTAGAATAATACCTAAAAATCATAACATATGTTGGACTGACTTGATATTGGTATGTGGAGAGGAAAGGGAAGGATAATTTAGTAGTGGAAGACTTCCATGCTTGTTGAAGGCTGTTAAAGTCAACACTTATGCCAACTACCCAGAGTACTTACCTGCATCTCATTACTCACATAACCACTGATGTGACTTTTTTTCAGTTATGTACTTCTTGAGTATGGTTGAGTAACTTTTGCCTGCCACCTCCTTTGCTTAGCATAAAAAAAACTTATTATTCTACACTCATTTGCTATATTATGACCGAGTGGTCAACCTGAGTTTACTGGGCACTCTACAGCTCTGAGCCAATGTCTGCCCCTTTGGGCTTCATGAGTTGTATGTGTTTAAACAAGTTTCTGGTGAGCAGAGTTTTTCTTGACACAAAATGTGGTCATGTAGCTGATTGTATGTTTGGTGTCTGGAAGGTGCAAGTTCAGATGCGTTCATTGTACAGAGATGAATTCTGCCCCTTTATTAATGAAGCTTCCTTGCTTACTGCAGCACCAATTGATTGCTGTTCATAGAACAAACTCATCTAAATGTGATGGGAATATCTGGTGCTTTTTGCATGGCTCCATTTGAGAAGAGATTTTTGTTGCATGTTTTCACTCTCTTCCTTTTTGCACGACAGGGGATGATATGGCTTAGTGTGCTCATTGCCGGCCTGACTTCCCTCTGTTCTATGTACTGTGATGTGTAATTAACAAACAACATGCCTTTTATACAAAGGAAAGCAATAGGTGGACTACATGGCAATTTTCTAGTACACAACTGTGTTTCCAGAGCTGTACACATTGCTGCTGACACCTTTACAAGTATAATAGCATGCATTTAACACATGGACAGAAATGCAAGGAGAATGCAAAACCATGCTGGCTTCTTCAGTGCTAGAAAAACAACAAATTAAAATGTTTGGCAAACAGTTTCTCAGGGTACATCAATCAATAAAAATTAAGAATTTATTATAGCTTCATGTTCTTGTTGCTGTTTTTATAATTCTGTCTCCTTCCTCACTTCACTCCATTAGCTTGTTAGTAGAAGATTCTATATTTTATGAAGTTATAAATAAAAGGTACTCCATGCACCATGAATGATAACTGAATGTTCCTTTAGGTTCCAAAATATGTTGCATAATTGCATAAAATTGCACTGAGTTACTATGAACTTTAACAA
Source organism: Meleagris gallopavo (assembly GCF_905368555.1). Lineage (NCBI taxonomy): Eukaryota > Metazoa > Chordata > Aves > Galliformes > Phasianidae > Meleagris > Meleagris gallopavo. The sequence goes on from NC_139409.1 coordinate 34,508,804, forward strand.
AGTCTTCAAGTAATTTATTAAAAAATGTTTCTGTGAGATGGTCAAGTCTTATTGAGCTGCAGTGTCCAAAGGACAAAGTTGAGATTCTCTTAACAGGTACGTAAGTCAGAATGTTATGAATATTGATTTTATAGTGTTAATTCTATTAAGCATGGGGTAGCAAAACTAACTGGTTTCTACATTTGGTAATATGAAGCCATGTGTTTGCACAACACCAAGCCTCTCTGAAATTCAGGTAGCAAAGTTTCTGCTTATTTTTAAATAAGACAAAATATCCACTAGGAATGGAAGATCAAAGCAATCCATTTATCTGTATCATGGGATCAGTGAGCTGGGAAACAGTTCCTTATGCCAACTGGATGGCATCATTACAATTGTATGTAGATAACAGAGAAAGACTCCCCAAAAGATGCAGCTTTTTATCAAGTAAACTGAAATAGTTAGCTTTTTTCTTTACTCCTCTGAGTAGCTTAACTGATCACTTACATGAAAAAGATAGTCTGGGTTTGGTGCAATTAGGAGATGTTGTTTCTTAAAATGCCAACAATAGCATTCCTACACATTATTCTACAGAGCTCTTGCCTGAGGGCCCAATCTTGTCATCCTTCCACACACAGTATTTCCATTGAAGTCAGGATCAAGAAAATTATAAATCATACAGCATAAAAAGATATGCTTGGTTTCTTTGGCACTGGAAATCTCTATGTGTAGGCCTTTGGGTGCTATTCCATGATTTTGATTGAGGCCGAATGGGAAACAGGGGAATATTAATGTATAAGTATTATCAAAATTACAATAAACAGTATATAATTCTGATTAGAGTCAACCAGCATTAACCTGTAAGTATTGGAATACAGCCCCAAAGTGATATCATTCTTTTAATATTAATATTGATTATTTTCTCTTGACCTCATCCTTACCTCTTTTTGGCTGGCCAAGAAGCAGTGTATGCTTTGCCTTCTCCATTGTTGTGCCAAGTTCTGGTTCAGAACCTGTCAGAATTAAATGCAACGAGATTGTTTCCTCTGTTCTTTTCTTGGACTGCCTGTAGGTGGTCAGAGGAAAGGGGCAGGTGAAGAAAGTTAAAGCTTGAGGAGTCACACCATAACACTTCAAACATTTTTTCTAGGAGGAGCAAGAACTCTTTAAAGGTATACATTTAACAAAACCTCTGTCAGTATTTAAATAGTTTGGGTTTAGTGGTTCTCTCACTGGTTAGAAGGTTCTGAAATTCTGTTTTAGTTTCATTTTCTTCATCTATTTTATTTTTATTTTACATGTTAAGAAAAAAACTTGTGGCAAACAATGCCTCAAGCATAGCAATATGGATAGGAACCAGATTTCTAAGTGTCCCAGTTAATATAATGTATAATGTTGTGTTCAGCAGCAACTCATATGATCGAAATAATTTGACTGGAATTAAACTATTGCTACTAAAATTTATGTAAAAACTAATGAAAAATTTATTGGTTTATAAAATCCTTGCTTTTATCCAGGACTAACAATTCCTTTGCAGCACTAGTGACCCTCCCACAAACAGTTGAGAAGAAATAAAATATAAGGAGTTCATCAGTTCATATTCCCTGAGATCCTCACAGTTACTCTTCTTTGTGATCCAGTCTTTTAACTTTTTCATGACTTTAATCTTAAAAAATAGATCTTTAATTAAATTCAGAGCTATTATTCCCCTTTAGGGGAGGTGGGAAAAACAAATGCAACTCTGATGCAGGACCTCTGAGCATAACACTTTCCCTCTCTTTACTGTTCGTTTTGGCATTTTTATATATCTTCTGCTAATAAAATGTAATGATTTTCATCTTTTACTTTGACATCTGAGTCTGTATCTTTTATCTGTTGTTTACAGTGTTTCAGCCCATAAATAAATCATATGACAAAATAAATTACTTAATCTTGCGTTTTATTTGGAAACACATTAAAGTCTATCTTTGGTGGGAAAAATCACTTTGCACCTTACAATCGCTTATATACTTTTATGACTTTTGTGTCACGTTCAAATACTATCAAGGTGTCATATCAATACCAATTGTTCACAAGAGCCACATTTTAAACCTTTCAAGTTTTCTGATGGAGTTTGATAGGAATACTTTGAAATGAAAGTACATCTGTCTTTGGCAAATGGCAGCTTCAGTTCTGAGCATTGGTTGTTTTTTCTTTTGTTTTGTTTTGTTTTTAATATGATATTATGGTGTTTTACAAAAGTGATATTAATCCCTAGAACTTTCTTCAAATCAGTATACATATGATTATAATGAACTCCGTTTCTCCCGTCTCCTGTATACAAAGCTGTTTGTTGTCAGCATCTGCTTTTTCATCCACTATAGATACACTTACCCTGCACATTCCCAAAGTTGCTCTTTTGTATTTTTTGGCATCTGTCTGGTGAAACAAATGGTGCTGCACTGAATTTCAGGCTGCATTTTTATTTGCAATTTCCTTTAGACACATCTTGCTTCAACAACGAGGATTTGTGATAAATATTTTTTCCATTGTTGTGAAAGAAAAAAAATATAATCTCAATGCGTTTATCAAGCTTTTACCTGGTCAAAGAAAATTAAATCAAATGCTAAATAGTTGCTTGCATATCTGTTCTAGAAGCTTCTTTCTTTCAAAAAAGTCTCCCACAAAACTATCTTTCACATAGAGAGTGTGCCCTCTTTTCTTAGGTTAATTGCTGAAATACGATGTGGTTTGGTTTCATTTTTAGTAATTTCCGGATTCTATTCCAGGACATTTGGGATAGAGCCCAAGAGCTTAGCATGTTTTCTTTTTTTCATGGTAAAATTGTGCAAATATGCATTAGAGTGTGAAAACAAACAGTCTAATACATTTTTGCAAAGCTCTTTATGTTTACTGTTTATTGCAGATACCAGATCCTAATTAAAATGCGCTAACAAAAGCCAAGATACAAAGAACAAAGATATAACAAAGCCTCATCTTTTAAAAATATTTGTGATTAATCCCAGAGGACGCTGTGTCATATGTCATTATTATAAAATTCAAGAAAGTTAACTACATCTTGGAAGAGGGTACAGTGCCAGACATTGTATCCAATCCACAGAAAAATAATCATATCATAGTCCTGCTTTCTAAAGAATAATCTTCTTTTCAGATCCCATAATGGCATCCAGCTACAGCCTCTCTCATTTATGGTTCCTTGCACTTCTTAGTGAAAACTTTTTCAGCCTGTTTGGTTTTGAACATCTTTAAATGCTTCTTTCTCTGACTGATATTTGCCTCTAAATACACCTCAGCCATTATTAAAAGGGAATTATTTAAATTTAAATAAAAGAAGACATTATTAAACAAGAAATCAGCTTAAATATTTGTTATTATAACTGCAGAAGTAAGTTACTACTTGATTTTTAAAAATCTTCTGTTCAGGCAGAGATCAAGCCTTTAAAGACCAATTTTTAAATTCATTTCAGGTGAAAAAAATCTTGTAGTCCAGGAACTGATGTCTGCAACATGGTAGAACTGCTGTGGCCCTGATTTGCTTAGGAACCGGAGATTAGAGCATTCATGCGAAGTAATTCTGTTTTCCTGTACACTGTGGTACCCAGCTCCCTGAAGCAAGGAAACTGGGAATATGCATGGATTAGGTACATTAACAAACAGTAACCTATCAGTCTGCTCATGAACTGTGAATTCATTGACTAGAAATTGATGTGGATACTAGCCATGCAACAGTTGGTGGTCGGGCAATGGTATTTGGACAACTGCATGCAGAGAAATTGGCACCTTCCTCTCTCTTGGTGCTCCTGCTACTTCCCCCAGAGAGCTGAGGATTTTTGTCCTTTACATTTGTGCTGGAGGGTGCAGTTTTCACCATGGTATCATCAGACTTAGCTCGCTGAAAATCAGTAATATATCAATACATTGTAATTTATGTACAGGAGGTATAACGTAATTTACTCAGTAAAAAAGAAATTTGTATTTCTCTAAATCTGTCATCTTGGACACTTTGAGTTCACTCCTCAGCTAACAAGAACAGTGTGAAGGCTAAAATGCCCCATAATAGTTAATATGCCATACAATGTGTGCCTGTAAGAGGCTACGACCTGAGTGCATGCCCAAGGCACAGCCTTCATCTGGTGGAAGGCAGAGGGCAGCAGCAATGCTGAAAGATTGTTCCCTCTGCTTAGAAAGGGATATTGCACCACTTCCTCATGTTTTTTTCTGAAAAAGCACACAGGGAAAAAGGCAGAGGTCAATGCTGAAGAATGAGCTTTGTTGGAAAGACTTCATTCATTATTGATGAATCACAGGCAAACACAACAATGCCCTACGCAGACCTACTTGTACTCGTTCCGGCCAGTTGCCCAGTCACTGCCCAAATACTTTCATGTGAATTTCTGTTTCTTCAGAAAATTCAGGTATTACTGAGAATTCATTCTTCTGTGAAGGATAACAGGGATCATGTTGGAAAGTGTTCTGGATCTTCCATGTCTTGATGCTTCAGTTTTCCCAGATTTTACACTTCCTACTTTTCAGTCCATGAATTCAAGAAAAATATTTTCAGCGTGCTGCTTCCAAAACATCTCAGGTGCTGTTGCTGTTTTCCCATTAGTGTGTCAAGTTCTTCTGCTTGGAGTTATTCCTTCCATACAACAACTGGTATCAATTAACATAAAGTTTTTTTGACTGCAAACTGTGCTAGTTTTTATTTGAATTGTTTGATAAATTAAATAATGATCAACTTTTTGAAAATAGAAATCTAACCTAGGTAAGCACATCTCTCCTCCTCCTTTGTTCCACTTGCTTCCTTGCAAGATGATACTGCCTCATTATTTTGTTATGTAATTCCTATCTTCTAGGAAATTTGTATTTCTGTTATTCCCATAGCCTCAGTCAAAAAACCACAAACTCTCTCACATGTTGAATGGAGAGAACTACTCTGAATAGCTAATGCTGGCCAGTCTTTCCAGGTCCTCCCCAGAGACCACAGAGACAGATTCTTTGGGAGCAGGTAAGTCCTAAATTGTTCTCAAGGGAAGTATTTTTCTATCCATTAACTATTAAGGCAGTTCAGGGAGATTTGTCTCAAATAAACCCTTGAGAATACTTCTCATATAAGATAGTATAAGAAAAAACTTGTTCCTGAGATTAGAAGCTTGTAAGATGTGTAGAACTACTTTAGAATGAAACAGAGTATTTTCTGGTGTGAAGTTTAATTTTCTGAAAGGAGGAGTGCATATAAGAAGGATCTGCTTGTTGGAAAGCAGGCTGACCAGCATCCTGGTGTGAAGTTCCTGACTGAATTTATAAGGAGGTTTAAAAGGCATTTAGGAAAATAAGGATTTTCCAGCTTTGCTCTGACAGTACTGTAGCATCCTTGTGATGCAGGGAGCACACATCACCCAGGCCAGTGCCAAGCATCCTGCTATGAAGAAAGATTCAGGTGCAGATATTCTACTTGAACTGCCATCCTTCTGCAAACTGAACTGCTCCCATGGTCATCAGTGTACCTCAAAGGCATAGATAGATAGTCTGTGCTTATACCTGGCCTCACAGAAGACATTTTCCCATTAATACGAAATTTGTCAATTAAACTATCTGTGGTGTCCTCCTATAATAGGACTATGCAACTTGCATTTTTTTCCTGTCATGGATACATCTTTTTCTTTGTTGTTTGTTGCTGAAAAGAGAATGGATGCAAAGTGCCACCTGAAACAAAGCACAGATTTTAATTGTTTATTGCTTACCAGGTGCAACTGAAATTACAATGCGAAAGAAAGAGAGACTCATTTTTTTTTTCCTCTATGCAAGAAAACCTCAGATATGATTATTTTTACTCCCTTTTTCTTCTATCTCAAAACTTTGAAGGTTGAATATGTATGGACCACACACAATTCTTTTTCCTTGATAAAAATAATTTAAAAAATGTAAATAGGAATGGGGCATTTAAATTCCAGGATAGATTTAAAGAGTTCATACCTCCTCCCTCTCACTCTATCTTCCCACTCCCCTTTTGCAGGTACACTGTGGAGCTGATGAATTAACGCCTATATTTTTTTGTTCCTGAGCAGTGTTGCCTTTCTGATCTTGGTGGTTGCTCATCCAAAGTGTGGACACAAGAGGGAGGCTGCTATTTGACACAGTACATAACTTTGCTGCTCTACCAGAGCTGTATTGTTGTAAGTGAAATGCAGACTAGCATCCCACCAGTGATGTCTGTTGTGTGAAAAGCCATGCTGTGTTCAGCTAATGGCTCCCGAGAACAACTGTTATTTGGCAGAATGAGTAAGTGCAGTGGATGCTGTTCTTGTGCTATGAAACACTGAGACAAATTCCATCAGAAGAAGTCAGCACCTTGTAAGAGTGTAAAACCCTGGCATGAGGTTGGCATTCAAGTGCCACTGAAGAGACTGTTGATGGGAACACAAGAGTTTAATTTGGACCTGATAAAATCATACAAGGCTTGTGTTTCAGTCTTCTCTTTTATGCACCCTTTTTAATCTTGTTAATAAAAATAAGAAAGGAAAACCATAATGAGAAAAGCACCTTACAAAATTACGTGCTTGGACTGGCTCAGTCACAATTAAATTAGAATGCTCCAGCCTTAACCTGCTGAGCTGTGTGTGGGTGTAACAGCATGAGCAGAATTTGACACTCTCTACTGCCCGATACCACTGAAATATCTAGGCAGAGTGATAAGCAGATAACAGATTGTCAGCCTTTTAGCTGATTTTCCTATTTTTGTTGGTATAAACCAGACTCTCGATTTTTTTCCCCTCTTGTTCTTCACCCTTTCCCTCTCCTTTGAGATATCCTGATTCTTTGCTGGAACCCTGCCAAATCCTCTCAGCCTGTGTCATTCATCTCTTTACAACCTTTCATTTTCTAGGCTTTGTCTCAGATGCCACCTTTCTTAACCAGAGCTCCAGCTTCTCTGCACACAGACGTCACTGAGGGCATGCATTCTCTCTTTCTTTCAGCTTCCCTGGGAACTCAACACATTGCCTCAATGACATTTGTATCTTATGCTAGTCTGGGAAGTGAGACTCCAGATTGAGACCACCCCCATGTCAGGTGCCCAGCTAATGTTTTGCATAATGCAAAAAGCGTTCACTCATGGGATTCTGATGGAGAGATAAGTAGCCTTCAAAAACACTTAGAAGATGTTACATTTCAGAAATTCATTTCAGAAACATTGCTTAAAACATATGGACCTTACTTAAAGGCCAAGCAAGAAAGACATTTGATTATTGATTTGTTTATGTGTGTTTATTCACTTCTTTTCTTCATTAAACAAATTAATATCCTCATGAAGAGGGAAAAAATGATGAGGAGGACTGAATTCTCCCTGTGTAAGCATATAGAACAGCCTTGAATGTTAGTTAGAATTGTACATCTACATTATAAAATGGAGTTTACCCACCAAATATTGGTGTGATGATTTGCAACTTTTACCAGTTTTGAGAACAACAATATTTGAAAGCTATGCTGAGGGCCAGATAAACTTCTCCATTTCCAAAAAGGGACAAATAAGAAGGAATGGTTCTTCCCTAATGCATAATTTCTCCTTTTGTAGTGTAAAATATAGTACATTACTTGAAACACAAACTAATCATCAAGAAGGCAACAATACTGTTAATGGTTTAAGCGTAGTACTCAGTTTGAGTTTAGTCTGCCGTATGGAAATATCAAAGTCATTTTGATTATGCTCAGAGGTTTAATATAGCTATTAGAACAACAGCTACTCTATTGGTTTACACCATTACGTTTGTTAAGTTGATTCAGCAGTAGAACTATGACTCTTATTTTTCCAGCTGCATTTGTGAATTTGTTTTTGCTTAAGTTTGAGTAATTGAAGTCTTGTGGGAAGTAAAGTCATTGTTCATCTGCTTATTTCAATCTGTGCTGGGAAAACCAATTTTCTCTTGTTAAATTATATTTCTAATGTTCAACAGGGATAGTTGCAGATACTTGTTGTCATGCCTTTGAAATATTTGAAATATTTCTTCACTGGCTCTCCAAGCTATTTTTCCACCCCCTGATATTTCAGCAGCAAGGCGATTCATTTGAGAATAGGTTTACCCTATTTCTGACACCACAGATCTATCAACAGAGATGGCCTGACAGGAGTCTGAAACTGATACTCTGTAATGTACCTGTTATCTAAGCAGAAGAGTGAGAATGGGGTGTTTGTTTTTTGGTGGTTGTTTTTTGTTGTTGTTGTTGTTTGTCTGTTTGTTTGTTTTTGAAGTGAGCTTTCATCTTAAAAGCTGCATTCCCCCATCAGTTTCTCTTACTTCCTTTGCACATTTTCCACACTTGTGTTGTGCATGGCTCCTCAAATGCCATTGCAGGATGAGCAAATCCCTTTTCTGTTATGGTGAGAAGAACCGATTTTGGCCTGAATATTTGATAAGAATAAATGACATTTTTCTTGTTTACCATGTAAAAAATAAGTATATAAATAAATAAAATCACCACTCTGCCAACCAGAACAAACTTTCTTTGCAGAACTTTACAGCTTACTGTACTTGGGGACCCCTGTTGAAAAACAAATTCTGAAAGTTTGGTAAGTTTCTTTAGTGCTTAGTTGAGGACAGATTCTTTTGGAAACATCAACCATCACAAATATGCAATCACCTAAATAGGCAGAGGCAATGTAATTGTACAGAATCATCTTTGTTCCAGGGTTAATGCAAGAAAAGAGCAGCCTTAGTGAATGAAAGGAGGTGATTCAAATCCTCCTGAAGATAATGAATAGCTTTGTGTCAACTCCTAATACATAGAATAAAACAACAGCATTTGTTACTTTTTGACTGCTGAAAAACGTTTTGAAGTGGTGGATTGTTGAATTTTATGGCAGTTTTCAATTTGACCTGAAGCGTTAATAAGCTTTATTTCTGGACTTCTTTAAATGGAAAGTGGATGACAGTGCAGTGAAACCACGTGAATGTTTGGGAACAGAGTAAGAGGATATGCAGAGCTTGTTCTTTTGTTGTTATATTTTGTTTTGTTTCCCCATTTTTTTCTTTCTTTCTTTTTTTTTTTTTTTTCAGATTAGCATTTAAGGAATATTAGATGCCATAGGCATTGTCGTAAGACATTTAAGGAGACATCATCTGAATCCCTTATTTTCTCAGGGTACTGAAGGAGAAAGTATTGATTAGTGCATATGCTGAAATTCACATCCTATTTGTATAAAGCTAATAAAAAAATAAAAAGACTTTGGTCCCAGTAGAGTTTCAGCAAAAGTAATGGTAACAATAATGACTTTCCTACAAATGTTTTCACAGGTTTGGAGAATTTTCTTCTCTCTTTTAATAGCTATTAGACTTGTTATATTGAAGTGTGTAGGCTTAAAGGAAAATAAATTGAGAATATATGCAATGTTATAGTACTGTTGTACTATTTCCAGGGTATCTTCATCTAGATAGACAAACTATCTGTATGCTTAATTCTTTGTCCATTATTGCACTGGTCAGATGGTATCCTGAATTAAGTTTTTCAGCCTGACAGAAAAACTTAGGGGACGTTGCTTTCTGTAGTATCCTAAGTAATAAGTAGCCCTGAAATTTGTGGTGTGTGAAGAGCTCTTAAAAGATCTGTGTGCTGCATTAAGACTCTGAACAGAACTTTGGAAGACTTTTAAAAGATCTTCTGCTGAGTGAGAGTTAATTTCAAACATCCAAGCAAGAAGTGTTTGGATACTGGACATCACAGGTCACTTTCTTTTGTGTATTTCATTCTGTAGCCCAAGGACAGTTTTCTCCTTCCTGAGAATATTTGATCTTTAGATCTATTATTGAATACATTTATTTCATGCTGAAACGGGTAAGAATATGTTTTGTGAACAGATACAATTGTTTGCCATTTCTATTCCAAAGTGTTATTCTTCCTGGACACTTTCAGTATGAATTCTTGCAAAGAATGTTTTCAGAATTTGCACTGAAAAAAAAAATCAGTCTTTCAGCTGTCTGGCTATAATGCATATTTGTGTTTTAATGCTTCAATTAAAAATTCAAATGAATTCATAACAAGGGGCTAGATATTAAGTAAAATATTATAAAAATCAATATCAATAATTCATGACGTCTTGGCTAGAAAGATAACATCTCAGAAAATTATTAGGAAAGAATGAATTTACAAAAACCACTATCTTTACAATTTTATATTGACATATTAATTACTTTTGCTCAGATTTACATGAGAATAATCAATAAATAGATATTTAGTTACAGGCAGATATTTGAAGATCTAATAATCTGTTGGATCAATATCAGGAGTGTTATCCCATTTGATTGAACTATCTCTTTTATTTATAATTTGGAAACCAAAAGACATTTTGCATGATCAAAATAAATACATATGTGTGTATACATGGAATTATATATTATTATATAGCATAGAATCATTTGAATTCTAAGAGACCCTTAAAGGTCATCTAGTCCAACTGCCCTGCAGTGAACGAGAACACCTACACCTACATCAGTTGCTCATAGTAGAGCCCAGACTGACTTTGAATGTCTTCAGTGATGAGGTTTCCACCACCTTTCTGGGAAACCTGTTCTAGTGCCTCACTGCCCTTATTATAAAAAAATAACTTCTTCCTTATGTCCAATCTCAATCTCTCCTCTCTTAGTTTGAAACGATTTCCCCTTGTCCTATCAAAACTGATCCTGCTAGTGGCCTACCCACTTTAGATATTGAAAGGATGCTATCAGGTCTCCCCAGAGCCTTCTCTTATACCAGCCTGTAAACCCAATTAATGTATTAAATAAAGACTTATCCCTACATTTAAATACTGAGCACTTACATGTGATAATATGCTTAAATGTGCCGATACATAGAAAATAGATGTTTACACATCTACGTATATACATGTATTTTACAGTTATTACTGGTGAGAAGGGTCAAAGAGAATATGAAATAAATAAAGTAGAATTGTTTAGTTTTCACTTGTTAGCTGCCAGAACTGTTTTTAAGTTATCATTGCTATTTTTTTCAATAGATTCAGTGATGACAGGTGGGAAAGGTTATAGTTCTAAACCTCCTGCTGGGTATTTTTTTCATTGGCATATGTGAACTGTCTTCAATGTGAAGGAACTAAAGAGCTTACATGGGTTATTTTTCTACAATACAGGTATGGTGGCAGATCCAAAGCTACATATTACTCTGATACCTTTAGAAAGTCCTGCTCCCTGCTCAGTTGTTTGCAGTTCAGATGTATTTCGGGAGATTAATAATTAAAACATAAGCATCTTAATTAGGAGCGAAATAGTACAATGAAATTCGAGTTTCAATCAACAAAAAAGTTACGAAACAAATGCTCTTTTTGTTGCATTTAGCCATCCTGAGTAAGGTATCTCTGGGACCAAAGTTAAAGATATGTAATTTGAAAAAAATCACAATATAATGAAATATAAATGAATGAATAACACTTCTTATTAATCAGAATTTGAAAGGTCACAGTTTTGAGGCATTCTGTTTGAGAAAGATATGGACTTGCTAGAAAGCCAGGAAGAGAACAGTAAGAAAAAATAAAGTCATAAAAGGAAATGAGTTTATATATAGTAAAGAATGGTGTGGTGATAATAGACCTCAAGCAGAGAAAAATCTTTTGCGAGGACAAAGGAAATATGGAGGAGAAGGATGGAGATGTCCATGATGAATAGGTAGAAGTTAGCACAGACTTCTCTGAGGAAGATTCTGAGACAACAGGATGGTCTTTCTTGAGGTAAAAGTTGCAACTGGTAGTTTGGAGAAGTGATTCTTTTTCTGACGCTTTTTATTCTATTAGCCAACTAGTAATTTGTACAAATAGCATTAACTAGTAGGTAGTAACATGAGTAATAACTAAGTAATAATTGTCAGTTTCACTAAAGACCACAAAAGTCTTGTAGGCAACCAACCAAAGCACTATTTGTCCCAGGACGGTGTCTCTGACTATTACCATCAAGTAATACTTGAGGAAAAGCACTACACTAAGAATCTTACAATTATACATCATCAAAAAATTCTCTAAGGCCATGTGGCATTCTTTCCAGGAACTTTCTGATCTAGAGTAGTTATCTTTGTATCCAGCTCCTGATGAAGGTGTTTACTTCATCAGAAGTTTCTCTAGTGGTCTTTTGTTGGAGCAAGTAAAATGTGCTCCAAATCCATAATGTAGCCTGATAGAAAGTTTAACAGGGTAACTGCATAGTGTGCACAGACACCTTTGGGTTTGTTTAGCTGTTTTCTTTGAACCTTCTACCACCAGTCTTCATTTAACATTGCTTGCATCTGAGTTAGAAGAAACAGAAGGTAACAATATAATGTCTCAGCTCAGAATAGTTCAGATCTCTGCAACATCATGCTTCAGTTGTCTCCTTTCTGAAAAGTCCTGATCTACTTAGCAAATATCCCATGGAATCCACCACAAACCTACAATTGTTGTTGAGCTTCATTGAATATTGTTTTTATTGGCTTTATTTTTATTTTTATCTGGGAGGGTGGGGGGATACTGGGGGGAAGAGTGGAGGAGGCACAGAATTGTCCATAGAAGTGAAGATATGATATAATGCTAAATTTATTATCTGACACAGTGACGTTGTCTCCTTTTGTTCTGTATTCTTTTCCTATTCTTTTTGTCTAGTAACATCCATTAAAATGTTATTTTCCCAGAACTGTTAGAATCTTAAGATCTTATTACTCACTTCTTAGTGGCAGTAACTTTCATACATGGAATCTAACTTTTCCCCAAATTTCTATGACTCCTTGTTGAATTTCACCTGACATTCCAATACCCAGTTGTTCACTTTTGTAACACTGCATTCAGCTCTCTTAGCTTAGTACCATCACCATATATTGTTACCTTACTTTTTTTCTCTTTTACCATATCACTTAAGAATATGTAGCCTTGCAATGATCTGCTGGCAACTACTCTCTTAAACAAAAATGTGTCCACATACTCCAACCATTGTTTCCTGCTCCTGAGTTATTTCTTTAAACCTGAGAGGATATTTTGCTTAAGATCCTATGTTGAAACACCTTAATTTTTAAAAATTAAGCAGAATAAAAAGTTCATCGAGTATCTCCTAGCATGAAATTGGATTTCAAGTGAGAGTATAAGCACTCATCATTCAAAAACTCTGACTTCCCGAAATCAGCTATTTTATAAGGTTAATGCCACATTAACATCATGCAATCTTAGTTTTATCAGTCCATCACAAATATTTTGTGCATGTATATCATTAGGCTGGCATTAACTATGTATAACTTATTTTATTTTGTGATAAGATGTTCTTGTGGTTTAACATGCATTTTTTTTTCTGAGCAAATAAGATAATAAGTTTAAAGGTGAAACAAAACTGCCTTAGACAAAATTCTTTCATTTTGATCCTGCTTCTTTTTCCAGTTTCTGCTAATTAAGTAGGACTTGATCATAATTAAACTTCTGTCAAATAAAGCCATACAGTGTACTACGCTCAGGTTCTCGAGGCCACAGCCTTTATGTTTCAGCAGTCTGTAGATACAAAGCAAAGGCTTGGTGTCCTGTTCTCCATACTCTGTCAGTAGAACTCCCTGTATGTGCCTGATACACTGAAAGAGTACGTCACCATCTTACAGAGTTGGTTACTCAACAAATATTCCCTGGAAGGTTCTGTAGATTTTTACTCCCACCAATTTGAATTAAGATGCTACCAAAGACTTGATGAAAGCTTACAAACACTGTCAATCTGCCTGTGTCTCATGGAAACAACTTGCAAAGTATTGGACAGTTAAGAACTGGAAATATTCTAAGGTTACTTCCTGAAGAGATTGCCAGATTCTATGTTCCTATTTTTTAAGCAAAGATCTTGTGTATCACCCCTTCCTCATTCTTGCTGCACATGCTACATAGCAACTTTTAGTTTTTTATTCAGTTTTAGTCACATCATAAATATCTTTACCATCAAAGATAATTGCAGTTAGGATGAGTACAGTTTTGCTAGAATATCAGATGGAGAAACACTAGCAGTGTTTTTTAAAGAAAGGAAACTGAGCTGTATTCACTACATCCACTTATTGTTGAAGTCTCACCTTTTCATATTTTCCCATGTTATGTGGTCTATTTTAGCTTTTTTTTTTTTTTTTTTTTTTTTTTTTTTTTTTTTTTTTTTTTCCCCAGGATAGTCAAAATCACAGCTTTGGTTTTAGCTTATTCCTTTGGATTCTATCTGACTTTGACACACATGGAACTTTAAGTATCTGGATGCTTGTAATCGAAAATTTAAGACAGATATCAGCTCCAAGTTCAACCAGCACCTTTCAGTTTTCCTTTCAGAGGAATCAGTATGAAAGTTGAATTCTGTGGCTAAGTGATTTTTTAATGGTTATGTCCTTTGAAAAAACCTATATAATTTTATTTGCTCTTTGTCCTACTTACTTATCATTCTTATCAATCAGTATTTATTTTCTTTAGATTACATAGTATTAACTACAAAATATATTACAAAGATGTCATTAAGATTTTGAAGTTAATCATACAATAGTTAGGAAGATAAGTGATCCTGACTGTACTATTGCCTTAACATATTTATATAGCCTCAGTGTGTGTTCAGACTATGATAATCTCAGATACATGACTGCATGAGACTTTTCTTTCTCACCAGTATCTCAATTTCATTCAATATACGGAATGATGTCACTTTCCTAATGAGTATATGTTAAACATCAAGTTTTCTCTCCATTTCTTTACGTATAGTTCATGCTTGATTATCTGCACTCTTAAATTCTTAAGACATTTCTCTGATGCTCCTGATCATATTGTATCAGTGCTCTATAATCATGAATTAAATTATATTAATAACATCCACTGTGGAAAACCAGTTTCACTTAACAGGCAGGGTCTCTGAAACAGAAAAAGAGATAACAAAAGAACCTACTAATTTTGAATATTTAGTTTGGGATAGCACTTGGAACTGCCTGCCACTTTGTATGTTCAAGGCATATCTTCCACTAATTCCAATTTGCCATTTTGAGCACTCTGAAAAACAGGTCAGCAAATAAAGCTGAGTAGGAAAAATAAGCAAATGAAATAGCAACAAGAAAACTGATTTGAAGAGAACCAGAATGAATCTTTCTCATTTTTTTTCCCTACAGATCTCTCTGGACAAAATATAATTTCCAGTCAACTATACGTTTTTTTGGCCTTTCATTTTCATATTATTTAATCTATTACCTCATCCATTTTTAAAAATGAAGAATACAGCTTTGAATCAAGAAATCAGAGTGATCTAACAGGACATTTTGGCCTTTCTAAACCAAAGTATTTTCACAGTTATCTCTCTTGTCTTTGCTCAGGCTATTCTCCTAGTTTTTGGTTCCATTCCCTTCCCCTGACTCAAGAACCTCATGACTGAACCATTCTTAAAAAAGTAGCTTAGTGGCACATGGTATTTCTGTAAAGGAGCTCAGAGTCTCAAAGCAGATGCCTCCAAAAAAAAAAAAAAAAAAGGGTTCCCCAGCATTGTACTGGCCACCAGAATTTTGCTGTCAAGGAAATATAAAGAATATTGGCATTTGCTACCTTAGCCAAAAGACCTTTTCTAGCACTTTTTGCAATGCACTGTCTCATTTATTATATATCTTATAGACTCTTACAGACAAAGGAAGAAATTACAGAAAGCTGTTTTGTTTTGAGATAACCTAATGTAATCCCAGAACAAGCTCAGGGCTACCTGATAAGACTCATATAGCACCTTGAGTACTCTGTTATTTTGCTTCTGAAAAGAACAGCATCATATCTTTTGATGCTGACTGCCAATTTTCATAACCCTAGTCATCTACTTTGACAAACCAAATTTCCCTCTCTTCAGCCTTTCTCATACTCTCTCTTTCACTGGCTTCACTTTACCTTGGCTCTGTACCTATATCTGTTGGTTCCCTGGGCTAGTTTTTCTATATTTTATATTGATTTGCTTTTTGATCATCATTTTTTGCCTATCTTTGCACAGTTATCACTCTACATATATTGTCAGCAGAATTGTCTTCTTCCCAAATTGTTCACCTTGTACGCAGATTGTGACCTGGTGTCTGTTTCCTTCACATCTCTCCTTATTCCAATTTTTCCACCATCTCCGCTCTCTTCGTCTTCATTTTTCTTCCTATTTATAAATTCCTTGTTGTTTTCTTTAAAGTAGAAAATATTATTACTACAATAACATGCACTGTAAGTTTTCAAAAAATGGCTAGATACCTTTAAAAAACAACATTTCCAGTTATTTCTATGTGGCTCTGGGTTGAGAGCCTTAGCTTTTACAGTGTATTCTGTTCATTGTTTAGAACTTCTCTACACGCACCGAGTGTTTTAAGTGTTCATGCTTATAAAATGGAAGCAGATGTTCTCACACTATCTCCTGATTCCAGCAGCTGAGGTTTTAGAAATACTATCAAATATTTCTAAATCTCATAATAAATTATGTACCTTTGCTCTTATGCGCTGATAGTACACTATCAGTAGAGCAGATCTAACAGCTCTGAATTATTCTCACTCTTTAAGGCAGAGTTACTGAGGTGTGGGTTCCTTTGCATCATGCGTTTAAGAACTGAAAACAGAACAGCATGGTTGTGATGTCTGTATTAAATAATGAGGCAGAACATAGTCCGCTAGAGCAATAGGTTTCCCACTGTGTTGAGTCACTAAGCAAGCTGTCACTGTTGGTGATGTACTCTTATTTTTAGAAATCCTTCAATGAAAGTCAAGCTGAAACCTACGATGCCATATTTTACATTGCTTAAGTTGTTGTGGTGCCAGTTTTCATTATTATTGATGTTAAACACTTAAAGAATATTTCTGGGTTATGCAAAAGGTCTTCACGCATTTCAATGATTTATGAAGCAAATAGACTTACTAGAAGTCTGTGTACTGCTGCTGATGGATTCAGTGAATACAGCAGCAAGCACCTATTACTGTACCTAGAACACAGTTTGTAACTGCTTTTTGTCCCATTTACAAGTTGTGAAAAAGACTTGATGATGCTTTCAGCTGAGAAATACTGTGGAATATAAGTTTTTTTTCTTCTTTTTTTTTTTTTTTTAAAGAATAATTCTATCTGAAGCAATGTGAAAAATAATAAACAGTTTCAAGAAGAAAGAAAATGCTTTGTGTTACCATTTTGTGAACTCTGGCTGTATCATGTGGCATTTTAGGATTAGAGTATGATGTCTCAATATGAATTGCATCTATCTGCCGGAGTCTTCTATCCATACAACCTTAATGAGAATTTTCTAACAGGCTTTTGTATGCCCTAAATGTAGTAACTTTTTCACTGTCATTCCCTGGCCCTCACTTTTTCCTTTTACCCTCTACCTCTGCCCCTATATTACAGCATTCATCTTAATCATCTTTAGTCATCTAAAAGTTAAATGTCTACATTCATCTGTAGTCAGTGGAGACAGACATTCCCAGAGTTATACTTAATTTCATTACACTTAATTCTAACTATTTGAGAGTGGCCAAAGAAATTTTCATGAAGTCATTTTTTTGATAGAAACTATGGAAGGGAATTGATCCTACAAGGTTCTAAACAAATTGAACATCACTATTCTTGATGTCTTTGATGTTCATTATGATGCTTAAAAATGAGTTATCTCCCGTATTATATTTCACTAAAATGCAGATACATTACTTTTAAAATCAGTTATAAGAACTTCAGTATACAAAAGTTCCTTTGTATACAGAAAATGAAAGTTGAAACATTCTGTTGATGAAACTAAGTGAGAAACAAATGAGTCCCTTCCCAATCAATACTGAAATCAGCTTTGCCAAACCTACAAACACAAATCCAGCTGTCTAAATAAAATAGTAACAATAAGACCTTTTGGCACAGTGTAATTAACAGAACATTTTATTTTGTCATCTTTGACAAACTGAGTTTGAGTTGAGTAGCAAGGTGTGTAGTATATACCATGTATGACTGTACCACCTATGAAAATATACATTCACTTTTCTCAGTAGATTAAAGAGGACAAGAAGGTGCTTAAATATGAAACCTCTGCATAAACAGTTTTGAGCAGACTTGCATGCCTGACTACGTACTGGATGCATGTAAAGTAATGGCTATTCAATAACACAAGTTCAAGCTATAACTTCAAATTTGGAAGCCCCTTTTGTAAATGAGATGCAAAAGAAGAGCCTGAGGTTAAATAAGAAGTGATCCTTGGGCAGTAGGTAGCAACCGAGACCTGAATCCAAAGGTTTTGGATTTTGTTATTCTTGTATGCCACTCTTTATAGGCTGTATAAAGTTAGTTATCCATGGACTGACGTATGTCTCATTAGAGCATTTAAATACATGGAGGATGCAAAGATCTGCATAGATTTGTCATGGAGTTAACTAGATCAATCTATGCTCATGACAGGGGTCAGTAGGCCCCTCCTCCCCCCTCCCCCCCCCCCCCCCCGCCCACAAAATGGGAAGGGAAAGGGAAAAGGGATAGGGAGATGGGAGCTGGGCTCAAGGAAAAAAAAAACAACGGCAGCAATCTATGGAGAAACTTATCAACTTAACAATCTATGGTAAACTTATTTTACTAACTATGATATCAGAATGCAAGATAACACAATATAATACAGTCTAATTGAAATTAAGACTAATAAATCAAATAAGATAGAGGAGAGAGAGAGTTCCTGAGACCGAGTCAAACCTGAAAAGCTTGTAATGGCTAGGAAAGCACCCTCCAGCACCTACTGCAAGGCAGTAAGAGACTGTCCTGACCAGAAGGGCCAGATCCCATGACTTCTGTAAATGTATGGGGGGATAGGTACCAGGAATTGGAGCATTAACACTTTAACTCCCAGTGCACTACATGTTATTATGATGTGGAATACTGAAAACCAAAAAAAACCATAACACCATGACAAGATTACCATAAGATTTTTCAACACACTAAAAGGTCTTAAAGCCTACTTATTGGCATCGTATTTCCTAGAACAATTAAGAGAGGATGTGATCTTTCTGCTCTCTCTGAATCTTTGTTCAATTATCTCTAATTTTTCCTCCTCCTATATAGTAGTGAAGTTAAATTACATTGTATACGTATATTGCAGTTAATCCTGGGCTAAACCCACACTTGTTCAGAAGAGCACAAAGTATGATAAATTATTGGATTGTATCATATGCTTTCCTAATATTAGACAACATAGAGTTGACTGGGACATATTTATTCTTTCATGTGGATCTTCTTAGGATCCTAATTCTCCATTGCTAGGCTACCAGGTGAAGCTAAAATCAGACAGTTTTAAGAATAGCCAGTAGCCTGACTTTAGGGTACTGAGCAAGTCCTTGGTAGTGTAAGTCATAAGTACACGTCAATGTCTTGAATCAATACAGCAAGAAATTGAAGTAGAAGGTTTCCCATCTGAGTTTACTTGCTGCTTGGTGAACGTTTTCTTTTCCATTGCTATTTTTTTTTTTTTTAACAGAAATTTTGAAGCTGAGACAATTTTGTATTCAGGGGATAGAATGGGTGAAAGAAGAGGAAATATCTCTTTTTTCAAACTGAATATTACTCATGCAAAAGTTTGTATCAACAGTAAGAGCGATAACAATGAAGAATGAGTTGAATGGCAGCCATTCAGATGTCAAAAAAAGAAAATTCACTAAAAAATTAGAATGAGAGTTTTGGCAACAGAATTTAAGAACATTTTCTAAAGATTTTAATAAAAAAAAAATGCTGCATGACTTAGTATTCTCAATAGGTAGCGATGCCTACATTCGTGACTAGTACTGGTCAAAATTCTTTTTTCACCTATGGATTAACTGATAACAGTGGATAAAAATACTGTCCAGTTTTTCCATGAAAACTTTGTGGTTGCCCAGGACCTTATCCTATCTCATCTTGAAAGCCTCCAGGGACAGAGCATCAACTATGTCTCTGGGCAGCCTGTGCCAGTGACTCACTGTCCTCACTGTAAAAGATTTTTTTCCTTATGTCTAACTTAAATCTACCCTCTTTGAGCTTGAAACCATTTCCCCTTGTTGTATCACCACAGACTCTGCTAAAGAGTATGTCCTCTATATCCTCTTCTTTCCTGTAGCTCCCCAATCAGAAAATGAAAAATTTTAGTTGCAAAGTTAGTAAAATCTGGTCTGGGCTTCCTAATAATGCTCTGGTTTTGGACATATAGTTCTGTAACATTAGGACTTACAGACCAAAAGTGATCCAAAACCCTGTAATGTAAGATGCTGTTGTAGGTGAAGAGCCCTAAATGCCAAACTGTCTCATCCTTCTCATTCATTTATATACATACGAATATAAATATTTATGCATGCATATACACTGCAGTGGGTCCTTGCTTGCAATTACTCTTAGAAATGCTTTAATACCTACTGATAGATTTGTCCTCCTTATATTTCTGTATAAAAATGTGCAAAAAGCTCAAGTGATCACTTCTTTCTGGCTCTCTTTTCTTCTTGAAAGATTGTCAAAAATCATTATTTTTTTATACCACCTGAACTATTAGTGCATTATTCCTTATTCCTCTACCTCCATGCAAATTCAAAAATTCTTTTCATTTGTATCTTTTATAACTAATGGGTGATACTTTGGGGAAAATTACAGTGACATTTGCAAAATGATAGTACTTTAAAAGACAATATTACTCTTCAATTGAACATAGTGGAAAAATAAGCAATGTATTTACAGAAAAACATATAATGTGTACTCAGCTTAACTTCATCAAAGGCAAAGAGTGACATAAGGTTATGCTTTTTATTCTTTTCAGGGTGATAGCAGGTTTCAGAGAGATCAACCTGGACTCAGGCTGCTAGTGCTGAAAGCTGATTCATCAAGCAAGCATAACTGAGAAAAACACCTGTCATATCATTGGCTTGAGTGGGTTGCTGCATCCTGACATTTTTGAAACTTGGTCACCTGTTTAGAGATAAGCTTGTGCATACAACCTTTTCTGAACTAGGATCTTAATATTATTAATAGTACATTAATATAATATTAATAGTATTGAAGGGTTCTTTGTATTGAGGGACATAACGTATTGTTAGGTCTGCCGATGGAAGTTTAATTTGTATCTATATTTTCTTCTGTTGTTCATAAGTTGTTCATATAAAAAAATCATACTGTCCGTGTTGGGCAATCGCTTATAGGTACATGTTTAGCAAGTCTGATTTTGAATAGCTTTGAGGATACACTTGCAAACTTTAAGATTATGCATATAAAAATACTAAGAGTTGATCAAAATTTATTATCAAAGAAAATTATGTATGTATTCTACTAAAATATGGGATTTTTCTGCTATTTTGCATTGCATTATTGCCTCACCGAATATCTCCAGTTCAACTCAAAAGAAACCTGCAAGGAAGCTGGAGTTGGTAAATAATGTTCCAACATGAAAGGAAGAGAATGGGGCTGTGGATTGTGTAGCTGTGTCTTCTAATGCAAGACCTTGCACCATGCGAGTCAATGGCAGCTCAGTAACTAATTTTCTAAACTTTCAAAAGCCATTTTGGTAAATGTAGGTATAGATCTGATTAATAAAGCATTAAGCCTAAAGGCGGCAAACTTTTAGAAAAATGTAATGCTGGCTTTCCTCAACTGTCTACAATAGGGTAAATGTACAGATTTATTCCCTTGCTGTGAAAGAAGCCACTGGAACATGCTTTGTTTAAATTCATAAGGAGCAGAAGAAAGATTTGGGATTTGAAAGTTAAGGTAATGAATAAGAGAAATAGATGCAGATGAAATATGACTTCATATGCATGGTGTATTCCACGGAATCATTAATTCATCTGAATATGATCATGAGTTATGCTCACAGTATTGCACTAGAATTTCTCAAAAAAGGTATTTAGATATACTTGTAAAGTTAAATATGGTAAGACAGTAAAATATTGATTGTTTAAGCACAAATAATGCAGTAAGCTATTGAGAACTTATTTTTCATGAGGAAGATAATGCAGTAATTAATCTGTCTGTGGCTTGGCTTTATTTCTGTTATGAGTTTTTAGGACAAGGATATGAAAATACTTTAATTTAGGACTAATTCATAGCTAGAACTGAGTTATAAATGTTCAGCTTGTACAAATGCCTTCTATCACCACATTTAACACAAGCCATAGTTTCTTCTTTTTCGACAATCAGGGCAGAGGAACTGCTAGTAAAGTAGCACTTTGCTTATAAAATCTAGTGACTAATATTAGAATTTTGACCTTCTGAATTGCATTTACTGTTCACCAATGATTATGTCATTAGGAATGAATTAGATAGTCAGTGAGGTGGATCTTCAAATCGAATCTTCCACTCTAGATTTCTGATTTTTTTCTTTTACTTGTAGAATTATAGCAGCAGTAAATGATTATACTGTTAGCTTTCTAAGGGACTGTCACCATGAAAAGTAGTTTTCTTATGGCAATCTCTTCCATAGCTTATGCACTTTCATGAAAAAACATTGTATTAATGTCAAAAATTACTGTACCAAACCTGAACATAATCCCATTATCTTGCTCTGCAAATGCAAAGGGATCTTGCATAGTAAAACACTGTCCAACATAAACTGCACCAAACTGAATTCCATGCAAGTATACTACAACTATTCTAGGTGAATGTGCAGTCTGGAAAACTGGCACACTTAGGAATGGAATTATACATCAAACACAGGCTTTACTTGCAAAGTATCTATGCTTAACAGCAGAATGTATTTCAGTATGGAGTGGATAAATTTGCATTAACTCACATAGTGTTCAAATGCAAGGTCCAAAAATGTTGTGTGTCTCACTACAACATTTTGAGTAAATTTTCAAATGTATTGAGCCTATTTATTAACATAAATCCCATTGTCTTGGGATCTGGAGAATAACTTTCAGGACTTTTCTGTATTCAGCAGCTTCCCTCCTCAGGCCAGAGCTTTCACGCAGATCTTTACTGCATTTGAGATGCAAACCTGTTATTTGCAGGTAATAGGAATGAAGCAGACCTAAGCTGTCCAGATCCATCCCACTCCATCCTAGGAATCCATGATTTCATGCATTATAATAGTATGATTGCCTTCTTAAGTCACATCTATGCTTCTGCAGCACTGATCCCCATAATGTGGTACTGGCAAGAGGTGGCTTGAGTTTCATGATAACTTACTTTGAAATACAGAAATAGGAATTAGGACAGGCAGAAACATCAAGAAGTCTGCCAGTATACAATTATTGACAGACGAGTCTAACCTCTTTGTGAAGACTTGCAACAGGGGATATTCCACAGTTTCCTTAGCCCTGTATTTCCTTAGCCATCTTCTTCATCAGGAAGTTTTTCTTACTGTCTGGCTTGAGTCTCTCTATTGCATTTTAATCTTGTCTTTTTTTTTTTTTTGTTCATGTATGCCTTACCTTAGTTTATTTTATTCCTCCTTACTATGGCCTTTAGTATACCTGGCGATTCTTATTCTCTTTTCATTTGCTTATTTTCTTCAATAAATAAATGTTCCCAGTTCTTAATTTTCTCTTAATAGATTAAGTTTTCAAATTTCACATCAGTGTTACGGTTCTCACATGATCTTTCCTATTGCCCATGCAATTCTTAAAGAATGCTCTGCAAAATTAAGGTCTCTCTGGTTGCAGAGCTGGCCTCTAGTTGCAGTCTTAATGAGCATCAGTAGAACCGGACTGCATCAAGCACCTTGCACGTACTAACTTGTTTCCATTTATTCTTGCCTCTATATTTCTTGACTTTTTCCACAACAGCACATAATTTTACTTGTTTTTGGCTTGTGACTTCTGTGTCCTTTTCTCCTTTGTGTGCAGGCGATTTTCTTCTCATATGCCTTTATTTTGATTTCTTTCAAGTTTTGAATTCTAGTGCTGTTTTTCAATGCACTTGCAATAGCTGTATTGTTTACGTGATCAGCAGATCACAAACACATTTAGGATCCAAAACACTACTGGAAATATTTTAAAACGTTAGGTTCAGAACAGCACCCTTTGGGCTCCTGTTCTTCTACTCTGGGATATGATAAAACAACACTGGTGAAATTCCCTTGAGTAAGGTTTTAAAAATAATTTTATAACCACTTCCTCCAGATATTTGGAGGCATTTGATACTGTATTTAAAGGCATTTGTTACTGTCTCCCACGACATCCTTATAACAAAGCTGAGGAAGTGTGGGATAGATGAGTGGACAGTGAGGTGGGTTGAGAACTGGCTGACTGGCAGAGTGCAGAGGGTCATCATTGGTGGTGCAGAGTCTGGCTGGAGACCTGTAACCAGTGGTGTCCCCCAGGAGTCTGTGCTGGGTCCAGTCTTGTTCAACATCTTCATCAATGACCTTGATGAGTGGATAGTGGCCACCCTCAGCAAGTTTGCTGATGATACAAAGTTGGAAGGATTGGCTGACACACCTGAAGGCTGTGCTGCCATTCAGCGAGACCTGGACAGACTGGAGAGCTGGGCAGTAAGAAACCGGATGAGGTTCAACAAAAGCAAGTGTAAGGTCTTACACCTAGGGAGGAATAATTGCGTGCACCAATACAGGCTGGGGGATGAGCTGCTGGAGAGGAGCTCTGCAGAGAGGGACTGGGAATCCTGGTGGATGACAGGTTGGCCATGAGCCAGCAGTGTGCCCTCGTGGCCAAAAAGGCATCCTGGGGTGCATTAAGAAGAGCGTGTCCAGCAGGTCGAGGGAGGTGATCCTCCCCCTCTAGTCTGCCCTGGTAAGGCCTCATCTGGAGTACTGTGTCCAGTTCTGGGCTCCCCAATACAAAAAAAGACAGGGATCTCTTGGAAAGAGTCCAGCGGAGGGCCACAAAGATGGTGAAGGGCCTGGAGCATCTCCCCTATGAAGAAAGGCTAAGTAAACTGGATCTATTTAGCCTTGAGAAAAGACGACTGAGAGGGGACCTGATCCAGGTTTATAAATATCTGAGGTGTGGCGGCCATAGCGGTGAGGCCAGTCTCTTTTCAGTGGTACGTGGAGACAGGACAAGGGGAAACAAACATCAGCTGCAGCACAGGAAGTTTCGCACGAATGTGCGTAAGAACTTCTTCACGGTGAGGGTGACAGAGCACTGGAACAGGCTGCCCAGGGAGGTTGTGGAGTCTCCTTCTCTGGAGTTACTCAAATCTCACCAGGACGCCTACCTGTGCGACCTGGTGTAGGGAACCTGCTTTGGCAGGGGGGTTGGTCTCGATGATCTCTAGAGGTCCCTTCCAACCCCCACAATTCTGTGCTTCTGCGATATTTTGTAGAGTATTCTCTCAGTGTATCCATGAAAAAGCCCCATAAAAGTTTGCTGAAGCCTTTTTAAAGTCAATACACAGAACACTGACATCTTCTCCCTGTCCACATGTACTGTTTCTCTTTCACAAAAGGAAGTTACACTGGTCTGGCATGATTTATTCTTAATACATCTATGCTGTCTGATAGTTATTTCCTTGTTACTTTTCAGATAGCTTGTTTCATTATTAATTCTGAGGTTTTTTTCTGCAGTTAAATTAACTCACATGAACTTTCTTGTCATCTTTTCTCAAGGGCTGCATTGTGAAACTATATCATTCTGATAAGGGCAGTATTATCTGGAGGATGCTAATATGGATGGGACTACAGCTAGATCTACAATCCCTGGAGGACATCAGTACTGCTGGATTTGGCCCAATCAGTGAGGACTGAAATGTATCTGTAGCAGATAACTCAAGTCAAGGCAAGATATATGAGGAGCGGCTGAGGTCTCTCAGTTTGTTTAACCCAGAGTGGAGGAAAATGAGGAAAGGCCTCATGGTGGCCTACAGCTCCTCATGAAGGGAGATGAGGTGCAGGCTCTGATCTCTACTCTCTGGTGACCAAGACAGAACCTAAGAGAATGGCACAGAGCTATGTCAGGGGAGGGTCAGGTTGGGTATTACAAAAACAGGCACAGTAGATAGCAATATGTTGGGAAGGATTCAGGACAGGAGCATTTAGCAATGAAAATTTAAAGAAAGATCTTTTCATTGAGCTCTCCAGGTCTTTAAAAAGCCATGAGTATCTTGTTTTAAGAGATGTTATATATAAGAATAAAGCATACATTTTAAAAACCATGTATTTTTAGGCAGCTCAAAAGTATTATCTCAATGAAAAGTGGAACTGAATTAATTGCAGAGCTTTTGGGGAAGTAGCTGGGATTAAAGTAGTCTGTGGTAGCCCTTTCAGGGGCTGTGGTAGCGAATGGAAATGGTATATGGGAAAGGTACTTACTGGAAATGTGAAAGGGATAGCTGAGAACCATATGTGAGCAATGTCTACATATTCCAGCCACCACACACAAACCTTTCCTGTGCATGCAGGACAAGACTGTGTTGACCTGTGCTGATCTCCATCCATCTTCTTCCAGTTCTTTTTTCCCTACACTGCTGATTTTCAGAATATGGTTGAAACAGGCATACTTGTATTGTCCTTTGCAAGTAAGTTCAAAAGAGAAACAGTAATTTTCCTCCTTCTCTTGTCTCCGTTTTACTTCACTGTTCTACCAGGCAAATAGAACTGACACAGTTGTGGAAGCTTTCAAACTTTTTTTGAAGTGACTCCAATTGTGACCTACAGCAGCAGCAGCAGATTCCACTAACCATTCATGTGTAACCTGGAAAAAGACATCCATTTGTCCATTCCCTGTTGATATTTCAGTGCTCAGCACTGGAAGATGTTTATTGGCTGCTTACATCACTTGCTATGTATTTGAATGGTGTCTTGCCTACTTGCAAATAAGGCAGGCTGTTTGAATAGGGCAGAGATGCCAGGACAGGATGAGTAGCTTTCTTATTTCCACAAAGATTGTTAAATTTCCTTCAGAAAAAAGATTGTTGGCTCTTTACACCCTGTAACATCCTCTTTATGGCACTTGCACCTTATAATAACAAGAAGAAATACTCAGAATAAAGTAAACTGGAAAGAGACAAGAGCCTGAATCTGAGAGCAGTGATGACTGACAAACTTCGTCTAGTGTGACAGATACAGGAATATTATTCAGAATCACTTGGAATATTATATGCCTATAATAACATCAGAGACACAGGCTTCTGCTCATTGATGACAACAATGTATCATAAGATACGTAATATACACCAAGAAAAGATAAAAGTTGCCAAAGCATGGAACAAAATTCAACTTGGCTTCCAGTTCACCAAGACTTAACTAGAGTTGCTGCCACTGATAAAAAAATAGCTATACTACTGCCTAGAAATTGCTATAAAACCATGCCTTAGCATGCCAGTTTTGGTATTAGTGAATGGGTATATATAACCTTTGGGATCTTTCTTTGATGGGTCATTATCAGTAGTATGTCATCTGCATAAGACAGCTGTCATGCGCGGGCCTGAGGTAAGATGTAATGATATTCTCTGTGCTATTCTGATGTTAATTCTTGTGCCAGTCTAATAATTCCCAGAAATGTTACACAAGTGCTTTTCCATTTCTGCAATCCTGACATTTTCCCAAGTCGCACTTTCAGTGATTTAAACCTGGGAAATAGACCTAACTCATCCAAATGCAGGAAGGTATGTGGAGACACTCTGAAAGGAGGTAATTTGCATTAATTGTACCATTTCTGTTTTTCTCTTCCTTCATTGCATAATTCTCTATAAACTAGCTGGAAAGTAGTTAAGTGGAGGCTCACTGACTGAAACCCACTAGATGGGTTTGGAGAGCATAAAGAGAATGAGTGTATCATGTATTAAAAAATAAGGCTAAAGAGCAGCACTGAGACTGATTTGTAGAACAGGAAAGTCAGGAAGGTGCAACAGGAGCCATGCGTGTTCTTTTTTTAAAGATGATAATGGAGCAAGTAAAAATAAACATTCAGGGTGAGGGAAGAGTATTTCCCCTGATTCCTGCTGCCAGGTGGGAAAAAGAGCAAAACTGTGAATTTTGCTGTCAACACAAGGTCACCAACAGCCACTGATACTATTTAGAGTCTACTGATATGGTTATGTATGTTCATGGAAAAAGAAAGGGAGGAGCAAAAAGAAAAGAAGCAGATGACAAGAAGATACCAGAAGCAGGAAGGAAGTGACAACATCTATTTAAGATAGGAGTAGTTAACAAGTGCCATGAGGACTGGGAACACGCAAGGTGGAATATTGGAACTGCAAAGCATTTTTATCTAACCAATGAAGATGTATCTGACAGCCCAACTAGAGATATTACTATAAGCCTATGGTAAAGAGAGTAGAGCTGTAGTAAACTCAGGTTGGGTCTGACAAAGATTATAAAAAGTAAAGAACAAGCTCTAAGCAATCATGACCATCTCAATATATTCTAACAGCTGATTGTGCATGAAAGTGTCCTCTGAAGAAACATAAATTGACCAATTAATTTTTAAGACATTCTCGCAGTCTTAACATTTAAATTATTGGAAAAGATGCTGACCTGTTTCTTCAAATTTAGCAAACATTCACTGACTCTATTAGTCATTGACTCCTGGAGATCTTTCATTCACCTCAGCAGTTTTTTTTTTATTAAAAGTATGCAGATAATCTTCTCATCTTAATACCTAATCCCTGATTCTGCAACAAATTCACATGCAGAGCTGGCTAACTACGGATACAAGATGTCAGGTGTGTTCAAAGCAATGAGAAAGGAAAGATTTTACAAGGCTCCCCTTTCTTAGTAAGCAAAATTCTTTTTAGTAATCATCCAACAAGAGGTGCTATTCATTTCACATCTCTGCAGGAAAGTGTTAACATAATAATTCTTTGTGATCATGTGTTAGTTATTAGGTTTATAATGAGTATAATACTGTCTTAGTTGTAATGTTCATTAATACAGCAGAAAAATACAGTATGTTAATGTGTGTTTCTTCAAGATTAGCCACAGAAAGTGAAAGAACAGGTCTATGCTAATATAGCAAAAATCTATTAAACCCATAACCTTTCTGCATGGAAAAGGAATTATTTTAATAGGCTTGTCCCATTAATGGCTATTTGTTTAAGAAGACTTCTTAGTACCACAAATTTTCTGCCTGTGCACATAGAATATTTCTTCTGAGAATGCAGTTATTTTTTTGACAGGTTGTGTTATTGTAAGCTACAGAGTTTTTTTGCATTATGTGAAGGATTTTCTTAAACTATACATGCACAACACGTAGATGCTTTGAATATGTACTTGAATTCTATGCAGAATCCAGGCTTGCTAGTGCACAGCAATAGTTCAGCTCATTTTCCAGATTCATCTTTCTCATCCCAAATATTATGTTGCCACAACAGAGGGCAGAGAATTCTGAAGCTACTCATTCTTTTTCTCCCTCTTCTTCTCCCAACAGTGTCCCAAAAATGTCTATGGTGTACAATCAATTAATATACAGATAATATAGTATATCAGGAGTTTGTCTGATGTAATCATTATACTGGAGAAGGAAAGGACACTCACCCTATCCCAGACTCACATGGTAGACTCCAGTGGGATGGATCTCCAGAAGAAATCCTTCCCTGCTGGCAGTCAGCTCTTAAATGGGTCTAGGAGAGGTGGAGCCAGGCTCCACCCCTTCCTGAAGCACAGGTGATTTGCCTTCACCGGTGCTCTCGTGCCTGACTTATTGCTCACCTCAGGTGATTAATCAGAGGTTCAGGCCGTGATTTAGCAGCCCCATACGTATGGCAAGGAACTTCGTAACATCTACCTTTAACTCTACCTTGTGAACTGACTTGAGAAACAGAGACTACCTTGAGCTATCTTTCTCCTTCTTGATCCACATCTTTTGTGCAGCACTGACTATACCCTTCAGAGGAACTGCTTTCTATCACATTTGAGCTGAGATAGTCTATGTACCATCATGGAAAAGATTTCACTTTGGCTAAGTATTTGAAAACTGCAATAACTGCAGGAAGACAGTGTAAGTCCATTCTATTCCCTGGACTTCCTTTGTTGTAGAAAAGGATCCCACCATGGATTTGCCAGTGGCCTGAGAGACACTTCTAAAAAGCTGGGAACCACTACACATCAATTTACTCCTCTCCATTCAGAGATGGGTGATGGAGGAAATGCATGCATGCTAAGGGGGCAGAGAAAGGGATCAAGCTGACAGGGAAATAAATCTAGCTATTGTCTCTTTGGTCTGTTAAAGTAATGCAAACAGAGAAGAGAGTTGAAGCTGATGTCTTTTCAGGGGTCAGATATGATTCCCACTGATGAATCTGTTCGGGACTTTTTAGTTTCCTGTCAGTACAAAAGATGCAGTCTGTGATGTTCACTGATATTTATTCTTGGAAGTGGTGTGTAAAAAGTTCATACACTTTTCCATGTCCTGTACTAAGCATTCATATCAGTTCTTTCCAAAAGATTGATTCCTAGCTTGCTGCTGCACAGTACATCAAATTCTTTATACAGAGGTGAATGGATGGTAGTCTCTTTTTCATCCAAACAATTGTAAGCCTGAATTTGGCTAGCAGCTGTGCTTGTTGGATAAAGCATGACTGTTTAGTATTTGGTTTGTTTGCTATTGCCAGCAAACAATACATTGGCAAGTATTTATACTTTCTTTCTGTTGATTATTTATTTATTTATTTATTTATTTATTTATTTATTTATTTATTTATTGTTGTTTTGATGCTATACAAAAGCATGCATGAATAATATGTTTCCAGAGTACATACTAATACCTGTATAGATGCTGAGGATAAAGTTTAAAATGAAAGAAAGTCATCTGAGGTCATGTTTTTACCATGTACTCCACACTGATTTGTTAGATTTTTCCTAACATCATTTAAAGTCATTGAGGAACTTTTGCAGCCAATTCCATCTGTTTACATATCCCTCTGTTTTGTTTTCCCTCTTGGATTCATTTATCACTTTTGACACTAAAGGATAATGACCAGGTAAGCATCATTTTCTTGCACAGGAAAGCAGTTGAAGAGTCTGGGAATGCAATGAGATTTCAGTTCTAAGTGCATTTATTAGTTCTTTCATAAGCTTCTGTCTATATTAATGCATTGCAGCATTTTGCAGAATAATATAAGGGCTTCATAGTCAGCTTTCCTTCTTCATTCTGAGGACCAACATCTTAGTTTTTCAACAGCTGTAATCAGGAAAATAAGAGCTTTAGTGTTTGCTTCAAACCATGCATCTCTAGGCAATCTGCTGCTAGAAAGCTACTCAGAGTTAGCATGAAACTATTCTAATTCTGTATTAATTGCTGTAATTAGTTTTTTTGCGTCATGATCAGATCAAGGAAGCCTAGAGAGAGAGAGAAAAAAAAAAAGAACTTTCGTCATCCCACACTCTCCTAAAATGAGGCTGAATTTTTTTTATCAAAGGCAAAGGCAATGCCAGTCGGATCCTCCCAGCAGGGCAAAAGATCTTGGCTTTGCAGATGTCAGGGGCAATTTGATTCCAGTTGAGATGGAGTCATTCTCAGCATGCTTTCCTGCACAAAGGCCCTCTACTCATGTTTGTCAAGATGGGATTTGTCTGGTTTCCTTGTTTTGCTCGGATCCCTCAGTACTGAAGGTCTTTCCAGTCTTTGTTACCTACAGGTAGACTCATGATACCTTGTCACTGTCAGTGACACCACATATGCATATTGTACCTGTGAAGAATTATATCCCGCAGGTTTCTCCTGACCCACTTTGTGTGTGGCAAACAGACTATTTGAAAGCATCTGGTTGCAATCTGGGGGGAGCTCCCAGTCTGAATCTTAGGCTTATATCATTCCCTGTGATGCAGGATGAGCATTCATTTATACTGCTCTTTCCTTTTACACAGCTGTTGTTTGCTATTTCCCTGTTATTAAATACTTGCACAAGGAAAGAAATATAAAAATGCTGATACTTGCCGTTAACTATTTTTGATGCAACAACTACGTCTGCCAACTGCATAAAGTGAATGCATTTTGTTAAGCGCATCAAAAATGCATTTGTTAGAAAAGGCTCATTGGGTCATATGAGAAGTACACAGAGTACAGTGTTAGCAAAGTACCTTGATTTCCCATACATAAAATATATTTTTCTTTCTTTGTTTCTTTAGATACTTGGATTATTTGTACTGTAAGCTTTTTATGATGGGAACTGCCTTTTAATTATAGTGTATTTATCCATTGGGTGCCCATTAGTCATCAATAGAGAACCTTTTCCCACCCATGTATTTCATTTATAACTTACCACCTAAGTTTAGATTCTCAAGTAAAAGCAGAACCTTCTACATGGCAGTCTTTCCACTTTGTGTTCCTCCCTATTCTTTCTTGCATCTCCTGCATGATCTCCAGGAGGTACATCTACAGAAAAAGGAACAGATTTAAGAATGGCTGATTTTCTTGGAATGGGAATTAAGCTGTATTAGCTTATCAGCAATGCTTTAGTTTGGGAGCAGAAAAATCTGATGGACCTGGGCAAGAAATCATTTCTATTCAATGGAAAACTTAGAAATATAAATATTTTCTTTCTTTGGAAGAAATGTTGACATTTCAGGAACACTCTCAAAATCCAAATCTAACGAGCTGGTGTCAGTGGAGGGCAAGCTGGATTAAGAAAAAGACAATGAAAATAGGTTTTAGTAGTGTCAGAATGTTTCTGCTTCCCTCCCCAAATCCATCCTCTTTTTTTTTTTTTTTTTTTTTTTTTTTTTTTTAAAGTAAAGCAAGT
Organism: Meleagris gallopavo; assembly: GCF_905368555.1. Taxonomy (NCBI): domain Eukaryota; kingdom Metazoa; phylum Chordata; class Aves; order Galliformes; family Phasianidae; genus Meleagris; species Meleagris gallopavo. The sequence goes on from NC_139409.1 coordinate 34,541,347, forward strand.
CGGTTTAATTAATCGGAACAAACATGAAGAAAGGAGATAAAGTTGTCTGAGTAAATGTACTTTAGCCAAGTAGATGCAGAACCTTTGGGGCTTTTATATGCTGTTTACTAACACTGTTCATCTCTGTTCAGGATAGTTGAGGTAGGACATGGAGAAAGAGAAAGCACTGGTGTGCTATTACCAAACCCATTCGCCTTGTTTCATAAAAACATAAGACTTTCCCTCTGACATCAGGAAGGAAGGGAAGATTGGGTACCATAGTTCCAAAAAAGTCTGATTTCTTATAATGCTACAGATTTATCAAGTGCAAAAAAGGGTTAATGACAGTACAGTTGATGGAGTGGAAAATTAAGCTTGAACTGTTGCAGTGTGTTTGTTTCAATGTATCTGGAAGGACTGCCATTCTCAAGAAATACAGAATTTTCCTTTCCTTGAATAAGTGACCATCTTTCACTGCAGGTGCCTCTTCCCTCTAGCCCTTTTTGCCAGAGCACTACTGATATCAGGTGTTATTTACCATTTTTCTTAATTGTATTTAGAAATTTTTCTACATATCTCTACATCTTATGAACCTCTATGGGAAGTTTGCTTGAGTGAGAACTGTGAGATTGGATTGTAGGGTTATTAAATATTAATAGGCAATGAATTTCAGATCATCCAAATTATAGAAATACTATTCCTAGCCATGTGACCATCATCTCTTTCTTGCTCTGCTTTTTTGGAAAGAAAGGATCTGTGATTATGATCTCTCGCACATTAATTTGTGATTGTACCATCAGTATCTTTGAACAGTGAACTTTATTACTTAATACTCTAAATAAGGACAGCTCAGTTTTTTCTATTGGTTTGTCCAGATCACAGGATCTGTGGTATGATATGAAATCATTAGATTTATTTTAACACCTTGCACAATAAATGTAGCAGCTATTGCTCCTAAGAAAGTGTTTCGCGGCTCATGCATGTGTAGAGACATTATGAAACTCAAATGTTTTTTTTATTCAAAATTCCCTAAGCTCCCTTCTTTAAAAAAGAATCTAAGCAGAGAGGCAAATAAGTCTTCAAGAAGATTGTTTTATGAATACGTGAGCTATACTCTCTCTTTTTAAAGAATAGAAGATCATATAAATGACAGTTCCAGAAACTGCAGATTTATTACATTTTTTTTCACTTTCCGATTATGTTGGCAATGACTAAAAAAAATAAAATTTTGTAATTTTGAGGAGAGAATAATGTACTTTTTTATTAAAATAGAAATGACACACTGCTGCATATCTAACTTGATTTAGTGTTTTTATTAGTTATAGAACTGTTTTAATACCTCACTAACTATTGCTTTCTCCCTTAAGGTTTTCATTGTTCTCATACCCTAGAAACAAATTGATAATTCTGAAAAAATAAAGTATTTCTTGGTTGTTTGCTAACAGCAGAATAGCAATCAGTCACCACAGGGTTACTACAATGGGCATCATTATATCTGGATCCTTATCAATTTCACTATATGGGTAAGTATTATTGCTGCATACCGGAACTCCTTTGGTGTTATTGCTTAATTTTAATTGTGATTGTAAAATGTGAAAAATGTGGATCTTTAAACCACAATTAAACACCTGCTATACTTGTTGTGCATTGGCATTTAAAGATATATTGAGTATTTAAAATCTGCTGATTCAGATATTACATTGAGGGGAGAAATAAAAAAAAAACACAGGGATTGGTTTGAAAACAAATGTTTGCTTAAGGAAACAGTTGCCGGGAAATTTAATTTAGCCCAATACGTGATGCAACATCTGATCCTTAAAACACTGTGAAGAATAAAATTTGACGCCGTGCTGTTTCTCATGCAGCTCAAGAGATGCTGCCAGTCCCTCGTAGCTTCCAAGAATCCCACTGTCCTGTGTATGTCCCTCTGACAGCCCTCTAATGGAAAACCCTGCACTGGAAAACACCTGCCCAGCATTAACAAGATGCAAATGGCAGGAACAGCAGAGTGTCAAGTTGCAGAGACACAAAGAAACACAGGTTTTGGAGAAAAAGCCATTGCTGACTGCTCCCAAATACTTACTTCATTCAAGAGCAAAAACATTTCTAAATCATCTCTGATTATGAAGGGACAAACACAGCAAAATCCACGAGCATATGATTTTCTTTAAGCACACAGGCAATCTAAATTAGTTAAAGCTAAGCACACACTGATGTGCTTTGCTGGACTTGGATCTGTTTGTGGTGCAAGGCGGTTTAAATCTAACAGGCATAAAGGGAGGCGGCTGTGCAGTGCAATTAAATCTGCAAGCAGGCTGTGCTGTAAAGCCTGGCTTGTGCACCTTTCTGCATACCCTCTTTTTTCTCGCTGTAAAAATAGCTTGGAAAAACTAGTCAGAAAGAATGACAGATTTAGTCAGTAAAGCTTGTTTTTTGAATGTTTGAGGGAAAGTTTAATTGTTTACAGGCACTGAAAAACAATCAGTACGTGTTAATTTTTGTTTACTGCTCTTTCATGTTTCTTTAGCCACTATAAGCACTGGGGAAAAAAGCATGGCACGAAATCTTACATCTTTGCCCAGCTGGTAGGAAGGTTTTCCATGCCCTGTTCAGGAAGGTTGCTCAGGTGTTCTTTTGCTTCATGAGTTATGAGATGACTGGCTAAGGACCTGGAAAAAAATACTCTCCCTCCCCAACTCTAAGCCAGTATCTCTAAGAGACAAAGTGCTCCTCTGTTTAGGAGGGGTAATGCACAGCATTTTTCTACAGCTGTAGGAGAGAACTTGGTCTTACTCTGTGGTCTTCCAAGTAGGAAACTTTGTTTTTTTGGGGTGCAATGCCTTAGGTTTGCATTTCTCCCATTATGGATGAATTTCCCTCCTTCTTGCCCACATACTTCTAGCAGGTTTGCAGTGATCTTTGACATTGATTTGACATGATATGCTGTCAATCTCTTGCTGCACACTGTATGATCACACCTCCCTTTCCCTTCCTGGAAGAGTGAGCTTCCCAGGGGTGCAGCGCAGTGTTACCTTCTCCGGCTTGCTAGTGTGAAACTAGTGGCATCTAGCTAGTGACCATAGAAAAACAGTGATTTAGTAGGCTGACCTGTGCAGATGCCATAGAAAATCTGCAAGTGTTACATTTTAACTTCTTCCCCCCAATAGTTCCTTGGTTTGGAAGAACAGTACCCCACAATTCCTTTCTACAGAGGCCAAACAGCTCCTCAAATGCCTTACCACAAATAAATGATTTAAATATGTTCTGCTTGTCTTATAGCATGTCTTGGCTACCAGTACACTTTCCTGTCAATCTTCAGTAATGGCTTGTGTCAGCGGAGCCTCCTGGGAGAGAAATGGGTTTATCTTTAAAAGTTTATGAGAGCATCTCCTATATCTCCAATGTGTGTCACAGGAAGGGATTATTAAATATGGAATAAATAACAGGCAACTATATGACTGGGCTTTAACTCCACAGAGCTGTTCCGTTTTCTAGACACATCAATGAGAGCTGTCAGGCTGGTGGCAGAGCGGCCTGGGCACCCACAGATAGGGTATAAACCTTGTGGGCAGCCTGTGTGAGGGGACATCAGGGCAGGTCCAGGCAGGGCAGTGTTTAGTCCAGCTAATCCCAAACCAGTACCTGGGGTAGTTTCCCTCTCTTCTGGAATAGAACCCACTGCTGCAGATGACCACTGGAAAATTTTCTTCTTCTGCGGACAAATCAGTGAAGCCCAACAGAAAGATGGGAGGACTGCTCTCATCTCTCTTCTAGCCTAACCCACTGCACTGCTAGGGCTCAGCAGAATCTGGGGCATATTCAGGTTTATATTTTAAGCCTACACCTTCATAGCGCAAGGACTATCAATTAATTTACCTGCTCTTGTGTCAACTTTGGCAGCTTTATAAATTGAAAAAAGAGATTCATGATCTAAATCCAGCCCCTCATTCTATGATGCATTGATGCCTATAATTCCTCATAGAAAATATCTTTCCTGAAGTCTGCAATGTGTTATAATCTCTAATTATGAATATGTTCACAGAATTTGTTCATCTCAAGATGCACTTGTGCATCTGTTATTTATGCACTATACATTAAACTTTACATATAGCTTTAGAAATATTTCTGCAGATGTGCACTTGTACTTAAAAGAGCATAGAAAATGACACATTAACTGCATGACGAGGTCTGTGGATAAGGATTGTAAAGTGCAGCAAGGAGCACCATCTTTCTCCAGGGTTGAGTGCCAGTGAGAGGCAGACATTCCTCTGTCAAAACCGTGGGCACAGTGGGGCTCTTGCACTCCTCACAGCCGTGTGTGTGGTTCTCTTTGCCCTCAGGCTGTGTGCATGGATCCCCGGTCCTCACGGCAAGCCTGGCAGGTGGGGCAAACTCAGACCACCCTTGAAGATGATGCAGCAATAACCCAGTGTGTTTGTGATGGCAAGAAAGCCTGGCACTGTGCAAGAGAGACTGTAAACTTATTAGGGAGGCCAAACTTTCTATTTAAATAGCACATAATGCAGTGGGGACTGGTCCCTGCCTGGCACTTTTAATTGCTGCTATAATAATAATACAAAAAGCAGAGCCACTGTTCTGGATGCAGCCATATAAAAAATGATAAATTGTTTTCCTACTTGTTTGCTTATTGTAAAGTAATACTGCCAGTATGGAATTTATTTCACTGGAATAAAAATCCTCAAATGATTATGTTAAAATCTGAAGGAAAAATAAATACAGTCCAACACTGGTCACTACAAGAACATTAATGTTAAAGCAGAGTTGACTTGAAAATAAATAAATGAAATTATTATAGGGCCAATAAATACATAACATACAAAAGTATACTTATCCTTAATCACATCCCAAGATCTCCTCTGGGCCATGAGTCATTTCAGTGCCAGAAGGACGTGAGAACTGCCTTAAAGCAGTCACTGTTTCGGGACCCTAATGTCTGTTATAGTGCTTTGCTGAAATGGAAGCATTAACAAGTAGTTTTCTGAAAGGGCAGATGCTACCTGATTATTTCATATGTTGGGCTTCCTTCTAAACAAAGGATAAGGATGCACACAGTTTACAGAGATTACCTCTGTAAGATCATGAGCATTTCTAGAAATGCTGAGGGCCCTCATTCCCAAATCAACATAATGAGGACACTGTCAGAATGGAATACTCATTTTTTTATTCTTTATTATTTTTGTGCTTCTATGCTTTACAAACAAAAGATTTTTCTCCATGGGGAGTGAAGAGACGAACATATCTGTACAGTTTGCCCAGCAAACAGCCATTCACTTTATTAATCTCAAAAATAACAGTGCTACAACTTCACTGCTGTAGGTTTTCTTTTTACTTCATAACACTCTTCTGCTTTTCACGTTGTTTATGTTATGTTATGCTGGATAATAGAATTACCGGAGATATTTTGAGAGTGACTGAAAAATGTCTTCCTTGGTTTACCTTGAGGGATCATATCTTTATGGAATCGCAGAAGCTGGAGATTGTTAAGGTCATCAGAGCCCATCCAGTGTGGATGCTGGATTGACACTCTTTTCTTTCCCTGTGAAAGCTGCTGGTGGTACGGTAGTGCAAGGAAATTTGCACTTTAATAGGACGCGTTTTCATGAAAGCTCAACCTGATTTTGTCTCCCTTTATGGTCCAAATATATACAGTGCTATACAGGCCGTACAAAATTACAGCAAGAAGTTGTGAATGATGTAGGAAATGAAAAATTCATCACAAAGAAGTAGGAGGGAGGCAGAGCTGTGCAACACTATACCTTTTGATATTAAACTCAGATATAGGCTGGAAAGGAAACTGGACTCAAAAGGTCTTAAGCAAAAATAAACTGAGAAGAAAAAAAAACCTAATTTAAAAACTTTTGAGTTTAGCATATCTTTAAAATGTTCATTCTTTCCCATTAAAAACCAACAACAAACACTTCCCAGTTGAAGACAGCACATCTAAATGTGGCTTTGTCCCAAATCAAGACAAACTGAAAGGGCTTCTGACAGTTCTTGGAAATGCTAGAGTATTCACACTAGAGAAAGCTGTGGGTTTTTTTCTTTCTTTCCATTTTTTCTTATTTTTTTTTCACACAGGGTGTGGAATCACTCATTCTAGGGCTGGTAAGTAGCATATATAGAATTTATAAGTAGAGTACAAACTAAAAAGAAGTCTTTTTATTTACTACAGGTGGCCTCTCAAGATAAAATCAGGTAGAGGGCAGGCAGCATTTAGCACAACATTACTGCAGCTGCTTTGCTCTGGTGTACTTGCCCCACATTGCATGACCTTTCAATCCTGCACCGCTGTGGAGAAATAGTGAAAATCAGAAATTTCATAATGCTGGATAAAATTTTTCCAGCTTCCATTTGGGCACATGGATTTTTTTTAATTCCTTGCAGAACCTCTAAATATTATCTCTATGGCTGTGTAGACAGCATGGATTCCTCCCCAGGCAAAGTGCATGCAGCGTGTGAAGAGGTGTATTTCCCTTGCCGCTTAAAGCTGGGCACGTTCCTTAGCACCTTTCAGAATTAGATCTGTAATAGTTATCAACATAAATAGCTACTGCCTATCTGCTCTCCTTGCAAAATGTGTTTTTTTAACAACACTGTCCTGGGACTTTGTGCTGGTCAGTAAAGCATCCACACTGGAAATTGTTTCCTGCTCCCTGCAAACACATTACTTAAGATCATGGCTGTAGCTCCACTCCTGTGCGCATTTGCAAATGAGCACCTGCACCTAACATGTGGGTTTCTAATCCTCTCATGCTAGATACCCTCAAATAATTTCTGTGTTTTTATAGGCACTTCTGTGGTGATCAGACTACTCTGAAGGCAGACCTGCAATGACCTATCTTTTCTTTCTTCCTTCAAACATATAATCTAAGTTTTCCCTTGTGGGTGGCTCCTCTTTCTTTTGTGTCATTGTAATTTCTTCATAGGTGGTACCTGACAAGTCCTTTTTTACCCTTAGAGTTTTTGTTCAGATTCCATTCACTTCAAAATATCATTACCATTGCAAACAAGGAAAATGTGTTTATCAGAAACTGCAAACTCCTTTAGGGCCTCATAGGATTAATCACGGTTATAAAGTTTTATTAAACACAATTTTTGTTTAATGACAAGCTCCACCAGTCCTTCCCATTCCAAACCAATCCTGTCCTAAGGGTGTATCTAGCACAGCAGATTGTTTTCAACAGACTCTCAAGACAATCCCTATTACTTTGTCATGCACAGAGATATTTTTCTTCCTGGATAATTTGAACTTCCTTAAAAATCACATCTGTTTCATACTTTATTTATTTGTAATTTAAATCCTTAAATTGAATCTTTCATTACTAACATCTGGGCTTGAAATGCAGCCCACTTGAAAAAATACAAATTTTATTTTATTTGTAGTTACCCCCCTTCACTCAGTAGCATTGGTACAAACATTCCCTGGCCAGAGGCAAAACAGCCGGGTATCTTAAAGCTGTGATGCCGTACCACGTGTAATATGGCTCACTTGAATGTCCCTGAAGTGACTGGCAATTTGCCCAGAATTAGACTGAATGCAAGTAATAAGCTGTAGAAATTCCACAATATTGACAATTAGATATCTCTATACAGCAGCAGCTGTGTATTGTTCTCATGGTATATTCCTCTCAAAGCACCTCCTAAAAAAAAAGAAAAAAAAGGAAAAGAAAAACCTGGCAGAAGGTTGCAGGCAGCAGAAAGGTAATATACATTATGTGAAATATCTCAAATTCAGATTAATAGGAATGTTTCTATTAGTACAGTTTTCTACGATAGAAATAATGGCTGAAACAAAATGCTGAGGAATTTCAAGTTTATAATGCCACATCTGTACTGCAAAATTGCTGTATTTTAAATATGTTTTCTGAGGAAGATACCTACCCTCTCTTTTCGTTCATCACATAAAAGGGAAATAGAAGCACGGGTTTGCCCTGGAATGCTGCTTGGGAAAAAGCTTCACCAGTCCTTTTGATAATTGCCCCCCAGACAAAAAGAGGCATTAGTGAGTGTCCCATACATGAAGGTCTCCACGAGGCTCAGCAATTTGACCTGGACGGGAAACGAAGAAAAGCTTTAATTTTTTACCTGATTTGAGAAAATTCAAATAGCTCTGAGGGACTCGCTGTAATAAATACATTTATGTTCTATCAATTCTCAATTCTCTCATGTTTCAAAGTTTATTTGTCAGCCTTTCTGCAGAAAATGTGGAAAATGAATTCATTGAACATTTATTTTATTTTACTCACAAGAAGCAGCTGCCCACAGTGAATGGATTCAAATTTTATTTTTTAAATCATACTTTAGAAGTTTGCATTATGAGCTATTTATCTTTGATATTTTGCCCAGTGGATATCAGCAGAGCTTGTTTCTGTCTGTTGCTAAGCTTGTCAAACTTTAGTTTTTATATTTGCCTTTATTGTAATAGAAATGATTATTTTAAAAGTAAGCTGCAGGTTTTTTTTCAGAAGTATCATAAAACGGAGGGAACAATAAGATGTCAAATTTTATATTGCAGATGCTAATTTATCAAGCTAATTACCAACAAAATGCAACTAAATTACTGATAATCTTGAGGCTGATTAATTCAGCAACGGAGATATTGATGAGTATTTAAAGGTTAGAGATAGGAGTGTTATGATGCAGGATTCCTTTCCTTCTGCACTTACTATCCAAGAAGAATTATTTCAGCACTGCATGGCATCTACAACGTTTTGACAGAGACGTGTGCTGTATGCCAAACAAATTGCTGGAACTAGGAAAGGCCAGTTTGTGCATTTTCCTGCATGCAGCAACCACCCCAAATTGCTGAAAGACAGGGAAATATTTTGCAGGGCACTGGATGTCCACCTTCCCCCCTCCTAACATCCGTCACGCATGCCCCTGATATTTTCATTTCCTGTTCTATATTGCCTCCTTTTGTGCAACTTTGCTGCCTTTCTTCCCTAGAAAAAAATAAAATAAAATACAAATGCAAGCACAATAAAAGCTCATGGCTTATGGTCTTCTCTACTGACTCAAGAAGCACGGGTGATGCAGGTGATGCCTAAATCCATCAGCCCTTTGGCTGGAGATGTTTTCTTCCTTGGCAGTGGGGAAAATATTTCCTCTGGGCTCCTGGCTGAACTGCAGGTGCTGAGGCTGCTGAGTCAGTGCCGAATGAGTTCAGACAGGATGCTTCTCAGGACCAGAAATGGGGCTGAAACAACCCCAAATAGAAGTCCCAAATGGCATTGCTTGGGCACTCCTGCCAGCAGCACAGCATTAGGTCCCCTTGGTGCAGAGTGCATTCCAACAAAGGAGGTTAAAAAGCCAATTCATTAATTGACTCCAGTACTGACTGTGTCCCTTTTATAACCTGTTATCAGCAGAAGTACAAGTGTGGTGTGGTAAGGAATATGATTATGGAGATTTCCTGGGAGAGGAATTAGCTGGCTCTGGTGGCGATCTCTGTTGTAATGAGCACGCTGCCATGTTATGAATGCAGTTACAGACCACAGTCATGGAAAGTGCAGATCTCCTCTGCCTCCCTGAGCAGCTTCATCCAGTTCTTGAAGGGTTAATATGCAGTTTACTATTGAATAACATAAAATGAGCTGTAAATAATGTAATGATATGTATTGTTAAGCTACATATACTGTACCAGGTGCAAGTACTCCCACTCCTCACTTAGATATAATCTGGGGCAGTCAACAAACACAGATGTATTTTAACAAAAAGAAAGAGGGAGGAAAAAAGATAAAGGAAGGATGAACAAGAAAAAAAAATTAAGCATATGTAGGATAATTTAACCTAGATAACAATCCAGGTAAAACCTGGCCTATTTTTTAGAGCCACTTTAACTGCACTGTGAAAAATACAATGGCATTTTGACTTGTTTTTGGAACATGCATGAGCCAAACACGTGTGGAAACACCTTGACAGGCCTTTTGTATAACTACAAGAAAACTGATAATCCTAAATCAATTACATGGGGGAAAATATGAATCTTTGAATACTAGTAATTATAATTGTTATTTTTCACTTTTGTAGCACCTGCAAATGATGCACTGTATATATAACAATGATTCAAAAAGCCCTAATTAACTGTTTATTTTTTTCTCCTTGTTTGCTGGCTGTAACCAGTCTGCATTAATTGACAATTTATATGTGTGTGTATAGATATAGATGTACATTCCACCCTCCTACCCCTCCTGAATGTTTTCTGTTACTTCAAACTGCCTGGAAATCATGCATGATTGAATTTGCCTCTTCTATGTTGGTTCGTAAACCCTCATCAGAGACTCTTTACTGAACTTCCAGTAACACCCAAGGGATGTAAAAGGATGGTAGGATATTCTGGGCTGATCCTACCTAGTGGGGACAACTGCGGTCCCTTCTGTAGCACAGTGACACGGCTCCTGACTAATAGTGCCAGTCAGAATTCCTAACTGCTCCTACCAAATGCGAAAGAGCTGATTTTGGAAGACCTCCAGCCACAGCTTTCCACTGCTGACAGATTACTCTGGGCTATTCATGGAGCAAGATTAGCCTGACCACCATGAAGAAAACTCTTTGTTCCGTGTCATTACCTAGGACGGGTTGAACCACGCTATGGCAAAGCTGCATTGGTGAGCTGAATTCGCACAGAAATTGGATCAGTGATCATTCTGCAATTATGCTATTATAATCTGAGAGGGTGGGGGCGGTGGATTTGTTGGGGTTCTAGGTGGGGAATATGAAATGAAGCGAAGCATGGCAGAGGGAGCAAAGGGACAGCTTGCAGTGGGCACAGTTAAGGGTTTTTAATGTGGGTGCGAGCGTGCAGTTGCCATAAAAGTGAAAACACAGAGGAGCTTTGCACTGAAATGAAAATACAGCCGTGCCCAGGTGGCAGCTAAAGGGTCCCAAGCCTTGGGTAGCTCCGCACAGCCAAGCGGCTCCAAAGGCACCGAGACAGAGCCGGCCGGAGCCAGCAAGGAGGCACGACAGCGCCACACAACGCGAGAGCAAGATGGCTGCTGTAACCATCTGCAGGACATCAAAGTCTGCTGCCTGATGGCAAGTGGGCTGCCAAAGCTTCTAAAGGCTTTGGCGCCTGCATGTAAATCGGATGCAAACTGTCCATCTGCTGCATGGCACAAGTGACAGCTGATTCTTTTTGCAGTCCGTAAGATGAACTAGACCTAAGCCAATCCGTCCCTGTTCCTAATCACACAAGGTTTGTCCTACCAGTTTCATTAGCCAGACACACGAGATACAGTATGTGGTTTTTCATTTTGCTCAGTACGTGACACTATAAAAAACAATGCTGGGGACGGGCTGTGAAACCAAATGGGACACACTGCTGCTACTGCAGAGAAAGCATATTGGCAATGTTCAAAGCATATTGGGGCATAACAGTAGTCTAAAAACCCCAATATGGATTAGGACAGCTGACCAGATGTCTTGACTGACATTTTTTAACACGATTCAAGGGTGTCCCTACAGTACATAAATGCAAACTATACATCTGTGTACATTTTTTTTTTTTTTTCCACTGGAAATACCATGCGTGGATGCTTTGATTGTAGCTGACAGTTCCATTGTGAGGAGAGAGCTGCATGATGCTGGGGATCCAGACTTTTCCTCAGAGAAGCTCTCTGGAAAAAGTTTGCCTTGGGTCACTGTGCAAACAGGCTCAAAAGAACTGTTGCCTTCAGCAGGAAGTTACCTACTCCTCATCAGATGGGTGGTGGGAACTTGCAGGGATACTGTGATGAAAGTGGGGGATGAGATGTGATATACTGTTATAAAAAGGGAATGTTGTTCTTTTCTAGAGGGATCCCAAATTTAGAAACTAGGATTACTATCAAAACATAATGACTCGGCTGTGCAATTATTTGTGAGAAGGAGAGAGCAGGGATGGTCAAAGTGGGGAAAGCGCTGCAGGTGTATTGAGGAGCAAGGAACGAAGAAGATGAAAGAATACAGAAGTTTCTCATTTCTCACTTCACAGTCTTCAGAGCAGCAGACAAAAATGAAATGTATGTTGACACTCTCTGCCCAGAGCTCCTTATCACATTAAACTCGAGAAGCAGCAATATTCACTTTGAACCAGAGCACAGAGCCTATCCCATGTATTTGCATAAACCGAGTCAGTGTCACTCCCCTTGGTTTGATAGAAACTGTGTATGTGCATGTTTACACCCATACATAAACTTGTGTCTAAACTTGCTCCCCTTTGGCTTTTTGTTCGTTGCTGTAACTTCATTAGGAGCTGTGCATGCAGAACTTGCCCACCCAGAGCCCATACCCAGATATCAAGGTATGCTGAAGATCATTCTGAATGAATTTTAGTCCAAAATATGTTTCTTCCCTCCCCTGTCCCTGCTTCCAAGTGCAGAGAAAGCTAAATCCTGCCTTCCAGTATAATGGGGACCTATGTTATGCAATTGTTTGAACTCTGCTCTGTCCCTGCTAGACTTAGCACTGAATTTGTTCTTCTGATGCTTCTTGTTTGCCTAACAGAGGTATAAAATTTATAGTGTTTGCGTGGATGAACACAGTACCAAATAAACTAGTTGGTTTCTTGTATACTCCTTGGTTTCCTGGTAAATGTAAAATAGTGTCTGAATTTATGTTTGCTTTGATACAATTGTTTCTTTCATAAACTTTTCCTTTTCTTAGCATCCAGCTTTAATCTGCACACAGAAACAAAAAATGTTCTTATAAACCAAAAGGCCCTGGAGTGTCAGTGAGACCATAGATAAAGTTCTGTCCAGCATCTGCATGGGTGTTTTCTGCTGTGTCAACTGCTTGGCTGTATATTTTATGGAAAAATAATTCTTATTTACCACTTTTGATAACGTAAAGCTTGTGACTCCTAGTGATAAAACTTAGTGGTTCTTAAGCTCAGAAATTATGTACCCACTCAGATTTGCAGTATGTCCTTAAAAAGGCATGTTCCCGTGATCTTCAGTTACCTTTGTCCCTATTCAGATTTTGCACGTTTACTTCAAAGTTAGCTCTGATGCCTTAGCTGAATCTAAGGGGTAAAACTTTCTCTGTGGACTTGATGATAAATTTGCCTGTGTGGAGGATCCAGGGGATAGATGCTTGCAGGCTCAACCCTGACTGCTCACTGCAGCAGTGATGAAACCAGAGGATTCCACAGCAACAGCAAATACTGAATGCCCCATCTTTTGCCTGCAGGTGTCCTTCATGCGGCCCTGGAAGGCTTTCCGATGAAAGGGGTATTGGCATTGCTCATAGTCAGAATCCTCCCAGGCTTGCCTCCCTCTGGGCTTTGGCCTCCCCCAGCTGCAGCCCAGCCTCCACTGCCCACGAAAATGGCATTATCCCATGAAAAAGATTTTTTCATGGTGCAGTTCAAAGCTGGGAATTGTGTGCCAGAACAACTGGCCCTTGCATGGTCCATCTTGTTCAGACATCTATGTTCAGCCTGCTATGTCGGTCACCTACATTAGGAGGGTAAAAATTAGGTAAGATAGAGTTTTAGATGAAGCAGTGCAAACCTCTGAAATGCTAACTGTCTAGTTTTGTCTGAATGGGATTCAAGAGAAATCTCGATTCTTGAACACGGAAAATCATTCTTGGTCTGGGTGGTGATAAGCACCTGCGTACCTAAATATTAAAACATGAACTGGCAAGCCACTGATAATGTGCTAACATGACTTTTATGCTTATGTTGTTAACTATAAAACTGGTGATATAAAATAGAGAGTGCTAATAGGGTACACCGAACTGCTTAGGTGCACCACATAATTCACTTGTCTTTCCCCACATTACTTTATTTGTTCTTTGCTGGCTGCTGGAAAATCACTTATGGAAAATCACAGATGAGAAAATGTCCAGGATGGAACATATAGGTGTTTTCTTTGTTTTTAGTTCTGTACATGTATTGTGCCTTTCAGAGAGGTCCAGAGATTGCTGGGATTTTATGATGAGATTGTAGGCCCTACTGCAAAACTGCACTAAATAGACACATGTATAAATTGCTATCATGCTGTTGCATCAATAGATCAGCTTATAGTGCTTTTTAGACTCTCTTTGTCTTGCTATTTTCATTCTATTCAGGAACTGAGCATCAAGATGGATATTTAAAATACAGCTTTTGATTTACTGATCTACAAATATACCTCTGACTTTCACACATGGGCTATTATACCTGACAGATTTGTCTTCTTGGACTTTACTTTTTATTATTTCCATAAGGAAGCTTCTTTCTGCAAACTGGATGGGGATTTTGACCCAACAAAAACTCTGACCTCAGAATGTGCCTGTCACCAATGGTTATTGGAATACCTGATTTTTTACTTTAGTCTTCTAACTCAGAAGCTCTGTGAAAAGAAAATTCATCACAGCCGTCATTTCAAAGCAGTTTCAGGAATCCTCTGAAATATATATAGTTCCCTACATCCCTGAAAATAGGAATTAATATTGTATCTTGACATTAGATTCAGAAACACAGATAACACATTTTCTAAGGATGTCGCCTTGCTTGGAGCCTGAAGAAAGGAAAAATTGTCTCTTACTTCTACCAGTGAATAACGTAAACAGGGGTACAGACACTGAATAAGCAGGTTTTGCCACTGTACTGTATCCCGGGGAGGAGGGGACTTCTGTGGGAAGGGTGAGAGCCCAGGGTACGTGCTGGTGGTTGACTGGCCTGCAGGCATGCAGTCCTGCCTTGAATCCATGCCAATGCAGAGGGGCCACTTAGTGTTTGCCTCCCTTTAAATGCAATGAAGCTTAATGCATAAATGGGGTAAAAGGCTCTTAACTATACAGAGACAGCATTTGCCTTTTTCTTTGATCTCAGTTCAGATCTACTATTTTATACTTTTTGCATTCAAATGAAAGAACTCAGTCTCCTATATTTTATATTTTTGTCATCATATAGACTGTTCTTTACAGTCCAGTAATTATGAATGGTTCAATAAACACATAGGGATGCGATCAAGTCACAGGGCTAAATAATATATATTTAGTTGTATAATTCAAGACTGAACATTAGGCAATATCTTAAAAAATCTAGCTGTCTGTCTATCCATCTGTCTGTTCACTGCCAAGGTTACTTATGTAGAAGAAAGATTCTAAATTGTGCAGAATCTTTCTCTGTCACCTATCCTATTGGTCAAATCCTACCATCCCTATTTAGTTACACTCCGACAGCCTCCTTCTCTAGGGTACCTTCCCGGTGCAATAGAGAGGCATTGCAGCCTGCATACTGGCCCTAAGTTAGCACACATCATTGCTCAGACTATGGAAAAGCTGATTTGGATCTGTTCATTGCACTGTGGCAATCCAGTGCAAACCTTGCCTGGCATGAGCTTCTCATATGATACCAGCACCTTTTGGGCTAGTTTTTGTGCAGCGCAATGTAGCACAAGGGTTTTTCTGGTGGAAACGAAGTAGCTCCTGACAAGATTAGGGAAAACACTGCGGACACTTTTCACTGACATTTTACCTAAGGAAAAGGAAGATTACAGCATACTCAAACTAAATCACGTAGCACAGGGAATGTCCTCATTTTCAGACTGCAGAGCAGAGAGATGTGCTGCAATTGCTAAGGTAATGGTTGCTGCCACTCAACTGTTTCCTCGAAATGCAGTCACTCTGCCTCTTTATTTTTGGGCACTTTTGCATGCATAATGACATCCATCCATTTAAAGGCAAATGTACTCATAGTTTTAATGGGTTTCTGTTCATGGCATACTGACAGATACTCTCCTTACTTTGAATTTTTCCTTTCTTTTTGTAATTTGGAGCTAGCCATTGGCTTGGCATGGTCCTTGTATGACCTATTATAAGCATGGAGTACCTCCGCTCTCCGAACAGCTGCTCAGCGTCTTCCCAAGCAGGGCCTCTCCATGTGCATTGTAAAAAAGTATACTTTTTAATGACGTGTTTTTACAATGGATTTGTCACATAAATAAGGAGTGAAAGAGAGCTTGCTGGTCTGTTAACTTGCTTCCTTGTAAAATTAAGTAATACTCAAGAGTGCATGCTCTAGATCCACAGACAGTCTCATTAAAAATATCACAAAAGATGGGGTTTGCACAGCTACTCATGGGAGACTTCATAGCCTATATGGCTTCTGTCACCTTTCAAATGTTTACACATGCTCTTCTTTCTTGCTTAGCTTTTATTTAAGCCAGCGTGTTGTGTATGTGCATTCTCTTTTTAACTTTTTACTGTCTTTTTACTGTCTACTGTCTTTACGCCTTAGAATATTATAAGCCTTTCTGAATCCCCCTACTATCCTTCCCTATTAGTTAGTCCTATAATATTAAACGTTTTTTCATGTTTAGTTTTAAAATACTCTTTTTTTCTCTTTAGATATCAAACTCAATTCAGTCAAGCATTGCCTAACCTGTTGCCTCTGCTCCCACAGAGCTGTGTTTTTTCAGCACAGTCTCAGGGCAGGAAATGGATATTTAATGTTTCATTCCTGATGTATCTCCATAATTTTAGAAGGACGGAATCCTTTCCAGATGTCCATTTTACTTACATAACATTGTAAGTGTGGAAACAGTGTGCTACAGAAAAAGCACAGTTCTGAGAGGCAAAGTTTCAAATAATTATTAGCGAGATCTATTAACTTCATTTCTTTTTTTTTTTTTTAATTAAAACTTGAGAAATTGCTTTCCTTCTCAGTCACAATGATTTTCTCCACTCCTTATGTTTCCCAGTTAAACACTGTGTGTGAATTTACCTCCTTTTTGAAATCATTAATAAAGTTAGATTCCAAAGAGGCTTTTAGAGTATATGATAATTGTAATACTTATGTTATGGTGCATCTTCAAAGCTGAATATAATGATTCACAGAGCCTACCTGTAAAATTGTGTCTGGAATGAGTTGAAAGGGGAATTATATTTTTTTAAAACAAAAATATTTTTTGCAGAATCTGAATTTTTAAAAAAGCAAGGTTTCTTAAATCCCAGCTTTGCTTTTCACCATTCATTTTTTATTTAAATTTTTTTCATTTCACTTGGCTTGCAAACCTTGTAATAAAATACTTCTAGGATCAAAGAAAGATATTTTTATCATATTATCTCATTTTCTTTTATTAAAATAGAGAACTGTTTTAAGTTATATTTGGTCAAAAGTATAGGAGCCTCAGACATACTTTCAGTATTTTTCTGAAAGCACAAAAGATTGCTTAAGCATGGGATGACACTCATTTAGAGGGACACCAGACCTCATCTGGAACAAAACAATGCAATTCTTCTTGCAGTAGCAGGAACTCTCCATGGCATTTTCAGAAATCTCATCTTATAGGCAAGAGCAATATTTTCGTACAAAGTAATTCCAAAATAAGAGCCTTGCATTTCATTTTATTCATCACAGTGGAGTTTAGGGTGCTCAGGAAATGAAGGCCAGGACCCTAGGTAATAGTCTATTCAGGTCAGGAAGGCTAATTAATATGCAGACTCTAGCTATGTTCCCAGTGTTTTGTTAGAAGACTTGGTTTATTTGGTCATTGACAAATGCTACCTAATGGAAAAGATTCAGCATTTGGAGTGGCAGCATTTTCTTACATATACCCATGTGAGGGGGATAAGGAGCAAGTCCTTTATAAACTCGGGGATAGTGCAAAATTTTTTACAAGTGTTACAGTTGAAAGAGTAATCTGTATTACATACCAGTCTCAACAAAGATGAAGAGAGAAAATATTTGAAATTTATTCTATTATTCCTTGACAGATTTCCCATTAGAGTTTGAATAAGGCATGTAACCCTTACAAGTCATGGTCTTCTGTTAAAAGTGTATCTCTGTAGCTCCTATTTCAGACGTGTGTGTTTAAAAGACACCAGCAAATTCTCTATGAGAAAGAACTTCAGCAATATGTATCTTACAGAATTTATTTCTCTTATTCCTTCTGGAAATAAAAAATTAAAAGCAACACAAGCCTTATTGTGCTCATGTGCAAAATATCTTGGATAATATAATAAGGTACAGACAGGAGTCACAATAATTTATATTGCTCTTGACCATGAAAGTTGCCTCAGTGACTACAAAGTCAGATATTCTTACAGACCATATTGGAATACTGCTTATGCACACGCATGGCACCATAGGGCAGGGTTGTAAGCATGTGTGAGTGGAATTAGTCTAGGCAGGATATTACACTGCGTACTCCATGTCAGGTTAGGTCCATGCTGTCCTTAGGTGTTGGGTTGGACAACAACTTTAATGATTTGGAGCTTGATCTGTTAGATCTCCCAAACTTGGCTCTTCTTGAACGTAGTAATTCTTCAAATCTTGTTCAGAGCTAGGCTAATAGCTTGTGGTTCCAATGGAAAGCATGTGTGGCACAGTTATGTCCGACTTCTGGTTTGTGCTTCATTTGTCACAGATCTTATAACTTCTGAGCACAATAGCTATACAAGTGAATAAAAAAACCTTCTCCAAAAGAGTGGTGATGTGTTGGAGATGGTGGAGTCATCATTCATGGAGATGTCCAAGAACTGTGTAGATGTGGTACTTAGGGACATAGTTTAGTGGGCAATATTGTTGGTAAGGGAACAGTTGAACTAGATGACCTTAGAGGCATTTTCCACCCTTAATCAATCTATGGCTCAATGATTCTAAGAACTGCAGATCTGGGTCAAAGGTATTGTGAGAGATACTGCAAAACTGCAAAAGGAATCTGGAAAACTATTCTGACACATAAGTGGAAAATCCACCTTATTCGGAGAGTTAATCTACTAAATGCAGCATGGGTAGCAGGGTGATACCAGAAGTTGTATCAATGTCTTGTCTATAACAATCTATTTCTGGAAACCACATCACTGCAAACTGTTTGTAGCTTAGACTCACTGAGCTATTTGAAGATTTTAAAGATGTTATCATTATTAATGATACATAAACAATGTGAGTTAAGACATTGCTTGTCACTTTAGTAGAAGTGGAGCCAGTGGCTCGTCTGAGAGATGGTGTCTTCAGTGTGTACATGAAGATAATGAGTGAAATACAGAAAATATCATCCAGTCCTTAGCAATTCGGACACTGTTGTTTTACAGATAACCCTATCTTTTAGAATAAAAAAGAATCCTAACCACTAACACTTATCAAATATCTATCTTAACATTCACTGATTCTAAAACACACTGAAAGGCAGACAACTTGAGATGAAAGAGCCAACAGGCTGATTGGAGGCTTCCTTTGTCACTGGAAAATTCTCATCTCATTGATATTTGTTTTGGTCCCCACATTATTTTCATTTGTACCGTTTAAAACCTCAAGCTGATTCCTCCTTCACATTCCACTGGAAAGAAAAGAATCACAGTGTCTATGGATATGAAAATTAATATTTTTTTAGAAAGCTAATAGTACATACATGTTGTGTCATTTGTTTAAGTTTCTTACAGGATTAAGCATTCATGATTACTCTAACTTGCATTCTGTTTCTGTTTCTTTGCTTTTTGTTTTTTACATCTAGGTGGAGCAATAAATATATCTCAAGTTGGTGCATGTATAAAGCAGATTGTTATAAAAATGTCTTTTATTTAGGTTTATTTACACAATTTTTCTAGTCATTTATAGTTTTACATATTTTACAATAAGGATAACTGCATCCAGCAAAGCCAAGGCATTATTTTTTTTTCTATTGTTTGAGAAGACCTTTTTTTCCTACCCTTTTTTAACATTTCAGAAAATAAGTTGGTTAGGAAGGTTCTGAATTGATGAAGACTTTCTGTTTTGCTCTTAAAATGTAGCTCTTAAAGTACATTTTTCTTTACAAGCTTTTGATATATTCATGGCTGTGCTTCTGTTACTCAATATGAATAATGTCTGGCCACTGGATAGACATATATTTATTTACAATAAAAACTGACATATTAATTATTCCATTCAGTAGACAAGTATCATCATAAAGACTGGGCTTATAGAACATAGCAGGCATCACAGCAAAAATCATAAATACTGTAGTTTTGTTTAGCTTGACAATGGCAGGTAATAGACTATCATTTCTGCTCCCTTAGCTACTGTATCCTTTTCTATCCATCATTGTTTATTGTTATTATCACACTTATTTCAGCATTCTTATATCAGCAGCATTTAGTGACATAGCGAAAACAAGGTTCAGAAAGCCTGAACTTTTAATTGTGATGAGAAATAAGTTAGCTTAATTATTCTATGTAAGTAGAAAAGATGTGGTTTGTTCTTCTTCCTAAGTCCTTCCTTCCTAATCGCAATTCAACACCCTTTTTAAGCATTGCTATGTATGAACTTCATGCTGCTAGACAAATAAATTCTTTGGAAAAATGCACATTTTTATTTGGAAATAATGCCATCTCTTTGTTAGATTTGCAGCAATCCTATTTTGCCTCTACTGTTTTTAAGTCGAAAATGAAAAATTATATAGAAGATGTTTGTGCATCATATTGTGCTGAATGGTATGTAGGTCAGCATGCTGCACCATAGCAGATAAGGCACAGTGAACAAGTGTTCTATGTACTTACAAGCAAATATCAGTCATAATAGAAGTAGACAGATCTACAAGAGCGTTTTGGCTTAGGAAATGTTTCTTGTCATTAGCATTTAAAAAAAGCTATGAGATTCAGGCCTATCAGCACCGATTCACAGCAAAGCCTGGCTTGCACAGGTTGTTATCTGTTCA
This sequence comes from Meleagris gallopavo, assembly GCF_905368555.1. Lineage (NCBI taxonomy): Eukaryota > Metazoa > Chordata > Aves > Galliformes > Phasianidae > Meleagris > Meleagris gallopavo. Next base: position 34,561,956 of record NC_139409.1, read on the forward strand.
GTACAGAGGTGCAGCTGGTTAGCAAATGGATTTGCAGATTTTTTTTTTTTTTTTTTAGCAGGGATGAGTAAAAAGGCAAAGAATCAGGTACTTACAACCCATTCAGAATGTAACAATTTTGTTTGTGTTATAAACCAAACCTTCTGCTTTTTTTTTTTTTTTTTTTTTTTTGCAAACTGCATTATTTTTAGAAACAGAACCAAGAAAAAACGGCTGATTTAAAAAAAAAAAAAGTCTTTATTCACATTCCAGTTTCCCTAAGGGCTCCAATATCCATGAAGTAATACCAGCGAAGGGAGCAATGAAGACTGCAGACTTCCATGATTCACTTTATGATGCTGCTTTATTGTGTTACCAGTCAAGTCACAAGGCAGTTTCTAATATTTTTAATTTTTTATTCCATCCTTAATGTGTTCTCAGAAATGTGAAGGCAAAATATATGACTGATTCCCCAATGCTGTGGCTGAAGTTTTGGGTAATTTTTATTTCACGTGGAAGTGGAATCATTCCTCATGGAGTCAACAATCAGGACTGATACTGAGGGTAGCACAGTCATACCTGAATTGTAGAGAGCAGTGTTGCACAGCACACTGAGCTATTTGCATGGTGTTTGGACTGGGTTTCTTTCTTAAGGTAAAATGCAATGCATGACCTAATAGAAATGATCATCAGGTATAGTAATGCTCTTCCTTCTGTATGGCAGAGAAAAAGCCTATAAAGCAGGTAGAAATGGTTCCTGAACAAGCTTTCTTGGCCAGGGTGGGGATGGTGAAAGGGGTGTCCTTCTACCAACCCTGTGTATAGTAGAAACTATTGGAGCTTGATGCCCCAGTGAGGACGAGAACTCCTGCTTGAATTTCCACCAAGCTCTCCATGACCACAGCGTAAAGTTGGATCTGAGGCCTGCACTTTGGAAGGCAGGTAGGATGACTGCTGACCTACTCTGGTGCTTGTTAGCTGAAAACCAGCTCCACAGTGCATGAGCTTATGGAAAAATGGCTGTGTACATGAAAATATAAGGGCTAGAACAGTCTTTCAGTAGGTATGCATGTGAACTCTACCAGGTACCTGCAGCTGAAACAAGATAGCATGCCACATGAACCTGTCAGCAAAGAAGGCAACAAACCACCTAAACAAACAAAAGAAACAATGCAACAGTTTAAACTTTGCATGCAGTGCTCCAGTAAAAACAAACCAAACAGGGCAAACAAGTCACAGAGACTCTTCAACATGTCCCTGTTAAGGGATAAAATTGCTCCAAGTTTTAGAGCAGTGTTAAGCATACTCCTCCTAAGTATAAACCAAACATCAACATTTTGCAAATTCCGTTCTTATAATGTGTCCAGAGAAGAAGGAACTTGGAAGGTGGTCATTGGTGAGAACATTGCTGAATGCCTGCAGGCAGAGAACTAAAGCTTGAAATAAAAGCAGTAAATAACTGTGAACAAGTGTCAATGAAAGGATTTGATTGAATACTTAGGGACTATAAGTACTGAAACTATGAGATGAAATATGTAGTAAGTAGTTATATAGCTGGCTTAGAAAAAGGAAAGAAAAGATATTTATGGATGGACAAGTGAGAGCAGAAAGGAATCATAAACAAAGTGTCATGGAAAGTAGTACAGCTAAATATTTAGGTTTTGATTTTGCACAGAGAAGTGCTAAAAATGGAGAAATAAATGAATCAGAAGAATATAATTCAGGATGAAGCATCTTGCTGCAGTTCTGCTTTTAGGCAAGCAATACCTTATTCAATGTATTTTAGATATGAATCCAGTGACTCACTAAATGTGAAACTCCTGTCAATCTTTTCAAGTAAAAGTGGAGACAAAAGTGCCTCTCCAAATCAAGTCAATTATGGTACCTATTATTCTTCCTTAATATTAGTTCAGATTTACCAAGTCAATATTATTCTCTGCATTTCCTGCTCTAAATTCAGCTCACTGAATTTAATAAACATTCTGCGGGTGTAACAGAGAGCAACGTTTTGCTTAGGAGCTACAAAGAGCACCAACTCCAACATGATTTTCATAGTTCAGTATTTTATATTTTGTATCTTGCCATTGCTATAGAAGCAGGTCTATAATAGTGCATGCTTTGCTATTGGCTGATGTAGGAAAGAGTGCATGAAATTATCAGAATTTATAAACTATAACAGATAACGTTTTCATGTATGTTCATGGAAGAGGAGGAGGATACCCTGGTTCTTGCTTGTTCATTGACAATACCTGACCTGGTGGACAGGGGACGAGATGTGCTTTGCTCTTGAGTCTGCTTTTTTTGTGAAGGTTTGTTGGCAGGAACAACTCTAGAAATGGCAAAATTTGAAAATGTCATCTGTAAGGGACAAATATTCCAAAGGTACATTCAGCAGTTAGCTGCAGGTTTAGTGTGGTGGAGGGATGTGGATATGGGAACTATGGCAGAGATAATCAGAGGTGGTTTCCCTAGGGAAAACAGAGGAGAGAATTATTTGCTGTGTCTCTGCTACCTCAGTCTCACTTCAGCAAAACTCAAGGTATCCAAACCATTTCAAGTCCAAAATATTCTTCATAACTCAAGGAGTGTAGAGCTACATATTATCTGCACAACAGCCATCCTAACAGCTTTTGTTATCATCATGGATCTGTTTGCACTGTAATGAAGACACAGAGGAACATGATTTTGATTTTGGACATGAGTAAGTTTTAGACATTCAAAACTGTTCTGTGTGTCAATGATGATGTGAAGTATTTCCTTCTCGCCTGTCCCACTTTTCCTACTTACGCATATAATGAATGAGAAAACATTGCAGGCCGTGTTTGCGGCAGCAGTGTAGCTTACTATTTATGCCTGGGAAACAGGGGTCAGAACATCAGCTGTTGTAAAATGGCATGATGCCACTGCCATAAACCGAGTTATAGCAATTTACACCAGCTGAGGACTTGGACCTAGATTTTTAGGGACATTTGATTAAACAATACCAGAGCAAAACTCTGTTTAGCCAGTTCCACATTTTACCTGTGACAGTGACCTGTACCTGAGATGTCAAAGGGAAAAAACTAAACAAACAGAGGCAAGAGACATAGTCTTAGACTACTTGTTTCCAAAGCTGGACAAGTCAAGTCTGTATGTGTAAGTAGAAATCCACTGTTTTTTTCTGTTCTAATGCAGATCAGAACTTGATCTTGCTTCTATCAGCGCTGCTGAGGTCTTTGGTATGAGTGTCAGGATTAGGGCTTTACTTATCACAGAGCTAAATTCAGCCTTACAGTAAGTGGAATAAGAGTTGATAAGGAAATACTTATAATAATCTTATTTTAGGTTTTATATTAATCTACCATAGTTGCTTTTAAGTATGGTACTGAAAACTGGGAAATCAAATTCTTCCACTAAGAGCTGATGGAGGTATCTGCTTTTTCCTGTGTTATATGACAAATGTAATAAGAAGGAAAAGTAAATAATGAAACAAGTACAGCTATCAAAAGGTGGGCAATGAAAAATGACAAGATGTGAGCAGCACTTATCTTGTAAGGATAAAGAATGTTGCATGGATTGTACCTTATTGTACCTTTAAATATTATTGGTCAAATTTGTAAAATCCTTCACATATTCTTTGTACTTTGAACTACTACTACTAGGCACTAGAGTCAGTCAGAGTTTAGATTTGCAGGAATCTTCCAAGTATAAGTAATTCTTTTCCCACTCAAAATAAAGATTCATATTCTTAAAGCTATTCCTAATTATATTAGTGTAATTTCCAGCACTGGCACGATGGGAAAAAGAGGCAAATGCTAAGCAATTAAAAACACCAAGATCATAATATGCAATTGTTTGTTGGTTAACTCACAGTTATTTGCCCTTTTAAAACTGCAGATACAATGTGAAACACGGCTAGAACAATTAGATGTATTTCTGTGATTGGACCGTGCTCAAATTCATGTCTGAAAATAATGAGTAGGGAAGAGAATGGTCTGAGAAGAGGAAGAGAAGAGCCTAAGAGTTGCAATGTGGAAATGTGGTTAAACAGACCAAATAATGTCTGGAGTGGGAAGTGATACCAGCACATGATTTGAATTATGGATAATAAAGTATCTCCTGGAAGAGCCCAGAAGAAAGATTGATTCCTGTTCTGGTAGCTTGACTCAAAAAAAGCTCTTTGGCCATTTTTTACTTTGCCTTCCTTGTCATTTTATTCTACCTAACATTTAATTTACAAAAAAATCCTCATCACAATCCCTGGATGCTATCTTCTTACTGTTTCACCATTAGATTCTTTTTCAGAAGCACCAGGGCAATGTAGTGGTAATCAACAACTATATTTATTACTGTAAGGTCACACAATAATCACTTTCAGTCTGTAATCAGCATTTACGGATGTTTGCATAACTGAGGGGGATCCTTGTTTTGAAAGACATTTCAGAAACAAAAAGCAACCTTCACTGGAGAATCTGCTCAACCACCCCTTTTGCATGCTTCTGGCTCATCCTGCTTTCTTTCAGCTGTTTGCTCAATTACAGACAATAGAATACACCATCCTGATGTGAAACAAAGGCTTCTCAAAGTAATGGACTTATTCAGGCATTTGTGGTAAATAACAACATCTGAATTAAACAATTCTGCTGGATTGCAAATGCAGGAAACATATATATATATGTGTGTGTACAAATACACACTTTTGGAGGTGTTCATTTGGCAAATTAATAACCTAAAGGATTCCCAAAGCAAAATAAACATGAGTAATGATTTATATAAAAAATCTTTTCTTTTGCATTAAGACATCTTTCCATGCAAATAGGGCAGATCAGGGCTTTTAAATACAAGAAAGTGAACTGTTTGCTTACTGTGCTGTGCTGCTTCACAGCAAAGAGTAACACAGGGGTTCGTGCATGTACTTTTTGGAGTAATTGCTTTCATTGTAAAATGGAAGCTTACAAGCTAGTGCTTTGTAATTTCGTTATGAAATTAACTGATTAGTGCATGTATTCCTGTAGATTCAAATATTTTATTGGTGTGGAGTGCAAGGTATGAAGGTCATTCCTCTGCCACATCTGTCTAAAGTATACATATGGGGCAAAGAAAATGAAGTCAAAAGGAAATTTACATACAAAGAAAGTCTCAGAAACGAAGGCAAACTATCCTTGATGTTAGAGCTTGTCTTGCTTTATGCAGGAATTCTGTTGTTACTTTTGAAAATGTAAAAGCGGTTCCAAAGCACATTGGCACATGCATGAAACTGCAATACTCACTTGGCAGTGCTCATTCCCACTGCTGGCAGTGTGGCACATATACCTCTTTAGCCTCTTCCTCTGTTGTTTTCTGCACAAGAGCCAACCATTGTGGCTACTCATGAGGCAAGGCTGGCAGCTGAAGGACCCAGATGCCAAGCTCTGGATTGTATGTCTGTTCGGTTTGTGGCTGGTCTCTTCCCTGGCATCTGCCCTGGCATTGCAGCAGGCTGTGCAACCGTCTGTGGAGTTGGGTTCAGGATTAGTCTTCTGCTGGATAGCATGCTCTTCTGGTCACTGTTTGCCTTTCGAATTACCCTTGATTATGAGGAATGTGTTTCTCTCATGCATACTCCACCCAAGACGTGTACTTGGTTAGTACAGTCTGACGGCTGAAAAGGGGTGCTCCTCTTCACCAGCACAGTACGTTTTCTGCTTTAGATCAGAATGGGATTAGTTTGAGTCACATAAAGCCAACCACCTTATCTCAGCTCAGAAAATTTTCAATTTTAATATGATAACATACTTGTGTGTCTTTTGTGAGGACACGCCCCAGGCTCTAGTGGAGGCCTGAGGACCACCATCACTACTTTGTATTAGCCCACATGCCCACAAGACCCTGTTGGGGTTCTGGCTGATTCTTAATCCATTGTAAGCTTCACAACTGAACAATATGAGGAATTTGTTTCTCCTTTGGGGCATACGGTTTTGACATTCAGAAAATTTAGAAAGTGATTTAAGCAGGGCATATTCCGGTACAAAAAGAACACTCACTGCTAGTGTGCAACGTCTTTTCTTGTACTTTGTCGACATAAAATTGTTAAATTTTCTGAGAGTAGGCCTTACTTTTTAGTATATATTATCCCATATATGTTTTTCCTTATATCTGATCAAAATCTACCCTCTTTCATTTTAAAACTTTTCTCCCCTGTCCTATCACTGTACTCCCCGATTAGGCTTTTGCCACTTTGCCACTGACATTTGAAGCCTAATCTTCAAGAGCATTTCTTTCCGCTAGAGTACATGCTACCCTATCTAATTAATGATATAACTCCAAGTTTATACATTCATATGTGCATATATCAAGAAAAGCAGGAAAGCTGATAAAATACCTTGAAAGAAAACCTGTTTTGAATCCTCCAGTCTATAGAAACCATGCCCGATTCTTTTCTAAAATAAGATATGTGTAGTAAGAAAATGGAGAAATTGATTTTTTATCAGACAACTGGTAAGCTCATAACAGATACGGGGAAGATGTGTCAAATATAACAGCTGAGGATGTTCACCCAGTCTGAAGAGAACTGTCAACATAAAGGCTCATGTACTTGTAACAAATAGTGTCTCTTACCATGAATTCTGGGAAGAGAATATTGGCATGGATGGAACTTGGCCCAGTGGGGCATATCTTACCTTTTTATGCTACAGAACACCAATATGGCTGCAACCATAGCTAAAAATAGAGAAGATACTACACTAACAGAGTTTATTTTTCCCCTCTCATACTAGAAAATGTGTCTTGTGTCTGCTCATATTTCATATGGCTAGAATTGCAGAAGTGCAGGAGGGATGCAACACACTGCAGCTGTGTGACTGATGCCCCAAGGGCACAGCTGGTAGCACACACTCATCATGTCAAAAGAGATTGTCACACCATTTATCAAAACCTGCCACAAGCATTGTGTCAGCTACAGAGTCAGTTCTATCACGTACTGAGCTACTGCATATTCAGTCCATCTCCAGTTATTCCACTGTGAGTTGCTTTCAAAAACATTTCTGCTTCAATCTGGAACACTCTGAGAAAGGCCAGTGTCCATGTTATTCTTTCTGACCAGAGGCAAAAGAAAAGTGGCTTTTCGACAATTCATCAAATTCTGTTTGGACCAAAGATCTCCACAGTTGCGTTGTGCCAACCTACAATGCCAGCTTTCAGTAAGATGTCAGAAGATAATTTAAACAGAAATTGCATACTCAGAATACTATTGAACAATGTCCTTTCCAGTCTTTCAAGAATTAAGATCTAGAAATCTTAGAAATATTAAGGTATGTTTTGTGAGTCAATTTCAGTGAAAAATAATTCTATGAATTTATTTTCTAGTTAGTACCAACATTAGTAATGTTAAAAGCATCTCTCTGTTTATAGAATCTATTGTTACTACAATGAAGATGTAAACATTTCAGTCATTCTAAATAATCGCTTTATTTCAATAAGCTTCATCACAAGAATCTGTTGGTAATTTCCAATCCGTAACTTGCTTTCAGTTTGAATCTCAAGTAACTCATAAGATTTAAAGAAAAAATAATATAGATCCAGTTTGTATTCTACTAATACATTTAACAACAAGTACAAACTCTGGCAGCAATATACATAGGTAACTGAGCAGAAGTATTTCCCACTTTGAGACTTGCACTACATAAAAACCTACAAACAAATTAGTCATAAGTTTCTTGTGTAGCTTGGACTGGTAAGGTTTTTCTTTCAAAGCATCTAACATAGCAATAGCCTTAAAATCTGCTCTTAAGATGATTCATGGCTTCAGCATGAGCAAAATGCCCAGAATCAGAGCATCTACACCCTTGAGCTGGTTGAGATGGTCACGGGCACCCAAAGTTCATTTTAAAGATCACATTGTGATCAATTGGCTAGAAGTGCCTTGCTGTTACTAAAAGAGTGGTTTCAGGATGATCTGTGAAGTGTTTGGGTACAGTGTTTGGGTACATAACTCAGAGATGACTTTTATTTTACTGAAGACATCGACCACACTTATTTTAAAGCCCTTTCACACTCTAATATAAATTGTCAACAATAGTTGCCCATCACTTTTGTCTATCAAAAACTGAAAAAATACATTAGTTTTTCTTTCTCAAAGACTGAAAAAATATGCCCTCATTTATTTCAAAAATCTAACACAGAGAGCAAAGTGTATTTCTGCAAACATTTTCATTATTTGAAATGATATTTGGTCAAAAAATGACAACTGGTGTTAAATATACCTCTTTACTTTAATCACAACATTTTATAAAACTATTTTCTCTCATCCCAGAAACATTTAATCAATAGTGGATGGACAATGCTGATAGAATATAGTGATTTTTTTTTTTTTTTGTACAAACCCCTTTAAGAATAAGTTGGCAGAAAAAATTATTTGAAACCTCATTAAAAGGAGCAGCTAAGGTTTGGCACAAACAAACCTCTGTGTGGGAATTAATTCTTTTTCACCAAATTAAAAAATATCAGTTTGTTTGTTTTAAAATGATACGAGTGCAGCAAAATATCCCACACCCCCTCCCCCAAAATATAGCTGATCTGCCTTTTTTTGATGCTTTCTGTGCTTGCAAAACTCCTATACAGCTTCCATTTAAGATGAAATTTGGCAAGTGATTAGACCATAATATGTCTAAGTGCTTTGTGTATATAAAGTAAAATAAAAAAAGAGCGAAGATAATAAAGCCCCAAAAGTTGTTACTGTACATGTACTGCAAGTGCTTTTCAAAGAAGTTTCTTAAGATTTTTAATGAAGTGGCTAAGACTATACATGGTAGACTGGAACTGTTTGGTCTGCGGGGTAAATAATGTGCATTTTAAAAACATTTATAAATACATATTCCCCCACTTGACAGTGTTATTCCATTCCACTGAGTAAATAATGCATATTTTTTAAAATTCATAAATATATATAATATGTAAAAAAGCTGCCCAGATACTGTATGCATGGGACCTAGAAACTTGAATGATGCTGAAACAGACACAGTCCCTCAAGGATAATGATACACGCTCTATAACCTCCCATGAAAGTTTTCTTTCCAAATAAAGAAAGAAAGGAAATTCTATAGAACAAATTCCACTCAAATAAGATGAAGGCTGTGATGCAAACTTCCAAGACTTTGCAGAGTCAAAGTAAAGTTTGCCTTTGTCCTCAAAGCTCACTGTTGAGGTATTTTTACTCTATTTCTTTCTTTTCCTTTTTGTTCCTTTAAGAACAGCATGATTTAAGAAAGGAAGGTCAGCATTCATGTTTCGTCTCTTGAGCCTTGGGAGTCTGAATACATGGATTATTCAAATAGAAATATTTTATTTCTATTGTTCTATATATTTTTTTGGATTTTTAAAAAATACAACATAGTGGCAGTATCAAGAAGCCAGAAATCCCTGTCCGGATGTAGGTAATGCAGTATCGTGTATCACTTAGAAGGAAGGATAGATGAGTAGGTCAGGGCTTTCACTTTTGTGGTCCTTTATACAACCAAATGCTAAAGAACACACTTAACTTTAAGTGTGCGCTTATATTCATCCTCTATTCAGCAAAAAACTTGAGCACATTCTCCAATTTACTTTTACTAGAGCATATGTTTATATGTTTTTCTGAGTCAGTGCCTAAAGTTGCACCCATAAAGAAGCCCTGGCTGAATCTCTATATGCAACATTAAACGTTATTAAGGTACGCAGACCTACTGGGAGTTGCACTATGCGATGGTCAACCAATCTGCTCCCTTCTTCTTTGTGAGTTTATTCATAGGTATGCAATAAGGTGTGCCCACTGGGAGCACATTCTGCCTAATCCGAATGGCAGCACTTCATGTCATCCTAAATTTTATATGGTGCTGTGTAAAATGAGGCCCCAAAGAGACATGGATAGCAAAATTCTCTGTAAGATTACAGTGAGCAAATCTGAGAGGGAACGTCATGGATTTCAACACTGTTTTCTCCCCTTCTACCCAGAAATCACCTTCATGTGATCTGGTTCCTTAGTGAAATTATTCCTGTATGTATCTTTACATTATTTTTTTAGTTTCTAACTACTGTATTTCTGCACAGTTTTGTATCTGCTAGCCCCAGCATTTACAGCCAACGAAAACCTCATAAATCTACTTCATTTTTCTAATAAGACATGAAAGTCCTTAATTGGCCTTAATGAAATGCACTTAAAGGGCAATAAACGTGTTTAAGCCCCTCTTTCAGGGTGAGCTACACTACTCTCACTCTGCTCTGTTTTAGCCTTTGTGGTAATTAATCACTTATTCATATGTGGCACATCAGTAACAAGATCAAGCAACTACTGCACAATTGCATGATAATAAGCTGCTCATATATGTGTCAAGATTTAGCAATCCTTTTTAAAGCCTAATTTAAACTCATTTTACAACTAAGCAGGCTGCTTCTCTGAAGTATTTCTATCCAGTATCTTTTTTTTTTTTACATATTTCTGCTGAAATGCCATCTTTTTATTTTGTTTATAGAACTTGATTTGCCTTAAATCTACTCATGGCACCAGAGTGAATTACAGCAATGTAAGAGCCTTACAATTGTATTTTTGCAAAGGCTTTATCTTTGATCCAAGACCACAGTCAGTATCACATAGAAAGAGAGGCCACAGAGTTTGCAGCCATTAGGGTAACTTTTAAAATAAGTAATGAATTACTGTGCTGGCTTATTTTCCAGGCTACTGAGGCTGTGTCCTCTGTTAATCTCATGCTGCTTGACACCACCAGCAGGCAAGACAATGATCTTTGGGGACTCAAATTTATTTCTTTAGCAGGAGTCAGGCCTTTTGTTCCAGGAAATAAACTTGCCCTGAAATCTGAAGTCTGATTTGTACTTGCTGGAGTTTCTAAGTATTCATTCTTCAGATAGAGAGCCGTGTATAAGAATTTGAGTGGAAATGATGCTGACAAGAGCTGGTATCTTCTATCAGTCCTTAGCCTGACATGAAAAACAAGTGCATGGCTCAGGCATTCTCACGTGTTCAAAAGTGTCCATTATTGCATTTGATTTGTAAGAAACTGTGTTTCATAGCATGGGCACAGGTTCTTACAGAGACCAATGTATGGGCACTTTAAACTCCATAATCCGTCTCCCGACAGTAAAACCAGATAAGGGCAAAATGCAGATACTAATCTGTGAGTGCAACCATGGGAATATGTGTGCTGGCTGTGGCAAGGTTGTCAGTAAATCTAGAGACATGTCCTATATTCTGTCAGCTCAAGATCTGTATCCATGCATATTTTCTATTTTGGACTCAGTGTCAGTAATCCCTTTTCTAGCTGTGTTCTCCATACAAAGAAACCAGACCCATACCATCTTCTCTATTTAGGAACTTCTAAAAAATGCCCCATTTGAGGAAATTGTTTCCAAAGGCGATGGGACTGTACTTTTAAGAGTTTGTCATGAGCTGTGCCAAACAGATCTTTTTGTTATAAAATAAGCTTATGGTACATATTGCTGATCATTTAAAACTCAGAAGCAGAATGCAGCAGGATTTTGTCACTCTCAAAATACTCTCATACCTAGAGTTAAGCAATTTGATGAAACAGCCAGAGTGGAAGAATGGAACAATTAAAACCCCATTAAAGTTTAAACAATTTTCAAAAATGGAGGATAACTAGGGAAAGTTGAAGCACTACCTCAATCTGTAGCTGCAAGCAATTGGGACCAGCAGGAAAGGAGGCAGTTGGGAGACAGCCTTATTTCAAAAGTCGCTCATTCTGAAGTAGTTGGTATTTTCAGCTCGGGCAGAGGAAGCTCAGTTGTGAAATTGTGCTGCAGAAAAATGAGGATTTCTTCACTGCAATTAAAATAGTAAAAGATGAGCATTTGTTTAACAAAGGATATATATATATATAAAGGTGGAAACATTGAAGAGTTTTTGACTTGTCTAAGTCTGAATTTTGATTCTCAAATCATTCAGTGTCTCTGATTAGGAACCATATTGTGTCTGGAGAAGAAGAAAAGGAAAAGGAAAAGGAAAAGGAAAAGGAAAAGGAAAAGGAAAAGGAAAAGGAAAAGGAAAAGGAAAAGGAAAAGGAAGGGAGGGAAAGGGAAGGGAAAGGAAGGGAAGGGAAGGGAAGCGGAAGGGGCAGGGGAAGGGGAAGGGGAAGGGGAAGGGAAAGGGGAGAGGGGAAAGGGGAAAGGGGAAAGGGAAGGCGAAGGGGAAAGGGAAAGGGAAGGGGAAGGGAAAGCGGAAGGGGAAGGGAAAGGCAAGGGCATTATTTATTTTTTAGAAAAATTCAACAGATGATTTCTAAGATGCAGAATTATGTATTAGCAAGAATATAAACGTGTCATTTAGAGATCAGAAAATTCTTGGATTATGGATAAAGAATTTTACATCAACCTTACTACAGTATACCATGGAAGCTAAAAGAGTAAGTGGGCTAGAGAAGGTAGCTGGTTATCAATTGCAACCTCTAGTTCAATAAGTCCTTAAACCATCTCCTGATGGAAGCCAGAAAGGAATAGCAGGGAATCAGTCAGTACATGCCATCACTCATACTATCAGCTAGTCACTGCTTGTTATCACTGTCAACAGGATATTGGGAAAGATGCATCTTTGATACAAACATTCATAATGACCTTACAGTAAACTGGGAAAGATGCAAAAGGTTTTTTCCTGTGCAAAAAATATAGCCCAAGTCAAAAGAAAAAAATAAAAATAAAAAATGGTGGCACAGGGAAAAGTGGCATTTATTTATTTACAGTGGCTGGAAAATTCCCTGTACTTGTCCTCAACAGTTATTTTCACTTCTCTCAGATATGTTGCTAGAGAAAGAAAAGAAACTGCATAACAGACCTATATACTTCAAATAGAGTTCTTAAATGTCTGATGCTGGATACAGGATAGTTTAAAGGAGTCTATGTTCTTCAAGCTTTGAAATATGGTTGAAAATACATCACTGCTGATCTCATTATCCAGCTCTTTGGTAGGAAACCACAACTAAAATACTAAAGTCCCAATTCCCAGAGGCCACAGTCAATATTGTATCTATTTAGCACTCTTAAATTACAGAGCAGGACTAACTAACCAGGCATGAGTTTGCTGCCATTTTGTTCAGATGAAAATTGAAAACCAAGATACCCACAATATTAGAAAGTAATGTCAGAATCCCAAAGGACTTGCAGAAATAAAAAGGGACAGATAAAGAAAAATAGGATTACTTGGAACTTGGGAATTTCCACCATGTCAGGTAAATAATTCTGTATGTGCCTACAATACAAGAAAAGAGGAAGGAATGAACACTAGCGTCACAAAAAGAAGCCTCAGGATTGCAGATTTTGCATGTTATTTTTTAGTTTTTCATCCCTGAGCAATATATGATGGGGAAGGATTGATAGCTAATGGAGTTACTGCTGTCTGTCAGCAGTGCAGTTGATGCATTTACCAGCAGGTTGCCTACAGGTCTGCAGAACAGCATAAGGCTATTCTGTAACTACCTGTACATTTGGGTTTCAGCATAAGAGCCCCACTCATCTTCGGTACTGTTAGCAAGAGAGCAAACTTTTTGTTATATTCTTTAGTGCTACTAAGCATGAGAAAGCATGTTCCTTTTACTGTTTTACAGCTTCTGTCTGATAGATTCATTCAGTGCCTGCTATTTTCTATATTATGAAAAATAGTGAATGACCTTTCCTTGTTCACCTCTCCTACTCAGCTCATGATTTTCTATTGCTCTCCCTCACAGTTATTTTCTTTTTCAGGCAGGGGAATCCTAGTCTAACTAATTGCTCCTCTTATGGCATATACTGCATACCTCTAATTTGTTTTGTCACTATCCACAATGCCTTTTCTGAATCCATTGTAACCTTTTTGAGATAGCTGCTTAAAATGTCCAATATGCACAGTATTTGAAATTATAGGGGAACAAGGTAGTACTAAAGTAATGTTCCCATTTTCTTCTCTATTTCTTTCCTAATAGTTCCTAATATTTTACTGCCCCTTTTGAGCGTTGCTGGATGCTGAACAGACATTTTTGAAATACTATTCAAAATGAGTCCAAGAAATCTTTCCAAGTATTAACACTAGAGAAGATCTTATGTTTCTATCTGCTTAGTTCAATTTTTTTCTCTTCCAATTGTTCATGACTTTGTTCACTGCTACTTTGCTGTGAAGTTCCTCTATGTTGAAAGATTCTTCTGTAACTCTTTGCTTGGGTTTTCTTCTGATCATCTCAGAAAGCTTTATGTCATCAGTTTGAACTTATCATTCATTTCCTATTCTGTATCATTTTCATTATGTTGAAGCACACAGGTCTGCATGCAGTTCCCTAAGGAGCTAGTAACCTTCCTCCAACAGGGAAACTCCATTTTGCATTTACTCTTTGTTTCCTATCTTTTCAACTCTACCATCAATATAATTTATTATCAATTTTACCAGTTCAAAACTTAACAACATCAGAATTTGAAGCTGCAGTTCTCTGAAGCCTTCCTTGGGAAATCTTAAAAAAAAAATCCTACTTGTCATTTTTCATTTCCTAATATCAGCAATAAGTTTTCTATAATTTGACAAACTTCCTTTAAGCCTGAGATTTTAAGAAGTTTAATGGAGTTTATTGTATTTTCTATTTTCCTCAATCTTCTTTTTTTTCTGTTTGAAGGATATATATTACTTCCAAACACCTTATACTTTGCTGCTTAAGCCAAACCAGCTTTTCTTTTAAAGTCTTTTTTGATAAGTAGTTCATGTATTTTCTAAAGATAGTTCTATAAGACTTGAAATATTTTGCCACTTTAGTTCTTTCTTTTGATTTCTTTTCAGTGTATTCTTTGTCTTTAGTTGCAATCCATATGCAATTGGAAAGAACTCACAGTCTATTTCTATTATTTTCTGAAGTCTTATGATCTGCAAACAATTCTCATGGTTGTGCAGTGGGTTTGATTACAGGGTTCCAGCTAATGGAGTAATGAAATCATTCTGTCTGTGAATCAGTGGCCTCCTAGTGACTTGTGAGCTTGCTGCCAGTTTTTACCAATTTTGATAGAAGAGCAGATCTCCAATGCTACTGCATTTATGAAGTTTCATGGATATTGTCTGTGTTCCTGAGAGAAACCTCAGCCAAATGACTGCACTGAGCTGAAACTCAAGAAAGGTAAAACTCAGATATTTTTCTGGTTGGCAGCAGATAGTTACAGAGAACCTGAACAAGTTCTGCTTCTTTCCTGCAGGAATTTTTGCAGGGAACATAGAAGAGCCAAAGACTATTCCTATGCTGGAAGAAGGTTTGAGAGACAAAAGACACAGATGTATAAGAACTATAGTTGGAGTTGACAATACTATTAAGATGTGGATCTAAATTATGATTCTGTCCAAGAAAATTCTGTAAGAAAGACCAGAAGTCCACTCATTGCAACTCTATGTCACATTATCTGGTGAGACCTCTTACAAAAAAACACGTCCAAGGATACCCCATCTTCTGGACTCTGCACTATAACACCCAAAAGAAAATGCAGGGGGAAGGCAGCTGTTGGTGTGCTCATCTCTATGTACCTCCACAGATTTCTTGTCAAGGCTCTGGCCTTTATTGGCTCATGTGTTTGCTGACACAGGCCAGGAAGTTGAGCCTGATAGCAAAATACTGCAATATGGACAAAGATTCAAACTTCCTATAGCAGCCAGATATCTGCTGGGAGGGGATCCCTTTGTTTTGGGGTGCCCCTAAACTGCACTGTAGATGCGTGGAGTCAATAGAGGGCTTTAACCAGGCAAGCTCCTTTAGTAGAAAGTCTTCTCTGATTTGTACTTCTTGTTCACTTACAAGCTGCTTAATCCCATGCAGGATCACTCTGCTAATTTGGAATAATTAAAAAAAAAATCAACAGGACTAAACAACTTGATAATATGTGCTAAGGAGAGCTGGCATGATTTGCTTGTCTGTAGCTCTTAAAAATGAAACGCTCCATCAGCAGGCTTCCTCAGTGCCATTCAAGGTGATGTAAACATTTACCGAAAATCTGAATAGAGTCATATTTCTGACAGTGCAGGCAAAAATTCTGACCTAGTTTAATCAGTCACTGTGCTTTTCTGGTTGTTCTGATTTGTTGTTCATTTACGTTGGGCAGCTGGACAATAGGATTTTGCATGGGCCACAAACAATGAAATAAAACAGCAAGATGTACTGTATTTTACAGAAACATAATATAAAGGGCAGCAGGGGACTAGTCAAAGCCCAATATTCTGAGACTGTAATTTTTTATCACTAGTTTATTTCCTAAACCAAAATGTTTTTTAGTATAAATATTGGATGAAAGCAAAGCTGTACCACATTTGCTGTCATGGAGGCAAGACCTAAACCAACTTTTTATTAGAATTAAATTAATATGGCATAAGTAGTTTTATAGTTTTAACATTTTATTATTATTTATGTTCTAACTGCTCTGCATAAATAGGACTGTTCCTTGCTTCTTTTTGTTTTTACTACTAATAAAAAGTAATAGGCATAATAATTCAGGGTCTGTTTACATTTCCAGGCACTTTTGTTCTGTCATGTTTACCTACACAAGGAAACATACTGAAAGCCAGTCTGCAAGAAAGTTCAGCACAAAATACAGGGCCACTTTTCAATCAAACTACGTATCTGAGATTGGAAGGAGCCTAAAACAAAAACTTAGGGTTATTGATGAAAGGGCTTTTCAATAAAAAAGAGAAACAAATGCAAGCAGAAATCTACAAGGATTGCTTTTCAGTTTCATTCAGTGCATTGCTGTAATTACATTAAGTATATTAACAGATATACTTCCCTAATTACAATCTGATTTCCCAGAATACTTTGGACTGTGCAGCAAAATAACCCTACTTGTGTTAGCCATGGAAGTAATATTTAGCAGTGACAACTTGTTGCAATTCATTTAATAATGAAAATAATTTTAAAGAATGGAAGAGTATCACCAGTCCCACTTCCAAGAAGATGAGAATCTCAAACAATCTTCTGAAAACCTATAAAACTGCTTTGTGCTTCCAAGATCCTTGATAACAAAGGAACGAGAGAAGATTTCCCATGCTTACAGGTGACAGGATGTGGCCTGAAACAGTGTGTTTTAAGGTATATTTAACACTAAAGTGGAATATATGGCAGGAAATAGGTGACATTCTGAAATTAGTAAAAGTTTTTCCTGGGGCTTCCCTGGAGCCAGGATTTCATTCAGTGCACATTGTGATACCAATAGATTTATGTAAAACAACCTGCATTTAACATCTTCCCAGTTAACCCTTGCATTTTAGACAGTCGGCTTTTCACAAACACCAGCTCTCGAGGACTGTAATTCCCAGGCTCTTCCTGTTGTCAGTGTCTTCTATGAACCCTACAAAGCCCTACGACTTTTAAACAACCCTGTCCTGACTTGATCTCTAAAGTTGTCCTCTCTTCTTTGCCTTTCTGGGCAAACTAAACAGATTGGGCTCCCTTAGCTAAAGGTAGTTTTTCTGAAAACTTCTCACAACCTTGGAACAGCAACTGCCTAATGCAGAGCAGTATCTTTCTACTTGCCAATAACATGGCATCTCTTCTAAAGTTATGGTGTCCTCAAACTCGAATCCTCATACCTTAATGAGTGTAATGGCTCTTGCCAAATAAATTATGTGAATTGCATTAGGAATGCATTTGATGTTGCCATTATCTATATGTACTTATTCATTTTTTCTGTGCTCCAATAAAGGATATAGTGCTCCTTTCATACTTTTGTGCTCTTTATGAGTCACAACTATGAGGGAGAAAAGTGTGATTTTAGTGATTATTAGGCGTGTTCTATGAAGAGTTACATCCTTATTGCTCAAAATTCTGGCTCCTTTAATTCCACTAACTTCATGAATTGTAACGGAAACTTATGTAGTGACTTCAATGTGCTTTGCATAAAGTTTATATGTGCACATACATGTTTCTGTAGCTTATTAGCAAACCTGAGGATTAGATTCAGCTACTGACAAAACAAGTACACACTTGGATTTGAATCTTCCATGGGATGAGTCTGAAGCTGCAGGAGTCTGTTTCTCTTTTGACATACATTATTACAGCTAGTGCCACCACAGAAGCCAATAGAATAGTTACACAGGCAAACATTCACTAAAACTTAGAAGAAAATTAGGCCCTAAATCTCTTTTGCCTGAGTCATGTTTTAGTCATTGATCATTTTATCCTCAATCTGGGATGAGCTTCAGTGAAATTTTGTACAGCCCTGTCATGTTTGCAATCTAAAAAGAGGTTAAGCGAATAGCCACATGGGGAGGAGTGACAATATGCAAATGACTTTGTAAAGCACATTCATTCTCAGCAGAGTTGTAACATGTCCCATGTTTCTCATTAAGGGTTCTTTACAAAATCTTTTTTTTTTTTTTTTTTTTTTCCTGACTTACTGGCAAATGTTTACTATTTCCAGATATTTACTGTATTTAGCATCAAACTGTAGCTGGAATCACAGACAGCCGCTGAAAACAGTGGTAAACAAGAAAAAAAACTGCAAAAAAATAAGAGACACCCAATGCGTCCGAAGGCTGGGAAATTGCTCACTGTTTCCTCCACAATACTACTATTTCACAGTCTATGCGGCTCCACTTTAAAAAAATGAAATATGTTCTGCAGTGCTCTAAAACTAATCATAACTTAAGCATGCATACTCCCACAGCATCCAGAGAATAAATGTTGCTATTAGTAAATATATATATTGACACAGAAACTCACCTTTCCAAAACATTCCAGCCTTAAAGCACCTGAGCTGCAAATGCTGTGTTCAGCATGGCTGCTGATATGGCTCAAAGTCAAATGTCAGCTTATTTAGGATAAACCTTGCAAAGTTATAGAATCACAAAATCATTAAGGTTAGAAAAACCACTGAGATCCTATAGTCAACCATTGAGATCCTATAGTCAACCATCAATCCACCACTGCCATTCTACTAAACCATGTCATTCAATACAACATCTGTCCTTCTCTTGAAAACCTCCAGAGTCAGTGACTCCACCACCTCCCTGGGCAGCCTGTTCCAATGCATCACCACTCTTTCTGGGAAGATTTTTTTCCTAATATTAAACCCAAACCTCCCCTGGCACAACTTGAAACTATTACCTCTTTTCCTTTGAAGTCCAGTGTAACACCTTTGGGAGTTTGGGCTCTACTGCTGTGGGTCTACATGTAAAAGAAAAAAATGTTTGTATGAGATGCCTAGTCTCGTTTTTGTACTGGAAATTCAAATCAACATTCAACAAGATCTAAAAAGTTGGTTTAACTGCTCCCAACCTCTAGGGGAGACTTTAAACTGACTTCAGGAAAATTTTGGATCAGGAGTTACATATCATTTTTAAAATGCAAATGCTGGATTGGAATATCCTGTTAAAATAATTCTGGCTCATTTACACATGTGTCTATGGTAAATCAATTGACTTTGCCCTACCACGTTCCCTGAAAGAGAAGTTTCTGTCTGTTTATACTGTAAAGTTATTGATCTGCATAGTGCTTGTAGCTAAGGTACTCTGAGGGAGGCAGGGGAGCCAAGCAATGCAACAGTCATTCTTGCAAATTCACATTGGGTCAAATTATGCTCAGAGTCTGCTGAGGCCAAAGCAGTCTGCAAAGCTCAGAGAGCAGTGAAACTTGGACTGGAAAAAAGGAAGATCTGGCTGTGAGGGTGGGTTTTTGCAAAAGCAGCAGATCTAATTTTAAGGTCAAAACCCCCAGGTGTCCTTTCTCTCTGCAACAGACACATACGCAGTCAAAGAGAAAATATGTTGACTGGCTTAGTGTGAAATAAACTGCCATGCACTGATGTGGATTTCCTTTTTGTGGAGTCTGTGGAATCAGTTACTACTATGAGAAAACACAGCTTCTTATTAGTAAATTGCTAATGCTTCATTTCTAGTGGTACTCTGTCTAGATGAGATTTTTCAGCAACCAAACAGCAGGCTTAATCCATTCCGTCTGATAGAGTTATGCCGAGGACAAAATTTGGTCCCCTGTGTCCATGTTGGAGCTATTTCTTTTGGATGTTCTATTACCCCGTCTTTCCGTTGGCTTTCATCTTCTCCATTCTTACTGACCTCTCTTCTGGAATTCCACCAGCCTGCATCCAAATTTCATCTGCCCCACTTTGCTAAATTTTAGGAAATAAAGATTAAATTTATATAAGACAGAAATGAAATGCTGGACTCATGGAAAGAAATAGAAAAGCTGAGGCTGACTGAACTGATTGAGACTTTCACTTTTCCTGTTTCAAGGACTATATAATCCAGAAAATACTGCTAGCACTGAAAAATACTTGGCTTTCTTTACTCTCTGATTTTCTTGCCACTCAGTGCCTATTTTCCACAGCTCTTCCTCCAGGCCAAGATCTTTTCCTGTGCAGAACATGATAAGCACCATTTATTTATATTATTATATAAGCTCCTATATTTTTTGTCTAAAAATCTCCAAGTGTCTGGCACAGGTAACTGAATGGTATCATTCCTATTGTAGGGGAAGCAGAAACTCAGATCTGTGTGTTTCCTGCCCCATCCATTTAACTATGATTTAAGTAGTTCACTGTTCCAAATGAAACTACATGTACACGCACAGTGGTAGATAAGAAGGATGTAAACAGGTACTTGTCTAGTTTATTTAAATGCCTCTCTACAACACGCTGGCAAAAGCACTGTATTTCCCATCCTATGACTTGCATACTCACTCATTTTAAAATGTACTATATGCAAGTACTCAAGCATGTAAGCTTAAAATTCTTTCTGTGAGCATTCATGTGGATAGGAGTCAAGTACTTGGATGTTTGCAGAAAATGAAGACAAAAGAAGTGTAAGTGAATATTTATGGAAATTGATTTTGATATGCACCCCATTCTGTTGGACTAATCAGCAAGAGGCTGACTTTGTTAATGTGAGGCAGCTAGTCCCTGTCCCTTTGTGGAGGCATTAATGGTGGGTTGCAGTAAGGCCAGTTTCCTTTAAGCTCTGGGGCAAGGAGCAGGAACAATTGCTCCAAGGAGAGCAATTGCCTTGCTCTGTGCATTGCTGTGCCTGCACATTGCTACTCAGGTCTAGGTGAGAGCCCCGGGGATAGGTTAGTCTCACAACCTCTGTTTAATACAATAGCTTCTTTTAAAAACAAGATCATGTATTTATTTCTTCATCATGTGACTAGGAAAAAAAAGAGATAAAGCAGACAAGAATACTCTCATTTATTAGGTTTAGGGAGCTCTGATGTTCAAGCTTGGTTCTTGTGGGAACTGAAGATAAGAGAAAAAGCTCCCCACTGCCAGATATAACCTCTGCAGCAGGATCTTTAGAAAAAAAAAGGAAGTACATCTGAAAATGTTTTCCTTTGTACTGTTGGTTTTTTTATGTTCCTGGGGACCAGCTACATGAATCTGGGAATTATATGATAAACTTTGTATTTATGCTGTCAGTTCATATGCCTCTTATTTTTATTCTTGCTTAGATTCTGATCGCAGTACATTGCTACTTCTCACAGTATATTAAAAAAATCCACTTATACACACATGGGTTTGATATGTTTCATACCCTAAGGACCACAATCTGGCCAAGTGATTAAACTTCAGCAATCAAAAGGAAGGAAGAAAGGAATACAATTATTATCACATTTTAATTTTTCTCTCTGTGAATTTTGTCTGTTGTCTATACAGGTCTCTTCCAGAGTATGACAGACAATTATTTGTGCCCAAACAGTCTTGAAAAAGTGTGGTACGGTCTTCTCCAGATTAAAGATCAAAATGTCACCTAAAGCAAATAGAATGTTGGGATTGGTTTGACAAGCACTGGCGACTGCTGAAGTAGGGAGAAAGCAGACATTTTGCTATCCAAAACAAGGGAAAACACTGTTAGAAGAATGGAAAAGATTTTATAAAAGTGTTTCCCAAACATAATTTGTTTGGGTCCTTTCCGCATTCTTTCAGAAGATGAATTGCAGGTGCCATTATCAAACTGCGATCATGTTTGCTGTATTAACAGATTAAGTACAATAGTGTTTAACAAAAGCATTTTATAAGCACATCACTACCACAGTATGCTATGCTGTGAGGAACACGCGCAAGAATTTAAGACTCGTTATATGAACAAAATGTGCTAATTTATATTAGATTATTCGCAATCTGCTGGAAGGCACCTGTTAATCAAATACTAGAAAAGATTGCTGTTAAGTTACTCTATCACACTCCAACTCCTGAACATTACTCTGATAGACAGAGACATTTCTATGCTATGGTGAGTAAGTATTATGAACCATCTGTTCATTAAAAAAAAAGAAAAAGTTCAGGTCCTGTAACAGGTTTGCATGAAGTAGCCAAAAGTATGTACAAATGAAACCGTCAAAACAAGATGCCTTAAGAAAGGTGTATTCTCTGAAGTCTCTTGGTCATCCCCAGACGGAATCTTGGTTTCTACTCTTCTCTTTGTGGTTGGTGTTTTTAAATACATGTAAAGCAATCATATTCTTTAATTATTTTGATATGTACGTTTTGGTTAATAAAATCTATGGATAATACTGATATCTTCTTGTTCACAGTTAACCAAATATATGTACTCGGAGTTGATTTGTTGTAATGCCATGTTGTAAAGGATTTCAGTTAAATACAGGAATGTTCTCAAATATTTTTGGACATACATAAAATTTTTGGGAATTTTTTTTCCAACTTGTTTCATAAACAATGATGCTCGCACTGCTGCCCCAGGAAAAATATATTTCGTTCTCTTGGATTTTCATTGAATGAAGATATTTTGAACAGAGCTCCTTAAAATATCAATGCTCTATATTACTCCCCAGATACAGATATAAATCTTTATAATAGTGCACTTTACAAGCAGCACTCCTGAGTCTTTTCTGATTGGTAATCACAGTGTTTCCTTATTAATACAGTAAAAAATGTAAAAGGCATAAACATTTTGCAATCTATCTGTTCCTTCTGTATGTATATATATCAGCTTCTTCTTTAAGCAGTCCTAATGTTTCACCCATCATATCTTTATGGCTTTATATGAGAAGGAAATTGTACCAGAAAACTGAATTCAGTGACAGCCATTCTGTGAATAAATCTATTTATCTTTGGTATTCTAAATACCAACGATAATAATAAAAATGTACAAAAGTTAAATTTCTACACCATCACAGAGTTATGTTGACTGTTTTTAATGTCAGAAAGAAAGCAGAATTAAAACCAACAGCTTTTGTTTTTACCATCCCTCCTACCCCCCTAAATACCACCTGATCTCAGGTTATCTTTTCATTGAAAGAGCTTGTTTAGAAATCTAAGGAATACTCCATGTTTACTAATCCTGATACCAAAAAATCTGATCAAAATGTATAGATATGTGGGAGTAAAACCTAATCTGCATTAGGATAAAACATAAAACTGCAGATATTCCTAATATTTTTTAAGCATAATATGTCATTGTGCCACAGCTTTGGTAAAACCTATGAAAGTTGAACTCTGGAACAGAATATTTCTCTTACCCTCAAGTTATATAGGCAACTTTTCTTTTTCTCACCTGGATTAATACTATGCTTGTGTTTGGTGGGGATCTGTGCTTGCATAGGCTCCCATAATTTGACACCACTTCTGGTAAACCTATGTCTCTCCTTCCATTACGTTACGCTGTATTTCTAAAAGTATTCAACCACTTTTTGCAAATCCTCATTTCTCACTTTCTTTTTGCATGTCTGGTCAACACCTGTAGGAACCTGTCTTTTCTGCTGGAAAGGCGAAGCAACAGTGAGTGCTTATTTGGGCAGGAGTGTGGGGAGGCACAGAGAGATCAAGAAGTGTTTCTGTTGCATGCAGAGGTAAACGTTTTGAAGCTCAGAGAACTGTGTGGGTGGAATAAAACAAAGTTTTGGCAAAGCCAGATGTTGGTACAGTTCTCATCTTATAACATTATTTTGCCATTATTGCTGCCACAGTCGGATTTAAAAACAGCAAGGCAGTCTATAATATAAAAGAAATAATCCTCGTTCTCTCCTCAGGAATGGCAAACCGTTGGTTGAATTGTTTGGCCAGTTTCTGAGACAACTTTTAACATCTGTGTAGCTCCTTGAATGGCAGCATTGGCCCTATGCATGTGTAAGTTCAGATACTTCCTATGACTGCTGCTGGGACATAATCAACAAAACTACAGATTAAATTGGAATTTTTAGAAACTATGAAGACTGCTTAGCCCAAGTAACTGTCATACCAATACTGAGTGCCTTGGTGTGGTAATAACTCAGAACAAACTCTTCACACAATGTGTCTTAAAAATAATGTGAACAATGGAAAGCAGTTGTGTGGAAGACTAAAGATGGTAATACAAGTGAAATTGACTGGTATGGACTGCTACATAGCAGAAAATAATAGGACAACCAAAAGACTTTAGTGCTGAAGCAATCTTGAAAATTGATTGGGCTGTAGAGGAGATCTAGTCTCTCATTTTGCCTGAAGTGAATGGAGTATATCTAGACTATCCCACATTAAGTCTAACAATTTTAAAAGCCTCCTTCCCTTGCAGAGGATACCATGTGTCTTCCAGATCACAGATCTGGATATTTTTTCAGGTATAGATATACATGCTGAAAAATAAGCCAATTGCTTCTTCTCATGCCTTTAATGGTTTCTTTCTGACTGGATCTTAGTGTGATAGTTAGGGTTCATCACAGAATTCTTTTTAATTCAGCTGTTCCTGTTATATCCCATTTTCTAAACATCTTGTTGTTCCTGCTGCTCTTCTCTTCAGTCTCTTCAATTTGTCTACATCTTTCATAAAGTATGACACTGAGAGCTGACACAGAAGTACTGCTGCGCTAACTATCAACAAGGAGAGCGAGACAATTTCTTCCCATGTCTTACACAGGATGTTCTGGTTAACACATGTCAGAATGAGATTTGTTATTTTTTTTGTAGCAGCATTACATCACTGGATGAGAGATAGTTGATCTGCCTTCTTCCACTACACCCGGCCCTTTTCTATGCCATTAGTACTTGGCTAATAAAATACCACTTTGTGCCTTTGATTTTTTTTTTTTTTTTTTTTTCTCTAGAGATCTGCTATTTTCTGCCTTTCTCAATTAGATTTTGTTTTGTTGACTTAGAGTCATAAGGGACAGTTAGGGAAGGATCTCTGAGCACACCAACATAAAGGAAGAGTTGGGAGCAAATAACAACAACTAACAATTGGGAATAACACTTGCTCCTGATGGTGCACAACTCATTCCAGCAATGGGTTATGTCAAGGACTGGAATCTCTACCAGTGCTTCCGTGGGGTTTTTTTTCTTCTTTTTTTTTTTTCCCTCTGAATTTTCTAGATACTGTAGTGACTGTAGAATCAGACATGGGCTTTCTCAGGAGCCAAGTTAGCTATGGATGTTGATGTTAGCATGTATCCTGAAAGATGGTGATGAAGCCAGCCCTAAAGATCAGAATGGGCCACAGTACCTGTTACTTTACATGAAAAAAGGGAACAAATCCTAGGACTTTGTTCCAGAGCACCAGGAGCACTGCTATCCCAGATAAAAGCAGAAATATTCTGATTTTTAGTCACATTTAGTCTAAGTTACCATAAATCCCTGATCATAGGTACCTTTACAAATTACACTGTATGGGAAACTAAGCTGCTCTTGAATATTAATAACCCAGACTAGCCAGACCAATCCTATTTTAAGGTCATGTCACACACTGCCTTGCCTGTTGATGTCAGGATGGTTTCAAGAACAGTTTTCTAAGCACCACATAATTTAAGGCCCCGAATGACAATTAAAACTTTTGGTTCCATTAATGTACATGTTTGGGAATCACTTGGATTTCTGTAAAATGCTAGGCTTTTGTCTGTAACAAGAATATCAGTGAAAACTCGTAGGTGCCAAAGGCTTTGCATGTTCTGCCCCCAGCTTTGGAGCATGGTGCCAGCTGAGACTCAGAATGTTAATTCCATAAATGCCTCCAAGTCAAGAATACAGGCATGTTTGTTTAATCTGGCTTTTCCCTAACAATGGTTCTGTCTCTGGGTGCATTCTCTGAAGTGCACTGAGATTTTTTTTTCACATGAAGAGCATCGCATACGTAAATGTATAAAATATGCGATGCATTTTTAATGTGCAGAGATACATTTGTCTTCATCACCCTATGCAGAAAGGGAAACTTGCATTCATTTGATTCCAAGAACTTGAAAGATTTTTTTATGCTAGCAATGAAGTTAAAAAAAATCAGCCCCTTCTAAACTTGTATATTACATAAATAATGAACATTAATGCAGTTTCAAAAATGGTAGCAATCATTTCTCAAATGTATTGTTATTTTAATACCCACAAGAGATTACTTTGATTTTCTGAATAATATCTAGGTTTACAGCAGGAACTGCACAGACTATGGGAGTAATATGAGACCTAATTGTGTTATACCCTGAAATCAATAAGCATTTGCTTTTAGAAGTGAGTTATTGATGCCACTTGAGCGGAATCACCTTACTCAGATTCGTAGTGCAAAGTTGGACATACCAACTTTGGTTGGAGGAAAACTCAAACCTTTCCAAGCTACCCTGACATTTTGTTGTTGTTTATCTTGCTTTCACTCTCACCTTCACCCTCCCCCTCCTCTCCTGCTTGCGTTCACCTGGCTGCCTTTGCTCATTTGCAAATCTCAGCTGAACACTTTTTTTTTTCTTAATTTGCAAGAAGAAATGCAAATTGCTAAAATGCAAATACCGGTAGTGACAAGAAGCTATATTCAAAGATATTATATAGGACTTCTATAGAACCAATTGTGTCTGGGAGAATGACAAATGATACTTCTATACTTTAAATGCTGTATTTATTTCACCACAACTCTCTCCATGTGGACGCTCTTACTCAGAAGTAAACACTTTGGTTTTTTTTTCCAGTTTGGGTAAACTGCTTTCAAATCAACAGAAGCTAAAAAAGATACAGTCATTTATTTTACTCATATGTACACGCAGATTCACATCCCTATGATGGAAAAAGGGGCTTATATTTTCCAACTACCGTGGTTTAAATTCCCACATTACTATATATTGTTATAATTTCTAATGTAGGCAAGCTCTTATACTCCATATGGCTTCCATATGCACAAAGCCTTGGTTACTGAAGATGGATGAAAGCCATATTGTTTTTTAATGCATGTGTTGAGGAAAAAGAGCTATCACTAACCTGTGAACTGATTATATCTGGTATACTTAAACTGGTGTTGTAAAAGCATAACTACAGTTGCATAAAGATATACCTGTAGCAAAAACTTTAGCTAAGATGCAAAGAGCAAGTAAAAGCACTCCATCTTTTTTGAAAAAAATTATATTACTGGCAAATGTTAGATTATAATGGTGTTCCCTCTGGTGGTATGTGGTTTTGCTGATGCAGATTATTTTACATAACAAAATGGCAGAAGCCATATTAGAAGTGTCCTTTTGCTGGTAAAAGTGTGACCAGAGCAGGAAGTGCTATTGGTGGAGCTCCACTAACAACACTTCCTAGAGCAGAGTAGGCTGCAGGGCCCATTTTAGAAGGTGTTATGGAAATAGAATGTTAAAACCATCATGAGAGCAGGGAAAAAGAACCTTCTTTAAGGGACAAGGAATACGCAAAACCATGTGGAGACACTCCAATAGCTTGGGGCTCCTTGTCCTCTTCTGTGAGACTACGGATGGAAGAACAAGCAGATAGCATTGGTTTCAGTAAGCTGTATCATAGCCTTCCTGTTGCAGCCAGCATCATGGCTCTTCTGAGGAACCACCAACAGCTTCTGAGATGAGATGGTGCTTGGAAGTTGGGAGCTTCTGACACCTACTTGCAGCCTTGTTTTGTGACAACACCTTCTTCTTCTGAGACTCTGGTGAGAAACAGAAAGGCCAAGGTAACAGAGGAAGTGAACGTGTGGGGAAAGAGGTGAAAAATGTGCATACAAGTGCTTCCTATATGGCAGGAGAACAAGCAAATACACACGTTCAGGTGACCTAAATTCCTGGTGCTGGATTTATGATCTTGCAGAGGATGCAGGAAAAGATCTGCTATTTCCAGTCATTGGTACCTTTAGAGAGACACAGTGAAAATATTGAAACACTTTCCCTAAAAAGTCTCTGAAGGAGAATTTTGATACAGAAATCAATAATCCTTGCTTTTCTTCTTCTTGACCCTGTTTCGGTATGTAGCTATACACTGTCTTGAGCTCAAATTAAAGACTGTCATCACATGTTGGTGTCAGCATACAGTAGAGCCTGAATCCAACAGAAGTGCTCTTGATCTATCAGCAATACGAAAGAAATATTACACCCCAGTGGCAGCAAGGGTGGGGAAAAAAGCAAATAAAACGTTATTATAATATTTCCTGTGAAGGAAGTTGGGATAGTATTATGACTGGTAGCTGACCAGCTGCTTTCATTTAATATTTTTCTAATTTGAGTCACTGTTGGTCAAACAAACACAGCTTTTATGGGATTTTCTTCAGTGCTAACAGACTGTCAGGTAGTTAGTTGAACAGAAGCTTTGCAGTGTGAGGTATGATCAAGGAAGCATGACTTTATTTTAAAAATAGTGCCATGCTGGTGCAATTAGCTGTTCTTGAGGAGGGCAAATTTTCAAAACCTGGGATCTGGATCACTCTTTTCACTGTCTCAGTGCTTTTGCAATTGCACATCTCTGGGGGACTGGTTTTGGACAGTGCAGACTTGCTTATAGCGGTTCAAATCATAATGGAAAATGGAGAAATTTGGTACTGTGGCTCTGCTGAAGCTGGAGTGCTGACTCTGGGCAGATCTGGAAGTGGTGGCTGTAGATGGAGGTGCAAATACACTGCCTCGCACCTGCAAAAGGGAAGTCTGGGACTCAGCCCTTCTAAAATTATTCCTGGGCACAGAATGGCCTATTATAGCGGAGTTTTGAAAGAACTCTTTTTAGGGCAAAAAATAAAATTTTCTGGCTGGCTGGTAGCAGAGAGTCATAGACAGTCTGCCACTGTGTAGTCAGTGCCCAATGTGCTGCTTATTCTAAGTTGAGCTGCTAAATTGCTTAGTGTTAATAATTTGTTGTTTGTTGCAGTAGTGTAGCTGTCTGTCTGCTTGTGTTATTGTGGCTAGTTAACCATTCCCTTCCTGAGAGGTACTGCCCTCCGTCCTCACCTTGACCCTACTATTGTCATCAGAGCAAAGTTCTGCTTGTACAACTTACGCTTTGCAAAAATTTTTCAGAACATGCCAAACCCAATCCATGCTGAAGTCAGAGAGCTGGCTTCAGCTCGATGTTCCTAAAATCTGTAATACTGGGATTCAGATCCACACGCTCCTCTAATGTTCATAACCAAAGTGCCATGGCAATGTGGCTCCTGTATTCAACAAAATTATGGTTTGCTGCAGATGTTTATGAGTGTATGGGCACAGTTAGGAAGTTTGATGCCCAGTTTCCATTCTGCACGGAGGGATTTGAAGAAAAACCCAGGCACCAGACCTATTTTAGTATATGTGAAAGCTGTTTTGGGGTATTCAGGACTCCTGACTAAATTCACCCTAATGTTAACAAATTGTGTAATGTCATCAATTTTATGTTCAAAAGGGAGAGGAAACAGCTAGAAACATATGCCATCTTGTCTCTGTTTCATACAGTACTATTATGATCTGAAAAATAACTCTACGTCATCTTAGTTTTCTGATATTTATGCTCCATCATTATGTCCGTAATGCACTGATTACTGATCAGTTAAGAATTTAAGTGATATTTTAATTTTGTTACTAGTCTGAAATAGAAGCTGTCTGGTATCTGAAAAGCAAAATGTAAATGTCCCAAAGTCTTTGCTAAAGTCTTCAGTGGTGAAACTACAGCTGTTTGAAACTTCTGAGACAACTGGTATGTTTGAAAATAGCATAAAGGAAGAAAACAAAGACAGACTTGTGAACTGCTAGAAGCAAGTGCCAGGAAGAACAGTTTTCTGCCCACATATGTCCAGGCTAGGATGAGAAAGCACACAGATACAAGGCCAGGAGAGCTAATCTTATTGAAGACATTGTAAGTCTGACAATGTTCTTATTCCCAACATTTTGTTAAAGCCAAAGAGTTTCTAAAATTTGCTGTCGCAGGCAGAATTTTATCCTGTTAAACTATGTTTAATATTTAAAATTTTTATAAGGGCATTCTTCAGCAAAACAACCAAGTTTCATAAAGAAAGAACAGTATTTGGAAATTATGACAAATTATGAATTTCATTTTTCAGAATACATTCTCAATTTTTTTTCTGTTTTCTTATTCATTTGCTAAAATTACAACCTAAGTTATCTAAAAGTATTAGTAGATTCAAAGAAGGAGAATATAATTGTGTCTTAGAATCTAGTCTGAAGAAAATATGAAAGAAGGGACATGTAATGGGAAACATTTGCTATTAATGCGAACATTATTTCTGGTTGGCAAAAATATGATTATGGTCACAGAATCAATAGTACAGACCACGGTGCTTTGGGGGATATATATTCCTGGTAGCCCTTTAATTTGATGTTCAGTCTTTGGGCACTAAATATAGACCAATCCCAATGCCACCAAGTGTGGAGGGTATGGCAAGGTTTTCTACCCACACCAATTTTTACACATACTTCAATAATGGCAAGATTCACCCTGTAAGTGGCATGTTCTTAATTTTTCATCCTCAATTAAAGGAAGGAGCCACACACTTGTCATATTAAAGTTTTAGATTGTGTTTATTGAGACATATGGATATTTACTATGTGCAAATGTTGTGTTTACTGTGAGATGTTTTCATATGCATATTTGTGATAGTGATAATATTATTATGGTAATTTCTACATAAATGTGTATAGTATGTTTTTGAGTGTCTCAGGAAGCAATTATTAGTCGTCTGGATGCTAATCACTTTGGAAATGTAAAATATTGAACTGTGTGCTTAATCATTCATTTGCATGCTGATTTCACATAACTTTTTTAGGAAAAGTTCAAAGCAATGTTAAGTTTGAATTGAATAACCTAGGCAGTGATCTGTGTTTCAATTTATTGGGAACATTTATGAGAAGGCTTCTGAGGTGAATCAAGCTCTTCGAAGAAAATATTTTGCAGGCTGGCAGGAGTGATAATTATAGTATCTAGAAGAGGGGTTAGAGTCTGACCTACGAATATAAGGAGATGATCTGAAAAAGATACCAAACAGCTTGGGAGCCTTATATTCACAGATGATTTTATTCTTAGTGTGCCATTGAATTAAGCACACTGAGGGAGTATTGTAATGTTTTCTCTTTTTTTCTATCTCTCATTAAAAAGTCAGTTCCTTGAATTAAGACAAGGGAAATTTTTGGTCATAAATGCAATCTATTTATCACTGGTCACAGCCTCATTCTTGCTAGAAGGAGGTGGCAAGGTTTGAAGATCAAGCTTTGTCCCCTGAAATGGACAAGTTTTGATTCCCTTGCTTCAGTGAGGCCGTGTATTGTCAGTTTTCAACATAGCCACTAAAACACTGTTTGGGCCTAAGACTCCCTAAAATTACCCTAATCTCATTAATGTAATGTTAATGTGAAGCATCTGAAGGGCATATCTATGCCAGTTTTTTAGTTTGGATGAAAACTGTGCCTTTCTGTAGAAATCAGTGATTCTAATCATTCCTGCTTCTGTCACATCAGCATATATCTATAGCATAGAGGACCACAGTTACACAGCCTCATGGCTGTGGGATCATGACCTGGAGGAAAGACAGTTGTCTAAGTTATTGACTGCACTCTATGGCTCGGTTACTAGAAATTTCTCCTCATAATTTGAGTTGACCTTGTTGCTCCCTTGAGATAGTTTCAGGACTGTGCTTAACACCCGTAAGTCAAACTGTAAGGAAGCCACAGACTTTCTTTTGCCTTATGGAAGTTGATTCCCAGGTCCTTTCGCAAAGTACATGATAATGTTATAAACTTTGCAATGCTTAATGTACATGCGTTTCTTAGCATCCACTGTGATTTCAAATGAGTAGATAGGGAATGGAAAAAACAAAGAGGGAAGTCACAATAATTACTGATGTCATTCTTGTTATGCCAGCCAAGTTTAGGATGAGCTTGGCTCACTGTTGAGAACAGAATTCCTTAATACGTTTGTGTACTTATCAGAGTAGTGGAATACACATAAACATTGTTTTGCAATGACCCATTTCATGAGAACATTCTTACTACAATATCAGATGGCAGGCTTTATTTCAAAGGATTTATTTTATGCCCTACTTTAATGTAGTCATTATCATGATTTATCAGATACTTTTTAGCATCCTGACAAATAAAAAAATCTTTTGAAATTAGGGGCAAATAACCTTAAGCACTATACAAATTATCTGTCTTTTTAAATAACATCCAGGATTCACACAGGTAGGTAAAATTTGTAATCTTTGAAAAACAAACAACAAAAAAGGTAAAAATCATATTAGGAAGTTAATGAAAAATCTATTTGTTACATTACAAACTCTTTTTGTTTTGAAAAAGATGTGGATCTCGTATTGGCAATTCTTGGATTTTTGTGAATTTAGCAGATGGAAGAAAAATGTATGAAGAATTTAAAGTCAACAGAGAGAATAATTTACATGAAAGCTTTGCTTTTGAAAACACAAGGATTCCCAGACAACAAGGCAAGCGCATTCAAAAAAATTTCCATGAGATGGAAAGATTTCTTATTTGTGGTCATTGGTGAGAGGGATTTTTTCAGAGTCTTATCCTTGCTTCAAACATGTGGGTACGTAAGATTGGTTGGCTTATATACATAATATTTTTATCATGAACACTGAATCTTAAATGTAGGTGAGTCCTTTATAATATAGCAGGCTATGTCACAGCAGTATAGGACTGTAAAGACAGGCCAGTAACTCCAAACGTTTCAAAATGTTTCAAAATTGATTCAGGTTGAATGCTCCTGAGAAACCTATATTTTCATACTTGTAGTCTTGCTTAGATGTCTAATGGTTGCCTGGAGAGATTTCTGTTGTTATCTGATTGCTTTTTAACACCTAATTATCACTTCACCAAAGAAATTGGGTTGGGTGATTGAGAATTACTATGTATAAAAGATTTTTTTAAAAAAGAAATTAAATGAATTATTTCCCTAACAGGAATTTATCTAGTAGAGGAAAACCAAAGGGCCCAGGTCTTTGCAGGAAAAGGGTAGTTAAACTGAGTAAGGAATAAAAACATACTCTGATTTTTTATACCTTTAGTCTTCTAATACAATATAGTAGGAAAGAGTATGAACTGAATAAGAAGATTGCTCGATGGCAATCTGTACTAGTTGAAGAGCTAAGTGAGACACCTCTTTTATAACACTTCAGAGGTATGGATGAGTGTGGATATACCTTATTTTTAGTGTAAGAAGTAGAATGGTTGTATTCCAGTTTCTAGCAATTTATATCTTTATATTCAATTCTCTAGTGAGTAGGTCCAAGCTAAGTGAAATGCTTCTGGGAAGGTGCTCCTCTTGGGAAATCTGGAAAACATTTTACTCTTAAATCTGATATTGGAGAATCACATTCTCTTTTTTCTATCTCCACAAACTGCATTCTCTTAAGTCATTTCTAGAGTCTTTCTAAAACTCTCAGTTTTCCAAATTTTTTGGCCTACAAACCCAAATAATCTGGGCAAGAGGAGCTAGTGTACTACTACCTAGCAGAACAATTCTCCAAATGTCAAGGAAAAGAAAAGATATGTATGTTTGGGCTTAGTTTGAGAAAGTACCAAGTTCCTTATGAGATAAGAAAGAGTTCCTGGGGAAAAAGAAGAAGGAACATTCAGTTCAGGAGTATTTGTTTTGATTCTGATTTGCAGGGGGAAGCATACAACCTGTGTGTAGAATGCTCTACCATATTTCGGTATTGGAAATATTATCAGTGAGGATCTTAAATGGGAATGTTTAAGATTTAAATTAAATTTATATATGTTTTTCACCAACAACTATTTATTTTTTTTAGAGGAAACCTCCTTCACTGTTGCTGTCATTTTCATGAATGTTTTCTGAGAATATATTGTTTTTATTATACCGTATGATTCTTATTCTTCATTCTTATATTACACTGTTCTTAAAGAGAATGTACGGATGGTTTGCCCTGATCATCAGCTTTTTATTGTCTAGTGTCACAAACTGAGTAATCAGGGATGGGAACAAAACTTATTCTGATGGTGTTTTTGCACTACTAAGAAGTATGTGCTTGATAATATATGCTACCTTCAGGAAAAGGCTCTGCAAGGAAAATCGTATGCTTTTCAATACCTATTGGAACTCCACATTTGCACTGAGAAGGCAGTGTTACATTTCACATCTTACTCAGGAAGTCTGCTCCTGAAATGCCTTTTATAGAAAACAAAACAGAACTCAAAAAACTACCTCCTGGAATCTTAGGAAAGAACGATGGGAATAGAATTAAGTAGGAAGTTCAAAACTTACATGGAAGAAAAATCACAAGGGGCTAAACTGACCCTATGCCTGTTATTTAGTCAAACAATGTGAAAAACACATAATAATATGGAGTCAGATAATATCAAGACACTGTTTCCTTGGCATGCCAGTTGAACTTGTATTATGGGAACATTTTGATAGTCTAATTCATACTGTGGTAAAGCAAAAAATATTGAGTGAACTGGAAATGTCGTCATCTCACAGCAGTATACCAAAGCTGGTAAACAGCTGATACTCTTCTATTAATTTATTAAATTTCCAGAAAGTTAAACAAGAAAATAACAGTAGCTAAGATTATTTTGAACTTGGTGGGGGTCTAGATGTTTACCTTTTAATGTGACAATGAAATCATAGATGATTTGGTGGGAAAAAAATGCCCCCAAACTTCCCCTCTTTCCCTAATTAAAAGAGGAACTGAAAGGAACTATATCTAAGTTTCTTTCTACCTCAACTATTAAAGCTAATTATTCTTAAGTTCAGGTAGAGGTACATGGGGCTTAATGAACAGTCAAATTATTTAAGGGGCTGCAAGAATAGACAAGAGGTTATTTTTCCCATTTACTTCTTTTTCAATTTGTCAAAGTAAAGTCTGTAAATCTAAAGCCTTAGCAGACTTCTTTTTTTTCTTTTTATGCAGCTATTGTTCTGACAGTCTCTTCATTTTCCCTTTATTCTTTTCCTTTCAGTAGACTTGTGCACCAAAAACTGAAAGGCAATGAGAGTTTTGTCATATCTATATCAAAATAAAGTTCCAAAGCAATGTTTAACAGGAAATGGAAAGAAAGCAATCTACTTTGCCACACTAACTTTATACTTAGTTGTCATACTTCTCTAATTTGTGATTTTCTCTTTGATCACCCTAATAACATTTCCTTAGACTATTAAAACTGGAAGCCAGAAACATGTTAGTGGAAAGTTATACTTTTCACCATCTATGCTACCTGTTTAAATGTTATTGTTTGTTCACTTTGAACTGTGAGAAGAGGCCAATCTTACCACCATTTTACCCTAGGGTTATACCTGTGCAAACCTCTTGAGAATCATTTTACAGAGGTGATATGGGATAACATGCTACGACAAAATCTACTCTTGAGCCAAATATCTTTCATGAAGTGCCATGGGTGTTGATAGCAGTACTTTGTTGCTTATTGTTGCTTGCAGTACAAGGAAAACATTGAGAGCTGTTAAGACTGGAGTAACACTGATATACTGAGCCCTTGCTTTATGTCCACTTCTGCTTTTAGTTCTCTTTAGTACCCAAACTCTTGTCTTGTGTGAGGCTCTAGCATATGGACATGCTTAAATTAGCCTTCATTCTGACCTGGAACTAGAGTATGGAGCAAATGGTCATTATTATTATTATTATTATTAATAATAATTTTTCTCTTCAGTACTTTTTAACACTTCCAAGTGATTAGATAACCAATGTCATTTGTCTCCCTCTTCTACCTAGAAATAAAGGTAAATGTTCAAGCATATGAACATGCAGTGTTCAACATAAGTGAAAATATTACCTCCTAGTACAAGAGAGACTGACTTATCTGATCAATGTCACAAATATAACAAAGATAAAGGGAATTACTTGGAAATATTTCTCTTTTCACTTCTCTGTCAATACCCTTAGAGTTGTATGCACTGGGTATTTTACATGGTGCTCTCTGTTGGTTGCTGTTTGACATAATTTACAAAACAGTCTGTGTTTCAATGTGGAGAGTGTTAAAGTCTCTGAGTATCTAATACCTTTAAAGCAAACTCCACTCATTTTCTTGTTTGCTTTTTATGGAATCAATGGGCTGAAGTTTACTGCTTGTAAAGATGGGGGACTGGCAATGGTAGCTAAAGCCAGCTATTCTGTGAAGCCATTAGAGAGTAAGCTCCTCCGTGCAGCACTGCCAATGTAATACAGCCTAACTGGCAGCTCCTTTGCTATTTGTTCCTAGACTGTTCCTCAGCAAAGGATGCCAATGTGTTTGTTTTTATGATATGGGCAAGTGGAAAGCAAGAGGGGGCCACCATGGCTATTTCCATTTGAGATGTAAGGCAAGGTTTAGATGTAGTTGCACAGAGTGAAAATCTAGTGCAGTGACCATCTCTGAAAAGGGAAGCTGATGTAGAAGAGCTTTTCTGTTCTATTGCTGATTTTTTTTTATTTTTTATTTTTTCCCATTTCGTATAAGTTTACCATTTCAGAATCATTGATACCATGTCCTGAGGGCATGCTTTGGCTACTGTAGCTGACTAGATGAAGTATGGTTCCCTTATTAACTTGTCAAAGTACGATGCAGCTGCATCATTTTCTCACCCATTTGCTTAACTTAAATAAAGGTTGGTGGTTAGGCTTCTGTTGCATTGTGCTCTCCTGCTAATTATCAGTGTATTTGTTTTAGAGACAATTAGCCACCTGGTTCATTCTCCCATTGAAGTCAGGTCATCATGAGTTACATCTGCTTTCAGGACTCTTCAAGTCCAAGACATAATAAAAAGATGATGGCTATGATTATAAAAAGCATGCAGGGTTGGGCATAAGTTGTATAGCATATTGAATTCCCAAGGAGGATTGGGTTACAATGCTCTTGCAGTGGCTTACTTCTGAATGTCACAGAAGATGGATATGAATAGCAAATAGTTCTGCAATGCCAGAAGCTCTTTAGCCTGTGGATGGTAAAGAGTGTTTGCAAAGGTAGATTGAGAAAGGCAAGGCGAAGTGAGAAAGGCAAGGCAAAGTAAGACACGATGTCTCCCTTTGGCACTGTGGTGATACCACAAAAAAGCGACATGTAAGCACGTCTCTGTGCATAGTGCATTTGCATAAAAATAAAAGTTGTTCAGACCTGTGGGTGTTTCCTTTTTAAAAATGTGCTATATAATGTGGCATAAGATTATGTGTGATGCACATTTACTTTTATAATCCCATATGTTCTGGTAAAACTCTGTATTTTGAAGTAAGATTTTATTACTGTAGAACCTCATTAATTCTCACTAATGACTGGGAGACCCTTTGCAAATTACAGAATTTTGTATACAATCAAATGCCATTAAATGCATTGCGTTGCTAGATGTTCTTGTGCCTCCCAGGGAGGAGGAGCTGCAGAGAATCGTGCAGTTTGTGCCTCAGCTATATTTGGTCTGGAGATGGGGTTATGAAATTATTACAGTAGGTTTGGCTCAAGGTGCTTGCTGAAGATGTTCATGTAAGGCTAGCTCTGAAGAGGACGGAGACCTGTATGAAATGAAAAAGCAGAAGGAGACCTGATAGCAGATTCACACAATTTACTGCTGTTTCACTCTCTGCTGATTATGGGTCATAGAAGGATAACAATTCTGATTTTTCTGGAGAGCATTGGGGTCAATAATCTCAACTAACAATTTGCAGATATCAGTGAGGCTTTTTCAGATTCAGAAGGGCCACTGACTTAGAGGCAGGAGCAAGTCTTCCAATAAACAACATGTTATAGTTATTCCTGAAAAGCTGCGTCGAAACTCATATAGACAAAAGCATTCAGATTTACTACAGTATAGTACAGATGTATGCATCTCGTTTAGGTGAGACTTAGTGATCAAAGCAACTTTTTGCATTTGTAAATGTTCTGCTGAAGATATCTAGTGGATGAGTGCTCATTGGTTGGTATAAAATAATGGAATATTTGATAGTCTTTTACCTGTTGTGTTATGGTGTAACAACAGCAACTCGGCTATTAAGATATTATTTAGATCTTCATTATAAACTTTTTTTTTTCAAACTTTTTATGATTAGCTTCACCTTAGAGAAATCAATCCTTCTGAAACATTTCCAGTCACTATCTGGGCAGAAGTTTTACAGACATTTTGTAATTGAAAGCAAAACCCTTCAACTCTAATAAATGCATAGAGAAGGATGCAAATATCAGTCTTTAAATGGCACAAAATACAAAAGATGTGGATGTTTTAAGAAAAGATAATTTTTGGAAGTTCACGTCACCCATAGAAA
The DNA here is from genome assembly GCF_905368555.1 of Meleagris gallopavo. Classification (NCBI taxonomy): domain Eukaryota; kingdom Metazoa; phylum Chordata; class Aves; order Galliformes; family Phasianidae; genus Meleagris; species Meleagris gallopavo. The sequence goes on from NC_139409.1 coordinate 34,600,270, forward strand.
GCAGTAAGGGTACCATGGAAGTCACTGAAGAAGGCACAGAAATGACTGGATTGGGGAGAAGGATGGACAGCAATATCACAGTTCTCCCGCAGAGAGACTGGAAAAGAAAGAGATGGGAGACATGAACGTGAATAGTTATGAAAGGTGAAGAAAGATATGGATGTAGGCATATGTGAGAGGAGTTTGTGTCATGACAAGATAATGGGAGAGGAATGAAGAATGATAATGTAGTCAGGAGAGAAATAGAAGTGATAGGAAAAGAAGGATGATGATACAGCAATGGGGAAATAGAACATCATCTTAACTCTTCATTCACAAGATTTTCAGCACTTAGCACATCTTGAAATACATTATTTTACAGCCAAAGAATAACTTACAGTGGGGTGATAGAGGACTATAAACTTGTTTCCATTCAAACGTTACATTCAGTTTACCTTCCTCTGGACAAACTTTTGACTAACAGTGTTCAGACCTGTGTAAACTTATTCTATCTGTTATTATCCCAATGTTGAAAATCATGAAAACTGCAAAGAAAATGAAATAGCCCACCCATTCTGACCAGAGGAGAAAGCACCGCTGCAGCTACTCCCTGACATCTACATGTAGTAAAGGCCCCTACAGCCACTTATGCTTAGGCAAGATAGCACATCCTTTCCTTAACTTCTTGTCCCCTTTCTCTCTCTCTCTCTCTCTCTCCCCCTCTCTCCCTCTCTTTTTTTTTTTTTTTTATGCACTTACAAAGAACTTACTTTTTCTGGTGCTCAGTGGCTCTGTAGAAATAAACTGTACATACAGTTATGGAAGTTCTTTTTGAGCCTGAAACATCTTTCTCAAGCCACAGAGAAATTACTTCCTGGAAAGTAATTGTATGTCTCCCATACAAGTCAGTAAGAGAAGAGTGATTGGGGGACCCTGTGGGAGCAGGAAGGCAATGTGGAAGAGCTAGATGAAAGGCACGGGATTGCCCTAATTTCCTAGCATGTAAGAAGGTAATTCACTTTGATAGCACATCACCACTGGTGGTTTTCCAACAGATGGAAAAGACTTGCTTGCAGAGGAAGTAAGTAATGTCACATGAAACATACATAATTTGCACAGAGAGAAAATGTAAGATCACTAAGGTTATTGTTTTTCTAACAATGATTCATGACACTGACATTTTGGAGAGTGAGGATCTAGGGTAGAAGCTATGAATAAAATGTATTTTTGCTGTAGGGATCTGTTCTTGTGTCTGCTTTCTTACAGACTTTTAGGAAGCCGTTGCAAACTTAATCCTGTTTAGCAATTATGATTTACTTCAATTGGCTCCTATCTTCATACTGTTTAAACTTAGATTTAAAGAATAATATCTACCTTGTTACTTTACATAAACTCTGGCAAAATAATACACATTTAAATGGCATTCTTGGCATTATGAAACAATCAAAGGGAGACACAAAAGTTTACCATGCCATTAATATATATTTGTGTGTGTGTGTGTGTATTTCTTAGGATAAAATGGTGAGATCTTTTAATGAAGACATCAAAGAATACTTCTCTCTTAGCTGAAAAGAAGAATGTCTCCTGACAAAAGCCAATTAAGGAGTGAATACATTTTGTTTATTTAGTCTTGAAAAGCGTGCATTCTTGTAAAATGGAAAAAAAAACCAACCCACCTAGATCCCAGTGTTCTTTTAATTCTGTGAAGCAGCTAAGGAAACACAAAGATGTATGATGCATGGAAGCTTGATAGTGCATGAAAGAAACATAAAGACTGTGATTTTACTGTTACCTAAGGCATGATATTGAAATATGTGTTCCAGGAGGGCTCTTTCTCAGCTTGCCTAGAGATTCTGGAACAAATTCTGTTCCTGTTACACCCCTGTAAATCTGGAATTATGAAATGACAAGTGGTAGCACTATTCCAAGTGTGTGCACTTCTAACCAAGAGTGGAATTTTTGCTCTACTTTAAGAGTGACCTAAAAGTTGTTGTCCTGTGAGATATCCATGTTTCATGCATTCCTTGCCCTGTACTGAAGGCTGTCATCCTGCATGCTATCAACTCAATTTTTAAAAAATCTGAGTAGGAAATCCTTTAGCCTGGGGCAGCAAATAGCTTCTGCTCGAATCCCTGAAAGGTCTTACACCTCTGCTCAAGTGTACTTGGCCTTGTTTCTCTCGTGGTTGTATAGCAGATGGAACCCAGTGATGGCTGGAAGGGAACCTGGGGCTGAGAGAAGATGCTAGTATGGCTATGAAAGGATTTGTGCAGACCCCATATGCTGCCTGACTGCAGGACTGGCTGGAGCTGGGGGTAACTTGTTCGGGTGTGCTCCCCCATGCTGGACTGCGATTGCTTGCCTGTGTTTTGAATAGATACAATAAAATATGCTGATGATGTTAGAAAACATCAGACATATTTTTAAAATGTTTGCCTTCTACTGCATGGAATGGCTAGACAGTTAAAAGGAGACATAAAAGTTCATCCACAAAACAGACTGAGTTGAAAATAAATGTAATAAATGCATAAAGCAGTTACTAAATGCTGAGTATGATTATGAAAACAGCCATGGGAGTACAAAATGTTCTGACCCACAGAAGACTTCAGCCTTATGAGAGCATCAGCACATGTACTGTTAAACTTGAGATCTGTTAAATCCTTCTGATTCTGGATCCCAGGTATATGCCTATGCAATCAGATTTACATGGGAAAGAAGTAGAGGGGTTTCCCCATAAAATCTCTTAGAGGATTCCCTTTCACCTGTTTCTGATGTTGGATTTATGACAGTATTGTAAACGTTTTGTCTTCAAATATTCATGTGTGCATGAGAAATTTGGTGTGACAGTTATGCCATTGTTCCTGTGCGTAAATTCTGCAGAATCAGGACCACGGGCTCAGATTTTCTTTCAGCAAAAGCAGTCATACACTATAGCTAGCATATGGAGTATTTTAACTTTGGCAATAGCTATTATATATAGCCATAGGGACTAATCGAAAGAAGATACTTAAACTTGGCTATATTATATAAGGAGTCAGAATAGTTGTGTATATGCCAAACCAAAGATCTTCATATTGGTGTAAGAGAAAAGTGGATGAAAATTTTAGGAAGAACTTAGAAATAAAACATAACAAACCATATTGGCCAAATCCTAATTGAGGAAAATTATTATCCTGGAGTCTTACATGCGTGGCAGTTGTGATTACAAAGCCTGCTTGGTGTTATTGGCAATACACTTTAAAAAGTTATTCTGGGAGACTAACTGATGCAGAAAGTCTTATACCACAGAATGGTAACTGTCTTTAAATTGTGTATTTTATAACTGCAGTTTTTTTCTCTAATGGGACCATATTCTTCCTCTATCACTTAATTTTCCTCTTTCCAGGCTTTAAATAAAGTCTTAAATGCTTTAGGGTACATTTTGCTTTAGAGTTCTGAGGAAAACAATGAAATATGTTTTTTAGGAATAGCAACAAACTTTTAATTTATAACATGACAGTGAAAAATAGGTTGTTTCAGCAAGAATATTCTTTCCTATAGCAAGATGAAACTGTAGCTCATCAGACTCATGTGAATACCGATCCTGCAATTGGATGTGTCAGGAATCAGAAAGGCTAGATTCAGGATTTGAACCTAGCACATTTTTTACATTCTTACCTGAAAATATTCAATACCACTTGTATTAGACTGGAATAGGCTAAAGAGGACTTATGAAAGAATTGCTCATGTATGTATTGTAAGAGGGAATGAGATTGTGTGGGAAAGCTAGGGTCCCATCATTAAGAAATGTCAGAGTAAATAGGGCCTCATTGTACACCACAAAGAGACAAGTTGAAGACTGTTTTCTTTTATCATTCAGAGTCATACTGGAGAATGGATGGTAAAAACTTCAAAGTCAAGTGCTTATTGATGTTTTTGCTTATAAAAATAGTACAGGCACTTAACAGGCTTTGTATTATGTACATTTTTTAGCATGAGTGGGTAGCTGTGTTAGTCAGCAGGACAAACTAAATAATAAAGTTACCAATACATTTTTATAGACAAATCAAAACAAATACCTGGGCTTTCAGAATCACTCAGGATGCCTCTGTACAATGGAAGCAACCACAGAAGCCTGAGTGGTTCCAAATGTTGTGTCTACAGAATATTACTTATAACAGCGGTGTAGCCAGAGTCCTATTGTGCTATAGCAGATGAAGCTGAAACACCTCTCAATTAATTGTGCATTTATTAAACACTGTGATTTACATGAAAAAATATACTTCATGAGGGGAGTTCATGCCTACATTTTTATGCTTCAGCAAGAGTCTGCAGGCATTTTAGTACAGCACAACAATTTTAGCAGAAAATAAATGTACAGGCCTGAGAAAAGCATAGCTTCACTGGTATGCTGTTTTTCTTTTTTGATTGTTTATGGTTTTTTTTTGTTTGTTTGTTTTGTTTTGTTTTGTTTCTGATTTCAAGGATGTATTCAGGCAACCAAAACTCCACCTCTGTTTCTGTATCTGTTCACTGGAGGATATTAGGTGATCAATGAGGAGCAACTCATAGAGTCTGAGTAACGGCCTACAGAGTGACCTGGAGCTAGCTAGAAAGAAATACAAACACAGAGTTGCTGCTGGAATTTAATCTGAGGATGGTAGTCCTCAAGCCTATGGTCAGCAGGACCACTCCTGCCCCCCAGACACTTGTGCACCCTTAGTTTCCACATTCCAGTTTGAAAACTGGAAGTCAAGACTACGCTCCTGTCTGCTGTCCCACTGTACAAACTGCATTTTCCTTCTTAGAGGCATGGGAGGGAAACTGTACTTTGCTTAGAGAGAAAGAACCTGAATCACCTATAGTTACATTCTAGGGAGAAATGGATGGGGTGCAGATTCTAGAAATGTGAACACATCAGTTTACACCAGAGAAACACAAAAGGACTGATGTGTCCAAAATGATGAAATACTATAGGCTTTGTTTAGGATTTTTGAATGTATAATTGTTAAGCCCAATTTAATCAATTTTAGTAGGAATTGTATTTCAGATTAGAGTCTTTAGGGCAGCCATCATCACGGCTCTTTAATTCTCCTAACCTATACATTTTTACTGCATGGATAAATATGCTTTGAAACTAATGCAGTGTCATTGAATCAAATACATCCGTAGTGGAACCAATCCATGCATACTCAAGTCACTAAATTTTTATGGAAATGAATAGATTTCCTTTCAAGACATAATATTTTCACTAATACCAGTAGCTTTTCATTGAAAACCAATGCTTTGCTTTCCGAAACCAGCATATTTTAGTTTGAGCACATACAAATCCTGCTTGAATATTTTCTTCTTTTCCCTTTTCATAATTAAACCCATTGCACTAAACACGGTATTGGATGTCTAATGAAACCAACACATTTTCTTAGGGACCACTTAAAGCAAGTTTGTGTCAATGAATATACTGCGTTTCTCAGTGTAATTTAATAAACAAACACTGTGAAATAGAACATGCTTTTACAGACAAAAATGGTGGTGCGCCATTTTTTTCCCGTAGGCCTAGTTTAAGCCCTTGATGTTTCTGCTGCTGTTTGGAGGTTTTCGCTGTTCTGTGGTAGCTAGATAGGCTACATGGAGGATAAAGAGCAGCTGGAGTAAATAGATGAGTGACGGATGAGTGTGCACTAAGTATTAGAATATCCACAGAGGAAAAGAACATAGCCAGATGACCATGCTGCTTCAGTGACATTCAACTGTTAGCAGCCCCTTGGGACTTTGCTAGCTGGCACATTTCAGGAAAGTCTGCAAGTTGTTTTGTGTGTGATGAAGTTGGCACTGAAGTCACCCCAGCATTAATGTTACGACATTGCAGAGCTGCACCCAAACCTTGTAGGGTTCCTGTGATGGTTATAACCACTTATATTACATACCAGGGAACAGGAATTCTGGAGTAAATCTAGAGTCACTCATCTTTCATCGAGTCATTTTAGAATTTAACAGTGTACCTGAGAGATCGAGAAATTGCCACTGAATGTAAAAAAATGTTTTACGAAGTGACAGTGATTTTTTTAATGTCATGTAAAAATGGGCATTTGCTTACAATTGGAGAACAAATAGCCACCATTTTCTCATAGTCTTTTCATTGTTTTGCCAAAGATCAGATGTAATTTTTGAGGATCTCAGTGGTGTTAGCAGCTTTGTGTGCTTCTGAGTCTACTTAGAACAGTGGCAAGGAGTGCCTAGGAAAGGAAGTAGAAGACTGCAAACTGCCTGTGTTCTCTTTAGAAAACACACCATCAATGCAGCTTTGGAAATGAGGCCTCTAAGTTTCTAAGAAACAAAAACTTTGGCATTTTGTGAACAATAGAGGTGTTCATAGTCGTTTGTTCCAAACTGTATGGCACTTTTCAGCTAGGATTGTGTGCAGTTTATGTCAAAACATTTCAGTGAAGAAATACAAATACAGACTAATGTTTGACTTCTTTTGTTGTGTTGAACTGGAGCCAGAGAAAGTATTTATATATAAATCCACTTGTGAAATGCATAACCCTCTCAATGTGACTTATATGTCTGAGGCTTACAGAGAATTCAAGCTGATTGACAGAAAATACTGCTCTTACGGAGTCAGAATGTATTACCGTACTTATATAGAAACACAAAAAAATCCCTTTCTTCACCAATGTACGTGTTCATTGTCATTATGTTCTGCTATACTGAAGATGTTCAGGTACTGAAATACCCAATTTGCTAGGACCTAAAGCTACCATGAAAATATATTAGGCAACCAGATGGATAATTCAGCCTGCTGGTTTAAAAAAGTGTGCATTAAACATTCAGCATTTGAAGCCTGCTCTAAAAAATGATTCTGTGGGGTCAAAGCTGACATTCAGTGAAGGAAAGAAAAATAAGAACTGAGACAATTAAAGAAAGCTTCCCATGTTTGTGCTGCAGTTAGTTAGTTATTCTTCCTTTTTTCCGTTCTTCCCCTGCTAAGCCAGTGCACATCAAGCAACTGACAGCACAGTCTGCAAATAGATCATGAGCAGATTACTTACATCTTTATGTATTTGGCACACAGGTGCTATCTGCTTTTTCAGAATAGTTCCAATTAAAGCAAATGGATTTTGTATATTATGTCCTACAGGTGAACACCCTATGCCACTTCTATTGCTCTTATGACACTGTTCACCATTTCTGACTTGTTAAAGAACATTAAGATCTTGCATGTTAAAGGATTGTTATATAAATGAAGAGGAGGAAGAGATGTTTGGACACTGGCAATTTTACTATCATGCTCATTTTTATCAAGTGGGTGTCCCGCACTGGTACTCAAAAATGTTCTGTCAGTGTGGAAAAGTGTGTCAGTTCCTGCAAATGGACAGCACCTTAAAAAGGAGATTGAGACAAGTGACACCTCAGATGATAGGGAAGTGCATAGAAGGTGTTGCTTGATGAAGAAACCTCAGTGCTGCATTGCATATGCGTCTACACACTGGAGAATAGCACAAGGAAGTACTGGAGTACAACACAAGGAAGAAAGTACAGAAGTGTTAAAGTCCATATCACTGCTGAGTGGTTGTTGCAAGCAAGAGAAAGAGGAACAAAGTCACAGAAGGGGAATATGTAAAGTGGTTACCTTCATATGGCAGTCTTCAAAAGATTTTACAGGAATCTCTGGGAGTTTACAGAAAACATAATCTTATTCTTATATTCTTACTATGAGATTCTGCAGTTGCACTAGCCTTTGTTCTCTAAAACTTAAAAAAAAAAAAAAAAAAAAGCAGGGAATGAATAACATATTTTGACAGAAAGTTTATTACCTGCTCCTGGGATGGCAGGGCAACCTAAGTTCACAGATACCATACTGAATGGAGGTCTAATGTTTGAAGATTTGAGCCAAGGACTGGAGGAGAAAGTTGATGAGAAACTACCTGTTATACTGAAATCGAAAATGTGCCAGGTTGGGATCCCATCACAGAGATGGAGAGATCTTTGTTTTTTTTCTAAATTATATAGATTCAAGTCTCAATCACATTTCCATTGGATGACTAATTTGCTCCGTATGCACCTAGAAGAAGAAGTTGAAGAGAATTTCCAAATTTAAATGATAAAGTATTACAGTGAAAGCTAATTTACAAAACTGCAAGCTTTATGAAAAGTAGGATAACTAACAGTTTTCACAATAGAAAGAGAAGTGGAAGGACAATAATGGCTGTTCACTGACAGTTTGAGAAATGGTAAGAGCTACTAGCAGCAGTACATACCCTTCCATTCACAGCCAGGAGAATTGTTATCTAAAATGAAGTAGAGCAACTCTAACTGATAATAATGATTTTTATCATAGCCATGACCGCTATGAACCTTGTCAATGGGATAAGAGAAGGACAAGTGGAAGATGAAGCATATAAATAACATGTGTAAAAGCAGGACAATAAGAAGCACTTCAGAGAATTCTGTCTTCCCTCAGTCAGGCTCAAAGGTCATTTTATAGAGCAGCTTCTTATGTGAGTAAGTTCAAAAACAGCATTCAACACTCTCAAAGCCACCTATCGAGCAGGGACAAGGGGACAGTGGAAAGGCCATCCTGGACAGATTAACCATCATCTCATTTGGAGTTCACTTTGTGGGCCAAGAAGATCTAGGGAGTAGAAGAGAGAGTTAGAAAAAAATGTTGATGTGTTCTTACTTTAATGTAAGTTCAAGAAAATACTTTTTTCCTTTCAAACACTGTTGTTTTTGCATCTTTTAGCAGATAATCTGGACAGTCTGTCTCTGGATCAGATGGAGAAATTTCTTTCAAATTGGGGCCTGAAAGCCTTACAGGTGCCTGGCTAAGGGTGGAATAAGGAAGATGTGACCCTGGGCACAAGCATGACTGTCATATCAGTCTGGTGGGACCCAAACTTAAATGCAGAGGTGGCTACACTAAGGATTCTGACAGTCTGCATACATGGAGCATAGTACTCAGTCTCAGTGAAGAGTTGTTTATCTTCACATTCATAGACACATCATGTGAAGTGGGCATCTAACTGATACGTTTTTCCTGGGTATGGGCTTGCAGAGAAATGAAAGAGAAAAAAACATCTGTCAAACAACTATTAAGCCTCGAAACTGAGTTCAAATACAGGATGAAGAGGAACAAGATGAAACTGGAAGGAACAAGGTAAAACTGAAATTTTTTATCTGTCATTTATAAAATCTGAATTTATATACTATTTGCATAACTATATCTAATCAAATCAAATGTAGTCAGTGTTAGACTAAACATATTTGTGTTTTACCAGAGAGTAGATTAACTTTGCCGATGCTAATAGATACAGAATGGCAATGATAGGAAACTGCCTAATAATTAACTATAGAGGCAAAAAATGTAAGTTCACATCCCAAAGGAATATGGCACAAATCTACTATCAGAAGAGACACAGGAAATAATATCTGGACATGTGACACAGTCACTGTGAACATAATTAATGTAATTATCATTTTTCTTGCATAGGTTGTTTTTGTTTTGGCCGTCAAATTAAGTGCCTGTAAAAGTGCAAGTTGTGTGTTGCTGTGTCCTGTGGGTCTGATCTACATGCAGTTGGCTCTTCTGATGTTCCCATCACTTCAAGAACAAAACCAACCATTCTTTTCAATACCGTCACTGGCATGGTATAAATCAAGCACAGCAAAACCACTCTTGTGGGCGCTTCCTCATAATATAAGTGGGTCATTCCCCTGGGAAGGGGAGAGTGGAACCAAACCTGTGTCTGTATAGAAATGAGATGGACCTTAACATCTCAAAAGGATAGTATTTCCACTATAGGTATTTAAAACTCTATCACTCTGTTTATGTATTTTTAAGTGCATACTCATGTAAATACTTCTGATCATATGGTAAATGTCATACTGTGTGAGGATAGCGTATGATGGGTTAGCCTGATGGAAAAATCATCCTTTCTACCATGGCTGGGCCATTCATGGGTTGTCATGTAATGTCCCACTGGTTAGGATGGTTGTTCTGTCACAGTGAAGTCAGTGTGCCAGCTATGAAAATCATAGTCAACTTACGCACGCAGGTGTGGCACCAATTGGAAAAAAAATGAAATTCCCATGGTTTCTGAATAGTTTGTCATGTGTGGAATTACACTTATGGTAGAAGTCTGACTACAAGGAATTTTATTTTAATAATCTTAATTCATCCAAGAGTTACACAAGTAGAGTTAGGCACATACACAATGTTTTCTGAAACTATTTCATGAAAGAAAATATAAACAAAATGGATTAACAGAATATATTTTTTTCTAAAGAGTAATTTTCTAATTTTTTTCGTTGTGCAGCAGCTGCTGTTGCCATGCTGTCATTGCTGTTGCTATGTATTTTTGAGTGTGCCAGGATGTAATTGGCTACTTCAGCATATATAAACCATTGGTAGAGATGTTTCTATGGAAAATCATATCTTTTTTTGATTGGTTGATGTTGAAAGTAGATGTGCTTAGCTATCATCTCAATTTAAATTGAGACCAACAGGTTTCAAGTCTCATAATGCAGTGAAGCCACATGCTATTCATCATAGTGGTGCTGAATTCAGGCAAGAATTTTAAGTTGACATCATGGTTGAATGTGAGTGAGATTGCATCTCCACAGTCTCCAAATGTTTCTATGATCTTTGGCAAACTTTTTGATCCACCATGAATTATATTTGCTCTGAAAATACTGCTGTGTCCTGGTTTTGCCTGACATAATTTTCAAGCTACTAAACCAAAACTTATCTCAGACTAGCTGTGAATTTTGCTTGGAGACCTTTAAGAAAGAATTACTGACTCACATAATTAAGCTACATATATAACTGAATCTTCCAAAAAGTTTGGCAAATACGTGCGCAGTTTATGCCAAATGCATGACTGGAAGTTGGTAAACCTGAACAATATTGAGTACGCAGAGGTCTTTTGTGAAAACAAAGGACTTGTTTCAATGAGGGAAGAGATTTAACTTATCTGCTCTGGACATACTGGTCATGAAGCCCTGGTCTAAAAGGTAGAGATGTGTGGATGAGCTAAGAAATCAGAGGATAAAGTAGAGTAAAAGTAAGTATAAATTTCAGATCATACCGTTCAGATTTCATACATCCAGGATGATAGAATCTGTTTCAACAATACTACTCGTATTTGTGTTAAAAAGTGTTATAACCAAAGTTTACTTAGGTTACATGCAAACCTGCTTCAGCCCAAATATAGATGCAAGACCTGATGAAAGGTACAAAAGTATACTAATGCAAACACTAAAGGATTATTTTTTCAGAACAAGTGACATGTTTCATAACCTCAGTTTCATAATTAAGTACTTCCACTTGAAGAAGTTAAAATAAAATGTATGGTTTTTCTTTTTTTGACACTCCAGTGTTATAGAAATGTATTTCCAGAGGGGAATCTGTAAGTCCTCCCCTGTAGGAGGTGGCTGAGGTGTTATTTAAATTTAAATGAAATGAAACTTGATTGAAGGGTTGTTAAGAAAGGACTACACAGTGTTGGGTTACATCACAGAGAAGACTCTTGAATTGTCATCTGCTTGGTTCATAAAATCTCTTCAGTTATTTCTCTGGTTTCAATATGAGGCGATTTTTTTTTTATGTCTCGCTCACTTCAGGCTCTAGTCTTTTATTAGGAGGCCAGAGCATTCCCTCTATTTTATTCCTAAAATGCCTTGTCTTTTACTACTGGTCCTATTCTTGTTGCATCAAAGATTATTCTTTTAATTAGATCTTAACTTTTTCTTTTTCCTATGCCTTTACCAGATCAATTACCAAACTCAGCAGTGGCAAGCTGAAACTTAAAGCTATGGAGATAAATTCTTCTTTGTTTATTTTCCTCTCTAAGTCACGGGAAGATCATACTGCCTGAGAAAAATTTTATTTCCCTCATCTATAAACTGTGAAGTTGGAAATAAACTGATTGTCTAAAGAAATTACGAATGAGATGTTTATGTTACTTAGTATTGACTAAATATCGAAATTTACTAATGATAGGCTGTGTTAGACTCCAGAAAGACAAGCTTTTTAAAAAAGAAGATTTATGTATTTAAGTCATCAATCTGCCATTTTTAATATGTACTTTTCACTAAAAAGCTTATTCAGGAGTAATAACAATGTGCAAATTTTAAAAAGTCACAATAAGTTTTTGCACTGTTGTGAACCACAAATAGTTTTTTAGAACATTACATTTTCCATTTAAAAGATGTTACACTGGCATTATGATACCCACATGAAACATGATTTGTGGTAAGGCTGAATACTTGCGTACACATACACACACACATTACTGTGTGACAGATCTGCTTTATCTTCTGGGGCATCCTAGCACCTTAAGCACAGCCTTAGAAGTGATTGCAAGTCCCTGTGGACTCTATGGATGAGTGCCACAATGACATAATGCTACGGGTATGTGTTCAATGCCCCTGCAAAACATTAATTTACCTGCTGCATTCTCCTCCAATCACTTCCAGCTGAAAGCTGGTGAGTGCCATCATTGCTACTGCTAGCAAGCAGGCAACAACTTAATGGAGATCATTCCCTTTAAGAGGTCTCTGCTGAGTTTTTGGTTGTCAGGGAAGATGATAGTCTCATCCCTCTGGTTAGATAAAATTAAGACTCCTTCTGAATATCTTATTATTGATCAAGTGGCACTTGGAGTCAGCTGGTTATATTCCTTTTCTGAGATGCTAGCCACTCTCCAGAGGGTTTCTAAGGCTATGGAGAAGCACTGGCCTGTAAGAGTTTTTTCCAGAGGTCCTTTCCTTTTGTTAAGTCTCAGGTTTTAATAAAAAATAAGGACTGTGGCCAACCACTGTGAAGAAAAAAAAATTCTGGAATCTTGAAATAGCAGAAAATGAATGCTGTGAACTGGTTTGGTGACAGCACTAAAATATTGATCATATCTGAACACAAGTACAGCAGCATGTGAAACCAAAGTTTGGTCTTCAAGCTTATTTCCTTGGCATACATTAATTGGGCAGACACAATAATGGGTGAGAACAGAGATACAGCTATGCCCTTTCCTTTCCCTACCTCATAAAAAGATCGTGGGGAAGGCCTGCTCAGGCTTTGATGTGGTTTATATACTTAATGTTCTCCATCTAGCCTGGCCCAGAAATGTTTTGTTTCTAGGGATTACAAGTTGAACATTATGGTATTTATACTTCAACTGGTCTGTTCTTTCTGACAGAACAAGTCAGTTTCTGTTATTATAATTTTCTTAAACCTCCCCTTTTTGAGCAGAAGTTATGCTCTCTGTCAGTCACGGTCCTTTTAAAAGAAGTAAAAATTTTTTTTTCTCACTAAGAAAACACTGTGGGCTGAGAGAACTGTGCTGATCCTTGGAGCTAAGCATGAATATCTCTAATTCAAGTGTGGCAATGCTGCTTGGGTACAGGAGTGTGTAATTTGCTGTAATCTTGGCCTGTGCATTTTTCTTAAACCGGTACTTTATTATTTGGAGCTTGTCCATTTGCCTAAGTCCCTTTCATATTCCTTTCAAGCACACCCATGTAGGAAAATAAGCCTGTCTTTATCTTCACAGCAATGGCTTTTTTGTTTGTTTGTTTCTAGATCATATCCAAATGAAGTAATTGTGACTACTTGATCTTGCTAATTGAACTTATAATTTATGTGTATTGTTTTTGAGTCAAATTGTGTTCTTAATAAGGAGAAATATGGAGTTACACAGGGAGAACACAGGAAAACATCCTGAGAGAGAAATATCGCGGTCAGGAGGAGATTCCCAGTGATCCCCTAAAGGTTCCCCTCTTACAGTGGAAACTTCACTAGCTGATACGAGAAGATATGGGTAAGTACTTGAATCTATCTGTGTTGAGGCAAATAAATGCCTCTCTAAACTGCATCTGAAACTGAAATTGCCTTTTCCAGGATTCCAGGTTAGACACTGGAACCTCACACTGAGTTCCTAAGTTATAAATGAATGCTACAAACAATATTACTGGATGGTTACTCCACTCCGATCTCATTTATAGAGTATTCATAGCTGACACTATCCCTTTATTTACAGGCCTTCCAACAAACCACTTCTTTGGCTCACATAGGATACAATAATCTACCATCTTAATTGGGACTATCATGGTTTTTGTATCAGATAAAAATCTGCGCTGTTGCATTGGTTTGTACTGAAGAGTTTCACACATCTACAAAGGCAAGAGTTAGCAGCTGGACTAGAATACACTGTGATCTCTGGGATGTGGGATGAGACATGAAACACTACTGAATTTTGGAGCAGTCATTATGGGGTTTAGTATAGCGGAAGGACCTTTTGTTCCAGTGCTGAAGTATCAGGCAGGACTATGTTGAGATATCTTGGGAATAATTTCTATTCCCTTTCTTCAGTATCATTCACTGGGCATCAGTGTTTCATATCACCTGTATTTAGAAACCCTTTTTGAAGATACTTAGACCTGCATAGAACAAAAACCACTTTTACACTTATTCTAGATTTAAAAGAATGCATATGTAGGCAATCCTAACTCCATTGAATAGACTCAACTATATCTTCCCTAAGGATAGAAAGAAGACAGGGGCCTTACAATTAAAAAGATGGATCTGATTTTATTATATATTTTAATTTGTTTTCTCTGTCCATTGCTGCAATGAATACTGAGAGACACAGAAAGCTGGGCCAGTGTGATTTACATCAAGTTTGTTCCAGTCTTTAGGGACCTAATACTGTTACAGTCCACAAGACCCTAATGGGGTCTGCAGTAGTGAAAACTGAGAAAAATTTTTCTCAGCTGTTCTTTGATATTATTTTTGCTTTAATCTTCTGTGATCTGCTCACAAACACCACCACCACCCTTAAATGCTACTGTTCAGATAATTCTGGAGATGCTATGTAGTGAGAAGTTGAGGCTGCTCATTAGAACGCCTGTTGGATTATCCACTTGGGAGATTCACATGACCTCAATAGAGACAATTTTCTCACAGGTCTGCTATTGCAAGTCTGTGTGTGCAAACCCAGCTCTTATTTACTAGGTTCACTTCTACAGATGCCAAGGCAAGGATTTTGTCCCACTGTTTGTTTATAAATTTAAAGGTCAGATGCTGGGTCTTTCTTGAATTTATTGTCTTTTGTTATTTTTACAAGCTTCTTTATAGTCATTACATAGTATTACAGTTATTACACATCAGTCTAGGAAGATCTATGCTTTTATATGACATCAGAAAGTCATCAAAAAGTAAGCACAGCAGGTGTCTCTAAATCACAGATGACTATTTGATTAGACCTGTTGTGTTAGCTGATAACATTGCTCTTTTTGGCCTTGCTGAGGATATGTATCTGCAGACTTGAACCCTGCAACTCTCTTTTTAATTTACATTATATAGTATTATATGCTGTGGCTTCAGACTTTTGCTATTTGCATGGCTGTAATTGTATTCAACAGTCATATTGGATGTGTGTGGAGGGCGGCACTCAGCAACAATGATTTCCTTGAAAGTCAGAAATAAAAATCCAGTTTAGCTTAATGAAAACATATACTGACAGCATTACATGGCCTGATGCAGACAAGACAGAAACAAAACATGTTGTTTTCTTGTTATGTGCTAGGTGTGTTGTTAGTCTCTTTTTTTACCTCAGCAGAGGTTGCTCATACATCAGTTGCTGCACTGTTGTATGCCAATGAGGTTTACTGCGAATGTCTTCCCAGAAGGAGGGGGTCCTCAATGCTCTTGAGAAAAAGTGAGATAACTAGTTTTTGAGTAATGGTAATGTGATTTGAATGGGATAATGGAGCTGTCTTTATCAGTGGGATTTCCCTGCCCACAACCTAAGGAGAGGGGAAGCAGACATCTGAAAGGGATGCACTGGGTAACAAAACACTACTCCAGTAAAAGTTGTTCAAGAAGAGTTTCAGTAGCATTCAAGAGTGCTTGCAGTTTTTTCTTTCTGTTTCTCTATTTCAGTTACTGCCTCTGTGACAGTATGAGATAACTCAATTATTATGAAAAGATAAGAGTATATTAGAGTCCTGTGAGGAAGAAGTTCCTAGACTGAGTCCCTAATGCATACAAGGATAATGGTAAGATAAAGCCTTAGTTAATTATATTGAAGAGGCAGGAAGAAGCTCACAACTGATCCTGCTGTAGTTAAATGTATTTTTTTTTTCCTAAATGAACACTTAGTGCTGATTGTGTTCCTGTTGTTCGATCAGAGGATCAGGGTTACAAGATATAGACATTCACTGAACTGTAGATACTGTCCTCAAATTAACATTGCATTATATGACTGCATACAAGGCTGTTGTTGGTGCAAGAGAAGTCTTGGTTTGCTGCATTGCTTTTCAAGACACCTGCATTTAAATGTGGCAAGACCCAGAAATACTGGACAACTGCATGCATGCATTAATGTGTGCAGATACCTGTGCTACACTTATTATTTCTTTACATCCTGTCACATGTCATCATGACATGAGACAAAAGCTTTGCTGAGCCACATCATAGCTGGCAATAGCGTGGGCAAGACTTAGTTCTGAGTCAAAGAGAGACTTGAGTCTCTCAGAGAAAACAAACAAAACAAATTTATTTGCAGCAGAAGTTGAAAATTCACTGCCCTTACACACAAGCAAGCACCTTCGTTCCCCCGACTCAACAACCAAATGCGTGTGCATGCCCAGACACATGCTGTGCTTGTCTGTGGTTCTGCACAGCGACTTTCTCACCTCACAAAGGAATAGAGCAGAAGGGTAGTTCTGTCATATCATAAGATTTCTACAGATATTCATTCATGTAGGCTGCCCTAGGAGATGTGCTGAATCAGTGCCTTCCTCTGCCAGCTCTCATTCACATTGCAATAATCAGGGCTACTGATATAACCTGTGAAAATAATTAATTTTCCTGTTAAATTCATCCTATTATACTAAAAGCAAATGATGATAATCTTAGGGAAATACAGCTATCTTAACCTACGGATCACCTAACATCCTCGGTACAGAAGCACCTAAAAGATGCCTGCTAAGTTGGTTGATATGCCTTTTATTTAGCTTGATGTTAATTTGCTTAACACTGTTTTGGTGTATGTGATTGTGGAACATAAAAATGCAGTAGGTGGTTTATAGGAAACGAGAGCAAAAGAATACTCTATGCTATGAGCTCCACATACATTGCATATTCTCCGAAGGGATGAAATTTCCCTCGAGCTAGTGGGTAAACTGCAAAGTGAGGTACACTAGCAGCTTTACGGTTTGTTTTAACCTGCTCCTCCTACCCGTGCTTTGTGGTGGGTGTACAACTGTTGCAAGTAGGTGGCACAGCTGTTTGCGTTGACTGGCTCAGTACCTTTGGGATACAGACAACACAGTTAACGTTGCAAGATGAAAATGGCATCTATACTTTAATAAACTCATTTGATTTCTTTGTGAGAGAAAAGGGGGATATAGGGGGGGACTTGCCAGCTTGACTATATCTGTATTAGAGGCACTGCTCAAATCACACAGTGGTGGCTAATGCTTGCGAAATCCTGACTAGCATTTGAAAGGGTAACATCAGTTTATTATTGCTGCAGTAGCTGTTAACTTTATGAAGATTTCCTGTGCACCTGCCTGCTACCACATCTTTAACATATATGCATATTTATACAACTTAGGCAACATATGTTTGATGATTTTTGTCATTTATATTTACTACAGTATGGATAGCAATTAAAAAATAACCATGTTCTCAGTGATGAATTGGTGAAATTCCTGGAGAAGCAGGAGCTACATGAAGAATTTGAAGATAGAGAACAAGGTAAAAAGCATGTAAAATTCTAGCTAGTCAGTCAGAACAGAAAAAAATGCAAGAGTGTGCATTATTGTGTGTGTATGTACATATATAAAATCATACAAAACTCTTCATTTACAGACAGAACAGATAAATGGCTGAGTTTTCTTTTATCAGTACTGAAGGAACACATTTTCTGCAGAGCTGGCGCTGTTCTGTTCTCTAGTACTGTGTATTTTGAATGTAAAATGGATATATTCAGTTGCAGACACACATGCTAAAGCAATGCATGACAGTACAGTCCGTTTCTGACTCACCCTGGCAGCGGATCAGGCAACTCCCCTGAGCAGCAATATAGGTGCTAAGGCTGCAGAGAGGAGTTTGGGAATGATCCTTAGAAACAGCCAGTCGAAGGAAAAGCTTAGGCTGATGTCCACATTTGGCATGTCTGACTTAAAAATAGAGGAAGATCCTAGGGAG
Source organism: Meleagris gallopavo (assembly GCF_905368555.1). Taxonomy (NCBI): domain Eukaryota; kingdom Metazoa; phylum Chordata; class Aves; order Galliformes; family Phasianidae; genus Meleagris; species Meleagris gallopavo. Next base: position 34,618,445 of record NC_139409.1, read on the forward strand.
AGGGTGATTTTTTGATATTAGCCTATCATATCTGTGATGGCACATGCACGCCAGCACCCACACTATGCATGAAAGTGAGACAGGAACATGTGATTTGTACTCAGAATGTAGGTGCCAGCATTTTTAGAGAGATTTTCTTACCATGTGGCATATTATCATATTTGAGACCTGCTCATCTCCGTAAAAAGACAGAGGATAGTGGGCTGTGCAGAAATGGAGTGAGACAGTGGAAATGCAAGTAGGGGAGCTGTGAAAACAGAGAGGGGAGTGGAGTAGAACTTGGAGAGCTGAAGTTAAAGACAAAAAACAGAGAAGGTTCAACCTGAATCTTAGGCTTTTGGAGTAACTCTACTGTGTCTGAGGGGAGAGTGCCATAGGGAATGACTTGAACAAACCCTAAAAAAAGTGGATCTTGTCTTGGAAGTAGTATTTTCCACGTCAGCATGATGATTTGCCTAGAAACATTTTATTTCACTCCTTCAAAACAAGGTCTTCATTAGCCTTCAATAGGGTGCCTTACTTACCCTCTTATGATACAAAATTAACTGTGGCTGTAGTTTCACACAGAGGCTAGAGCAGCGGCAGGTCCACTCCAGTTTCCACCAGTTGCCCGTGCCCAATAATGTCCCAACTGACACAGCCCTTCACCCTTAGTAGCACACTGTTACTCAAGTGGTGTAATTCAAAGTGAGTTGATCCATACCAGAATATTTACTAGATTTTTCTTCTTATAACAGCCTGTTCTGTCAGAGGGACTGCCCTGTGGCAGCAGAGATGCTCAGAGTGGCCTCTGTAGTTCAAGAGATTTGTCACATCACTTCTCTAACTATATCTCTGGGTGGTTCAGGAGCCTGTTTGTCATGTCAGATGACAGCATCTTTGCATGTGGCTTTTAATTTATATTGAATATAAAGTTCTGACAGTGAGACTTGGTGTCAGCTGCTTGTTAAAACCCATGCTACTTTAACTGCTTTCTATTTTAGCAATTCTATGAAAGAATTGAATCATTTTTTAGTTTTAAAAAAAATTCCAAGTGTGTCTAGGATTGACAACTCCTAGGCCAGTGTTTAGCCCAGTGCAGTGCAAACCTGCTGATATATTAAACCCCAAATCAGCATTTGTGGTAGAAATACAGAAAGCCTTTAACTATAACAACACTAGCAGGTGTCACCACTATAAAGATAACAGCCTCCCCATGAACAAATATTAGATTAAAGAGATCAATCAATCTGTATCTCAAATTCTATGCCCAGCGTGATCCCTACCAGTAAAAAGAAATCTTCTAGTTTGTCTGCATATTATAACAGGTGAAAGACCTCTTGATTGTTCAATTATATTTGCAATATTTTGAGAAAATAGGCAGGGTTTTTTTTTTTTTTCCTGTTGCAGACTCGTTATGTAAATGATACATAACATGATATAGAAAATGTTTGTTACCTAAAGACACAATAATTTATCGATTTCAAATCTTGTGGCAGACTGCAGATGATCATGGTGGGCAGGAGATGTGAGTCAGGGCTCACTACAACCATCTTCTCCAGGAATGCTGAAAAAGTCCTGCCAAGCACTGGGATGACATCAAGTACTCTGCACTCCAGAAGTTTGATCAGATTGCCTGTCGAAATAGTGTATTCTGCCCTTGATTTTTATTTCTCCTATTACTGCTAGCCTGCTTCCAACACCGCCTTTCCCTTGAAAACTGTCAAAAGTTACTACTTTGATTCTTCATGGTTTTGCATGCTATGCCATTCACTTAAATGCGTGAAATGAGTGCAGGCTGCTATCGAGTCAACATGATCCAACCCACACAAAGGCTGTGCAGTCACTGCTCATTGTGAATGCGCCAAAGGTGAGGGAAATCCAGCCCTCCACACATAACTAAATGCTCCTTCCAGTCCTCCTTTCCTTTCCCTTTTCAGATCATCCGTGATCACTTATCACCTGTCAAACACAATGCCTGAGAAAAGACAATCTATGCTACGAACTTCTATGCTGTAGGACTAAGCGTCTTTCCATATACTCCCACTGGTGTGATCCCTGGAGTAAGGTCCTGGAATGTGCCATGAAACATCCGTACAATTGCTCACCATTTCCACCAGTTTCTATACCACTGCTGTCCTTCCCACTGAAATTCAGTCTAGGATCATAGATGCTGTATTCTTAGTTTCTAAACAGGAATTATTGTAAGATCTGTTTGTAGTAACAGCTTCAGTATCTGATTCTACAGCCTCAGTAGCTGATTCTCACTAAAATGTACCTGATTAAAAAATCAGAAACCTGTTTCTTGGAAGCATGGCATACTGGAAATACAAGATACATCAAGACCAAAATCCACAGATAGCACTTCATGATGGGATACATAAAGTATCAAAGGAAACACGCTAGAATAATTTAACTGCAAGGACAGTTAAATTATTATGTAAAGCACTTGTTGATTATCTAAATTTAATATTTTTAGTCTGTACTGGACTGCACAAATGTAACTTTTGTGTAAAAAATTGTCCATATCAGATAAATACAGAAACAGTTGATCTTTTACTATATACCTCTAGTTTATCTTTCAACAGCACACGTATATGGACAAGATACAGATAAAGTACAGCTATCTAAGAAAGATGAGTGACACGGCCATTTCTTCAGAGATCCTTGAAATCTCACTCATAGAAGTATTAACAGTTGTTTCCTATGAAACTCAAATGGAAGCCTGTTCAAGTGTGCGCACAAGGAATTTTCTCAGTAATACACTGGATGACTAGTAAGTATACTTATGTTTTCACCATTTTTTTCTTTCTTTGTTTTTTCCCCAAACCACAAAATAAGCTGTATAATATTTTATTTGAAAAAAAATACAATTTGAGAACCACTTGGGTACTTTTCCTGCAAAAATATTTTAGGATTAAGCTTTTAATCCTTTAAGTGAACTTAGACCTTGACAAATATAAAGGTTTAATTCAGCAATAATATTTACGTTTGCAAAACAGCTACTGAACTTCCTTCTCCTCATGTTTTCCCATGTTGTACCAACTTTCAGTTCACTTGAGCAACGAGTTCATATTGCTCTTAAAAAGTCATGGGAAGTTTATTTAGCAGAATACAGGTTTCATGATGATGGATGATGACTGCAAGACACATCTATGAAGACCCTGCACCAGTGCCATTACAATATAAAATGAAGATGAGGAAAGCAATTTCAGTGTAACTCTATGGAGACCCCATTACCATACCATTACAACTGTAGACTAATTGAAGAGCAGGAACATGTGGAGCCCTCTGTTTGGTGACACAGTTACGATGTGTCATTAACATGTCAAAATAATTTCAATGCTAGGCATCAGATTTTTTGCTATTATTAATAATAGACACTATTCTACTATTCTTTGAATGTACACAGTTCCTCTGAGCTGGATGCAAACAGTTCAGATACTGTACAAGGCTGTGGGCAGCGATTCAGAGGTCAAAAGCCACTTTATGTGAAGAGACATGCTACTATAGACAATTATACTGCTGCTTCCTTTTCTGAGCCTGCATATTGTGCTAAATCTTGCCATTCTAAAATTTAGATTAGAAAAAAAAAATTAAGCATAAATGCAATTTATTGGAAAAAGATACTTAATGAGAATATTACAGCACTGTATCTCAAAATCTCCAAATTTAACCACAAAAGTCTTAAATATCTACCTTAATTTAAAGCTTAGTCTTCTGTGTCCATGTATTACAGCATTTGCAGATCTCTGCTCTCTGGTGACAGCAGTGGAACCCGAGGTAATGGCATCAAACTGTGACAGGGGAGGGTCAGGTTGGGTGTTAGGAAAAGATTCTTCACCAGAAGGTGGTGGGTCAATGCAACAGGCTCCCCAGGACATTGAGCACGGTCTCTAGGTATCAGAGTTCAAGGTGCCATGTCTGGACAATGCTCTCACGCAGAGTCTGATTTTTGTGTCGTCCAGTGTGGAGTCAGGAGTTGGACTAGATGATTCTTGGTCTCTTCAATTCAAGATATGCTGTGATTCTAGGATTTTTAATAAGTATGTTGTTTAGACAGTTCATAGTTGAGTGACCTGGGCCAAATGAACTATATTTTCAAAATGAAAAAAAGTTGAAGATGGTTATCTAAGCCCCACTTAAGATTTAGCCCATTGAAGCTGAATGAAATATTTTGCAGCATCTTGTGTGATAGGGTGAGGTGCTAACATACCTGTCAGGGTCTTGTTATTTTTGAGTAGAGAAGTCCTTACTCAGTTTCAGTATATAGGGCTTTATTTGGCCCTCTATTGGTCTAAACCAGGGTACCTTCTAAGAGTTCATAATATTAATTTTATTAGAAATGCTATTCTAATACTTTAATTTTCCAAATACTTACCTAACTACCCTACAGTTTGTAATGACTAGGCCACATATAGTATTTAATATAATTACCCCATAAACACTCTTTTTGTTCTTCCATCTTTTTAAGAAATCCTGCTCTAAGAACAAAACTGTAAGTCTAGTGAGTTGATGGTAAAGCCCATTGTCTTCCACAAGAATTTAATGGAGTTTAATCATGCCACTTTTAATCACTTGCTACTCACTGACCTTTTTTCCAACTCAATATTCTTTTCTTTTAGATAAAGGGGCTCTTCATTCTGCTTTGATTTTGTCTGTTTATTTTGTGTCTTTTTCCCTTACTAAAGAGCCTAGAGCAACTATTTCCTAAGTTTCAAACAGTTCAAGTCCTTGAGTTATCTTTGGCTGCATGTCTTCAGCTTCTACCATATTCTTTTTAGAGCTGTACCTGTTACTACAACTGTGGTCTTCTGATCAGCTGTTTATGATCTATTTGCACAACTAGTATACTTTTTTTTCCTTTTTCCAACTGTTTATGCTTATTATTATATGTTTTTAGATTTTTTTTTTTTCCTGCATAGTAGAGAGGTTTGGAGGGAGATCTTTTCTGAACATTTTAACCTGAGAACTACATCTCTTGATTTCGCATTGGAAAAAAGCTTCAGAAACTATGAGATTTTCTAACATTCCTGCTTGGCTGAAAATTAATGGCAAAACTGTAGTTGCTTTTGAATGGTAAAAACAATGGATGGCAACAGTAAAGCCACAGAGTCATAAAGAATGAGAAGGATTATGAAGGTAGCTTTATTAGGCAATGGAATTGTCTCTTTTTTGGTAAGACTTAAAATCTCCCCGTTGCTTTCTTTACTGAAAAATCAATGCATGTGTAGATTCTAAGAAGAGTAGCCAGCACAGAGCAATGTAGTGGCTCTGTGTACACTTTTATTCACCCCATTTCAGACAGTGTTTGTCTTTTGCTGTAGGCATTAAACATTAATAACATGTTCTTGCAAGGAGAAGAGGTGAATCGACTTTTTCACACACAGAATTGTATCCTAAAAGCCTGCAAGCCTGCATGGTGTCAACTCTGTTTTTGTTTGCTAGCTTCATTTTTTTTCCTCTATGCATTCAATTTATTGTTGTTATTGTCTTTCCTGTGCAAGGCTCTTTTTTTTTTTTCTTTTTTTTTTTTTTAAGAAAAGCTGGTTCTTTACAGCCTAAAAATGTATCTGAGACATAGCTAAGCCTGAAAATTTCATGTCCCATTGAAAGAATAACAAAAGTTTCAGCATTTCAAGATACTCATTGCCCTCTGTGTGGTCTCCTTATCTTGCAGCTTATGGTCACCCCTCCAAGACCTTCTGCAAATATTTCTGATGCTTTACTTACAGGCAGAGCCATTTTACTTTAACAAAATTTGTCTGATTTTACAGAACTCTCTTAATTTCAGTGCCCCTACAACATTCCAACAGTCACTAAAGATTCAGGTTGGGCTGGAAGCACAGGAAAACAAAATTCAGAGAAAAAAATGTTTGCATGCTATTTAGTTGCTTTACAGAAATTCAGCAAACATTTTCTTTCTGTTGCTTTTTACACTGCTGAAAATGAAAGTTGTCTTAACCTGCCTACTACCCTCATTTAGTATGTGACACAACAACAGAAAGAGAAAATGAGTGCATATTTGAAACTGTGGATCGCAGGGAGAAGACATAATAATCTCTTTTGTAAATCAGCCATCTCTTCTCCCTGGCTTCCAACAATTTCTGTTGCTGTGACAGAACTGGGTGTTTAATAATAATTTTCCAAGATTCAAACATTGAGAGGGAATGAAAATATTTTATAAGGGAAAGCATTGTTGCTAATTCCATACATAATTTTCTTTCATGTATAGACCTATGGACTCCTACCACCTTGGGCATTGCTCAGCTCAGCTCCAGCTCTGACTGCCCTTAGTGCTGATTTACAGCCACCTGTGATTTGATTACTTTTCTTGCTCCCAGCACAATATCTCTTGGGACGTGTGATGACAGAGAGATCCCTCAACTGCCAACAACTTCTTGGAAAGGTGAAGTCACCCCTTGTATTTCACACATTCAAGGCTCTGGTCCTCTGTCTATGTCTAACTTGCTTTCTGTATCTAATTCTTCTTTCACTAACATTCAAGCATTTCAGTCTTCTTTGCCAAAACAATCTGTAGTAGCAACAAATACTCTTTTGAGAACATGTTTTGTAAATTGTTGCATTCCACTGTATGTACAGTTTAGCACTGTTTTGTATATTTTTTGTCGAGGTACATCCATTATATATCTATATCTACTTAAAATTCAATAAAATTTATTCTGAGGAGAGAGCCAGATGCTAAGTTAGACAAAAAAAAATAAATCAAATAAAGATTTAATTAGCAGAGGAAAAAATTCAGGGAAAATAACTTTCTGGAAAATAGCAAAATTGGTGGAAGTATAAAAGCAATCTAATACGATAGCATTCTACCATCTTACTTTTATATTTTGTATATACTTTTATAGCCAGCAACACAATGCTTGTGTGCTGTAATTAACGTCTTTTCTGTGGTGAATTGTCATGTTCTAGTACTGCTAATGAACATGGGGAAGGTGTACCTGCTGTAAACTATTGCTGAGGAAAAAAAAAAAAAGTCCTTTAGAATTACTACTTGAACATTTTTCTCCTTATTCCTCCCCCTCCTCCTTTCTCTTAGTCTTTTTTTTTTTTTTTTTTTCTTTTCCCTTTCTTTGGGAAAAGCCTCTGTTATTACCTGCGGCAGGCTCTGCACACTAGCGTGCTATTTTGTTGATTGCGTTGCCCTCAGACACTGCACATTTGAATCCCATTTGCAGCAGCGATGCCAGTGCTGGGATTCAAAGTGGGAGCCTCGCAAGGTTACAGCCCTGCTGCTGCTCCTGCGTGAGTGGAAGCGTGTAATACCACCGGCATCAGAGGCTGGGGCTAGTAAAGAAACAAGGTGATCTAAAGAGAGCACACATGGAATTTCCCCCCCCCCTTTTCATTTTTCTTACCAGAAAGATAAAGGAGATGAGAGTAGGTTGATATTTGACGAATTGGTTTTATTCAGAGGAGTGCTATCATTTTTATGTCCTTTTTGAAAACGCACCCACAGTGTCTGAATTCCCATTAATGCAAAGTTCAGATAAAGCTGATGAAAAGCAGCTGCCATCTTGATAGTTGCCATGGCAGATGGCATCAGCCTTTATGCTTTTATCAGTATTAGTATCAGAACACACTCTGTGTTCCAAGCTGAGATAAAAATCATTGAAGCTGTACCTGGAATAGGCAGATCAACACTGCAGGTCCCACACAGTTTTGAATCTTTTCAGAGCAGTCTGCATAAAAGCTAGAGACAACACATTCTTGTTATTCATTAGTTCAGCAATACTGATGGTATTTTGTAAACTTCACAGATGAAGCAGCCTTTCTGAAGAGCTGCTGCCTCCCTTTCTCCTTCCCTCCCACCCCCAGGAATGCTCAGGCTTTGAAAAAAACACACACACACATACATGCACACACAGGAGGACTTGGCAGTAGGTGGACAACTGGCATAGCAGTGGCATTCCTCCTTGGTTGACCCACTGCAATTTGCACTGAACCCCAATCAATCTGTTGTGAATAAAGGCATTAGGAGCAGGTGCACAGCACAGGAACCAGGGTCTCCTCACAGAGAGTGAAGATGCAGTGGAGAAAAGAGGCTGCTGGAGGTTTGTTGCACCCATCCAGCCCCTGTCAGCTCTGCAGGTTGTCGTGGATGTATGCGGTGGCACTGCTCTGGGCCCACTGTGACAAGGGGACTGCACAGCCTCTATCCCCACACTGTGATAAGCGCCCTGTCAGGAAAAGTGATGCGAAAGCTTCGATGTTTGCTCTTCATTGCAGGTTTCAAATGGTATCGACAAACCTCCCCATCCTCTTTCCCCCTTTCCCCCTCCCCAGTTTCCCTTATAGCTAGGCATATAGTTATTTTTGGTAACATTGTTGCTTGATAAATAGAGGGGTTGTGAGATCTCAAGTTATTATGCAAGTGTTAGCGACACAGGCTGGTAAACCATTTGGCTGTTGCATCGGCACTGAAATGAATAATAGCAAATGGGATGAGGGCATGGGAGTTATTTTAAATGACACATATATATTTAAATATAGCCTTAAAATAATGTTAAAGGTTTAGAGCCATTACAGGCTCTTGTGCCAACTCGTAAACTCTTCCAGAAGTGTTTTTAAAATTTGCTATTCTTTCTCTGGTGGCTGACAGGGAAATAAGGAGACCTTTCTGGGTTACCCTCTGCCTGGATGGAAGTGGTCTCCATGCTCCCCCTCCCTTTTCATAGAGCCTCGTGCTGTCCCTCCAATATCCGAAGGACACATTTCCTTCAAACTGTTTAGTCCAGAAATATGGAGTAAGCATTGTGACTCAAATAGAAAACTGCACAGTCCTACGCTTCTGAACTTAACAAGATCACTGCCAGAAATGGGCTCATTATGCCACAGGCCTAAGAAACTTTTGCTTGCTTTTTTTGTGGTAGGTTTTCCTGTTTTGGAAAAAAATCTAAGTCCTGTATATGCCTGGGCTTTCAAATGACAATACTCTAATTCAAAGTTAGTTGAATTAGTTGAGTGGCTACTTAAGTAAATATCAGAGGTAGGTATGTATAAACAGATCAGGATTAAAGGAGAACTCCCATAGAACAAATCTAAAAGATGCTCAGAACAAAGTCTAAAGAATCTCCCCTCTTATTTTAAATTTAATTTAAAATGGAACAAGTGTGTTCAGCATCAAATCTTCACTCTTCACCCAGGACCAAAGGGAAATTATCTACTATGGAGCTGCAAGATAGAGGAAGGACAAGATGTTGTCAGATGTATGAATTGCTTGGACAAACTCTCTACTGTGCTCATAAGTTACTGAAAAATTGAAAGGACTTAGCATCTAGGAACCTGGTCCAAAGCTTTCGAAAACAGTGGGAGTCTTTACACTGAGTTAAATGAATTTTCAGGGAGGCTATATGAACAAGACAAGGAACAATAGGTGAACAAAACACAGTGGAGGAGCATCAGATAACAGGAAAATTATTATCATTAGCATAATAAGGACAAGTCACAACACAAAAACTACTGTCAGGTGTTTTATCAGTGTCACAACACGGGTGAGTTTTAAGGTGAGAGTGGAAGGAATATATAGAAATGATTGGGCTGAGCAGACTTTGTGGAGAACAACTCTGAAATGTTAGGAGCAAGCTACTAAAAGCATAAAGGTAATTCCAGTAAACTTTGGTTAGTGGGAGGGGAGGCTGCCATCACTGGCAGTGCCCATGCAGGAGTGAGTGAGCTGATGCAGGAAAAAAATAATCATCTGTGTATGTTCCATAGCATTTGAGGACTCTGTGAGTATAATAGTTTGGGTTTGTTGTGGTGGAAAAGAGGCTATAAATGATAGGATGAGGACAGGTAGCAATGTGCTTAAGTTAAGAGTCAGAAACAAATGTTATATTTTGCCTGGATTTAAAATGGAGCTGGAGAGAAATGGGAGAAATAATCTCATTTCAGATGGAAAATCAGGAATTGTAAAAGGCATCACTGCATTTCAACATGGGCAGTGAGAGTTGCTATGGGTAGGTATTCAAGATGAACCTCTAAATCTCACCCAATAATTATTTCGTTAGGATTCACATAACACAATTCCAATTAACTGGGAATTAAAATGGAAATTACCTTTAATTCTTATTATGATTCCATACCTCTAAAACATCTATTTTAGACTATAGCTTTGACTCAATAGGACTAAGTCTGATAACTATCATAGTGGTGAGCTCAGCTTCTATAGAAATAGAAACCATAGTGATGCCACAATAAATATGCAGATCTTGTTCAAGAAATGCCTTCCTAGGGCAAATGCTGCAAAAAAACCATACACAATATTCTTAGAAGGACTTGCACCATAATTTCCTTTATAAACCCTCATTGCATGGATTTGTCCTGTGCAGTCCCAGTGAGATATGTGTTTTGGGAAAGAACAAGCAGAGTGTGATAGAGCATGACAACAAGGTGTCCATACTCAAATATTCTGTGGGATTCCCAAGGGTCCCTGAAGAGGTCTCTGGATACCAAATTCTTCATCTCTGCAATGGGGATAATACACTTTTCATACCTTTTTTTGTGTTTCTCTTTACAAGCATTGAGTAACTAAATCAACTGATGTTTCAAAATTTTTCAAGTCCTTTAGTGTGATGAAAGGGAAAAACATTTGAATATTGGTCCTATATTTCTATACTTGATTTTATCCTTATTTTTTTTTTTTCAAACCTTACATTAAATACCAAAGATATTCTCTTCAAATAAACTTCATAAATTAACCTGTTGTCCTGAGATAATGCACTGTATATATGGTAAACTGATAGAATTCACCATAATTGAAGTATTAGTGTTTCTGCTGAATAAATACTACTAGAAAACAACAAAACAACCTGAATACCTAAAATGGCTGCCACATACCAGTGAGGGACATTTTATATCAGCAATGACTATTTCAATTCAGCTTCATATATCAGATTACAAGATTACTATTATTTTTTAAAATTAGAGCATATATTTCAAAACATTCCTGTAGGGCTCTAGAATCCTATGTGGATCTGTATTGTTGATGATGCGTATAAACTCTTCACTGTTAGTTTGGTATGAAGCTTATTTTCAGGCAGTGCAAAATAAATTCTGAATTATGTTTTTTTTTTATATTGAATTGTCTTCTTATTTCACGTACTGAAATACTAAAAATCACCATTAGAATTTCAGTTATTACAAATGTTTTCTCACATTGGAAATGATCTGTACTTTAAAAATGAGACTCAAAACAAGGATCATTTAAAAGTCCTAATTTCACTTGTGATCAAATGAGGCAGCTGTCAAAATCTGTTTATTTTAGCAAGTAACAATGTTAACAATATCCCCTTTAAAGTGATAAACTTAGGAGGATTTTAAAAAAATATTCAATTTTTTTTTTTTTTCCCCAGCCTAAGACTTTTCCTGTTACCTTTTATTCTGGTAGGTATTGTGGCCAAGTCATAATCCTGCTTAAGTATGGGGTTCATTATAAAAAACACACCAACACAATCTGAGCACAAACAGCTCTAGTGGGCACTGCTATAATTTAAGATCATAGCTCAGAAGAAAATGGAAATTTTTTTCTTACATTTAAGGGTTCAGTTTACCTCTGAAATTGCTTTTCATTTAATTCAAGCAGCAACTGATAGCACAGAACACTTAAACAAAATTAAACAGAAATCTTTCACGTTATGAGAGGCACTTATGTGTGCTTTGTGTCTTTTTTTTTTTTTTTTTGTTAAATACAGTTTCCCCGAGGAAGAATGGCAACCCAGATATCGAGCAGTTTCTTTGGTTCCCAATAATGTTGCTGTTCAATGCTATTCTAGAGGGTTTTTGTACAAATAACTTTCTCACCTATTGTATGGCTACATCTTATTCCAACTTTATTTCATGCCTTTTGTTCGGAGTCAGCAGTCCCCTGGAAAATCCCAAAATGCAAAATAAAAAATAAATCAACAGCTTCAGGTTCAGCTATCTCAGAGCAATGCTATTTTTTTAATAAATAAATAAATAAAATTACTTCTCTGCAGTAAAATATTAAGCATAAAACAAGAAAATGCTCTGTGAAAGCTAAAGAGGCAGAAAAATATTTTGAAGCAAGCAGTAACGGTTTCAATTTTTCTAAATAGTATAGTTGGCTAAAATAAGCTGACCAGATTTGCGGTCTTAGCATCCTGGAAGATTTTTGCGGGGAGGGCAGTGGGTTTGTTGGGGCACAGCCAAGAAATGAAACAGGTTTTGTGGCCACTGGGCTACCTGCCCACCTTTCCGGTGTCTAATGGTGCAGATGTCAGACACAAAGGAAGTGAACTGGGGCTGGAGCATTGGCTGTCTGGGAAGAAGGGAAGGGGGCTGTGAAAACTGGAACGGCTCAGCACCCGGACAATTTGCAACAGACAACAGGAAGGTCCATTAAAAAAAATGGGACTGGCCTGATGAATCTGGGGCATCTGGTTGCCTTAGGCTAAAAGTACTTTCAGTATTTTTTACTGCCACTATAAAGTAAACAATTGTTTAATTAGTAAAAATAAAAAAGCTACTTACAGGACGAATGAATGAGGGACTTATTTTCTGCTTAAGTAATATTGAATTAAAAATGGTCTCTTGCATATAGTTAACTTGTAGAAACAAAGAATCATAGCTTCCATAGGGTAGTGTAACGTTTTTCTTTTTTGTGTGTGTGTGCGTGTATCTTAAATACAGAATTGTCGAGTCTCTGTTGAATTAATGGAATAAGGACTGGGTGATCTCCAGCAAGTTGGGGGCATTCTCTGTCTCAGGATCCCCCCAGGCGAGGCATGCATCAGAGCATGTACAGTATGCGGCATGTTCGCTCCTCACCGGGGAGCTGTAAAATCACATTAACTCTTAAGGCGAAATACTCCCCTATGAGCAGAAAGCTGGGAGAGCACAGGCAGCCCCAGCATGCAGAGCCTTTGCTGGACACTTGCTTTGGTGTGAGGGGAGAAGGTGATGGAGCTGAGGGGTCAGATCCTCTATGGGGCAGCAGAAGGCAGGGATTCCTGAGAACAAACTGGGCTCTCAGGGATTTTAATCCTGAATGTAATGTTAGTTACTTCTGTATTCTGGGCAGCAAGACTTTGACTCTTTGCTGTACTATACTATACCTGGACTATACTACTACAAACTGCTCTACTATGCTGATTGAAATTATTTTTTTGTTCTAAACTATTGCTCGTTCTCAAAAAAGGTGGTATTCATTGAGTAACTGTCACTGAAATTCTTTCCTTCAATTCTTTCCTTCTTCCCCTTTTCAGCCTTCCTTTTTTTGCCTTCTGAGGTACTTAATGGCCAGCAGGCTTTTGAAGTGCTGGCTTTTTTTCTCTCTATGGCCATACTGTGTCTTCCCTTTCTCAGGCAAAGGCAAAGATCAAGAAATGGCTAACTAGAATGGATGGAGGGTACAGTGAAATAATTTCAAACCTCATGAAGAAGTTGCAAATAACCTGAAATATTCTTTAAGCAGGAAAAACGAACAACACTTAACATCTATACAGATGGTTCAAGGAAACAAAAAAAGGATCTCAACAGGGGAATTGTTAAAATGGCTATATACAGGTGGCTTCTCTGACAATTTTTGTTTGAGTCTGGGGCTGGAGTCCTGTAATTGTGTTTTGAAATGAACTGATAAATAGCAACAAAACCACTCCTTCTAATCACTGTCTCTTGGAGCCCCTTGCTGAGGAAAGCCTCTTCCAGGGCCGTAGCGTTTTGCAAGGAGCTGGGAACCATGCAGCTTCAGTACCTTGCCAGGTTCCCTCATGCCCAGTTTCTAAGAAGGACGGGGAATGTATGTTAGTGCTGGTACACGGCCTTGCTTTTAGCCCAGTGTGTGTGTGTACGTGTGCGTGTGTGTGTAAGAGAGGGAGAGAAAACGTGCATATGCGTGTGTGTGCGGTATGCGTGTGTGTCATTTACAAATGCAAAGATAACAGCAAGTTCTTAGTTGGCACCAAATGGGGGACCGTTAAGTATGAGAAATGATGTCGATTTATCATTATATTATGCCTCTGACAGCGAAACACACCTGTACTTTTTATGTAATTTATTGACTGGTTATAGATGCTGTGCGAGAGAGGAAAAAATTAGCGCAGCTTTAATTACTCATGCTGCTGGTTAAAATATTAATGGGGCACAGAGTGTTGCATGTTCATTTCTGTTGATTTTTAATTAGCAGTAATTCATTTTGCACAAAGCATGTTGATGCCTTTGCCGGAGACATTAGCGAAGTAGCTGAATAAAGATGTTTTTGAGAGAGCTACTGTGCATACAGAATAAAGAGTGCCTGCTTTCTGTCTTGTCTGATAAAAGTTGGGCAAAGAGGGAGACAGATGATGAAACCAAACAATACCAGAGCATCATGGTATAGCTTTACATTCCTGACTTTAACAAATTTGGATTTTTCCAGGTGCCTGGAACTCTAGAATATCAGAGAGTCGTGTTTTAATTATTGGCTTAATTTTGAATTCTGCCAAAACATCCAAGAAGGGTAAAGGCAGAAAAGCCCCTAGTCATTTTTGCCATTAATGTACTAATAACATTTTTTTTCTGATAGAAAAATATCTTCTAGCAAATGATACTCAAAACAGATCTCTTGTTTGGGATGGGAAAAACTCTCCCTTCCTTTTCCTTCCCTTCTACTCACTAGTGATATGTCTAAATTTTGTTGTAGCTAAAACATGCTGGTGTTTCAAATCCTTTCTGACAGAGGGATAAAAGATCAGTGTTTTTAGAAGATTAGGCTTCTGAGTCCAGAGAATATTTTTGTACAAGATACAAGCATGTTTGTTGCTGACCAACTTTTCTGGTGGAAATCCAGAAAAGGATTTCAAGGCATCCTTCATGACACTCCTCTTTCAGCCAAGCACCATTTTGCACTCTTCTGGGCTGTTGGACACAAGTGTTCTTGGACACTTGCTAAAAGGATCTAGGGAATAGTGTGCAAAGGGCACCAACTACACATAATGCGGATGATGACCTGCTGTCTTAATGTATGGTCTTCATTTCTGTCATCTCATTATCCTCAAGAAAGCATCAATCTGCAATAATAATTTTTGATCTTGCAGAAATAGCCATGACTGCTCTTTAGAGACCCACCACTGTTTTCCTTTTATCTTGGATGCTTAGTGTAAGAAGTGACTATAAAATAACTTCGGAATTAAAGATGGTATCAGACAACATGGACTGTGTTAAATGTGTCATGCTTTTGTCTTAGAGAATTCAAAAATATGTGAGTAGGTAATGCCTACTTGTCAGTGTCTAAAAGGACTTCAGGGGACTTTATTTTTTTTTTGAGAAAACTTCCTGCCAATGAGATCCACTGAGTTCCTTTGCTGTACTGGAGAAGAACCAGCCAAGTAGGCTTTTCTGGAGACTGCCTCCTCTAGACCAAACTAGAAAGAGGCAGAATGTAACAATATTTCAGAGTGTTTATGTTCTGGATTCATTGGACTTCTTCCTGGTTACACCAACTGTACTTGTGAGGGTAACAGTTTATCTGCTAGGAAAATGCTCCAGGACAAAGGACCGCATTGCTGCTGTCACAAGAGCCTCAGAAAGTCCCAGCTATCCAGTCACCACTGCATGCCTCTAGCACTGAAGGCCTAAAATCATCTCCCATGCACATCTACATCCAGCAAGTCAAGATACCAACTTATTTCAAAAAATCAAAAAGGATTTTTAAAACCCAGACTTTATTTTTATGCTTTATACTGAACATTCTAACAACACTGTTGTATTCCCCAGAGTTTTCATCCAGGAAAATACATTTCTACTTAACTTTAATCTGATGACTTCAGCCAGATTACTTAGTTGTTTAGCACTCACCAAGAGCTTAAAGCACTTTGTGAGATGAAGACATATTGCTGGGCATACCGCTAGGCTTCCTTGCTCTCTGTAGTAAAGACCAAAAGGCTACAAAACGGACAGCATGGTTTCAGCAAACTGTGTGGCCCAGAGCTATGCTGAATTAAAATGAGTGGAAGTTCTACTCAGTGAAAAGGGGTAAAATCACATTCCCTGATGTTTAATTTTGTATTTAAATCAGTGTACCTGAGACAACTGTGCATTGTTGCTGTGAATGTTTTATTTGTTGTTGTTGTTGTTGCTGTTTTTCTTTCTATTCTAACTGCACATATTGCACATATGAGTTAGGTCAGTGTTGTGGGGAGGTAACTGGAAAAGTGAATATGTTCACGGTGTTCTGAGACTGTCATTAATGTGATAGTTGGATATGCTTGGTAAAGGATAAAGCCCTGTCTCCAATGAGTGTCATGAGCTGACATTTCAGCTTCTTCATTACAGTCTATATACTGGTCTGTCATTTGATCTATGGACAATAGGACCAAGAAGGGCAGTTGCACAGGCAGTGTCTGTCTGCTGAGAAATGAATGAGAAGTACTATATATGGAAAGAAAGAAAAGACATTCTCTGTGTCATCTGTGTTCCAGGTTTGGTGAGGTCTGCTTGTGAGACCAGAAAAACCAAAGTACCTGGAAGAGGAGTTAGTAATTAGCTCCCTGACACCTGCAGGGTCAGCCAGGGGAAGGGACCAGTGCAATTGGTGCTAATCCAGTGCTGGGAATAACACAGCCTTTTTGTGAGGGACTGCTGCACCGCAGGAGGCTGCTCTCACAAAGGTGATTGGGAGCTTTGAGTTAAATACCTCAATCTAGTTAGGGGATGAAAAAAACTAAAAGGGGATTTTTTTCTTTTTTTTTTTTTGTGATTCTTTTTTTCTTTTCAGATTTAATGAGCTTTTCTGTCAGGTCTTATTTAGGTTCAGCAATACGACCTGTAATAACTTAACACTGCCTAATAGGATAGCATATTGAGTGTGGACTGCTTATCGCTACATAATCGCAAGTGGAACTGATAGTAAAGAATCATATTGATAGCACAGCACTTGGAGGGAGGAAAGGAAGACAAAATACATATTATTTGGGTGCATGTTTATAGCAAAGCTCTGTCTATACACATTGACAGTAGAATTAATTTTTCAATAACCTCAGAGGTGGCACTGGTAACAAAGACACAGATTCTTGAACTCCAAGCAAATAGGAAGTATAAATATTTCTAGTGGTTTGGAGAAGTTGCTATTTATGAGCTCAGTTAATAAAGCATATGTTTCAGGTTTTTCTGACGGCCTACCTTTGAAAGATGCACCTGTAAAGAGTGTCTTTCTGATACAGCATTGTTTTGTGAGGGCAATGACGAGGCCCAGACAAACTGGACGCAAATTTCATTTCACTCTCATATCAAGAGCCCCCTGGAGAGAGATGTCTTAGAATATTAGTGTCTTCAGCAGCACAGCCATTAAAGCAAGCACACAGGGAATCACCCATCTGCACAGGCTTAAGGATAAGAACATTGCTGTAGAAGCTGATCTCCAGACTGATGCTGCTATTTAATGTGGCTTCTAGCAAACAGTGAATAAAACTCCTGGCTTGCAGATGACAAGTTACCATGCTAGACTTGCAAGTTCTTTCAGGAAACCAAAGCGGACACAGCTGCAATCAGGCTGCATTAAGCTAGGCCTGCAGTCTCAATGCAGTGCAATGACTGGAGGAGAAGAAATGGATTCTAGTGACAACATCAGTGGGCACAGACATCTTTTGTTCATATCACGTATTCCTTATTCATATTTCTTCCATATGGTACTGCCTCATTCATTATGCAATGGGCTATGTCTCCCAGAGACTGGGGAGAGCAGCCGGGAGATTCAGTTAACTCAAACTTCTCCACACAGAGCTGTTGGGACAGCATGCTCTGGAGTTTCTGTGCACCATTCATGCTCCTATAAATGGTAAGAAAAATGTAGCTATGCCTTAAGGACTAAAAGCAGAGTTTGCACAGATAAGCTTGAGTGTCTTCTCCTTTCCTAGGGAATAAGTCATTATCAAAGCCCGAATAACCACATCAGATGAGTTAAAAAAAAGTCAGCTCCCTTAAAATATGTACTGGTCAATTATAAAGCTGTTTTTAGCATCATGAGTACTTAAAAAAAATCAATCAAGCAAGAAAACAAACAAAAAAGAATCCTAAACTTACAATTTGCAATCAATTGGTTATTATTTGCTTGTAATATCACAAGGAACATTCTCAAGTGTGGCTAGCATTTTTGGCATCAGCTTGTCCAACTTCAAGAGTAGCTACTGAAAATCAGGAATTGGGTAACTGGAAGGAATGGCGCCTGAATTCACCAGCTGTTTTTAAAAATCTTCCTCTGGAGAAGGGAATACTGCTAAGAACTGATGAGCTTATGCCAATAGGAAATTTTTTATTATGTAAGAAATAAGTGGCAGTTGAAAGGAGAGAAGAGGGACAGTAGGAATCCAACTTTTTGTTAAATGAATTGGCATCAACAGTGAGTCTCTGTATAGGCAGTACTTACTGTGTTCTGTGGTACTGTAAAACTTGAAGCACAGTCTGCTCACTGAAGTGACTCCAAGTGGGAATAGTTTGGTTGATGTTCTCAAAGTATTATATATTTAGGGGCAGCTTTTTCCCTTCTTTAAAGAAAAGGTTTTCTAAAAATTCCTTCTCTTATCACCCATATAAATCTGTGGACAGCTGAAGCAACGCAACGATTACCTAAGAAGAACAGCAGAATGGAAGTAACTTCTGTATGTGGCAGCTGTTTTCAGGTGTGTGATGCCTTCTGGCACTGCAGATGGGCAGCCTACATTCAGTGCAAGTGTGAAAAGACACCTTTGTAGGGCTTCATCTGCAGCACGTGGGGTGCCACACACATCTATATTAAGGTCTATGTTTTGTGAGGAGTTATAAGCTGTTGTCCTTTATATCATGGTGATCTAAGCCTCTCTCTCTCATTTCTCTATCTGGTTCCTGCATACAGAGAAAAAAATAAGAAAGGCTTTGAAAAACACCAACACTAAAAGCTGTGCTTTTGCTGAGGAATGGAGGAAATCTGATGACGAGTGGTGTCCCCCAGGGGTCGGTGCTGGGGCCAGTACTCTTTAATATCTTATCGACAGTAGGGTAGAGTGCTGATGAAACCAAGCTGTGGGGTGTGGTTGACACACCAGAGGGATGGGATGCCATCCAAAGGGACCTAGACAGGCTTGAGCAGTCTGCCGAGGTAAAGAGGTTCAACAACTCCAAGTTCTTTCACCTGGGTCGAGGCAACCGCCATTACTAATACAAACTTGGGGATTAAAGGATTGAGAGCTGCTCTGCCAAAAAAGACCTGGGGGTACTGGTATATGGCAAGTTGGACATCAGCCAGCAATGTGCTCTTGCATCCCAGAAAGCAAACCACATCCTAGGCTGCATCCAAAACGGTGTGACCAGAAAGTTGATCCTGACCCTCTGTTCTGCACTGGTGAGACCTCACCTGGAGTACTGTGTCCAGATGCGAATTCCTCAGTACAAGAGAGATATGGACCTGTTGGAGTGCATCCAGAGTTGGACTAGATGATCCTCAGAGGTTCCTTCCAACTCTAAGGATTCTCTATGATTCTATCAAACTGTAACCCAGGACTCAACAGCTGCCCAAGATGAGGGAAAGTCACTGTCAAACACATACAGGGAGACAGATTCAAGTTAAGGGAAGCTATTGTGAAAATGCTCCAGCACAGAGGAAAGTGACAGTTTGTGTGCATCTGAATTTACCCCAGCAACCCCCAAAAATGCAGATTTGAAGTGATAACAAGACTAAATTCTAGGATTCTCTCTGAACTTTCTTGCATATCAGCTGAGAAATTTTTGCTGTTTCAAAACTCTAAGAGTGATTCCTGCATGCTTGCTGTAATGCAGCTTGATTTTAAGGTGCTCTGCTGTTTTCCTTGTGATGGCAGTCTGTTCTATTCTTTGCCCAGGTTTTTCTAGGCGATCTGAATGCTCGTGTTGGGGTGATTCCAATTTTGGGCCATATTCAGCAGCCAGCACAGTACTGGAAATTATCACTGCAATGCAAACACCTGGCAAAGTGAGCTGAAGTGCACCTCTAGTGTTGTGAAAACTAATTTTCAGGATATCGACGATCCTTGCAATCAAGAAATATTTTTGTCAATGGGGCCTTATTATATTGCACTCGATGATGCATTTGGGGAATTGGGATAGGGAGATTTCTTGGAACTTTTGATTGGACACCTGATAGAGGAGATCATTTGCCATTACGAAGTCTACATGCCATTCTGTACAAGAATGAGGTAGGAAACTCCAAGGTTTTAAATTCATTGGCTTAGCCTCAAAAAACATCACGTTTATATTTTCTTTTCCATAGCCATTTGTACAATTTCATTTTACTCTCCAAAATTTTTGTAAGAAGAAAGCTTTATGCTGCATGTTAAAAGGAGACATTTTTATATGCAGTTTCTTTAATACTGGTGTAAGAATCTGACGATGATTTAAATTCAGGTAACATAAGTGATACTGTTTACAAAGACCTGAAAGAAGATGTCTCTTAGAGATTTGCCAGTATGTTCTAGTAGAAGTCTTTTTCAGTGAGAGGCAACAGAGGAATGTTTCAGTGATGTAAAAATTACTTCCTCTCTTGGATTCTCCATTTCAAGTGAACAGGCACAGAAAGGTTTTCACAGATTTTAAAGCACTGTATATAGGCACGCTGCTTCTCGTGCAGTCAGTACTGCTGCTCATACTGTTGTTGCTTCTAGACAAGTATCAATGGCATGGTAAATGTTACTTATTTCCAGAATAAGTTCTGCACATTCTCTTACCAGCCTCCACAAATCCAGTGAAAGATTTAAATATTCTTTTCATTTTACAATCTGGAAAAATTAATAAGATATCTGTAAGTCACACAGCTACGAAAGTCCATGTGAGAAGCAGAATGAAATGAATAGCGTATATATTACTTTATCATTATTATTTTTAAAAAATTCTAGTTTAATGATATAATACAGGTTGCTTAAAAAGACAGTATGAAATGGAAGATGGATGGAAGACCATCCAGGAGTGAATAAAAAAGTACAAAAGCAAATCTAGCTTGTGTAGACCAGGGAAGGGTCCCTTCCTTTGTACTTTGGAGTACTGAAAGAGGTAAAGGTGGGAATAGGGAATGAGTGCATGGAGCAGCCTGGTGCATAAATGTTGGAAATTTTAGAACATCTGAGTATGTTGGAGAAGAAGGATTCATAGTAGAATGTTGTGTTTGCGACACATAGCCTTACTTTGCAGTGGCAGCATGTGATTGGTTATGGCAGTAATTCTCAACTATATCTGTCAAAGCAGCACATTATCTTCAGTATTTTGCTTTCTACTAAGGTGCCTATTTCTTCTGCAGGGAACGGAGAATCACATATAGTCGCCATTATCTTATCAAATAGTGGAGATCACAGTCATATGCTAAGTTGTTTCTGTTTTGTTCTACATCCTACTACAGAGAGGCCAAGATAATTACCAGAAATGAGGGTGAAGTTCTTGCATTTTGTGCCATTACAACACCTGACTGTACAAAGCATGTGACAAAGTTATCTCTCTACATGCCATGACATTGCCATCTCCTGTCCTGACATAAAGAAGTAAACGTAATTATGGCTTTGCATTAGTTTATACAATGAGAAACCCACAGGAGAACATTTCTGCCTTTACTTGAATCCTTACTTTCTCTTAGGATGCTCCAGCTTCTCCTGAAGAAAATTAATGATCTAACTCTTGACTACTCTTTGGGAAATTATAATGACTTATTACTATAGTAGTACCTAATACACATTAGTTTTTTGATGCTAGCATGAAAAGGCAAGTGTGTAATAAGGGAAGGAATTTTCAGCTGGTATGTTACACTATACTGGTTCCTCAAGTGAGCTAGTCTACCTAGCTCTGAAATGGAAAGAAGTTATTTCATGCTTAATACAAAAAAGGTCCAGATCATCCCACTGCAACTGAAGTGTCTGGCTAAGTGATCGCAGAAGGTTTGACTCTCTGAGTCCCAGGCCAATGGCTTTGTTCTGTGCTTATGGGAAAAACATTTCCCACAGAAATGACCTTGAAGCCTCAGATTTGGCCAACCACGGGATAGCATGATTGTCCAGTAAATATTTTGTAAATAGTTTGTAAATTTCTTAGAAGAATTTAGCATTTAAAATCAACAAAATTTTTCTGAAAGTTAGGCATGTTGTTGTATGTGGTGGTCATTGCAAGCTTTACTGAATAACAAACTAACAGGCCGATGCAGCTGTGTGATGTAGGGGAATAGACTAGGTGAACCAATTATTCTCCTACCAGCCACAAAAGGTCTGTTTATATATGAGTTATGTAACCCAAGCTGACACTTCACCAGGCAATACTTCAGCTGGAAATTATGAACACCTTTCCCACCTCACCAAATATGCTATTTATCAAATCCAGAGATACAAAAATACAAGTTTGAGGATAGGTATAAAGAGCTTCTAAAAGCCAGTCTGAGAATCCATATTGATATTGAACTCACAAATAGCATTAAGATGTCTCCATCCGGCCTGAACAAATGCAAGAGTGATTTGTTAGGATGTGAAATGAAGAATGAAAAGGCAGAACAGGGTTTATAAGCAGAGATATTAGTTAACAGTACTGAATTAGTCTTTACATTGCAAATCACTGAATGCCTTGGTTGCTGCTTGGGCAGAACAAGTGTATTCCCCATCACATATCAGCACTGTGCAAAATGGAAGCAATGTGGCTGTGTCAGGACACTGGGGGGACTGCCAGGCTAAAGAGCCAGATGCAGGCAGTTGGTCCATGGAGGGGCTGGGATAAGCAGTACCTGTGGCCAAGGAGGGGCAAAAAGATCCTGGGCTGTGCTGAAATGCCTCTCCTGGGGTGTAGGGAAGGCCCCTGGTGTGGCTGGTCAGGGCCTCCAGGACCATGTAACACTGTACAGTTCTGTGGTGGTGCTCACCACACTCTTTTGTCTCCCCTCTAAGAACCAGCTTTCCCAAATGTTCTCTTCAAATATATTTGCAGCCAGGCTTATGACTTCTTCAACTTCTTTTGCATAACGCAAAGCAGAAAAAGGAATAAGCTACTTCTCTGTTTCTCCTCTCACATCCACACCTTCAAAATTGCAAAGTATGTTCTAAAATTAAAAGATTGATAAACAAATATGCTACTGAAGTGCAAATGGCAATCTGATTTTAATATTTTTTTCAGGCTTTGCCTTTATTAGCGCTGGTTAATAATTATAAGTGTAAAGTAATTATGTATATAATTACAATAATTTTTATTATTGGCATCATTTGCCAGGTGGAGTGCCTTCTCCTCAGGAGCTGAATCTCTGAAATGGCTGAAGGGGCTGCAACGTTCCCATTAACTCCCTCAGACCTCACTTGCATTAGGCTTTGCTTGCTTCAGACTTCACTCTGTATTTTCTGCTCTCACACTGTAAAATGAGATTGTGTTTACATCTCTGGCTTTATTTTTAAAACACTTTGATGAGTTTTGGTTTTTCCTCCTTGCCTATGACAGCAACAGCCTGGGAAACCTGTACCTAATGCTGCACTGGTGCTAACTCAGGAGAAAGAAATACAGGTGAAAAGGATATTTTTCTTTCCTTTAGATGTGGAGTCTGCAGAAATTAACAGAACAGTAAATAAATATTTTATCTGGACAGATTATAGTTTAATTAGAAGTTTGTTGGAGTTCTAGGTCGGATTTTACAGCCTCTGAATTTTCAGAGTTTGGGTCTGAGCAAATGCAGAAGCTGAGTGAGAAACTCGGCTCTGACCAGCAAAGTGTCAGCGCTTTCACAAAAATTCAGCAGTTGACCCAGATCAGCTGAAAATTTCTCTCAAACAGCACTTAGAGTTAGGTTCAGGGAAAGTTCACAAATCTGGCCATTGTGCTAAGGTTCTGAATTATAATTGCAGATTTGCAGTATTCTAATTTTATTGTCTTTAGACAATGCTGTATTTAGGTTAACTTGTGCGTGTGTGTGCTTCTATGTATGTAAACAGATCAAAAAACCTTCTAGATTTACAATAGAGATTAGGATAATATTTGCCCTCCTACAGAAGTGTCTGTCTTCCGATGTCAAAGCTGTGAAATAAGCTAAGTCATATTTTTCCATTCTGCTTCAGTTGTCTGATCTTCACACCCCAACTAACATAGCTAAACTGTCAGAAGTCTATAGTTCAGGCTTAAACTAAAACATATAGAATTTATGTGATTTGGGGTCAAGGGATGAGTTCATTATAAAGTGAAAAATATAACCCACTGTTACTGGTACCTAGGTTTCTGTTTTTGCATTGAGACTCCCTTGAGGCTGGGCTTTGGTGGGGAAGTCAAAGCCTCTGTGCTCTACTGAAGAGGCCACACCCTGCTTATATCTGTGAGCTATACAGACACCTTCTCTACACGGGAAATTAAATCTTCATTGACAAAAACTGTTGAGAAAATAAAATATTGATCTTGCTTGTGAGACTTTTATGTTAGTCAATTAAATTAGTACAATACCTTTCCTACTAGTAAAATAAGAGTGCCATTACTATATGGAAATATAATGTTCCATAATATTTTTATTGTGAGACAGGGGATACCTCTTACAGCACTCAGAAGTACAGTTTATACATGACTATAAAGTTAGTTGTGATCCATAAACAGCAGATATAGATCTCAGATATAGCTTTGAAAATCAGTTTAAAGGAAAGTGCCTTATTTTCTTTGCAATATCATATCAAAGTAGCATCATTTTTTAAAAAAATTATAATCTCTTCTAATTTTTTTTATGCTGAAAGACAATGAAACATCATTCTAATATTTAAATTGGAATACGAGTCTGGCAATATTTGTGCTACTGCATCTTCTAAAATTAAAAACCCTTCCAAAACTAATAATTATCCAGAATCCATGTCATCTGCAGCTAGACACATAAATGTACAAATATGGGCATACACAAACGGCTAATGAAACATAAGGGACCTAATACAACTGAGATTTGGGTGGGAGAACTGTGTTGCAACACAACGTGACTATTTCTCAACCAAATGATGAGATGTGAATATGACTTGGCAGGTGCAAATGGCAGCTACGGCCTCCTTTTTCTCTACCATGCTAGTTCATTTTTTCCCCCAGATCAGTACTTTCTTGGAAGTACCTCCAGTCTCTGGTGTGCTTGTGAATATATATACCTCTTCCATTTACTTTCTTGAAAAGTGAGTTTTAACTGAGCAAATCTATTGCATTATATAGACAGAAATCTACCCTATCTTGTATAAATTGCTTATAATATGAAAAAAAAAAAGCAAACATACAAAATAATTGATAATTTTCATTTTGAAGTATTTGGTAGCATATTGTTTAAAATGTGAAGTTCTGGCAAATCTTTGCACTGCAATCTCTCCCCCCACCCTCCAAAACTGTCCCAAAAGTGCCTTAATAGGGAAAATAGAGCATATTAGTCTACTGGGAAACAAATAGCAGCTGCTATTATGATCAGAGAGTTCATAATATAGTTTAATAAAGCAACTGTTCAGATGTACCACTGATACGTGGGAGAATATATCCCATACAGTTGCCTTCCATGTGACCCCCCAGTGCTCATTATCATTCCTTTTCCACTTTCAAAACACACTTAAATAGTAATTACCCTAAAAGTTAGCCTTTTCTTCTGAAAACTGTGTTTTTATACCCCTTTTCTTTGGTTCAGCCTGACTGTAGACACAAACTTTGATTTTGACCATTCTCTTGCCAGGAATGAACCCTGTTCTATGGAGCAGCACTGGAGATTCTACTACAGAACTGTCTTCTTTAGAAGAGCTTAAGGAATAGGGCATCGAGACTGAAGTCTTGTTTTTCAATAGCAGGACAGTCTTATGTGGCTGACATTTAATTTGGAATTGCCTCCCAAGTCAGTTTTAAAGGCAGATTGCATGCCTACTAGTGGAATCAAAAACTCTAGTTTCAAAGAAGTGTTAGATGTATTGTAGGAGCACAGACGTTTCAGAATTTACTGTGCTCTCAATCTTTACCAGTGCATATAACCTCTAGGAAAAAAAAAAACAAAACAAAACAACAAACAAACAAACAAAAACCCTATGTTTAATTGTTCTTATTTTTTTGTTATTTGCAAGAATAAACTATATCAGGGGCAAAAGTTTTATTATGAAAATTGGTATAATTTGATAATACATTAGAGAAGAAGTAAACATTTGTAATGATACGGTTAAAGCCCTGAGTGCAGAGAAGACAAAGATTCAGCAAATAAAACATGCTTATCTCTAGTAATGGCTTGTGTAAAGGACCCATGATAGTATATATATCCTTGCTAAGCTTTGATGGGCATGGCTGCTTTATTTTAAGTGAGCTTAGCCTGTGGTTACCCTCCTCTCCAGAAATCTGTTGCTGACCTTTTTTTCTTGTTACGCAAGTCTCAAAGAATTGCCTACCTCTCTGAAATTCTCATTTTTTATAAACCTCTAAGTAGCTAATAAATAGAAGTGGGTTGTTGTTTTTTTTTTCAAATTATAAGTTGCTTTGATTAATGATGAAGTTTCAATCTTTTCTCAACATTTAAATCATCCAGTACTATTTTTTTTTCCATCTTCAGACACAAAAGCTATGCGAGTTCTTTGATAATAGCAAAAATTCTACATGTGCATGCAGACATCTCTAATTCAATAATTGGTAAATTAGGAAGAGTTGATTTGTATTTAAAAAAACTAGGAGGAGTAAGATATAGCAAGTCTCATATATATCTTACATCATTCTTCACATCATCTGTGAACTTGACCCACGAGAATTATCTCAGACATCTAAGTTACTATATTATGGAAGTATTTTTCCACAGTTGAAACACTAAATAATGCATAAAAGACAGTTCTAAATACTGCAGTGTAGTTGCATCAAGGATGGATCCAGAAGTATTTATAGTTTGCGTGTTAATGAATTTTTCCTTAAAATAAGAACCAAAAGAAAGAGAGAGATATTTACAAGTTATTTGGTGCATCATAGTTTGTAACTGGTATAATGTACAAGTAGACAGCCTTCTACCTGTTGTACCATCTTATTGGCTTTGCATAGTGAGAAGTAGTTTATGTTTTTGCTTTGATTAGCTCTTTTTATTTAGTACTGTGGCAACCTCATTTCTTTCATTTTTAAAGATCAAGTTGTCTGGCTTTCTTGCCTTGCAACTCTTGTGCTTTTTTTCTAACAACTTTCATTTCTTACTTACAGTCTACAAATGTTAGCTGTGGTATGATCTACTCTGGTTAACTTAAAGATGATGATAATCTCCTAAGCGTATGAGAAGCAGAATTTAATTTTCAATAGTTTTTTTTTTTCTTTTCTCAGTAAAAAGCAAGACATTCTTCCCCTTCTTTTGAGTTATGACTCACTTCTCCAGATTTTGTTTTGATCTGTGTAATTAGTGTTTTTTTGTCTTTTATTCTTTATTTTTAGCAGCCACAGTCTATCTCCCACTTAGTTGCTGACAAAAATATTAGCAGAAAGATGTTGCCTTGAAGGGTAAGAAAAAACCATTCATAAAAATCTCAGTGAGGATTAAGTAGAATTCATCCAGGAAAGATCAAGGGTTGAAAAAGATTGTTATTAAACATGTTTATAAAATGTTTAGAGAAAGCTGCATATACCCTATTCCAGTAAACTCACAGCTCAAGGGAGGGAAAGAGATGAGATGACTGGTGAGGAGAAAAAGGAAGGAACATTCCTCAAAGGAGACAGTTGAGGGAGGAGTGAGAAGTTATTTGGAGTATAGGAAACATGCAATGATGCCACACATAAAAGAGGACACAATGTCAGGAATGAGAGGAGGTGCTTAAAGAGCTGAGGGAGCCTTTAACAAACCTCATCACACTGTTGGCCTGTTTCTTTGTGAGTGAGATGAGTAGAGGAGGAGGCACGAGACGCACTTCTAGCTCTCTATTTCCCTAGGGAATGTGAAATCTTATTAAAAACTGTTTCCTTTTCTGTTGCCTAGTACAAAAACCCAGATAACAGTAATACTGTGGAGAGTGTTTGTAGAAAAGATTGAGCACCTATATTTTGATGGAAGACTTGCTTACTGTGTGGATAGACAAAACTGATATCTCATAGACACTATCTATTGAGACAAAAAACTGAGTGCTCTGAATTTGTGCATTGGCAGGGATGACTGCTTATCCCTGGAGTGGGGAAAATGAAAACTGAGCTAGTCCAGAGCAGTAGTTCTGCAATAGGCTAGTGTCCAAGAAGCTAATAGTGAGGTTATCCCACCTCCTTTCACTAACTTCAAAAGTCTTGAAGGTCTCTCTGTTCTGCCGTTTGCAGATCTGTTGGGCTCAAAATGCAAGAACCAGGTTGCTCCACAGAAAGTAGCTACTGAATTCTAGGGCAGTTAGGGGAAACACAACCCACAGCATCTTCATGTGGCATTACAAGTTATTAATATCCAGAATCTGAAACTGACAAAATGATTTTTCCTAATTCTTGAGTGCCCATCATCTCTTCCGTAGTTTCTCAGGTTTCCTTAGTTGGACATTGAGACTCCACAGCCATTCATGCACTGATAGATGTGTTTGGAGCCTGTAACAGGGGTGGAGACCCCTTTCTCTCTAAACTGGCTATATTCTGGGGATCACAGAGTGGCAGAACTGCTGCCTTGTTCACGCTCACCCCCTCCATTTTGTAACTGCATTCAGAGTGGTGACAAATGTACATCTGTTTCTACAGAGAGAAGCTGAAAACAGAATCCCCTAGCACAGAGTCTATAGATTTCATATGTAAATGACTGGAATAATTACCCTATATTCTTTAAGGACTACAAGCAAGTATGATTTTTTTTTCCAATGTGTGACCATTGTGTCCAAAACACAAATGTTCTGGATAATGAGTCAATATCTAATTAAGGACATCACCAAACTACACTTATTTCTCAGACTTAGTATCTTCCCACTGGGAATATTCACTAATCTTTCACTGATTAATTACTGTAAAGACTTATGCTTCCGGATAATTATAAGATGTGTGATAATGGATCAGACCTTTAATCCGTTAAATCTAGTATCTTGCTTCTGACTCTGACCAATAGCTAATGCATCTCAGAAAGGTGAATAACTCCATGCTGCAAATACTCTATTGTGGAATGAGGAAGAAGGAGCCCTTCCTCACCTCACTGGGTAATTGCTTTGAAGTATGAGATATAATTACCATTATCTTAGTCCACATAACTATGTGTCATAAAATGATGGGTACTTAGTGTGTGGCAGACTGAAAATAGAAGGATCTGAAATAACCTCTGTTGGGTAATAGAACTGGTGCACATCTAAAAAAAATGTGGTTGGAAATACCAAAACTTTGGAATACTTTACATGGAATCAAATCCCGTGATTGTATCTAACATCTGTTTTTTAACATCAGAAAAAATACAGCTCTGAAAAAGCCATAGCATGTTTTAAGAGTTTAAGATAGTTCAAAATGATTTTCAAGTTTGTAGCCTATAGTGTGACTGGACATTTGCTATAGAGAATTGTCTCAAAAAACCTTGCAGGTATTGTGTGCTGCTGGTTGCTGGTCTGGGAGGCAGCAGGGTAGAAGAACATGTGTAATATGCTGGGAGGGCTGCAGGCAGGGGCTTTGTGTGGCATCTCTGTGAGAATTAGCTGCAACAGGCTTGTGTATGGTATTGGCTCCAGATGATGTTTGTGATAAAAGCCCTTTTGACTTAAGAAAAGTTTATTTCCCTCCACAGAGCTGTTGTTCTATTTGGTTTTGCTCTATTAGGCAGATTTAAGAACAAATTTTTTGCACAGTTGTAGCCTCATCCAGTGGTACCCAGTGGCTGGGTGCATGATTGCAAACCTCAATGGCTTTCCTCTGCTTTATAGACAGGATCTGTGGGATGCAGTTAAAGAGTTTCTTTAAGGCATGAGAATGCTGTTTGTGGTGTTATATGGCTAAGAGCTAAAAGAGGGAAATAAAGTCCTCTGGGTAGAGTAGAAGTTCATTCTTTGTTTTTGTTATATCCTAGTTGATGCTGTATCAGAGAGGGAGTCCTACTCTGACAGAAAGAGTATTAACTGATTCATAAGACAAATAGAAGCAAAAACAATGAAGGCCAGTCTCTACCCACGAGTAACACCACTGCAATGGAAACCAACAGTTGTATGCCAGTGACCTCTCCAAGTCCTTTGATTTCAATGTGGATATTTTTTATTTTGCCTGGAAAGAACTGATGGAAGCAATCAAGATTTAGATTGATGCTTTTTTTCCCAAACTAGATTTTGGATACAAAACTGATTTCACAAAGATTTCATGTAGTAGGAACTAAGTTAAATGCACTTACTAGTGGTTTATACAGGCATAACTGGGAGCAGAATCGGGCCTTATATGTTAACACATACGGGTGACTGTATTACCAACTGGCATACAGTATGCACCATTAAAATCTTGACATTTACTGCTCATAGTAGTTAAATTTACTGTGCTATTTGCTGTATTCCCAGGTCTAAGAGTAGGAAATCCTTTAAATACTGCAGTAAAAGTAAATCCCATGGTGTGGTAAATGTCAGGATTTAAAGGAACCCAATGTTGTTTTCTTCTGTTGTTTTATTGCCATGTTCAAACTTTTTTTTCCTGCTTCTATGGTGGCTATTTATTTATTTATTTATTGAGCAGAATCTCTCCTGCTTTGATATTTGCTGAAGCTTGCATTAGTAGGACATTCCCTTAAATATTCTCCTATCAGAGATCTCGTCTTTCCAAAGAATATGTGTCACATAAAACCACCCAAGTATTTTTTGAGATGCCTGTGAGCTACCCTACTGGATTCACCTACTTTCTTCTTGCACCTTACAATGGGAGGTGGAGAAGCTATGAGAGCTGTTCTACTCTTTCCCCATTAAGGGCATCTGCTTGAGGGAGAACTTGTCAGAGAGCTGGTTACATTGCCTTTCCTGTCTTTTTGTTAGAGGACTAGCCTACCATTCTGATGTTATTTTTCCAGATTCATGCGGCAGTACTTTTTCTCCCCTGAAATGAGAAATTATGAACAGTTGGAGAAGATTTCAAGAGAAATAGGCACTTTTACAATGATGCCAGACCAGATTTAACAAAATATTTATGTTTCTAGATATGATTTTATATCTGACTGATTCTCACTAACTTTCACTTTAAGTTCTAATGTAATTTTATACTCTTTTGTAAAACCTACCAAAAAATCAGTTGCATCTCTAGATGCCAAAAGACCTATAAATGCTTTTCATGAGCAAATTTGGGTCTTTCCCATGCAAGCATAGATATGTTTTTGTGCATAGTTAGTATTCACATAAAATACAACTGCCATTTTGAACAATAACCAGAGTCTCTTTCACCAGTCCTCCCTTTACACCTGTTTTGTTCTTCTTCATCTCCAACCCAAAAGACTTGGGTGACATGGAAGAATAGTGGAAAATTGTTGCAATGTTTGGAGCAGGTCAATGCTACAGAACCACTTGTGCCCATTTACTCAATTCAAAATAATCTCCACTTTCATTATGAAAAAAGGGAAGAGAAACAAAGAGTGATAGTGAAGGAGTAGAGAAAAATGAGAATTACTGCCCTGGCTAAAGTGTATAGTCTATTTTTGGAGAACGTTAATAGCATATTGCCAGTAGACTGGTTCCTCTTCACACACAACAACTGTTGGGGACGTCCTCTCAAATCTGGATACTGCTTGGTTAGCTGGCATGTGATATAAAGCAGGAAATATGAGCGTGCCAGGCATGTATAACTGTATGTGTGCCACTCCTGGTCCATCTGCAGAGTAAGACTGCACCTGCCAGTTGCTTTAACTGGTTAGGGGGAGGATGGAAGGTAGAGAGAGTGCATATTATTAGATGGGGAAAGCCCATCATCTTTTCCCTCCCCCTCCCCCTCCCCCTCCCCCTCCCCCCCCCCTTCCCTTCCCTTCCCTTCCCTTCCCTCTCCCTTCCCTTCCTTCCTTCCCTTCCCTTCCCTTCCCTTCCCTTCCCTTCCCTTCCCTTCCCTTCCCTTCCCTTCCCTTCCCTTCCCTTCCCTTCCCTTCCCTTCCCTTCCCTTCCCTTCCCTTCCCTTCCCTTCCCTTCCTTCCCTTCCCTTCCCTTCCCTTCCCTTCCCTTCCCTTCCTTCCCTTCCTTCCCTTTCCCTTCCTTTCCTTTCCTTTCCTTTCCTTTCCTTTCCTTTCCTTTCCTTTCCTTTCCTTTCCTTTCCTTTCCTTTCCTTTCCTTTCCTTTCCTTTCCTTTCCTTTCCTTTCCTTTCCTTTCCTTTCCTTTCCTTTCCTTTCCTTTCCTTTCCTTTCCTTCTTTTCTTTCTTTCTTTCTCTCTTTCTTTCCTTTTTCCTTTCTTCCTTTCTCTTATTTCTTTATTTCTTTTATTCTGTTTGAACAGATATCTCAAAAATTATTCTTTGGAACTGTTTACTTTTGGATGCTCTTGCAGTAAAAAATTCCCTTCATGATTTTTAGTGGACAAAGCTGTTAATGTATTCCTGTTTGGACACCTCTGGGTATCATATATCTTGACGTTGAACCCCATTTTTGCATGTTGGGGATTATATTAATAATTTGAAGCCTTCTCCACAAAAATACTAAATTGCCTATAAAGCAATACATTTCCTTACTGCTCATCAATCATTTTTCTTCTGCAAAAATTTCCAGCACCCATTAAGAGCTTTAAATCATAAAACCTAACTGCTCCTGAATAAATAAAATTTGGAACTTGATATGGATGACCTACTATTTCATCCTGTAAGTGACAGAGGACTGAGCCTGGGGATGGAATAAACCAGCATCAGCTGACATAAAGAATGCTCCATCCTCAGGATAGACAGCAAAAACTTCATCCTAAGCATCCTCAAAATTTGTGTGTGCTATTTGACCAGATTTTGGCTTTCAAAACTCACTGTATCTCTCAGTGGGAAAGGAATGTTTACATACTTTTCTGGTCCAGACATAAAAATGGGCTATTGCCTCAGAGTTTCAATTTAAATATCTCAACTTTTTCCTGAAAAAAAAAAAAAAAAAAGTCTTATGAAATGTTATATAGAAAGTACATCAGTGGTATTCTGGAATTTAGCAGAGCTAAATTTCTGCATCTTTGGTAAATTTTATGTGTAGCTCTTGCTGGTAAAAAGAAAAAGAGCATGTGCTCTTTATCAGACTGGATCTATTGCACAGAGTACACAGGGCTTCCTTTGCACTGAGTTTACATGTACTCAACATTAGTGGTCACAAATAGGAAATAAAATGTCAAATCAAAATTATTGTCTTCCTATAATGGATTTATTGATTCAAACTTTCTCTCTCATTGCTGACACAATGTATATGTACACTCTGCTGGACTGAACAGAATGGAAGCCAGTAATACGATTTCCATGTTTGTGGTGGTGATGGTGAAATGGTGACAAATCAGGATTACTGCTTTTATTGCCAGGGAGTCAGGTTGAGGTGATTCATGAGGCAGCAGTTAGAGGGTAATTGCACTAATAATGCAAGCAGTGAAAACTATGTATGGCTACGCTAGACCTGCTTCTCAAATGATGTGATAATGGCAGGGCTTTTTGGGTGTTACATGTTTTCACAAAAGATACATCACAAGCCTAAATAATATAGATCATTCCTACATATTTTATTACTAGTGAAATAAAGGTAATTATAAAAGGTTTTTCAAGTGCCAGGTGGTTGGTACTGTCTGTTTATCAGGTACTTTACTGCTGTTCCATCTCAAGCTCATCTTAAGTATGTTTAGTCAACACCTCTGACTTCAAACAGTCAAGCTCTTTTATCTGACTTCACAGCATATTCTTCCCTCCGTGGTGAATGTCACCATCATTTTCTCTCAACATCATTGTTTTCTCTGTGAATTATTGCTTCCAGTCTCACTCTCCTATGTTTCAGTTTCCCGCAGTACCTCCTGGAGGTACATGTTTTGCCTGACTAGGAACAGAAACATATACACAAAAAAAGTAACTGTG
Source organism: Meleagris gallopavo (assembly GCF_905368555.1). NCBI lineage: Eukaryota > Metazoa > Chordata > Aves > Galliformes > Phasianidae > Meleagris > Meleagris gallopavo. The sequence goes on from NC_139409.1 coordinate 34,652,296, forward strand.
TGGTTACACGGCTGTGACCCACTGCTGTTTCTTGAGATTCACCTCTAACACTGTGTATTCATTTGAAAATACAAGTACTTTGGGGCACAGAGCACCTTTTCTGATGTTCTTACAGGCATCAAATACTTTTGGAGATGTTAGATAAAGGACTAGTAAGTCTACAGTACCCAGTTTTCTTTTAGAAAAAGAAAGTAAGTTCTTAGTATCTAAACTAGCGCTTCCTCAAAATATCAACTTGAAGATCCAATTGTTCACATTAAGTAGAGTTGTTTGTTTGTTTATTTGTTTATGGAACATCATGAAATATAAGGGACTCCATAGCAGAAACAAAGATAGTAGAATTTGGCCTGAAATAAATGAAAAATGAGTTCCCAACATGACAGCAGACTGGTTCAGCCAAAGGTCAACTCATTTGTGAGTTAGAAGGAATTAATTTTCTAAGCACCAACAAAGCAATGAGGCTTATCAAACAGTGCTATTTTCCATCAAGAAAAAGCATCATGGTAGCCTCTGTTTTCTATTTCCATATATATCCATTAAAAAAATAATAAATGAGAAAAAAAAAAGCTGAAGAGTAAATAAATACTTGTGCTTCTAGAATAGTGATGCCAAGACACCTTTTCCTCTCCTCTCCTCTCCTCTCTCCTCCTCTCCTCTCCTCTCCTCTCCTCTCCTCTCCTCTCCTCTCCTCTCCTCTCCTCTCCTCTCCTCTCCTCTCCTCTCCTCTCCTCTCCTCCTCTCCTCTCCTCTCCTCTCTCCTCTCCTCTCCTCTCCTCTCCTCTCCTCTCCTCTCCTCTCCTCTCCTCTCCTCTCCTTCTCCTTATTAAGCTTTGGACATTGGTAAAAACACTGATATAAAACTGAGCTGAAGAGATGCTGGTTTAGCTGCCTTACATCCTGTGTTATAAACATATCTTATTGCCCAACCATACATGCGCAGCTCCTTACAGATTGCTGAAAATCCAGCAATCTTCGGACCAGCTGAAAGCACCCCCTGCAGTTCTTAGGGATCTTAAGTTCCTCTCATAAGTCAGTCATCCTTCAAGTGTTCCCGTTTCATCCATGCAAGCTCTTTTTTTGTGTTTTGATCAGTAAGCAGCTAAACACCACACAACCTTTTGCTCACTCCTCCTTCTCCCAATAGAATGGGGGAGAGAATTGGAAAAAAAAACAAAACAACAGTGGAACTCATAGGCTGAGATAAAAACTATTTACTAAGGCAGAAAATAAAGAAGAAACAACAGTAACAATAACAATAATATGTATATATTTTCAAAACAAGTAATGCACATAAGAGTTGTATACTACCCAGCTACTGATTACCAGCCTGTTCCTGAACAGTAGGTGCCCCCTGGCCAACTCCTCTCAGTTTTATAGTTTTTTTTCAGTTTTCCTGGTTCTGTCCCTTCCTGATTCCTTGTGCTACGCTAGCCCAATTGCAGGCGGGATGGTATGAGAAACTAAAAAACTGAAGCATCCTTGGCTCTGTATAGCACTGCTCAGCAACAACTAGAAACACTGATGTGTTATCAACATTGTCTTTCTCCTAAAACCAAAACTTAGCATCATACCAGACACTGAAGAAAAACAATTCTGTTCCAATTGAAACGAGGAAAATATCCACTCTTTATTAAATATCCTTTACATCATACTCAAGTATCACAATTTCCCATACATATTAATTAATTACCATTACCTACCTTGCCTACGTACACACACATATCATTCCTGTAGTCTGTTGGCCATCACTGTAAAATCACCCATGGAGTTCATTTAGTCCACAACTTTGGGTTCCATCTGTCATAACATTTCTTTAGGTCAGTAAGAATCATGTGTAGTGTTGGATTGCTGCATGTTGAAGACAGCTCTGGTTCCATCAGAATTCATTTTTCTTTCATCTGGGTGATTCTTACTATAATATTATTAACAAGGCATATAAAAACTATAATAAAGATGATATGCAGTGTTTTGTAACAATTAACATCATAAAACTTAAAATTATTGTCTGTTCTCACCCAGTATCAAATCCCTGTGAGACTTCAGATGTCTCCATCTTTCTGCATTACCCACTAAGTGCACCCAGGTCCATGAGGAAAAGGAATGCCACAGATGAGTTTGCCTTTGTCCAATGCAGAAATAGCCCAGACTGTCTTATCCAGAACATTCTTCATGTGTCCCTTTCACATGAGTTTCCACAAGTTTGACTGGGCAGAATCAGCTAGATTGGCAGATCTTCAAGTGTTGATTAACCAGGTGGTTTTTGCTGAATGTGTGTCCAAGCAATCATTACTATCAGTGTAGTCTTTAACAGTCCATTGTATCATTCAGTTTTTTCAGAAGCTTGTGCATGATAGGGAATGTGCTATACTCACTAACTGGTATGTTCTTTGGCTCAGGTGTTGATAAGTTTGTTTCAAAAATGAGTCCGATTATCTGACTCAATTCTTCCTGGGGTGTGAAGTCATGACAAAACTTATTTTTCAAGGTTCAGGATAGCATTCTGGGCAGTGGCATGTGGCATGCAATAGTTTCCTGCCATCCTGTGATTGCTTCTATTACTGTAAGCACATGCTATTAGCCGTGGTGGATTTGTGGAAGGGTGACATAATCAACCTGCCAGACATTCCCATATTTATATTTCAGCCATCATCATCCATACCAGAGAAGCTTTATTCATTTGGCTTGCATAACTGTAGTGCCTCCAAAGATGTTACCCGTAATAACCTGAGGTGCCTATGTGAGCTCTTTATAAGCTTATTCATCTGCTTTCACGTATCACAGTGTGATAGAAAAAAAACACAGTATGTACTGGGTCTACAAGGTGATACCTGGGTTAGGTGTCCTGATCCGGACAGAGAAATATCACACGCTGTATAAAATATAATTACACAAAAGTACTTCCTACTGATCCCAAACCACTGTGTGCCTGTAGAATCTCAAGGAGAGTCTGACAAAATAAGGTGAAAACTAAAGATTTAGCTAAGAAGAACTTCAGGTTTCTGAAGCTTGCTATTGATTTTGGTTTAGACGCTGCAGAATGTCAACTTCATCACTATAGCAGAGCACACAGGACTTTTATTAAACCTAACAAGCAAAAGCAGTTGTTTGTCTTCTCATGCTCCTCAGTGCTTGCACTCATCCTCTGCTTTCTCAGTTGAATTCATTATCACTTTTTCAAAGAGATATAGGAGTTGGGCATTTCTGAAAATCTTTATGTTACAACATGCATATATCTTTAAGTAACATCTGAGGTAAATAGCCAAGTTTTCAGTGGTTGAGTTACAAAACCAAAGGCAAAAATTATTTCTATTTTTTTCCGTATTCATTATGAATTGATAAATAACAATAATAAAAAAGCCTCATTTTCATTCAAGGTAAAATTTCTCTGTGTTTTGTGTTGTTATTTTCCCCCATTAAAAAACTCATTTGCTACCTTTCAAAACGAGTTGTTCCTAAGTAGAATGTCATAACATTACTTTTAAAAATAGGGTCATAAGAGTTCTGATTTCATCATCTATTTCTGAATCTTTTTATGGATCAAACTATTCATTCAGTATAAGCTAAATATATGGGTAGTTGTGGTCAACCTCAAACAGCATATTTGGTGAATAAATTATTCTCGGAGGGAAAATGGCCTACCCTAATTATATATTTAATCTCTTGGTTAGTATCACCTTCTCAAAGAGATATGGAAATACAGTATTTTAGTTATTCCTATCAGTGCAACAGGACATATTTGTCATTCCTCTCTTTTTCTTGTAAGGAATACGTATTTCTCTCTAACCAACATGTTCTTAAACTAATGGTTTGGGAATTATCTTCTAGTATAATGAGTTGTCTGTCTTGTCTGTATATTAATTTTTCTCCTCACTGATAACCTCCACAGAAGTCTGGCTTTCTTCTGCCTAGCAGGAATGTGTAGGAATGTTTCCTCAACTTTCTTTATCCAGCTTGCTGCAAGCTGTATTGTGCAGGTTTCTCTCCTTGCATTTTCTTATTTTCCTTTGTACATGGCTCTTGTTAGTTTTAATTACAGCAGTGGAGGACAGCATGCTAAAGAGCTCCCCAAGGAAGTGGCTCTAATGGTCACATGTCCCCCCTGAGTGACAGCATCCGTTCAGGTTGCGGTACTACAAAGATACGGGGGCAATTCTTGTATAGCTTGGTAAATGGACTTTATATGAGAAGATAAATTAGTAGGCATCCGCGTTTCGTATTTGAATAGGCTGTGTGTGACTCAGTAAGCCTTTTGTTTAGTGGGCTAAAAAATGGCATGCAACTCCTCGTCAGTACTGAAATTTTAAAGCATATTAAATTACTGTGGCATATTTTTGAGGAGTATAAAGGAAAAAATGCAGTGGAAATAGCGCTGTGCCTTTCAAACCATCAACCCCAACACTAAAAAAAAAACAACCAACAAATCAGAGATAAGAATAGCAGGAAAAAAAATGAATGTATGGAAAGAAACTAGGATGTGAAATATTATATTAAATAGTGGTTTTATTACGGTTTCAGTGCACACTATGTGTGCATACATAGGCTACAGATTCCTGTTGCTGTTTTTGTGACTTGTACAAGGCATACTGAGATTTACATCACAGGATGCAACTTTTGGAGGTATTTTTACGCCAACCTTTGCCAAAATTCAGCACGTGATTCTTAGTTTGCACCCACTGTTTCATTTGCCAGCATTTTTGTGAAGAAATCTAGGCTATGCATACTGTGCACTGTTAACATACGTTAGCTGTGCCTTGTGGCAGTATTCAATCAGATGAATAAATGGAACAGTATGTCAATGCACAGTATGATTGCAATTCAGAATCATACGGGAAAGTTGGTATCGCAACATCTGCATAGACACTGTCATAACATCAAGGAAAAAGTAATAATGCTGTGCTTGTTTCGTTGGACCAAATGCAAATAGAACAAGGATGATCTAACATGGAAGATATTTTGAAAAGTAGTTTTTAATGATTTTTTGAGAAATAATTATAATTAACAACACAAAGGGAATTGAAATTGAAATTCAGTATTTACATAGTGCATGCTAAGTCTTTGAGTGAGACTTAGTCTTTATTTACTTAACCTACAAAAATAGATTACAACATTCACCTCTGTGATGAAACCATTAGTATGGTTTTTGGAGATGATCAAATACTGATACTATCAAATCCTGCTACTTCTATTACTGACGTTAATAGCAATTATTATTGCAGAGGGAATGGTGTATTTATAATATCAGGTGATATCATAGGAAGAGTTATTTTTCTTACGAGGATCTGAAAGAACCAAGTTCTGTGGCTGTGGAGAAAACAACCAAATGTAGTAGTACTGTTGCTTACACTGCCAGCTGAAAGAAGGGAGGGAGGAGGGTGGGAAAGGAACAATAGATCAACAGTTCTCTCTGTGTTTAAAAATTCACAGCACCTCTGCTACACCAGAATATTATGTGACAATAATGTTAGGCCTCTGATTTATACCAACAGATGCAGGGAAATTCCAAATTAAGGCTGTCATTCTCCCCTCACTGTGGATCCTCTGCTGGTACAACTTTATGTAGCACCTCTGAGTTCTGTGGAGAGATGCCAGTTTACACCAGCTGAGAATCTGGCCCACTGCGGTGTGGAGGCCTTAGCTCTGCTTAAATCAGATCCACTGTTAACACAGTTGTTCCACGCTTAATATATATTTACAACACGCAGGTGTAAAACATGCACAGGAAGGCCATAAATTTAGAAGCTCACTATTAAACAGCCTCCTGGTTATGAACAGATTTTTAAAATGTTCCCTTTGTTTTATCTTTGAAAGATGTAGATCGGTTGAAAAATATGCAAACAGTATGCCTTTAAAACACCAAATGCAAGAGAGTTTTAATAACCTATCAGGATCTTAGTCCATCATAACATTTATTCTGCATTACATCTCACTTCCTAATCGCTACTTTCATTCCAATTGTGAGCAGAGAGGGTGGGGGAGAGATGAGAATTTCAGATAAGTGCCAGTAAAATAAGTTTGCTCTACAGCTGGCAAGCACTGTGCACACGTTAACGCTGCCTTATGGCAGTATTCAATCAAATGATTCTATAAACTAAAAATAATCACCCTAATACTAATACCTATTATTCTTCATTGTTACTGGTCGCTATGGTGCTGCATCTGACTATGAAGAATTCACCGCCATTATTACCCTCAGTGTCTCTCTCTCTCTGAAATGTGATCTAATTGCAGAACCCACACCTGTTCGACAGTTCAATAGAAGCCCGCTTTTGATGGAAGCAGACTTTCAACACACACACACGCTCACGCACAGACACACACACGCACAGGCACACACACAAATATGTGCGTGCAGAGACACACACCAATTCACGGAAGACTTCAGCTAGAGGAAAAATAGAGTGTGAGTTGATCAGAAAATAATATTGCGAGGAGTAAAAAGGGAAAAAAAGCTTGTGTTTTGTGGTCATTGGAAGATTGCTGATGGGTGCATAAATAAAGCATGCTGGAACATCTGTTCTTTGTTGTGCATTCAGCTTTTTAATGTCTTCAAAGAGCAGCACTGACGCATCACTGACTACCACTCCCCATTCAAGCAACATTTTACCAGAAAATAATAAACCTTCCTGGTGGGGTGCAAGGAGCCAAGGCATTTGGGCAATGCCATTAATTTGGAAATATCTCTTTTTCTGGGATTTTTAAATATCTCTCCCTTTGAACGTTGTTCAAATTTTGGGATCCAGCCTGGAGTCCCTATCAGCCTGAGCAGTAAATCAGACTGAATATTCCACTCAAGCCTTTTCTTTCTGTACCAAAAAAAAAAAAAAAAAAGGAAAAAAAAAAAAAAGGAAAAAAGAAAAGGAGAATGCTATCATTGAGCCGAAGTTTATACACATTTTCTCTCTCCTCTTAATTCTATTAATGCTCAAAAATTCAATGCAGAGGGATTCTTTTTTCCTTAACTTACAGTATTTATTTATACTGGTAAAATTCAGTGGCAGCAAAGACCCCTGACAGTTTAACAATATTGGCTGGTTATTTTGATACACTGTGCTAGGCAGCAAAAGATTAAAACCAGAGCATCCTAGACTGAGAGAAACCAGCTTGAATTCTAAAATAAAATTTTAGCAGCATGGATTTCTCTTGCCATAGGCTATGAGGCTACTATGAATTTCAGATGCATCTCCAGAGCTGTCAATGAGGTGGAAAGATGGGATTGGCATTACAAAGATTTGTTGCAATGTGATTCAATGTAATTGCAATCAAAGGTATAGCAACATTAAATTGCAGTTGAGAAAGGGCTGTTTATGTATGTACAGTATAGGAACAGACATTTGCCCTACCACTCTTGGACCATGACAAGATTTTTTTTACTAATTTTTTCTCTTCTCTTTCTTTCTAGGTCACAGCTCAGAGATATTGGAATACCAATTAGATGCTGGTGGGCTACATTTATAATGAGACTGTTGATGGTCTTGTGACAGAATGCTTCAGAAAACACAAACACCTTTCAGGACAGTTTGGTAATTAGACACCGCAATGTCTCTGTTCTATGCTAAGAGGTTTTTGGCCTTTTTATTGTTCATCTTAATTTTATCTGCTCGGATAACTAACCATAGTTAAATGTTTCAGTGCAGGGAGTAGGATATGGTGGCTCAGGCATGTCACCAATAGCAGTTCCTCTTCTTTGACACCAACATCATTGATTTCTAAGCAGTTTCTTTGCAAAGTTTTGTGGAACCTGATCTTAGATTCAAGGTTATCTCCTGTCAGTCTTGAGTAAAACCTTGCTGGTTTTTGTTGTTATTGTTCTGGGTTTTTTTGTTTGTTTTTAACTGGAAAAAGCATGAAATACATACCTTCCTCCTTGGCATATTATAAAGCCTGTGGCATGACTGTGTTACTAACATCAAAGGGTGTGTTGCTATCGATTTTAATAAGGAGCAGCATCACCAAGATCATTTACATTTGCGCAGCATTTTGGGATCCTCAAAAGCACTCAGATGAGAACAGAGGCACTGTATTTATCAGGAATGTGGGAAAGCTCAAATGAACACATACAAGATTCTCTAAGGTGAAGGAAGAAACTTCCTGTGGATGAGATCATCAACCCTGCAGCTCCTGAATGCTTGAGAAATAAACAGTGAACTTTACACTCAAAGCATTGTGATATAAAGAAAATAAACATATTCTGATCTCGTGACTAAAGAACTGAGGCACAGTGCAGTTTGAACTGATTTCCAATGGAGTATCTGGAAAGATTATGTCTAGAACCCATATTTTTGCATGCCACTCATTTTGTCAGCGAGGAGCCTTCCCACTCCTGGCTCAGGGCTCCCTTCTGCTCTAAGGCTACTCTGCCAACACAATCTTACTTGGTGGGCAGACAGAAGAAGAGAGGAGCATACAGATTCTCATGCATCTCTGCTTTCTGTGATTTTGTTATTGCTTTGATCTTTAACCCAAACATTCCTTAAAAGAGGCACAGAAAAGACATTAAAAATACTTCTAAGGGTATCTTGTCACTGACAACAGAAGCAGGACATGTTGACTACAATAATAGGATTTTTAAACATTTGTTCCTCTGCTTAGAGATTCTTGTGCAAGGTTCCATTATGCTGTACTTACATAGTAATTGCTCATTGACCATTTAATTACACAAGGCTGTCACCTTTACTCATACACAGTATGCAGCATCCAAATAGTCATTTTGGTATCAAGGAGGTGAGGGCCTGTTCACCTGGTAGCAGTAGTCAATATGAATGGGATAAGCAAAACTTGGCCTGCAATAATTGTCATGTAGTGACATAGTGTTTACATAATAATTACCTTCTTATTCTTACAGAAAAATACATGATTATTTTTGTCCTCCAGCCCAGAGTGCAGGCCACATCGTAATTACTTTTGGGCATAAGTATAATTGTACAAACACTCTCTTTATCTCTCTACCTCTTTTCTTCATGCACATATTTTTATATGTTACATGTACACAGTTAATATAGTATTTATCACTACATCTTATTTAAGTCTTGAATCAAATAGTTGTTTCCTTGTACATTGGCCTAATAAATTAAAAGGTCATAGTGAAGAAAATGTTTCTGTTGCTTTCTTTCTTTCTTTCTTTCTTTCTTTCTTTCTTTCTTTCTTTCTTTCTTTCTTTCTTTCTTTCTTTCTTTCTTTCTTTCTTTCTTTCTTTCTTCTATTTCTCTCTTCCTTCCTTCCTCCTTTCCTCCCTTCCTCCCTTCCTCCCTCCCTTCCTTCCTTCCTTCCTTCCTTCCTTCCTTCCTTCCTTCCTTCCTTCCTTCCTTCCTTCCTTCCTTCCTTCCTTCCTTCCTTCCTTCCTTCCTTCCTTCCTTCTTTCATTTCTTTTTCTTTCAGAAAGACAATGACAATGTCTACCTAGATTTATTTTTCTTAACTCAGGATACTTCATCAGTGTTTGTGCATATGCCTTTATCTCAAGCCTTCTGGGGCAATGGGTCAAATCCTTTTGTCTCTGGGAGCTTCTGTTAAAATCATATTTTAAAGGTAAAATGGACTCAGAGATATGAACTGTGTATCCATGACAGATGGAGCCAGACTCTGGCTATAGACTGAAAAGAATATATTGACTCACAATCTCATCTTCTTTTCATAGTGGGAAGTACTCCATTGATGACATTTCATGATGTTTAAATGTGGGTAGCATTGCCTGGAAAGACTGAGCTGGAGGAAGGGGAGAGAAAAAGATAATATTAGAGATTCAACATGTCAGTGTACAACAAAGGCCATTCTCAATCCTGAGCTGACACCGTAGGTGGATTTTTACAGCACTTGTGACTGTTACTAATTGGGATCGAATCATAACTCTCTGCAAGATAGCTCAAAAATAGCTTAGACCAGACACGAAGAGTTATTTTCCTATACTTCTTGGGCATTGGTTTCTAGACTCTGAACATGATAGGTGTGGAAAGTGAAAGAGCACCCATGCCTTGGGTAAGAAGGGTCCAAAATGTTATTTAGTGTGAATTTACTTAAAGTTAATAGATTTGTATCAGTTGACAACTGAAGAGGATCAGACCCAGAGTAGACTCATAAGAGTATGTGGATACAGGCTAGGATACAACATATTTCTGTAAGAAGACATTCAGCATAAATTCAGGTGAGAAACACTTTTAATATATGAGAGACATGAACTCAATATGTAGAAGAGGTATATTTTTGATTATTCAATCTGTTTTTCATGTCTTACATGAATATCTCCTAAATCCGCTTGTCTTTCCTGTATGCACAGATCACTGAAGAAAAAAATGGAAGATTACAAGCAGAATATCATCTAATAATCTAAGCCCCATTTTTTAAAGGAAATTGTCAGATATCCTATTTACTACTTGGCTATTTATGTTAATATGTTACCTGGAATTTAAGTAGATTTGGGTGTCTATTGCACTGAAGACATGACAAAGATTTATAAAGCTTCATCACAATGAGTAGAACTCTCTGAGATTATTGACAGTGACTAATGCTGTCTACGTCTCAATGGCAGCACTCTATACCTTACCCATTTTCTACAGAAAACAATCATATTACTACCGATTAGTTCTTTCTATCCATAAATGAAATCCCCTCTTTCTTATTGATTCATTTCATTCAGTCATTTATGATATGCTTCAGTAGTTATATTCCAGTTAAAAAAGGTTGGAGTATTCTCTTCTGGTTTGTGAGGGGGTTGGAGAATTGAGTTTGAAGTCCTGAGACATTTTACATCTCTAATAAAACCTGCATACATTTTTGTGGTATACAGAAAATATTTGTGGCTTTTGATCTCCATGTCACTCAGCATACATAGCTTCAGCCAGAAGAAAACCAAATGAACACATCTTCTTTTAGCTAACTTCATGTTTCCTGCCAAAAAATGTGAAAATCATTGTGAAAGATCCTTGGCTGTGGATGAACAGACAAGTAGAAGTATATGAGAACATGAAGACAATGGAAGAAAGAATGGTAGGAAGGCAAATGCATACAAAGGGGTAAAGGAATGTGATGTATAATGAGAAGGAAAAGGAAAGAGTAAAACTTTTAGCAGATAGTGGTACATGACATCTTCTTTAAAGTATGTGGAGTACCATCTAAAAATACCTGAACATATTACGGTCTCCACAAGTTATATGATTTGTTGTCTGTTTTTGTTTGTTTGTTTGTTCTTTAACCAAGAAAAAGTTCCACATCTACCTACCCTCATGAGAGATACTTTTCTAACTCTTATAAAATTCTAGTGGACTGGATCTATTTTCTAAAGAGGATCTGGGAACTTCCATAACTGTAGTGGGATAGCAGAGCAATCAATTTACAGAATGCAAAAGTACTTTATAGGATATAGCTGACAGGCAACAGTCAAAAGGTATCTTCTTTTTCATTTTGGCTTAGTGTAGAATTCCCCAGTCCTTGAATGCTCTGGAACCAAGATGAGAAGATGCTGAGAGGTCAAAACAACAAATGTTACTTTTCAGTCAGTTAGAGGACTCCATAAATTTGAAGTTCTGGGACCCTTCCACAGCTAAAAGATAGTCTGATACTATGTTGTGACCTTTCAAATTATTTCCCTTGAGATGTCTGTTGGGCCTATCACAGATCCCAGGGGAATAAACTTCTCCAACAGCCTTTGTCTGGTTCCACTTAACAGAGAAAGCTGGACTTGAAACAGTGTCAGAAGTAAAGGTCAGTGCTTTATTTACATGAACTTTATATGCTAGACTTTTTGCTCTGCTTTCTCTTTCATTCCCCAGAGATCTCTACTTAAATCATTCTATCCATTGAACTACATCTTACTGACAATTATTCTTCATCCACAAACTGGGATTAAAGAAAATCTTGTATTTTAAGGCACATATACAGGCAGTAATGTGATAAATATTGGCAGGTTTTGTCCTATGGTTAGTGTACTTTTCCTCTACTATCTGAGACTTTCCTAGGTTTCAAAATATACCACATAACAAAATATATATTTGCTGCTAGGAACCAGAACAAAATCAGCATTTGGTAAAAAGTACAATTGAGTTCTATATTTTACAGAGAGGAACTGCAAATTGCTGTGTCTTTCCATGTATTATGAAATCCTCAGAAGAAAAGGTCGTTATTACAGACGCACTTTTTAGACTTGAAAATCTCACTGTTCTTTTTGGAGTATCGTCTGCTCTTCTGCTTTCTACCATATCTGCTTTTTTTTTTTTTTTTTCTTTTTTTTTTTTTTTCTTTAGTTGATAGACATGGAAACTTAGTTAACAAAGTTGGGGTTTCATCCAGTGACTTTATATCATGGAGATCTTTCCACCAATTTCAGTGAGAGCAGCTCTTGAATTGCCATCATTTTCCAACTAGTGAAGACACTTGAGCAGCTGGTGCTGTTCTAGCAAGCTTCTTACATAGCCTTGGTGAGAATTTTGAGGCTGACACAGAAAGAATTTTCCAGGGCTCACAAGCTCTTTGTATCTTCTTTTCTTTTTAGAAACGCTCCTGACGCACTTGTGATACTGTTTGAATATGGAAAAAATGAAGAGAAAGCTAAACTGAACATTGTAAAACATTCTGGCCAAGTGCATGCTTAAGTTTAAAAATGGACTTGCTTCTCTGTGCTTATACAATTTTTTAGCACTTTGGAATATCTGAGATGCATGATTACTCTTAGAATGTGGAGTTCAACCCTCTCCACCAGACTTGACAGGTGATGATAATGGAGGTTTTGAAGAAATAGCCGTACTGAAGGCAATACTGGGAGAGGCCTCGTGGTGCTTTTTCCTGAACTTAGGAGGACAGTTTCTCCATCTCCCACTATAAGGACTGATTTTCCTCATGAGGGTCGAGGGACATCAAGGATGGTCTTACCATGTAGCCAAATGATGTGTTGTGTGACTATTATGCAGCAAAAACCTACTCAAATGCAGTGAAATGAGAATCATTTTTACGAGAGCACAATCTGCTCATGTATGTATCAGTAGTAGAAAGACTGACAAATATACTGTCTACCTAGAATTATGCACTAATACAAATGCCATATATGTGTATGTGTGAGGATTCATTTACACATCAAGTTATATGTAGGCCTGTGAGCATAAGTGAATCTAACTCCTTCTTTCCTTCAAACCAGTAAAGTGATTGTAACAACAGCCATGTTATTTACCAGATTCCAAGAGTCCCATCTTCTGTACAGGCCTGGGTATCATTGCTTTATTCCTCCTTTTAATCATTTCAGCATACAGCTCTCTCCTTGATCCCCCCTCTGAGCCTCCCACTCACTTACTTCAGAACAAATCTAGCCTTGCTTCTACATGAGCGCATGTTGAACATGCCTTCATAAAATGCCTATCACATCATTATTTTGTTTAAACATTTTTATTTCTCTAGAGAATTTAAAATATACAAACGTGATTCCATGAGGAAATGATCCAAAAGAGATTATAAATACAGCTATAAATGTCAAAGTTCTCAAAACATTCCACTGGCTCTATCTTCAGAAGAGACTGTTTACACAGAAAACCCACGTCAGTGTGTTTTATTATTGTTATTGTGTGTTAAATGTTACAAATGCAATCTGTTTGCCTTACACATAAGCGTTAGCCTCCAAATATCTTTAAGAATCACCTCTAATAGTTGTACTCAGAGACAGAAGTACAATTTAGGAGGATATTAAGTGATCTCTCCACAGCAGGAAAGATTTTTGGGTTTCACACCACTCTCATCAGAGGAACCTATTCTTTATTTCCCCAGAAGTATTTTACAGTTGATCATCATCCCGGGCTCCATGTTTGTGAGAGATTGGAACACAGAAAGCTCAAAGCTCAAAATGAAAGCTTTTCAAAACAGACTTCTTGCAGACTTGGGGAAGGCCATTTTTATTTATTAAAAAAAAAAAAAATAGTCAAAGATGTTTTTTTCCTATGTGATTTTAAAATTCTGAGTCAATCATCAAAGGGAGCCTGAGAGACCCCTGCTCAAAAAGTCTTCTTCCTTCTCTGTGGGAAAAAGCTAAGTCCAGAAATGAATGAATCTGAATGAAGCAAACAAACACTAAATCTCTTGCAAAATACAATGTGGCTAAATTGATGGAGTAAGTTAAAAATGTGCAGCATGGAATGAATTCTAGTATTCAGGATAAGAGTAGAACATATCTGAAATTTGTCACAGCTATTTAACTTGTTAGGAAAAATGTTACAACTGGAAGATCTTTTTCTTTGATCTACTTGAATGTTGATCACAGCTGTTTGCTGCAATTATGGAAAGTAAAGTAATATTTAAATTTCAAAATTTCTTTTTAAAGTCTGCATAAGAACATTGGACGTAATTTCCCTGTAGTCACAGGAACCTATGGGAGACATTTTGTCTGGAGGGTGATCACAAAACATCCATTATATGTATCACAAGCTGCAAAGTCTTTGCCTATATCCTCTATGCTTATTTAAAAGCAGCATAAACAAAATTGGGATGTGCCACAGGGGGAGAGCAGGAGAGGACAGGGACATCACTAGTGCACCAGGCAGTTCCAAGTGCATTTGTAAAAAGAAAATACCTCTGGAAGAAGCTATATCATACTGTCAAAGAAAGCAAAATTCCTCCCAAGTCTCTACCAAGCTCAAACAGAGAAAAAATTCCTTCCTGACCACAAATAGATCAAATTCAAATTCCAAAATATGTAAATAGTAAATTATGTAAATACAGGCTCCTTCGACTTCTCAATGCTATGGTCCTTCACCTTTCTCTACAACAAGAAGCAGAAAGAGTTTGAAGAATACAGCATTTCAGGATGCTTCACTTCAGTACTGTCTGGAATGAGAGTTTCACTCTGAGTCCTGTGAATTTCATCAGTAGCTACAGGATAAGATTTGGCTCTTAGGCTTTCATCCTGACCATGTTCTGAATGATCAGGAGCTAGGAGAAGAATAAATAGAATAACGGAACAGTCCGACTGCAGCCCTGTCTGGATTTGAGGGCCTATGGGAACAGTGCACACAAGGGAGAAAATCTGGCAGTTTGGCCAGAAAATCTCAGTAGGGCCAGAAAATTTTCACTTCATTTTTAGTGGTGAATTTTATTTATTGGCTATGGTTTACTGGCCCAATAGTCCCAGATTAGAGATTTATCTCCTGAAAGTGGAATGTTTAATTCTAGTTTTGATTTTACCCCAAAACAAAGTCTCTGTAATTCTGGTTTTATGATTTATTGGCTGCAGTTTTCCCGAGATGAAAGTAGGAGTTCAGCAATCTGTTCTTGGAAATCCAGCATTTTGCAAGGATTCTCTGTCAGCAAACATGTGATAAGCAAAGACATTTTCTTGATTTTCAGGCCAGTGCCTTATTCACAAGATATTTTCCTCTTTGAAAACAGGGCTTCACTCTCACTGTGTTGCTCTATTGATCAATCTGTTTTAAGAGAGTGTGAGCTCAGAAAAAGGAAGTTTCTTTTTTAACACATTAAATCCATTGCATTTGCCTGAGCCAGACATGATTATGCTCCAAATGGGAAAGGTCTTACCCTAAGCATCTTGTAAGCTATTCTGGATGCTCCTGCAATACAGAGGGACAAGAATCAGCTAAGCTACCAGAGACTAAAAACTCTGCTAAACAACTCCCCACGGCAGAGGGAAGGAACACATCGCCTCCTGACACGAGTCTTCACCCACATCAATGAATATTTTGTGACTGTACTGGGGGGGAAGTAAGGAAAATGACTAGTGTTTGCTGTCAAGCCTGAAGCAAGGGAAGGATGTGGAATAAGCAGCCTTTAGAGCAATCCCTCTACTGTTGTAGCCTATGTTGTCTGCATACAGAAGCACAAATTCCCGCAGAATTCAGACAAAGTGCTTACTCTTAACTGGAGCAGGAGAAAGCCTTGAGAGATTTTCTTCAAATGTTTTTCCCAAGGAAATGACTTTGCAAATAATTTTCAAGTCTTTCTGGCTCTCCATTGAAGACTGATCCATGTACAGAAATTTCTGATGTGGGGGTGTACATGGAATGGTGAAAGAAGTTTGGAGTTCTTGTCTGTCCTTAGATTCTTCTGGACCTATGTAATAATTAATCTTTTGAAATTAAAGACATACTCATTTTTCATCCTTCTTGTGCCCATTGGCCTCTCTGAGGGACTAAGAACTTTGAATAAATGCTATCTTTATTTGTTTGTTTGCTTCAATTTAAAGAATTACTAAATAACTTGACTGTGACTGAAAATACAAAACTTTCAGTCTAACAGAGGTGCATAACATTGAAATTTTGGAGCAAAAAACAAAGAACCAACCAACCAAACAAACAAACAAACCCACACAAAAGCCCCCAGATCCCACAAACCAACATTCACAGAAATATTGCTAGCTATATAATTTAGTTTCTCACCTTACTCTTCCATGAATCTGGTGTTCAGAATCATGGGCAAAAATCTTTTTAGTAACAGAGAAAAATCAAAAGATTTTTATGCTTATGAAAGCCAGAGGCACATTACTAAAACCTATTTGGTCTTCCAAATAGTGATAGAAATTTATCAAGAGCAGGATGCTTTTATGAGACTGCCAGGAGTTCTCTTTGCCCTCTGGGCTGGAAACACTAAACCAGTCATGCCACCTTTTATACTGGCCAGAAACAGAAAGTCCAGAGACTCTGGGATAAAGAATGCAAGGAAATAAAGTGTGCTTGTAATCTTTCCTCTCCTCTTCCATTCACTACCCCTGGAAAAAATAAAACTAAATATTCTACATTTAATATTTTGTGTCCCATTTTCCCATATGACATTTTATCAACTGAAGCTTTTCAGAATTTTTATATTCTTTTTCAAATTCCCAAGACGGAAGAAGTAGGAGAGAATTAAATGCACTTGAGTATGTTTTTTTGCTTCAGCTTGCAATCCTGAGCAGATTATTCCATTTGCTGTTCTTCAACTTTCACTCTTGTGAAAATCGGAAAGAAGAGCTATTTACTGCAATTATTTCCCTACCCGCCATTCATGTCTAAAACAGTGACAAAAACATAATGGATCACTTTGTTCATTGAATAAACAACCCACAAATGCAACTTTATAAGGTACATTCCCAGGAAACAGATCTATAAACCTGGTAAATGCACCAAGACCCCATCAGGGATGTTTGAACTAAATCTTAATTTGTCATTCATGAACACTTCACATGCCCCTCTAAATGAGTTATGTACTGCATCATCAACAGGAAATATAAAAGACTGCACGTTGGAGATACCAAACAGGGCTTGTGGGAGTGTTTTATTGAGTATTGCACAGGTGTTAACAATAGAGTGGGTAACACAGATCAAAGGATTGTGCAGAAGCCACTTGATAAGTTATAAAATGTTCTTCATCTACTTTGTCTGATAATAAACTGCGCGTCCAGTCCTGGCTCCTCCATTCACCTTGTGAGTGCTACCTCAGCAGAACAGAGGTGAACAGAAATGATACCATTGCTAACTTAATTCCACAGCTTCAATCTCTGATGGGTTTTATGATAACTTAGAACAAGTGTGAGGCTACCTTAACTTGTGACGATGTATGGCAAAAAATACGACCCTGCTCTAAACCAAACTTTATTTCCCACTCTGACTAGGCCTTCTGAGTGGTGGAGGTGGCACAGTGCAGGCTAGCAGATAGCCCAAATAGTCAACAGCTCAGCACTGTGGTGAGAATATGCCCTCAGTTATCTGCAGGACCAATACAAATCAGCTCAGAAAGAGGAGAAAGGAAAGAGTCATCCATTTAAAGAACATTGTTTCCAGGTTGAAGAACATTGCATAAAAAAAACAGGCAGTACTAAGTTCATTTTCAAACATGGAGTTTTCTTCATAACAGGCACTGATTTACAGAAAACAGAAAACTTGAGGTTACCAGTTCATGTGATTGACATAACAATGCTATCCCAAATAGCTGTACAAGCACTTTCTCTACCCTTCCTCCCTCCTTTCCCATGCAGACTAGAGCTATATTACCTGTCCGGGCTATCAAAAGAGGCCATGAAAGACGAAATGATCGGGGCTGTACTGTATAGCTCGGCAGGTTTTGTTCAAACTCTGATTTAATCTGCTCAGTGTTTGTTTCAGTTTGCAGGCTCTCTCCCCAGATTTCTGTATGCTTGAGAGCTTTGCTTCAGATCAGTAGTCATGGTGGCAAGTGCTGGGCAGTGGGCTGAAACAATTTTATCTTTATGTGATAAAATAAAAGTGCATTACAAATGGCAGTTACAAGGTTTCAATGCTGGCAGTCTGGTTGAAAAAAGGATGTGAAAAATGTCTGCCCACTGGTCCCAGAAGTTGTTACTGTACTGACTGTGCTATAGAGGCACTTGTGGTTTTTTTGAGACCAAAGAAACAGATGGAGACAAAAACACTGATTTCCATGCATACATTCTGTTAACATCTTCTCAGCTTAAAGTTCGCTTCACGTCCTTGAGCCTTCCAAATAACATAGTAATGAATATGGAAGAAAAGTGCATGTTTTTGACTCAGCATCAACAGAGTACCACTCAATACACTGTGAAATGAAAAGTACAGTGAAAGAGTCCTCTTCCTGAAATTTATGATTTTTGTCTGCAGAATGAAGTCACATAGCAGTCAGGACACACTGTCTAGTGTGGTAGGCAATGTGCTGACATCTGTTAGGGGCAATTCGTACTCTGCAAACCCGACAGACATCTTGAGATTGTTTTGTTTATTTTATAGATCAGTATCAGAGGCAAAGAATGATGGAGGGACTGCATTCCATGACAGTGTCTGAACCACAGAAGTCATCATCCTTTCACAGATACTCCATGTATAACGTATCAGTTGATTGCTATATCTGATCTTGGGAAAAGAGATGCTTCATTGGAAATGCCCAACCAAAAAGCAGACAAGGAAAGAATACAGAAATATTGCATCTAGGCTCTTGCATTTTGAAGTCTTGAAAATAGATTTTATGTCATTTTATTTTTAGTCCATTAATTTGTTCTTCCAATCTGTCAGTCCCACAAAGACACAGCTCTCCAGGCAAACACCCAGCTAGAAAACCTGCATCTGCAGAAGGTCCCTCCATACGCTGTATGCAAATCCTTCTGGAAGCTGGGAATCATTTGAGTTATGAGGTTCCTGTCTCCTATACCCAAGTCATTCATCTAATTTACATGCCTTCAGCTTCTTGTTTGTTTGCTCAGCATGCTAAGTAACATTATTTTAGAGAGAGTCACCATGTATATATACTCTTTACAGGATGTGTTCATGTGTTACACAAAGGCTGCTTCTTGTTTACCTATTGCAAACTCCCTGGAGAAGACTGTGGCAAAGTCTTATTTCCACGCAGCAAGACTTATTTCCATGCTGAATGCAGTGTGTACAATACAGTTTGCTTTTCCTTCCACCCTGCACATTGGTTTGGCCCCTTTTCTCTATGGTCTTCTCTCCTTTTCTTGGCAAATGAAATACAGATGTTATTTTGCATACTTTAAATTCACAAAAATAAACGAATTCTGAGCAGTACACACTACAACAAGGTGAGCAGGCCAGAGAAGTGTCTTGCACAATGTTTGGAATCACTGAAAGAATGGCTTCATGGATCCTTCCAGGGAAAACTCATCTCCAGCCAAAGCCAGTGTATAACCTTTGTTGATTTATAATTTTAATACTCAAGTTCTGTCAAAAAAAGTTCTCCTTAAAAATAAACAAATTCACCATCTGGAGGGAAATTAATGAAGGAACAGAGATCTTCATCTTTTTTCTCATAAAGAATATTTTTAAATGTTCAAACTTGCTCTTTGAAGAATATCTGTACTTTGGCACCTTGAAAAATGCAGCTAGGTTTTTCTGAGATGCTGAGTCAACTTTACTATGAAGATAATAGGGTTTGGATCAGGCCCTCTGTTTGTACATGCCTTGTAGGTAAACAGAAACTTTAACATCTCTTGCTTGTAATCCTCTCATACATGCAGAGAACAAAATTCACCATGTGAAGTAAGGAAGGAATAAAATAAACATATAGGTCATGCTTGCCAACAAAAGCAAACAGTAGGCCCTCCAAAGCAGCCTAAAATGCCTGCTTGTGAACATTTCTGGAGTCTCTATGCCATTTTAACATAACAAACCCCTTCTGGGACTAGCATGGTAATTGCTGCAAGAAAAATTATTTTCATCCAGTAGCTAACTATGCTGTATTTCAAGCCACTGCCTAGATTATCCTTAAATACCTTTGACCCCAGGGAAATTTAAATTTAACCTTTTGTAACATTGCACTTGCCAGTTTCAAATTACTATTACCATTATTTTAAGTTACATGTCTCATAGACTATGTGACCAACTACAAATAAGATATAATTCAGACTGGTCAAAAGTAAACGACTGTTTCACAAGCTGTTCTGGGAACTGATCAGTGTGTAACTGTCATATCTTGCAGAGCTGATTGACCAAGTGACAAAGAGAAGAACAAGGGAGGCTTTCATTTCTCTGCTTTCACAGGTCACTATTTCAGCCTGTATCCCCAGTTCTCCCTGTTTATACCTACAGATAACTCCTGGCTGACAAGAGAGGGGCAAAAGGCTTTTCCTGAGGAAAACGGACTCCACATATCTTACTGTAGCACACTGAGAAGGAAAAAGACATTATTTACTCACATGCCCTTGAGATCCAGAATGCAGAAATGGATGGTTCATACTCTTCTGACTACTGAGTAGTATCTCCATCAGAATGTAGTCGACAGGGTAAATGTTATTTTTCACAATGTATTTTTGAAAGCTATTTGTAAACACTACAGTGAGTTCAATAACACTCGTATTGAGGACAGTGAGAACTGAGAGAAAGAGACCTACAACCTGCAAAAGCCTAGAGGAAAAGGTAAGAGTTGCATAAAAGAAAAAAGCAAGAATGAGTAAGGATCTCTATTTGACCTTCAGTTATCTTCTGTTTTTTTGTGTTTTTTTTTTTGTTGTTTTGTTTTTTTGTTTGTTTGTCTTTTGTTTTTTGTTTTCTAATAAAGCTTTGAGAAAAAGAATGACAACAGCTCATCTATTTTATTAACATCTTTTCTTCCCTGGAGAATTAGATGGGTGCAGACAGCAAGGAAGGAGAGAAATATTTTAGGCTAATACCTCAGGTATTAATTATATATCTAGGGTATAATTAGGGTATAGCTAAGAATCCTGGGAAAATTATAGGAAATGGAAAACTGGGGCTGAATATTGAAAAAAAAAAACAAACTTTCTGTCTGTACTGAGCTGTAGAATAGTTGCCCAAGATAAATGTTTGCTGTTTGACATATGTAAAAAGTGATGGGGTACAAATTGGGAAATATATCTTATAAATGACCTTGCTTTCAAGACATGCTTCTCATGTTAAGTTCTAGATGATCCATATATGTTGGTGTCCTCTGGTTTTCACTTGTGATTAGTTTATATCAGAAAAAAGAGAGAATGTAACTGATGTTAAAGAACTGTTCATGGGCTTGAAATACTGCATCATTTGCTTTTCCATGCATCCCTTCTGCTCTCATTACTGTCTCAATGATAATTGCTCAACTCTTTTCCACAAGTAGTATCCAACATGTTGCTTAGGGAAAATACAACTTACACTGTGAACTCCATCACAAGCAGCAACCTTTCCACAGAAGGAAAATGGGCAAGATGTAGAAACAAGTCTCACCTAGCTCCACCTTAGGAATTATCTGAAAATTATAAATTTAAGGAGGAACAGGAGGAAAAAAAGTACGAGTCCCCTTACTGCTAGCACAAGAAGGCCAGACAGAATAAAGTTGCCATTCATTTGGCTGTGAAAGCTGTGTTATTTCATGTCATCTATTGTCTTTCTCATCAAGCAGCATGGATATAAGCACATACTCTTCCAACTACACAAGCTACAGAATGGACTTTAAGATGCACTACTACGGCAGCTTGTGTAAGTGCTTTGATACCTCTTTTCTGAATAAGTGGAAAGATCAATCTACCAGTTAACTTTGCAATCCACTGATCTGTCTGAGCATCTCTGAGGGCCCCGCAATAGATAGCATCTAGATGCATCCTTTGAAGGCTTTAAGGAGCTTGCAGGCTCCAGTCTGGCCCAGAGTGAGAACACAGGTATCCAGGTGAAGCACAGGTAAAAGCATTACTGGAAATGGCCTTATTCAAAGAACCATGGGGCTTTGGACTGATCCATCAGTGTTGTTCAAGGCTGGATTACTCATGTACCTTCTCTTCTTGTTGTAACTGCTAGCACATGCTGGTAGCTTAATCGTAGCTTCTTGAGGGCAGAGAAAAGGGAAGATGGGAAAATTACTACTAGCATTTTGAACTGCAGGAGAATAATATCTTTGCTTTTCCCTTGTTCTTTGCTGGAAGCTAATTGCTGTCATCTTTCTAGGAGAGAGTGCCCTTACAACTGAATGTCAGGAGTTTTATAGCATGCCTTAAAAACACTCTGTTTATTATTTTGGTTTGCTTTTTTTCCTGTTCCTTCTGTCTGCTGATTTGCTTCAGAGAAGCTAAGTACATAAATAGTTACAGCAAAAACTACTTCCTGGTTTTTACATATGTTTTTAATGACATTCAATCTGAGACAATCTGTAGTTGTAATAAAGCAATAGATGTTCATTATTATTGCTATTAAATTATTATTATTGTACCGTACACTATTATTATTAAATTGTAAACTTGAACCCTGGTGCATTTTAACAATTTTCTGCGATTTGCAAATAGTTTGGGGAAGCATTTCTATAAAATACAGAACTGATGGAGTTTTGTGCATCTGACAGTGTATTTCCCTTTGTAGATTTGTTTTAAAAGAGTAATGTCACTCATTTTTTATTACCTTAGTAATTTTCTCTGCCTCTAGTTGGTCACAATTTTAATTTAAGGAAAGGATTTGATGTCTCAGAGACACTGGCGGATCCTGCCAGTGAATCCCACTGCCTGTGGGAAGTGCTGATATATATTCAGAGCTTTAACACTTCCCATTTTGCTGAAGGAGGAGCTTCATCACAGACATTCTAGCTCTTCAGGCCCTATTTTTCACTTTTTTACATCCCAACCATGTGTCTCGTGCCTTGCCACAGCTACAGTACTGAATTCCTCATCAGAGAGCTCTCTGAAAGCAAGACAATACTCCCATAGTCTCAGCAGTTACAAAGTCCTCTGGGAGGTAAAATACCAATTGTGGGGATTGATGGGACCTGCTTTCTCCTTGTTTTGCTGTTTTCCTTGATGCAAGAAAAACACTTATCTTGAAGAGAGGGCATTCATTTAAGGTTGTACATCTTACCACACTGAATACTAGTCAGCGAACAGACAGATTTCAAAGCCATCTGGACTTTTGTGTGGAGAACTGCATAAAGGGCAGCAATCATCTTTGCTGCCATCCTGGGTCAATAGCATTTGCTAGGGGTTTCACACCCACACACCTGTAGGTTACATCAAGTCTCAAAGCAGGTAGGTATGATCTAGGACTGAGTAAAGGCAAAGGTTATGGCTCTAGTTGTGAAGCTGGTGGCCCTGTTCTGTCAGTTCTGTGTGATAGCTAATCCATTTTATAGGCGTTTGCTCAACTGGATCAATTAAGGGGATGTTTGAATGCCCAAGACGGTTTGAGCTGTGTCTGTATCACCTCTGTGAGTAAGGTTGTCATTCTCAATTGTTCTTCTAACAATCATAGTTTTTGGGTTTTTTTTTCCTCAAGAAAGAAACATATTTGTCTTGTATCTGCTTCTGGCAAAAGAAAGCAAATGCACAGAAAAAACAGTGACTACGGAAAGGTGGGGCCTGAGGCAGGAAGGCAGCAGCTCCTGGCACAAATCTTCAGAGAAAGCCCTGAGGCTCTGGAAGTGGGAGCACTCTTTCAGCATTTCTTGGAGAGTTGAAAAGGAAAGGACAATGGATTTAGTCTCCAGGCACATTATTTCTATGAAAACTCACATGATAGCAAAGGTAGTTGTTGCTCTGTGAAAAGCTTGGGCAACTTCACTTCACTAAGCATCCCCTAGAGAAGCTGCCACCACAGCCTATTGCCCCATATGTGCAGCATTAAGGTGTCAGGTGGTAAGGGGAGTCCTGAAACTGAGCTCCTGTTAGTTAAAGCAGTGAGCAGATAATCACATTTTATAGGATGAATGTCTGGTTGGGGATGTGCTAGCAGCCCCGGGTCCTGTGGATATCAGCTGGTAGGACTTTGTAGTGAGAACAAAGTTAGCAAACAAGGTGAGCAGCCATAGTAGGGGAAGCAGTGGTTTCAAGACCAGTAGTTTCTTGGTTGAGGCAATGAAGCCTGACACTCAAAGCCACGGCAGCTGTGGAAATGTTGCACCTCCATGAGGCCGGACAGGGGGAGCAGTGACTTGTCACCCATGCTGTCACTTGTTCTGGCTGAGGAAGCATTGGACAACTGCCAGAATGCTCTGGAGGCTGGTAGTTAGCTATAGGGGATTATTTATATCCAGTTCCTTTCTTTCTATTTTTAGTTCCCCTCTCCCATTTGCAATACTTGTTCACCTGCATAAATCCACGTGCTTATCACTTTCTGTGAGAGGGGGAAAAAGAATTCTCTTGGTGCACCCAAGCCATGGGTTTCCCTAGATTTCTGAGGCTGGAATTTGTGCCAGTGTTTAAATGCTTCGGGAAGAATTCCCCAGAGGCCCTTATGGCTGCCAAAAAGCATTCTGGCAGATGGGTTGCAGCTCCATGACTTGATGCAAGCAAGTGGGAGGACATGCTTGCTCAGCATGTCACAGCCCTGAAGTTTCCCAGCACTAACACCGTTCTTCAGCAGCGACTGCTACTTAGTCTATTCTGTCCAGCAAGGAGAACTGTTCCAGGGAAACTTTGCTTGTATGCAGCTATTGATCTCATCAAGTGTTGCTGTAAGCGATCACTTGCAGTGTGGTCTATTATCAGGATGAACCTGAGATTTATTGAAGTTCACCTCCTCAGAGGCAAGGGGTATTTATCTGAATTCAGAAGATCCTCATTTGTCTGGCAACAGGCCTATGCAGATCCTCAATCATGGCCTTTTTATTTTAACAGCAGCAGACATTTTTTTATCTTGAAGGCTAGGAGGGCAAAGCCCTCTAAAAAAGAGAAAAAAACACCCTCATCAGAAGTTAAGGAAGCCCCAAACATTAATTAAAATAAATATCTAAGGACATGGTGGGAATGTTTGCCCACAAGGCAGGTTCTTGCAGGATGTATTTTTCAACATTCCAGAAAATAACCACTGAAAATTTCAATTTTTCTTTTTTTCTTTTTGCAAGCATCTACTTGCAAAATCCTTTCAGTAGCGTAGTAGTTTCTTTTAAACATTTAGCATGTCATTGTTTGCAAAAAGGCAATGAATATTTTCTCAGTACGTTCTAAATTATTTGAAGCTTTTACTAAAATAACAAATTAGTACTCACCTTAGCCAAACCCACAAATATTTGTACAATTAAACAACAAGCTTTGTAGTCAAAATAGGAAAAGCATTCTCTTCTATTTTGTGGCGCCAAGCAGATTTTTTTGTCCCACTAGATTAAGTTAGATTAGCCAATCAGATTAAAAGAGCAACACTGAATGTATTAAACAATAAATTAAAGCCTTTTTTAGGAATGTTTAATTCATTAGCTTTGATATTTGGAAAGACTGAAATGCTGTAGAGGTGGGATAGAGATAAGGTCTTATCTGGCAATTAGACCTAGGGGTTTTAGAAGATTAGAGAGGCTAACTGCAGCATGCAGGTGGGTCAAAACCAAGTGAATAGGAAGAAAGCAAGGAGGCATTCTACCTTCAGCTGTGCCTCCTAGAAATTTCTCTTTTTTTATGCCTTATGTAAGTTATTGTTACGTAAGGGACCTGAACTCAGTTTTCCCTGTTTGCAACTCCTGCCTGTTGTAGGCAGCTGGCAATAAGACAGAAGTGAGAATAAAACAGGTTTAAAAGGAAGAGAGATGAACTATTTCCTCGACCTAGTGCACACCCAAGAAAAGCTATGAAGGTGAGGGCACCATGCCAGCAGAGAGATTTTGAGAGAGGACTGACATGCCAAGAACTGCCTGACAGGGAGAGGGTTTTCTCAATGGAGATCAAGGAAGAAGGGAGCTTTCTCTGTGGGAACAGGCTGATGGGCATATGGGTCCTATCCCCTTGTCCTGTGGGACATGTCTTTGGCAAAGACATTCCTTACTATAGCAAGACAGTGGTAGAATTTATGTCATGTGCCTGTGTCCATTTAATCTTCTGATTTTTGTGATGACTGAGAGGCTGGAAAGAGGGTCACTGTCCATTGGAATTGAATATGCTGTTTTTCTTCATTCTTTTACAGATAGACATAGCTCTTTCACTCTCTTTTTAATTCACTAAGGGCAAATGAAGGCCAAACATTTCAAAATTAATTTTAAAGTCATACACATAGCTTATAAAAAGTGTGTAACCCTTTATCTCAAAAAATAAAAAAATAAAAAAAATAAAAGGAAGAAACTGCTATTTTGTGGAAAGTGTTGACACACTAGAAAATATTCCACTGCTTCAGTATATAATTCCAGCCTTTCCGTTTCCAGGGGTATTTTCATAAAGACATGGTCTTTATTGCTAGAGAGATCATCTGCTCCTGCTGCTTATTCATCACTTGCAGCCATATAACACACAGTCCTCTGTGACATCATAATCATCTCCAGAGCAACTAATTATGATGCCACAATCACAGGAGTGACTTCAAGTGAGGAATAAGCAGCAGGAGCAAATGAACTTGCTAAGTAACAAATAGTCTGTTTTCAGGCAAATGTCCCTAGTAATAAAATAGGAGGAAGGGGGAAACCTACAGAAAATATGACACATGGCCAGAAATGTTCATAAATAGAACACTTAACAAAGTTTTTCACAAACGCCTCTTTGATGTCACATGCTGTAGCTAGTTTCTCTGGGCCAAATTCTGAAAAACTGGAATAACTCCAAGGATTTGAGTCACTTCTATTGGCAAGGAAACAAAATGCACCAGATTATTCCAGATTTGCCCCAGCATAACAGGACCTACTATGGAAATATAATTAAAGCGACATCACATGGGGCTTTTGCATTCAGATTAAGCAAAATACAAGAAAATTGATTGTAAGTGATAATCATGAAACAACAATGGCTTTAAGCTGCTTTAGAATTTGGCTTTGTAGAGTCAAATTTAGATTTACATAAGCATGAAAAAGAAACCATACATTCATCTGTGTTATAAGGCTACCGTAATCTTGAAAGGATGGCCCTGAACAAGAAAACTAAACTGCTAATGATGAGTTTGGCAATAAATACCATGGGAAACCTCCAGTTTCTTGTGGATCAGCTTGTTTTTAAATAAAGGGGGAAAAAAAAAAAAAGAAAAAAAATTTTTTTTGAAAACTGAAGACTTGGTGAAGAAATGGGACAGTTGTTTTTTTTGTTGTTGTTGTTTTGTGTTTTTTTTTTTTTTAATTTACAGAAAGTATACTCCATATTGAACAACAACAGATGTCCTAGGAGTGAATGCAGAGCCATAATTCACTCTCAAGGCTCTGCTGCTGTTCATAAACTGCTCAGGCACTGTCTGACATTGGTAGAGTCCCGCAAGTGAATTATGGTCCTCCTATCCTCACTGGGGCCATATGTTATTGGATGCAATGGGCAGCCAAAGCACAGTTGGCTTATGTCACCAATGAGTTTACAGGCAGGCTGGTAGAGAAGGAAAAAAATTATTAATCAGAGGTATTCTTTTCCTAAACACCTTTGTTACTTGTGGGACATGTTCCGAAGAGGGTGTTAGCATTGCAGAGTTGGCTCTGTTAACTGTGGGATTTGTTGCTGGAGTACAAGTAAGGAGGTTTGAGGAGCATGTTGAGATTTCAGGAGAACACAATGCGTACATTTCATTCACTTCTGCCTGTGTGACACCGTGAGAGTAGAAAAGGACATTACTGGCTACAAAATGGTCTGGGGAACAGGTGTTATATCTGATGGCAGGTTAAAATAGACCAGGAGGCTCCAAGTAACAACCATTTCCCAACTACTAGAGAATAGCCCAGATGGTAGATATTCTGATATCAGTGAATCTTTAATACTATCTCATAAAGATTTAAAATGCAGTTCAATTTCATCACAGTTATAAAGTCCCATCTTCCAGTCATACCAAAAGATCCCATAATACAATATGGCTGCTTGCACTAAAAGCAACTTAAGCTAAGGATCGCCAGTAAATCATTTGTTTTATGTTCAATTCCTCTGAAAAATGTTTCCCATATGCAGTAACTTTGTTCTTGGCATTTCTCTCCTGGGATTTAAGTAACCTACAATCCCTTCTCATCTTGCTAGATGTCTGAAATACTACACATTGGAATAAAATTTGTCCAGAATATTTCACTTGAAAGGAATATTCAATTTATTTTAGAATCTTTAATAAAAAATGCCTCCCCTCTCCTCTCAAAAAAGCCTTTTCTACTACTCCTATCCCCAAATCCTTTTACCACATCTCCCATAATTACCAGCCCCCAGATGCTGATTTTGAAGCCATCTTTCTGGAACAGGCACAGCTGAAAGGAGTGGGAGGAGAGAAGTGACTCAGCACTACAGACTGCAGTGCAATTGGCTTTGTTCTTATTTCTACTCCACCATAAAAATTTAGCCATAAAGGTTGAAACGAGGAATATAGCAAGAGTCAGACCAAAAGTTAGGAAAAAAAAATAAAAAATTTCTTTCACATAATTACTTTCTTAGGATTTTTTTTGTTTGTTTGTTTTTTGTTTTTTTCCTGTAAAGGATTGTGGATGGATTAAACCTACGTTTTAGGTGAACCTTTTAATATCAGCCAGGTAGCTGCTAGTTATGAATTAGGGAAATCCTGATGGCTTTTATCAATGTGTTGAAGAGTTACATTTTAACTACTTCTTTGTTATCTACACAAAGGAGCTGGTGTTAGGCATGAAATTTGGGAGAGGAAAAAATAGTATGCTAATGTAATTCATGGTCAGATGATACAAAGTCAAAAGAAGCTGCAAATCTGACTGAAGATACAAAAATTACAATAGGCTATAGAGAGGCTGGAATCATAGGCAAAAACAGCATAAAGGGATTCAGTGTGGGGAAAAACAGTAGCTCAGTTAGAACAATAAAGGCAAGTGATCCAGAACATTGAAATTCAATGGAAAGCAAAAATATGGAAAGCAATTGCACTGTTAAAAAGGAAATATTGTTACTGGGCAGTAATTAGATATGGGTTTGAATTGCAAATAAATTAACCTCAACGCCCCTCCCCACCCTTCATCCCCCATCCCTTCCCCCCCAAAAAAAAGAGTGCAATATCAGGCTGTGTATGTAAAAGTGTCAAAGTGCAACATGAACAGAGATGGTTCTAAAGAAACTGCTTGGATTGACTTTTCCTTTCTGAACTGCACACTAGCAAGGGAACAAATAAAAATCCTAGCAAGTCATTAGCTTCTTTGACTCTTCTGCGAGGAGATTCAGATTTATTTTATTTTATATTTTTATCCTATAATGCCTTACAATCAACAAGGGAGTATTCCACTCTGATCTGAAAAGTGCTTTTGCCAAAGCAGAGTAGTAGAAGAAAATTTGCTGGACTGCCCCAAGGCCCAGCTCTCCCTACTCATGTGCAAGCACTGAGTGCTCTTTCAGGTACCTCTATTATGAAATAGCCTCTCTGCTGACAACATCCCTATACAAATCATTGCTGATGTTTTTTTTTTTTTTTTTTTTTGGTCTTGAAGAAATGTTCTAGTTTCAAACCAGTCATCTGCATGTTAAGCTGTATTTAGAACAAATCATTTTAAAGCAAAACAACAACAAAAACAACAAAAGAGCTATGCTGATTTTTTTCTCATTTTTTAACAAAATGTTTGATGTGGAGATTTCCAAACAATTAATGTGAAACTGGGGATTGTTTTTCCCATGATTTACCATCCATAGAGAACTCAGCTGTGCTGGTGCTGCTATTGCTACTTTCCTTTCTTCATTTAGAGTTGGTAATCTCTTTGTTGGGGCACATTTCCATTGAACCAAAGTGTGCTGGAACTACAAGATCCAGGCTGCACCATGTGATACAGAGTTGTTTCAACAAGGCTTGTGCAAAAGAGTCAAGTTGAAGGCTATTCTGCTCTTTCTGTCTCTGATACTCTATGTAACAGTGGGATGGACCCAAGAGCTATTTTTTAAAATGCAATTTTCTTTTGTGGTGAGGAAGTTGATGCCTTTTTCCTCATCATGAATGGAGAGCTCACAGGTGTGCAGAGGGTGTTGTCTAGAACCTGCCAAGTGCTCACTGCTTGCAGTTGAGCAACTCATGCTCAAAAGCCATCCTCTGACAGGCTTCATGCTTTCCCTCTTGAAAATTGCAGTAGTGAACTTCTAACGTGCTCAATTTGTGTCCAAAAAGAGCAAAACAAGACAAGTTGAGGCAAATACCTGATTTTCCTTGGAACACTGTGGGCTTGCTTTTCAGAAAGCTGTTTTTCATCAGAAGAAGAAAATCTGGTTGCAGGCCCATTGCACCAGGCTGACACTTCACCTTCATGTCTGGCAGGATTCCTCGGTCCACTTCAGGCAGGAAATCTTTACCCAGGCTTAAGAGACATTTTGGACTCCTTTCTTCCTAGCAGTATGATTCATCTGGAGCTGCAAATATTGAGCTGGTTTCACTGACCTTTCCTCTTGAAAAGGCAGGGGTAGCCACTGGGCCACAGCTGCTTTCTGCTTGCTCCATCCAGAGTTGGGTCTTCCTTGTCCGTGTGCTTGATGAACACCTAAATTACCAGATTTTGTTCTTCCTATGCTTTGCTTGTCCCTCAAGGGCAATCAGCTGACTGACTGGTTTCTATCTGTATATAGAATGGAGGGAAGCAAAGCAGGGATTTGTGGCAGAACTCAAGGGGAAGGAGGATATTTTGTTTGTCTGTGATTTCCCTAGCTAGAGGAATATTTTATTTTATTTTTTAACCACTTCTCTAAAAATCCTATTTCCCCTGTCTCTTGTTTTAATGTTGTATGGCTGCTTTCAATGGTGGCACTGTAGCCAGAATTAGATGTAATAACAGCCATTGTATAGAGAACACTAGATGCAGAACCACATAAATAAACCAGGCTGGGTATTCTACAAAATTGTAAAAATGAAATAAGGAAGGTGTGAAGTTAGGGGGTTGATTTATGTGTGGAAAACTAGTGCCAAGAATATTGTTATGGGCCTGGCTCCTTGAGGCAAGATTTGTTAGCAGAAACTGTCTCTAAATATTTATGCTCAGCTAAATAATTGCTAAATAATTCCAGTTCTCAGCTGGAAATTCAGGATCAGGGCTAGCCCAAATGGGTGGCTGAGTAGGATAGTATATTGGTATTTTATTCAGCAGTCCTCTTACTCAATGACACTTGTAACTTTCAGGATATAATTAATCTCCTTTTATAAAGTGCTCTTCCTGGTCTGTCATTGGAACACTTCTTTTAGAAGTGTTTCTTTAAAATAAATGGAGTACTTAAAAGCAATATATTTGGTGTTATTTATTTGGGAATTAGTGAAGAAAGTTGTGCTTTTTTGCTCTGATTGTGTACTCTGTTTTTCGTGAACTCTATTTTTGTCAGTTAACAACTTTGTGTGTGAGAGTGAGATTATGCTATTACTGTCATTATTTAGGCTTCTGCAGCTTAG
The DNA here is from genome assembly GCF_905368555.1 of Meleagris gallopavo. NCBI lineage: Eukaryota > Metazoa > Chordata > Aves > Galliformes > Phasianidae > Meleagris > Meleagris gallopavo. The sequence goes on from NC_139409.1 coordinate 34,683,900, forward strand.
GGACAAGATTTTTTTTAATGTTCTTTTTACCATGTTGGCTAATACTTACTGTGCTCAAGATTAATGGTGGGCTCCCTGTAAGGAGTTTTTTATGGAGAGACTCTAGAAGAAATTACCTCTTATGAACATACAGGGAAGAGAGAGCCTCATCACTCAATGCAGCTGGGAGACAGACATCTACAGTACAATATTCTTGTATTTTCTTCATCTCAGAGCAGTGTTACAGTGATGTGGCAAAGGGGACTATTTTGAGTTTATGATCACGAAACAAAGAAACATTTTAAAGGGACCTTGTAAAATTTGGGAATTCTGATACTAGTATGGCCCTTCAAAGTCTGGCTTTTGGTTACCTCTGTCTTCTCTCCCAAGCCAGCTCCTTGTCCCCACAAGATCTCTTCTTTAAATCTGTTGAAATAATTCACTGTCAGGATTTATAAAAAGTCTGATGGCAGCAAAGTAGCTACTGTCAAGATGACAGCAAAAAAGAGAAGGACTGCTTCTAAGCAGCTAATGCAGGACCAGTGACACCTGAGAATGAGCACTGGGCATAGCAACTATTTCACATGGGTATTTGGGGACCTAAGGGCCAAGAATAACAAATGGTGTGCTCTTGACATTTCTGAGTCAATTCACGTTTTCAAACGCTGGGCCCCTATCCTGAGAGCTGAAAAGATGTTGACCTCTTGTGAAAATCATACTTTGGGAAGATGAATTTGAAGATTTGACCAGACTTTCATGTGTCTTTATCTATAACTCACTGTCACCACAAAAATATTGTACAAGTATAACATGGGTTGACTCAGTAGAAACAGAATTTTTCATCCTTTAATTCAGATCCACTTTCTGAAGTGGACTGCCTGAAGCACAAATGAATTCTGCAGCATTCACAAATGGCTTGTTGAAAAAGGCACCCTACAACCTTAAGACCATTCATCTGCATTTCAAGACTTTATTGGATTTACAGAAGATAAGGCATCTTGTATCACTTACATGTACAAAACAGCACCTATCTTCTGAGCTGGATATATTTTGAATATTTATGCAGAAACAGCTCCTTTATGCATTTCCAAATGTTCCTGATCTAGTTTAATCAATTAAAACAACATTAAATGCATTTGAATATCTTAGCTCTTTCTCTTATCAATATAATTCTCAAATGTTTTCTTTTCAGAGCCCAAGGTGATGAAAAATAGATTCATTTACTCTATTACTTCTTCTAATTGTGGCTCCAAGAATTTTTTTCCCTAATTTTGAAGCCACAAGAAGACTTTATGTGGCTCTAAAACTGCTGTTGGTTTTCATACCACAATACTCAAGGGCATATCTCTCCTTCAGGCTGCTATTGTTTGCAATCTGGAGATAAAGACACACTTGATAAAACTCTTTTAATGATGTTAATATTAATACTTTGGAGGAATACTTTATCCTCCAGTAATAGCTTTAAAGAGTTTGTTGAGATTTTGTCACCTCATACATTTTAATAGAAAATTAGTTTTGTGATTAACAAGAAATATATCTACCTGTTACTTTATTTTACTTACAGTGTCATGTAATGGCTGCCAGTGGAATAATGTATACCTTGCACCATATGTAGCTCAGCACTCATGGTGAATACTTGATACTTCAGACTGAGTGAAAGTGCAGTGAAACTAGTCAGGAGCAGTAGCACAGGCCACATTGTTTAGTGTCAGTCCCATAGGAAGGTCTGTATGGAGGTAACCTGCTTGGAGAGGAGGAGGTAAACTGCTTTTGTCTGAAGCTGGGAAAGCTCCCAATCTCGTAGGTAACCCTGCTGTTCTGACACTCACTTTGCAGAGAGAAGTTTATTTTCTTATCTGAAACCCAGCAACTATATGTAGGCTTTAGAGCTAAGCCAGGAACTCATAGTTTGTCCCACTCCTTTCCTTTGGAAGGTTTTTGCTCTCAAGGGAAAAGAAGCAGCAGTTTTAGAGCACTTAGTGGCAGGGAAATAGTGAGGAGAGTAGAGGAGTCTTCTGAAGACTTTGTAACATGGAAAGGATCCCAGTAAAAGCATGTGATCACATGTGGAAGGATGCTTGGGCTAGTCCTGGGGAAGGGAGCAGTGCAGTGGTGGTTGCTCTCAAAAAATCCAGGGGAATGGCAAGTGTTTAGGGACGTGTTTTTACTGCCTGTCTGACAGCCATGCTGCACACTCTACTGACCCTTCTGGCTCCCATTTGTAACCCACTTTTACGGTATTTGCAATAGATCTCAGATGCAATAGAATCTCAGCCAAACTAGCCATTCCCTAGGCTTTCAGTTCAGGTAGTCACATTTCTCTACACTGTCTGCTTTAGAAATGGGAATACCAATGACATGAATTAGAAGTAGTTGTGTTTTTATCCATTTCTATGGGACATATACAAGAAGACCAAAGCTAATGCTTCACTAGAAGAAGTGAAGCCCCTACATGAGAAGCCCTTCTCTGTGCTGTAGCACTGCTCACTAACAGGGTTTCATAAGAAATGTGGAAGCAGACTTGTTTAAAGGAAATCGTATCTGCATATAGTCAGTGGCATCCAATGCTACTGATACCTAACAGATTTAGTTGCACATGAGAGAGCAGGGAACCAACCTCCAGTCCCCTTGGTGGAGGACAGCACTGCTCCGTCCAATGGGGGCATTGCAGCAATGTAAGTAATACAACTATCCTTGCATGGGTCAATTGCTTCAGATGCTTTTGCATTCCCAGCTGCGTAATTTACTATGGCCTCCATGTGAGAGCTAGTGAAGACAGCCAGAATGAAGTGCTGTGCCAGTAACAGCCTTGGTAAATTAAGTAGTGATGTGTTTGAGCAGGAAGATTTTCATGTGGATCTGAATTTTGAACAGTTCGAGTTCAAGGGAGCTGGGATCCTGTTTTTGGGCTCTGTCCCATTTAGAATTACAGCAAATGAACACATCACCATTTTGAACCCAATGTTTCACACTGTGATAGTGGCTGTGGGAACACTTGATCAGCTGCTGTCAGTCAGAGCAATAAATTGGCCAGCTTTGTGTCAGCTGATGAAAATGCTGAGGGGAAAAGTGCAGGCTTTAAATGCCCTTTGGTCTTTTTACTCTCAGGCCAAAAACAAAAAGAACTTCATAATAGTATAGATTCTCCTCTCTTTCAAGCTGATAGAAAAAATCATCTTATTTTCTTGCAGTGCTCATCAGAGCTCAATTCCTTGTGTCACAGCCAATTATAGAAAAGCCACTGCAAATTAGGGAAAATAAGCATTCTTTTCTTCCTTGTCGTTTGAAGTTATCTTAACCAGATTCTAGCTGAATGCTACTTTGCAGGGACTCTTACACAATCCAACTTTATCTTTACCTGAAGAAGCTTGCTTTCTTTTGAAAAACTTCTCAGAAAGTGGAAGAAGATTTTATCCTTTACATATGGATAGGATTGTAATCTTCTTGAGATTATACCAAGTGCAGGATTCATACAACATAATGTGCTTTCATTATGAATCAGGACTGGACTTTAAACCTGTTAGGACTGTTGTAATTTGTCAATGAAAGATAATCCCACTTGAAGTACCCTAAAAATGCCTACCAACTGTTGGGCAAACCAGTTGGACAGAGTAAGTGGCAGGCTTAACCTGAGAATAATGCTTATTCTAAAATTCAGTGTATGGTTATGTTTCAGAGAAACTGTGCTGGGGAATGTAGTGTGGCAGGAAATCTTCAAGTTACGTTAAGAAAGTAAAATATAGACTGAATGGTTCCCTTCTCTAACTTAGTGAGGAGGTGGACTATTATTTCAACTAATGTTGACAATCACAAGTATTAACAGTCTCCTTAGGCATTGTGCCTCTATTATGTGCACGAATGCTAGAAATATAGACATAGCAAAAATGAATGATTTCTTATTGAATGTCAGTATTCACAACAATAATCTTTTCTTGTCTTTTGCTGCCCCAGGATTAATTATACTATTTTCTAGACCTCTGTGGCCAGGGAAATTATTTCTCAGTTTTTTTATTTTTTGATTTTGTGATTCTAGATGCAGCTATTACATCTGGCCTCTCTTCTCTCTTTTCAATTTTTCTTCCAGCAACATTTTTCTTCCAGAGAGTTCACATAGCCCAGTGTAACCTTGCTATCAAAGATAATGGACTTTCTGAAAGACGCTTTAAGTCCCTTCTTCAATGAATAATCCTAATTGTCTAAACAGCACATATGGCTTCCGTGAGATTACTTGTATAACTAATGGTTTTTCTCTCTTGTCTTGCTGTCTCTTTCAATCCATCTGGTAATCCAAGGTTATAATTGGTCACAAATAATTTGTTAATTAGTTTTTGCAATTCAAAAGGAAAAAAAAATCACTGAATATATGGTTATTCTTCAATCATGTTGTGAGACTTTCAGTCTTTGTCAGTTCAAAAATGGAATGAAGATTTCTAGCAAAATGTTGACATTGCTTCATTCTCCTGACTCTTCTGATTTGTATTTTTAAATTCAATTTTCCCTATTATAAGTCCACTGGACTTATGTTTATGCATGACAGTAAATGTGATCGTATCAAGCTACACATATGATTTAGGAAAAATTGCCTTTCTGAGGAGATTGTTTCTGTCTTGACAGTACCATCATGTACTCTGGTCCTCCATTGTCCTACAGTGTCTTTTAAGTAGTCTGCTTTTTCCAATCTCAGGAGAACTTTTCAAGTGTGACGAGGTGATAATCTATAATGGGATTTCTTCCTACAGTGTGCTCAGGGGGTTTTGAATCTAATAACTTAAGCTAAAGATATTCGACATTCCTGAAGAAAGCATGCCCGGAGAAGGAGTAATCTCAATTCCAATGCAGAACAATAGATCACCAACCTAAAGGCTAACTGATGAGTGCAGATGTTCAGGGATCATGGCTAATTACATCAAAAGCTGGCAACTACTGGAATCTAAGTACCATATGTTGCTTCTCAAAAATAAGTGATGCTGCTCCCATCCAAGAGGCTGCCACCACTGTCAAGAAGCTAATAAAAGAGTTTGGGTCTCAGTGGATCCATATTGGAGCCAAGGATGTAACTTTGAAGCTGCCACTTCACAGATACAGCCTAATGTTTGTGTGCCCAAGACCTAGACAGTAGTGCTCCAGCTGCAGGCATGAGTTCCTCTTGAGAACACTCTTACTAGCTAGCATTTGATGGGAAATTTGGTAGAAAATAGGGTGCCTAAGGTAATAGTAAATTATTACAGTGCTATTATAAGTATTCTGAAAATACTTTAATGCATGGGTGTCCAACCTTTTGGCTTGTCTTGGCCACATTGAGTGAGGAGGAATTGTCTTGAGATGCATATAAAACATATAATATAGTGAATGTACATAACTGACAAAGCTTATCTTTTTACTATGTATATATTTTTAAAAACATGATTTCAGGTCAGTTTTCTGCCCTCTTGGAGGGTCCCTGGGATGGAGGTGTCTTGTCTCAGCCACACCACTCAGTGGTCAAGGAGCTGGGAGCATGCTCCCACCTTGTCTTTCACTGAGTCTGAAAAGGGATCCCTGGGGAAGTGAGCAAACAGAGGCCCCTGGTTGTTACTTGTGAGGGAAAGAAAATATCATGTAGTAGTTTTGCATTCAATTCTTCAAGTAGTTCAATCACAAGTATCTGTATTGAGACAACACTTGTGCAACAGAAGTTGCATATTTGATATATGCATCACCCTGAAGGTGACCCTAAGATCATCCTGAAAGTAATATCACCTATTTATTTCAGTGGAAACTACAGCAGATACAGCAGTTAACACTGACAGAGAAAATTATCAGCTATAAACAATTGTTCAGCACAGTCTCCACTATTAGCTATGCATTTTCACCAGCAATGAACAAGAGCTTGTGTGCTTTGCTCATAAAAATCTGAACCAACAAAGGTGACTCACTGTTGCCACTGCTGAAACTCAGCACCCACCACTTCACTGTGCTCACATCCACTGTTTGGTCTCCATAAATGTTCAGTAAGCATCAATAATGTCAATGAGTGCCATTTTTTTCTGCAGAAAGGCATTCAGTGCCACACCTGTGATTCATCTGTAGTTCCATGTCAGACTGCCCCTCTTCTGCCATCTGTCTCATAGAAACAAAATGTAATGGAATATTGATGGGAAGGTTCAACATCTACAGCCATACCACCACCATCCGCCTCTGACATTGTGGGCCAACATAATAAAATAGGAGGCATTACTCTCAGAGTAGACCTTGTAAAATAGTGGTCTTTTTGTTTTTGTTTAGATCGTTTGCTTATCCATAGACATAGGTTTTAGGTTTTTCCTCCTATGTTAGACATCAATTGTCAAAAATTAAATACCTAGTGGTTGTGGTGAAAAAATACCAGGAAGAAAAAGAGGGATAAATGAGACCTCTGAAATTTCAATTCCTAAACACAAGATCTCATCTATTTCATTACAGTAAATGGCAACTTGACCTGCAGTTTGGGAAACATAGTCATTAAGAAATACATCAAACTTCAATTTTTTAAATGTCCATTCTGTGTAGTTTTTAATATTTACTATTTTCTTTGAATTTCAGATGTGTTGGCTGTCGTAAGAACATAGTGTTTTCTTAGAAAAAGATCTAAATAACGAATTAAAAAGTGATTTTAGAGATTTTGTAAACGTAATTACTCCAAGTAGGAGGAGCTCTAAAAGGGCAACATAGAAAAGTTTCTATCATAAATTCAGTCAAAGTTTCAACCCAACAAGATGGAATTTACTACATAAAAAGTCAAAATCTTTAACTGTCATTAATTAGGGCAGAAATTTCTAACTCAAAACACCTCACGTAACAACTGCTATCAAGAAAATCTTCATTTGGAGTGAGATGTGCCTCATCTGTTGAGCTGGAGCACTTGCTACACTTGCACCTTCCTGAAATTGCTTATAACCATGACACTTACTATCCTGCTGTTTACTCACATTTAAGATTAAGAAATTATTCATTGTTTAATACAGCATGTAATGCCTCTCCTCGAAAACACCTCCTTTGTGCAAACATACCATGTATTTATTATGAATGAAACTCATTAATAAGTAGTGCAATCAATATTTGAGCTCTCGCAAATATCAAAGTCGCTGTTTGGCTGCTATTCGTCTTAATGTCAGGATTTGGAGAACAGGTTGTACTTCAACGAAGGTATCAATTTCCATAAGTCAGAATCAGAAGTCGTGTCACCTGTTTTGCCATCTATCTACTAAATCTTTCATCTGTCTTTTACACACATACACATTGCAGATACTAGCTAGGGCTGTGATACTGGTTTCTGTTTTACAGCGGCTCTTCCTGCTCTATTTGTGCCCCAATCAGGGGGATATTTTCTCAAATGACTTGTTGTTTAATTACTTTCTAATCCATTAGTTTAGTCCAACTCCTCAATACTTAGAAAATATTAAAAACGTAAGTAAAATGGATCAATTTTTTCAGTGTAAACCTCTGTAAACTTCTATGCATTCTTCTCTTGTTACATTATTCTACTCTAAACTGAATATGTAGAGACTCTGTTGTATGTCCAAACTCAGACCTGATAACCAAGCAGGGATGTAATATGAGAGGTGAGTGGAATGAGTCTGAATAAATGACTAAATTTGTAGGAATGGAGAAGGCTGAGCTGTCTGGGAGGTGAGAGATTTAGCGTAATTCCAGAATCACTGCCTTTAACCATCTCAAGTCCTCTCTGAAGGTGGCTGGAGGCCCCAGAGAGAAGTAGCCCCAAGACTATACTTGGTCTTTGCTGGCTCATGCCCAGGTTTTGGTCCTGGACACATGTCCTGCATTGTATGACAAGCAGCCTCAGCAGAGAGTAGTCCCCACCTTTCCTGTCCTCTGTTCCTGCTCATCCCAGCAGGATGCTTGCTGTTTGCTCTGCCACTGACATCTACAAGAGGGAGGATGGCCTCGCCATGAGGACTGAGAACTTCCAGAGGATTCTTGCACCCTGCTTTATCTGGTGTAACCTTTCAAATATGAGTCTGAACAAATAAGCTGTACACTTTGCAGTGTGTTTCCCAAATACATCTCTCTCTCCTGTGGGCAGGATGAGAAATACCGAATTCAATGTAAAATTAATTTATGTGATTTTGATTTTTTTTAATTATTATTATTATTGTTTGTTTGTTTGTTTGTTTGTTTGTTTTTACTTACATTTCTCCTAACAGGCCTTTGGATTTTCAGTAAGTGCTTTCAGGGAACCTATACTATTCCTTTCTGAAATTTCTTTTTGACACTTATAATCTCACTTTTCCATTTTTAAGCAAGGAATCACACATATTCTGTTTCATTTTTGTCCTGTCTTCTCACAGTCTTTTAAAATGTCTGCTTTACATCTCTTTTCTTTGTCTTCTTTCCTGAAAGAAGAAAATCCACAGCATCAAACCCTACTCTACATAATACTGGGCTGAAGTCATCTGACTATTTGTTAGGGCTGGTTTATACGGATAATTTATTTTACTCATTTTATGAATAACATAATACCTGACCAATCACAGACAGACATCCAGGCATCAGGCTTCATAGCACCACTGCAAGTAGGTATATAATAGAGTAAAAACTAAGAATGTAGCAAGGTCAAGAGTATAAGCAGATTTTGAGGTGTCCAACTGAAGTTTTGTGATGCACAGGAATATATGTGCTTGCAATTTAACTTCTTTACACAAATATTTTAAAATGTCATCATGGTCCTTTCTAAATTTGAACTTCTGCCTTTTACTTCAGGGCTGTTAAGCAGTAAAATAACTATTTGTTCCTGAAGGAAACATAGGTGCAGATTTCACCGTCTTATTTTCTACAGATCTAGAAACCTGTGCTGATTTAAACCAGCTGAAGCATCAGCTGAAGACAGTCACAAATTCTGTGGTGGTTTTTGACTTCAGAATTCCTCCTTTTTCAAGGATATGTGTGATGAGATCTCTCATGTAGCCCACAGACTAGTGCACTGTCTTTCATTTTGAAAAGCTTGTGGGTTTGTGCTGCATATAAGTCCTAAAGGTGTTTTTAACTGTCCTTGATTATTCTTCCACTAAGTCTGCAGTTAAGCATAGCTCTAAAGAAATACAACTTTCATACTCTGACTCCAGGATTTTGTGCTGTTTTTTTTTCTTAATTACTGACATCCTTTTGCAAGATGTAATAATCAAATAAATACTACTTCAAGAAGCACGTAAGTGAACTTAATATTTAAGAAGGAATATCCTCCTCTCTAAAGCATCATTGAAAGCTTATACACAGAAGAAAAAAAAAGAGCAGTTATCTCCTGAACTGTATCAGCATCCTCTGATATAGCCATCTTCAAAGCGCTCCTTTGGGTAATAGTACTAATTAAATCCTGCAATGCTTATTCAGTCTTCTGTCCATAAAAACTCCCACTGATGGGATCTGAGAGTCCTCTGAAAAGCAGGGCTAACTTTATTTACATGTATAGATATGGATTCAGATGCTTAACACTACACAATCTGTTGGAAAATGTTGGCCTCCATGCTCAAGCGCTGCAGAACAGGAGGTTTCAGGGTGGGCTGACAATCAAACAGGGTCTCTCTCAACTTCATAGCAGTATGAAGATGCAAAGGAATCTACAGTGTATACTGCTGGATAGAATTTCTTTCTTTCAATGGAAAAAATAAGCATTGAAATGATAGAAAAGAAAATCAAAAGTGACTGATTCTATGATATAGAAATAACTTAAGGGAGGTGAATTAAGGCAGCGTACAAGAAGTAACTCTTCATATCTAATCCTCTGTTTCTAAACAGATGAAAGCTCTGCATAAATTCCCGAATATGAAAACAAAACAAAACAAAACAAAAAGAAAAACAAACAAAACAAACAAAAAAAAACCCACAGAAAATTAACTAAACCACAAAATGAGTTAATCTTATTGTACATGGATAAATCCTTAAAATTTTGTCATAGCTGGGTGATTGCTATATGGCACAGTGTTGGTTCTGCTAGTAGTTATGGTTTGGTATCTACAGCCTTGTGCTGTACAGACTATTTGAGCAGAACTTTTTTCCTTACTGAAGTAGATCTTGTTAGGAAAAATTTTGTGATATTCTTCCTGAATCTTACCAGGTTTTGGAAGTAAGTACCATATTCCCTATTGGTCTTTATGTACCAGATCAATGTGACTGCGATCTTCAAAACATTCTGGTTATTCTGTTTACCTTATCAGGTCCTGGAACTCTATTTTCAGAAGTCTGATGGAAAATCAGCTGGACTGTGACTCATAAAACACAAATTTTCAAAGCTGCCTGTTTACATTTTGATGGTTTGAACTCCAATGTCCTGAATATTAAGCATCTAAATCCCTTTGGCCTTGCAACGCTAAGAGGACTGAAGAGAAATGGGGATGGTTTCTGTATAGCACTTGGAAGAATATCAGGTAGTTTATTTTTGCCTGTTCATCCAGCTGCTCAGCCATTTACCATCCTAATAAGTCTAAGTAGGCAACCTTCTGTTTCCCTAAGGAGTCTAGATTGCCTGCGGCTACGTGGATTGGTCTCTAATAGGCAAAATACCCTATACACAAAGGATGTCATGCTGGTACATTGACATTTGCTTGTGGAGGGGATTTTACCCTCAGTGTCCATCTCTTCAGCTGTTTTGCAAACGATTCCTGTCCCTTTCATAAAGGCCGTGGGTTCCACACTCTGGTACTCAGTCTCTCGCAGAGAAGGAACCCCTCTGTGAGGATATACGGACTCCATACCCTGCTGTGGGACCAGGATGGAAGCAGCTCAGGCATTGCCCTGAAAAGCTGCTTGGCATGCAGCATGCCTGCTGCGTTTGGCAGCCTGGTGTTCCATGGCTAATCAGCATGTGCTGGAGCACAGACTGCACAGTTTAGGGTGGAACTGACCCCCAAATGTCCCTTTTCAGGAAAAAAAGAAAGGGTCTGATTAAGCGGGTCTCACAGCTGAAGTGGCTAGGCTGGAAGGTTTCTTTGCTCCTATCTCCACGAGGCCCCTGTCTTGGCAGGGATCATCCAGATGGCAAAAAGATGAGAAAGGTTGGCTTTGGACTCCAGACCCTTGCAGCCAAGCCATTCTCTCTAGGCTGCCCAGCGAGGTGCTCATGCTCAACTCTCATCCCAGCCACAGCTCTGACTCTGGGGACAGAAGATGGCATCTAGCTAGAAGTCTGCTACTGTCAGTTTGACATTAATATCTCTAGAAATTAGTGCTTTTACAAGTCAGTCAGGTACTGCAGTTTTAAGATAATTTTAACAACTGGATAACACTGCTGATGGGAAATGAAAACAAATTTTTTATATCAATATTTTTTAAGAATAGAGAAAAAGAGATTATACCTGATGCAGAGTATTTTGTGCTGTGTTTTAAAGGAAACAAGAGTTTTGTAGCATTTTTCTTTTTCCTTTTCTTTTTCTTAGTAGTAGTAGATCAGTTTTTCTGACTGGACACAATGCAGCAGAGAAACTCTGAGGCTTCTAATACCCTTGAACAGGCAGGGAGCTTGCAAAGCAATTATGGGCTTCTGTAGATTAGGATAAATAGCCCCTCTGAACTACAGTGCAGCTCCATACAAAACCAAAGTATGTCCTACAGCAGTTTCTGCTGTGCTTTGATCCAGCTTGAACCTGCCAAAGACTAACTTGATATATGGCTTTTTCATAAGCCTCGCAATAATTAGTAATATGTGTGAAGTTTCCAAACAACTAAACCATCTCCTGCTCTTCCTCACCCTTAAAGACCCCAGTGATATTATTTCCTACCACAGTGATCTTCAAGGAGATTCAATGTTTTCAGTGTGTTATTATGCTCTCACGAGCCCTCAGAATGAATCAGGATATGGCAGGAGACTGGATAGAGCAAATCAGGAAGATGTGAAGAATATCTTTTCCCACTGAAATTTTGAAAGAAATTTTAGAAAACAAAAACACATTCTCAATACTTGCAGGAAAATGCTCAGGTACTTAACTGATCAAAGGTGCACTTAGATCTTAGTAATCACTGGTTATTTAGATGTCATATGCTTCATTTTTCTTTACCTGTGTGTATGACATTGCTGGCACAGAAAGAGATACACCAGTATATTCTTTGTGACCTTTAGGGGATCAAATCTTTATGGGTGGGAAGAAGGAACATGTCCGCAGTTTCATCGGTTTTGAGGGTCTCTTGGCCTCCAGACTGTGAGGTAAGGAGGCAGAAGAGAGAAAGGTAGTGGACAGGGAGCAGCAGAACTCCTTAATGCACAGCTTTTCTCCCTGGATTGGGTTCTAAGATGAGGCTGTGGCTGCTGGGGTTGTGTGGGAATCCCAGTGCTGGACCAAGGTGCTTCAGTTGAGCCTTCATCCATTTACCATCATTAAAGGAGCCACAATCTTATAAATGAGACATGACTTAGCCATTACTTTCTGGTTATGTTCCAAATGAGTAATCGTATTTTACACAGGTTGCACGCTCTTGAGGGAGAGTTTTGATCTATACTTAGGCTACTTGCTATTAATAACGAAGACCTTTACAGAGGTAGGTGATAGCTCATTAACATTCTTCCCAGGACCTTCTATGTTTAGATGTTGTGTAGATAATACTATCTTCTGGTACAAGTGCTCGGGAAAAAAAAAAAAAACCTAATATAATCGGCAAATTAGCTGCAGAATAATAAGCTTCATTACAGCTAGCCAGCTACTCCAGCCTTCTGCTTTTATCAATGAATTAAAAGCTCTTCATCTGCAGTTATTACTGTAACGTGACACGGCAGCAACACTGAACAGCTGAGAAGGCGATTTTGCTGCGATAAGCATGGTCCCCCAAAGACTCTGAGGTTCTGTAGCACGCATCCCTAGCTGTGGGATTGTTCTCCATAGTCAAAGATTTCATTTAAAAATAAAACTGCATTGCATTCAATGTGCCTGTAAAGGTAGCTTCTAAAATAGTCCTTCAGTGTAGGACAGCATCAGGACGTCAGTCTGAGACTGCAGGCAGACAGGAAATTATCAAGCCTAATTCAGCCACTGCATTCAACCCTGCATTTTATTCGGAGGACATAGGGAAAATTCAGGTCCCTGCTCAAAGAGTAGCAGCTGAAAACCTGGAGAAACCCTACCTTCCCTGGGGATTTCTGGGTTTCCCAGTGTTTTTTTTGTTGAGCACAGGGTCTTCACTGCTGTCAGTGTCATTTTCCTAGGTATTTATTTTTGTCAGAGGTAGAGATTATAATTTTAATACTTCTCCTTTCTACTGAAGGAAAAGGAGAATTGAGTCAGTTTGTAGAAGAGAAGAGCATTCAGCTGGTTTTAGATATTGCTGAATGAAAGAAGGGCCAGTGCACTACCTCTACACTAACTCCTGGATGGTGGCAGATGCCCTATCGGAGTAGTTACAGCAGTGGAAGCAAAACAATTGGCAGCACAGAGACAAACCCATCTGGGCTGCTGCATTACAGAAAGATATTGCTGTCTGAGTAGAGAACATGATTGTAAAGGTCTGTCATGAAGATGCCTACATACCCAAGGGTTGTGCCATTGAAGAGTATCAGAACAATCAGCAGTTGGACAAGGTGGCTAGGATTGAAGTGGACCAGGTATATCTGAACTGGCAAAGTAATTATATCTAGCTGAACTATTTCTAGCTCAGTGGACTCAGTAGGATTTAGGGCCCTTTATGTTGGTATGTTCTTTCCATGATGGTTTTCCAATGATGTTCTATGCCAGATAGCTGACATTTTAAGGCCAGTGTGTCTAAAGGTATGGAGAAAAATGTATGACAAAAAGCAGCTTGGAAAATATTTTGAAAAGTCTTTTTAAAGCAGATATCATCTACATATTTGATTGGAAATCTCTACTGACTTTGGCATAGGCTACCCAGTGGTTATGTCTCCCAGGTTCTGAAGTAAAAATCTTTTATTTGAAAGGGATCTTGTCAGTCATTCCCTGGCTTTTTCAATAGCCAAAACCTGTCTTTTCCAGGTGGAAAGTCCTTTGAGCACCGGTCACCAGACACAAGGACTCAAGGGCTTTGTGGAGCTGGTGCAGAATGAGCATTTTTGGTGCTTGGGTAGACAGGCTTGAGAAACTAATTGGAGTAAGAAAAATGCTACATTTTTCTTGTAGAAAGCCTTCTGTGCTCCTCCTTTCAGTGTACCTGATAGCTTGGTGGCTTTGAATTCTTTAGACATGACTATGCAGTTCAGTATATGGAAAATAATAGCTTTTTTTTTCTCACTGAAAATCATACCTCTGAAATAAATGCTTTTACTGAATTTTATTTTTTGCCTGTGAAAAAAGCATCATTTTCCAAGGAAAAACTACATCTTTGGTTTAAGAAGGCTATTAGTGAAAGATGGTGAGTTTTTTTCTGAGTTTGAATTACTTTTTTTTGTGCATGTATTTCAAAATGCCTGTTTAAAAAGGAAACACAATTTTGAATCTCTCCCTTACTTGCTGTGGGAAAATGGCATTTTTCTAAGAAAATAATTTTTCCACTGCTTTTCCTTCTTCTTATTTTTTTTTTCTTTTCTTTTCTGATCAGCGTTAATAATGATTAATACCAGACATAACTTTGCACCAAGACTTCTTTGGCATATGCCTCAGATAGGATATATATTATACATTGGCTCCAGGAATAAGTACTTCACTCCAGATAACATTAGCCATTGCAGGTGCTCATGGAGGCAGGAAGGGGAATGCTCTCCCCCACAGTCAACTAGATTGCATCCTGCCAAGGAGCTGGTGCAGTGGAGACCTGGTGTCTCCAATTAGCCGAACTTCTCTTCAGCTGCATCAAGAACACTGATGATGTGCCAAACATCTGTGGGCTTGCAGTGTTTTGGTGGACTTCTTAGTCACAGATCTCCTGTGCTGGATGGAGGCCAGCTATTTTGGTCCTGGCCATCGCAATAACTTTCCAAGGAATGGTCCATCCAAGAGCCATTTAGTGTCTATTTTATTAACTCCTTCAAGAGATTTTTATCCAGCTTTATTTGGGCTAAATGCTGGTTTGATTTCTGCTGCACATTCGTCTCTGTGTAAAGCTGAGGCAGGACTGTTTCTGCGCCAAGGAGAGGCCCATCATTGCAGGAGACAAGAGAACAAACATTCTCACAGTATAATCAATCTTATAGAGCAGATGGATACAGTAATTAGAGCAAAAACAATTTTGCCAAGAATATTAACATTTCAACAGTTTATCAGAATGGGGGTGTTGACACCGGTCAATAATTTTCTGATTATTGCGAAAACATCTTAAGTTGTTGACTGTTTTGCGTGAAATAGGACAGACTAATTTTGGCCTCCTGACCTTGTTTACAGCAACGAGAGGTAGCACTCCCACCAAAATACTTTTTTAAAAGACAAACAAACAAACATGTGTTTTTCCATCATTTGAAGGTATCGTAGGCCATAAAGATGTACAGGGTTTCCAAAGAGCATGTTTATTTATATTTTGCTCAGTCTCTTGTTACTTGGGTGCATGTTACAAAAATTTAAACAACTGTTGCCAACAGTTAGCACAAGTCAAGCCTACCCATTCCTCCCCCTCTTCCCATGCATGGATGAGATAAACATCATGACTATGAGCCCAAAAGAAAGAAAAAAAATGAAAAAGAACTGAGAATAATCCAAGACCATCAAAGTTTGAAACCTCTGTTCATGGTGTAAGAAATACTTTCTGCTTGGTTTCTACCAGCTGAGTAAAAATCAGGCAACTATGAGACATGGGATGAAATACTGAAGTTATGTATATGTACATGTTAAGTGAGGGATAAAACATTTTACCACTGTTAGCATGTATTTCCAGTCATTTGTCTTTTGTTTCCTTTTTGCCCTTCTCACTTAGTTCTTTCTTCCATTTTTTGAGTACCGAGGCAGTCCTTTCTGTTCACATTTTCTCTCCTCACTGCCCCTCATGTGTCTCTGTGCAAGATTCTCCTTGTGCTTATTCAGTTCTGGGCCCACTGGTGCTGCTACACAGACCCAGTGCACCAAAGCTTTACCCCATGCTGAAAGGCACTCCCAGCTACTGCTGAAAGGGACAGCAAGGTACTGTGAGATAACTGCAAGTTATGCAGCTGGATGTGAACTCCTCAAAGAAGTCAGGACACATCCCCTGAAAGCATTTCTTGTCACTGTAGCTGAGGATTGCTCACATTCAGGTATTGTGAAAGGGTGGATATTAAGATGTAAACACTTTGTTTCATGCTTCACACAAATGAATCATGCAAGTCATGCTCTGGCTGAGACCAGAAAGGAGAAATCAGCAAAAAGGGAATTTTGTTAGCATTGAGAATGTCCTCAGATGTTCATAGCCTCAAAATATGGCAGTACAGATGATTTGATATCGAGGAGCATTGCTTGCAACAAAAAACAGAAAGCTGATGTGTAGTATGGCCTTAAATCAAATTTGTTTAGCTCCAGTCTCAGTGCCAGGTGACAATAAGGCCAGTTCCTACTGTAAGTCACAGTAACACAGGTACTACCTGAAGTTATACTTGGTGGTCCAGGACATCTGTGGGGCCACAGCAGAAGTGGGGGCTCAGGAAACAGGGCTAATGTGTTGGCCACCCACTTTTTTGTGCTCTACCTCAATCTTACCCTTAGGAAGTGTGTTGAAGAGGTGCAATCCAATGGACATTAATATGTCTCAGAAATGATGATATCAAATTGCTTGATCCTCCTTTGTAGAATAACTACAGGGAGCTGTCTATGAGGTCTCATATTCTTTCTTGAGGCAGAAATCAATTAAGCCTTTTATACTACAACATCTTGAGAAAAACACGTTTTTTCATCTTGCCATAGCAAGTAACCAGAGACCAAAAGGAGAGCAAGGCAGCAGTTGCAATAGGAAAGGGGCATCTGCTGCTCAGAGCTCTTGCAGCTGCTCTGTGCTGGATGTGATAGGTTAAAGGCTGGACATAAAAGTCCTTGTGAGAATAATTGTCCCATCTACTAACTGTCTGGCAGTGGTTGTTATCAACAGCTGATGTATTGATTAACCAGGGGAGGGAGTGGGTAAGTGGGAAGAATCATATCTGCACAAAAAAGAGCACACAAAATTAAGGTTAAATCACTATAAATCTGCCCCTGCGAATGCTTGAAGGTCAAGGAAGGGAATCAAAGATCAAGTAGCACTGGCCAGAGTGAGAGTCAGTGCACTAAAGGGCCTGAATCAGCCCAGTTTTTAACCATCAAAGTTTGAGCAAAAGCCTTCCAGAGGGAGGAGGGAGGAGCAGGGCAGCTGGATGCCAAGCCCTAGGGCAAGCAGTGGCAGATGCTGCACGCTGGAGCAATGCTCCATGGGACATGATGCCAGCCTGAGGGTCTGCCTGCACAGGAATGATACATTGGATTAGGCTCTTCACCTTGGCTTCAGGAATGAGCTGCATCAGATGTAAAATGCAATCACATTGCTTTGATCTGCTTGCCCACGTTGCACTTTTTTTTGTGTGAAAAAGGATGTTTACAAACGGTGCTGTGCTCTTGTGTCACACAGTGCCCTAGGGAGGTTCCTGGGGCTGCAGTTTCCGTTCATCGTCTGCTCCCTGATCTCGGGTGTGCATTGCAGAAAGCATTGCCACAGCTGGAGGAGACCGGGGATCAAACCAGCACATTCCCATGATTGTTCTTCTGACCACCCTGTAATGCACCTTAAATAGCTTTGGATTGATTTCACATGAGGGAATGATGCAAATATATATCTATTCTTTCCAATTGTCCTGGAAGCCCTCACTTACCCACGTTTACCAGCATGAACCTTTTTAGTGGGCTTTTGAAGAGGAAAGAATAGATCAGCTAAACATGAGTGAAAGTGGGATGGCTACAAGGGAGACAGAAAGAAAGGTGGCACCCCCCAAAAATGGCCTGGTTTTGTAGTACCATCTGGGTCAAAGGAGCCTCAGTTAACTTTCACTGCAGTTAGAACACAGTTATGAATAGTGAGTGCACACACACCATGGTGATTACTAAAATGCTTTGGGTAAAACATTTTTGTGCTGGGATGTGTGGGAGGGAATGCGTTGTAAATAATGAGGTGACCTACTCCTCAATGAAATTATTCAGTCCAGTGGTTTTAAAATCTGGTTATGAACAAGAATAGATAGTTAAATGTGCAAAATGCACTGAGCACACCTGAACGAGAGCACAGTGCTGGTTTCAGACCTCTTGAATCCATCTCACTCATGACTAGGCATACTCAGAACAGCCATTCCCCTTGGTATATTTCAAACATCATCACTGTTTGTATTACAAGAAATACTGAGTTTTCTTTCTGTGTTCACTACTCATGATTTAGCAGGTATTTATTAAAGAAGCAACCTGCCACTATCTTTTAGCAAGCTTTCTATATTTAACCTTTCCTCTGAAACTACTTCGTAGCTCTGATCCTTATTTCTGCCTTTTTGCAGGTTATTTCTGTACCTACATCCTGAACCGTGAGTGCTCTTCACTTCATTTTTCCTAATGTCTAACTCAGATTTCCTTTAGGTAAAAGTAGTGCAATTCTCCAGTCATCACTAGGCATGACGCTGGGTTTGCAGTCAGATATTTCTTCTCCTCTCTCCTCTATTTCCATCTCCTTCAGTCTCTCAGCTGATGTTGAATCCATATTAGGCAGGGGATAAAGCATTTTGCCCACTAAGGCAAGCCAACAGCAACACCTGTACTTATTTCCCAATCCAAGCTGTCATGATGATAATGATAAAGAATTACTTTTCCTGCACTTCTGAAAGGACATTCTCGCCTACTTTTCCCTGCTGGGGTTTGCTATAAGGTAAGGGGTTTTCTGAACTGCTTTCCCCATGTAAAAATGTTGCCTGGGGATGTGACAGAGGAAAGGAGAGAGAAGCGATTTTGGAGCATGCTAAGTGCCCCTTTGAGATGGAGTAAGAAGGGATATACAAGAAGGGCAGCATCACCCATAAGGCTGGCCTTATGAATGTTGCTTATTTTGTAACACAAGTAAAAAACAGAGTGCTCTTTACCTTAAACTCTATAATAGGAGAATGTCTGCTGCAAAATCAGGAGCATTCTGTGTGAATTTTTCTGCTCCCATCACTTTCAAATCATTGCAAATGATCCCTTAAGATGCCAATAGCATTTGAAGCCTCTTGAGGGAACAACCTATTCACCCAAAAACTTTACCAAAAAACTGTGCATGCGTATATAGCTCTATGTGCTAACAGAATTAACATTTTTTTTTTTCTGTTCTCTTTCTCTGTGATAAAAATCCAGGCCCTACAGCATGTCTGATTTTTTCAACACTCTTATAGTATGTCTAGTTCAAGGAGGAGTTGAAGCTTCTTGTGGTTGCATGGTGTCCTGCAGGAAAATGAGAAGAATGTTTTACAGCCTGGCTGTTGCTTTAGCATATTATGGGAGTAAGCAACTGACCAGTAAACAGGAGTCCTAACTACATCTGTCATGGCTGCTGTCAGCCTGCAGCTGAAGATGGAACCTTCATGTCCTGCATAGAGGGATAGCACCACAGCACATAATTTTAGGGGACCTCTTTTACTGTGGACAGGTGAGGAGATTTTTGTGTTATCCCAGCTCTCAGGTTAGAGAGAGCAGTGTATTTCTGGTTAAGAACTTTTTCTACAGTGTCTTGGTAGTACAGTATAGCATTCCTGGGTGACCCTCTACTATGGACTCTAACAAAATCCGTTGTTTCATGCAAGGGAAGCTATTATTACTTTGCTGATGCTCCTATTCTCCTCTGTCACCTTCCTCTTCCTTTCCCTGCTTCTGTCTTGGACATATATCCTTTTTACCCCCTTTACTTCAGTACCCTAGAAACTACTGGTCTGGCTTTGCTCAAGGCAGAACCAGCTTTCTGAGAACAGACCCAGCAAAGTCATGTGGCTCATAGCGTGGATGGTGGTCATGGAATCACAGAATCATAGAATGGCTTTGGTTGAAGAGCACATTAAAAATTGTCCCAATTCCTCTGTCTTGTGCAGAGTTGCTACC
This sequence comes from Meleagris gallopavo, assembly GCF_905368555.1. NCBI lineage: Eukaryota > Metazoa > Chordata > Aves > Galliformes > Phasianidae > Meleagris > Meleagris gallopavo. The sequence continues at coordinate 34,703,819 of NC_139409.1, forward strand.
CACTGGATCAGGACATGCATGGCTATCCAAGGAGTGGGTGACATCAGACACACGCAGTCCTTGCTGCCTTATGGTAAGCTGTGACACAAAGACTTGTGTGTAAACACGAGAGGTGACACCTGGGCAGGATGACCCAGGGCAGGAAAGGTCAGTGCAGAACAATGTGTGTGGGATGTAGAAGGGCTGCCAGCAGGGGAGGGCAGGAAGGCTCCTGTATGAACCTGAGAGCAAACAAACTCTCTGCCAAGTAGCACTGCTCCTGCTCCAAGGAGGATCACTTATTGCAGTTTGAATTATTAGCTCATTTGTTGTAGTAAAAGACTGCGTGGACGCAAGGCACTGTGTGGAGACCAAACTAAAATTACATCTGTGCACAAAAAAGGCCTGGGAGCGTATTTATATCCCTGCTTTGCCATGGGACTGTTATTCAAAGCACAATATAAATCATTATGTAAAAATCAAAAAACCTTTGGTCTCTGCAATGTATCTGACATAAAAACACACAGTTGATGCTAAGCAGAATTGCTAATACTTGATGCTCAAGGAGACTTATGCAGTATGTAATTTACACCGCTATCAATGTATGGGGCATTTGCATTGGCAAATGGACTGAGCAATACTGTTAGGGGTTTTACCAGCACCCAAGTCCTCAATCAGAAAATCACTGAAACCATATGGACGGGAACCATCCTCCTCCACTTGCTGGACTTTTTCTCCTTTTAAATAATTTTTAACCTTTTAAATAATTTCCTTTAAAACCTGGACATTACTTTCCACGTCATCTGACCAATTTAAAGTAGTGATGCAAAACAGAGCTCAAGAAATCCCATAGTGTAGGGCAGGGAGACTTCACAATGACAAACAACTGTTGTGCCCATGCCTGGGGCATCTGAGTGCCCTCAAGCCATGGCCCTCTTGGAATCTGGACCCTCTGTTTTATTTCTGGCTTAAAAAACACTCACTGGAGACTCCAGCATATCTGCATGAATCTTGACACTTAAATATGGATTAATAAGAATCAATGGGGAGTAAAAATACTCCACTTTTTGTGGTAAAACCACAAAACACTGTCAAAACTTAACTTCAGTTTTAGAGTGAAGGCTAAGTCCTGTCAGCCCTGCTCAGAGCACTCAGGTCCCTCTTTTTTAGGGATTTGGCTTTATTCACAGCTTAAATTTTATTCCTAGTAAGCACTGTTATTTCCTCAGACTTCCCTATGTCAAAATACTCTTTTCATGTACTCCTGGTGAAGTCCTATTCAGCAGTGAGTTTTACTCACAACTTCCCAACAAATTGTCTTTTCATCTCTCTGTTCATGTTGCATTTATAAAGAAACTGCTTTGTTTCAGAAATGAAGGCTGATTTCTTAATCTCTGCAGAAATTGAAAGTTTGTTGATAGGATTATGCCAGATGGTGAAAAAAAGAAACAGAAAAGGACATAAGGTATTTTCAAGGTAGTCTATCCAGTCCACGAGTCGAGGTGACATATGCTTGTAGTAGCTTAACTCCTAACAGCATAAACCTCCTGCATCTGCATAATGGCATCCTTAATATCTGCATCACCTTTGAAGATGCTGCTAAGGATTTAACAAAGATGCTTTTGGTCACTCAGGCCAAGATAAAAGCATGCTTTCCACCCACCCACCAGGATCCAAACCCCTATGGAGGTAATATATGACTTCACAGGTCAGTTGACTTGGAAGGTAACCTCAGCTAGGCTAGGACAAGGAAAAGCAAAGATAATGGAAAAGAAACAGCTACAATAATCATGGCTTCTACTTCAGCACCCATAAAACTTAAAAGGATAAAAAGAAATTGCTTTCAAAATAGGAAAGAAAATTTTGTAAATATTTCTTCTTACGCTTTTATAGAATATTGGATTTGTTGCCTCATTTCTGCTAATAGGAATGCTATGTGTATTAGCTTTTAGCACGAAGAGGAGCATACTCCAGGAAAGTGTTTTCTTTCCCTTCTACCCTGGATATGCATCAGTTTAAAAGTGATTTCACTTTTATTTTCCCTGTCAAGCAGCCCTTTGGAGAGTGGTGCTTGGCTCTTCAGACACCCTTAGGATGCCTGTGGCACTGTCCCACAGGTCAACTCTGCTTGTACAGCCTGGGCCACAGCACACCTGGATCCAGTGACCGTGTCACCGAACATGGCGTTCCTTCCCTAGGAATGGAGAACGACAGCATGTGCATCACTCCAACTTTCAACTGCAGACTTCTCTGACTTTGCATACATTCAAAGATCACCAGTTGCGATGGCTTCATCAAGAACATTATTAGCGATTGTTTAAAATAATCTTGCTTAGAAGGGCATTGCAATGTGCAAAGCCCATCTTTCCTACGTACTTTGTGACTATTAGTGATTTTTTTTTTTAATGTTTATACATTAGTGCAAGGAATAGTGTTAGCATAATTCTAGTGTAAAAGAAAACCAGCTGTATCCATTATAAGTGCATTACTGCCAGGAACTGTAAATATGTTTATGCCTGATAGCCTTTTGACTCAATAATATCCTGCTATCTCTGTTGGGCAGGCAAGTTTTTAAACCTACAGAAGACAGGTTATGATTTTCATAACCAAACTGTATTTCTTTTTGAAGTATGTTATCTATATTCAAATATTAAGGTCATTAAAAAAAATCTGCTCATGATTTTAAAGGAAAACAATTGAAATGTCATCTTCAAAGTGGTGACAAGAAGGTACAGTGTGTACTAAGAACAAGTTATATTCCTCACAGTCATACACATACGCAGACAAACCCTGCCGTATCATACCATACAAACAATTTTAATTGTGTAGTTACAGTCAATAACCACTCCTAGTCAGAACATTTCTGCATAAAGAAAATTGTGATACACTTATAAAAACAGCCAGCTGTAACAAAATAACTGGTGTTTTCATAGCAATAAACTCATAAAAAAGAAATACACCTTTATACAGAAAATTTATACAGCTGTAGCTTTAAAATTGATTGTAAACCAAAGGAAGACACATTGCAAACATCAATTATTTTCACATTAATTGCATAAGTTTCTAAGGTGATCTATTAGTTTTATTTACCTAAGCTTATTTGCATGATAGTAAAAATTGCATACAACAATAAGAGTGAAGCTTATAGTATGAATTGCTTGGATAACATAGAGCACTTTTTATAGGCAACTGTGTAAAGCACATTTTCTCTATTTAAAACTTTTAAGACACTTTGTTTTACTGCCCATCAAAATACATTTATAAATAGAAAAAAAAATCAGTATGATAACAAGAGAAGCAATATTACATTTAACGGAAACTTCCAAAAAAATTAATTACAACATGATGCTGCAGGATCTACAAATAAATAATGAGGACTAAATTGTGTTTCACATTTTCTTTTTCATTTTCTTTAAAACCATGTAACAATGAGAATGGAAAAAAAAAAAAATACAGTGACCTTTATTTCCAAAAGAAAACAAATCTGAATTACGGCAGTGCCATATAATACAAGGCATTTGTTGGCATATGTTATCTTTAAACTGCATTCCACAGTCTATAGTTCTTTTGTAACATACAATAGAACAAGAGTAACAAACTCTTTTTATTTTATTTTTTTTAAATAAATGTTAGTTTCCAAAGATCAAGTGTGGAGTGCTACAGTAATAATTAAAAACAAGAACATAATGAAAACAAAAAACAGTAAATCACAAAAGTTGTAATGCTTGTCTGAAGGCTCCAGAATCAAAATCACTGGTATCATGCTTATTGGGTACACTCACAGTGTATCCAGTGAACACAAATTAATATCAAACAATCCTCAACGCTTCATCTGTTGCTGCGAAGCAGTTTGTAAAACAGAGTAAAACATCTAGTGCAGTCTGCATTATCCTTTTTTCAACTTTTGTGCAAGTTTTGGAAGATTCATTGGCCGAACAATGAATAATAAAGGTTTGACAGAACGCAAGATGGAATTTTCATTTCATTAGTAAATACCAGTGGCACTGTTGAAAGAAAATAATACTTTTAGATCAGTCTTTCAGTTCAGCATTAATCTCTGTGTTCCCTTCTACCGATAACTCTTCTTCTAGTTTAACTGAAAAAAGCGTGTTTGCATTTTTGTCTTGGATGCTGTCTTCTAAATCCTTGAGCAACTCTTCCTCTTTGTATTCTGCAACATCTACCTCCAACCCAGAATTGTCCTTCAGCTTTCCATGGTGTTTGAGATAATACCGCTGGTTCTGAAAGAACTTGATGATGGTGTACTTGGGCAGGTCAAGCTGAGCGGAGAGAGTCTGGATTGCTTCTTCATCAGGATACAGGCCCACGTCTTGTATGAAACTCTGTAGGATCCCTAGGGCTTCAACAGAAATCTTTGTTCGTGGCCGGGGCTTCTGACGATTTTCATCTTCAGATTCAGCTGGTGATGCTACTGTCGGTTGCCTTGGGGGGAGTCTGGGACCCGGTTGCTGTTGCTGCTGCTGCTGTTGTTGCTGTTGCTGCTGCTGCTGTTGCTGCTGCAAGACAAAGCACAAAATTATTTTTTTTGTACACGTATTCTTCGTAGCATTTTTGTGTTACCGTGAAAATCCAGGGGAACAATTGCAAAGCTATAGACGATTGGTAAGTTGAAGGAAAACAAAACAAAGGGCTCATTACTGATGATAGTACACTGAGCCCAAAATAAAGGAGAATTAGTAACCCTCTGCATATCTTGCATGTATCTGCATGTGTGTAAGCAGAGACTGGGATAAAGGACTGTCAGGATGCAGGCAGAGCTGTGGCACCCTGGCTTTGTCTGGCTGAAAATGCCGATGACGTGTCATCGGTATAGTTAAGCTGACACACTTTAATGAACGTGCTTCATGAGTCAAGTGCAGACAAGACAAAATGCTAAGTAGGTGACATAGTGTAGGATTAACTTGACCAGCTTAGCCAGAACTATACAAGGGCAAAGTGAGAAAAGTGCCAGATGAGGGCAAACACACAGGAGCTCTGCCAGCAGCAGCAGCTGCTGCCCAAAAGCAAGGGCTGCAAATCTCTAGCAATGGCTGGGGTGAGGGACAGGGGAGATCAAGGGAGGAGCTTTATAGCTAAGTGTGGAAATATCCCACCACCAAACTGAGCTGAGCAGCTGCTGAAGCCTCCCCAAACTTGCAAGCACTACTACAGTCTGTGAGAGCTGGAAGTGCTTAACACCACTCTGCCAAACCCAGTCTTTGCAAGGACAAAGAGACCAGGAGACAGCAACTCGTTATTTCCCAGGCTGGCACTGGCCCATCTTGCCTGTGGCCACGGAGAGGGTCTGTCTTGCCTGCATTCAAGGATCCTGACATATAAACAGGGAACAAATATGTTTACCTACTGCAGTGTTTGTGCTGGGGATTATTCAGTTAATATTTATAAAGCACTAAGATGCAAAGCTTTAAATAAGTTGCACTATTATTATTAGAAGGGAACATACTGCATTCCAAAAACTGAAGCAATAAAAATGAGCCAGTATGCACATCAGAAGAATAAGATAAAGCAAATCATGATGTAAATAATTAACAAGAGCTTAAAATGAAGTTTTGCAAACATGGATTCAGAAACATTCTTAAAAGGTGAGGCACTGAGCCCAAGAGACAGAAATGTTTTTCTCATCCACTGCTGGAGTACAGTACATTATAAGATCATGTTTAAAATCAAAAGTAAATTTATCAGCTACTGTTTTTGTTGACAATTCTTTTGCTCTGCAGCACAGGAAGCACTGGTTAGTAGATATTTTGGGTCAGCAAATTTCTTGTCATATGGTACAAACCACCAGTTATTATTAATAAAAACAGCAGCAAAACAAGCAGTTGCTATCACCACTTTTCATTTCCCTTTGCAAGTCTTCCCTCGACAATTTTTTGTGTGTCAGAAGTGTTTCCAGAGCTTTTGGTTGCAGCTCACTTGCAGACCTCAAGTAGCACAAGATATTGTAGGGGTAGTATAAATATTGGATTGGAAATTTCCTTTTGCAGTGCTGCTTGTGCTCGTGGAGACTTCGTGTAGGTCTCAACACCCACATCAGCAGACTCTGCTTGAGGAGATCATGTTATTGTGTGACATAAATGCTGATGGAATCTGCGCTCTTGTCTCATCCTTATTCACATTCTTTTATGTTTTATGGTCTGCAAGCAGTCCCATTCAAAGCTTCAAACCCAGAGAGATTCAAGACTACTCCCAGCACATTAAATTCTTACAAGACTGGAGGCTTTGTATACACAGTTTGAAAACTTGTGTCTTAGCTACATATTTATGCATCTTCAACAATTAGAGTGCAGTAGAAAACAGACAAGACTCAGGCCCAGTCCCCCAATCCTTTCACTTACAAGTCACATTAAGAGATTACAGTGCAAATGCTTATGTGAATGATATTTGCGAGATCAAGCACAAAACTTTTATCAATAAGGCAGGAAAATCTAAGTAAGTAGCATAGTGATACAGTGTTTATACTGTGCATAAGCTCCTCCTTTTATCCCTTTAATAAGCAATTTTATTAAAAACAATGCACATTTCCAAACAAGTGCTGTTTTATTACTCAATATAGATCTTTCTCTCTTTTTGCTAAATCAAACTGCAAGTTTCCAGGCTTTCACGATTATTTTAGTACTTGATATCCTAAGGGATTGTCTTATTCAGTTTGCTTTATCTTTAATATACACTTGTATTGTTTCTGCCTGTGAGATAACTTTATCCTCCCTAGTTCTATAAATATTTTTCTGCACAGGTGATACAAATGGTACATCAAGGTCTCACCTGAGGTTGAAAACTCTGAAAAACAGGAGCAATATCTGCCCTGTAACAGAGAGCAGCTAAAAAGCTAACCTCAGGTCTTCATGAGAAGAGATTAAAGAGCCTTCAGCTCAGAGAGCTGCAGATCGCAGAATTACAGCACGGCTTGGGTTTGGAAAGGACCTAAAAGGCCATCCAGTTCCAAGACCTCTGTTGTAGACAGGGTTGCCACATACTAGATCAGGCTGCCAGGGCCCCATCTAACCTGGCCTTGAATACCTCCAGGAACAGGGCATCCCCATCTTCTCTGGGCAACCTGTTCCAGGTTTCACCTACAATATTTAGCAGATGGCCATCTGTGCTCCCAGTCTCATGGTGCCTGGGCGAGCCAAAGGCCTGGCCTCCCAAAGCCGAGTGCATGGGTCCTGCAAGCCCTCAGTTCTCTCCCTGGCACGTTGCCCTCGTGCCAGCTCACCTGCGGAGCAGCACCCAGCCAAGGTCCAGCAGTCAGCAGGCCTGGTAAGAAAGCGCCTCTATGCTCTCCTTTCCCAAGGGTGGTGGGAGAGGGGCTCTGAAGGAAAAACAAACAAACATTGACTCATCCCAAGCTCAGCTGGGGTTAAAACTGGCTGAGGAACCAAGTCCCCTTCCCTCGCTCCAACCTGGGGTGATCAGCTGCTGAATACTGAGCTAAGTTTTCATCAGCAGCTCAATAACCTCCTCCTGCTGAGCTGAGCTCCGAGCATCCCTCTGTTGTGGTCAGGAGGCCCACCTAGCAGAGGGCAGCTAACACAGGAGGCTTGTTCTGCCCACACATGGCTATGCCCAAGCTGCTTTGTCACACAAGCTTGGAAAAACCCAAAGTGAAAGAAAAAGTCTGTGTGGTCACAAACTCATCTTTTAATTCAAGTGGCAGACGGCAGTATGCTGTTATCACTTACCAGGAGACCTGTAGTTAGCCTGGCCAGGAGGAAAGAAACACTGATTTCCTTTCCTATGTTTAAAGCATTATTTACTTAGTGCTCTGCTGGATTGGCCAAGGTAAACTAACCTGAATCTGTTCTGCTGGCACATGGATAATGTGGGAAGGCCTGTCACCATGGTGATGAACTGCATTGCTTTCTTGTTCATAAATGGCATCGCGTTCAGGCTGAGGAAGACTGAGGAACCTTCGGATCATGGAGAGATTCTCCCAGAGGGTCCTGTTCTCTGGTGAGGGATCTTCTTTCCAACGTAACAGCTCACAGAGCCATCCCTTGAAAATAACACCAGAAAAACATTAGTTTTTCCTTGCCTTGCAAGGGGCAAGTGAAGGTGAAATGCAGACTTCAGCAGCATTGCATTCTCTCACCTTCTCCTCCAGGAAGTCACAGCTTTCCCTGTAAATGTTGGATGTGAAATAAACATCAACACACTGAGACTGCCACCCTACTGCACAGACCCCTGCAAGCCACGATCATTTTGGAAAGAACATTTTATTTGGTCCCACATCACGGTGCTGTTGATTGTTCAACAAACCCATCGATCAAGGCAGAATCCCCCAACCCCTCCTCCTCTACACACTGATGCCATATACTGTCTACTGTCAGTTTTCTTCTGTTTATCCATTGGAGAGCACCAACACTCTGTTTCAGTAGCTAGTTAATCAGCTGCTGAGCAGTTTTTAAATACTGATGCTACTTCTCTAGACAAGAAAGTACTCTTGGTACCTGCTTTGACCGCAGAGCTGCCTGATGTAAATCATAACGATAGTGGAATTCCCTAAAGTCCTTTTAAAAGAGAAAAATTATTTGATGAGATGCAGGAAAGTAATATTGTGTTCCTATCTACCATGAGAAGAAATGCCTCTGCAGGTGAATTTATTTGAAAATGATTATCTGTTTCAGTATTTTTCTCATAGACCCAGAAAAAAACAGTCTCACATTTTTGCACAGGGCTTGAGGGGGACATGAGGGAACCTCATGTTTTGGACTTACCCTTCATACCTTTTCCAGGTCACCAAACAGCAAGATGCCTAAAAGCACACCAATCCTAAACCAGCTATCTTTTTGGGAAACAAGCTATGGAGCACAGTGTGCATCATCAGCGTATTTTTATATATTAAAATTTAGAAACAAACTATTACACGCATGCAACCTGCATATTTCTTCCTTTTAGCTTCCAGGATCTGTTTTCAAAACTAGGTCTGTGCAATTTTACTTCTTAATGCTGTGGGAAAGATAATGTGACATTTTATTGAATCAACAAATAATATAAATGTACAGAAGCTTTTAGATCCTTCTTACATGTACTGGTAGTTGAAAAATGGTTTATCCAGACTAGTTTACTACTAGATACAATAGATACATAGATACAATATAGATACGTCATTTTCTTGAAGACATTCATATCTTTAGCAGTTAATAAATGCAGTGTAAAAATATTGCCGTGACAGGAAGAGATGAAAGTAAACAAATAATCTTAATGCGTTCATACTGTATGAGAACATATTTAGTGAGGTGTGTATAAAGATTTCAAGTATATGCTCTGGCATAAAAGTGGAAAAGTGAACAAATGACACAGGAGAATATGCCCCCAAGAAACAGAGATAGCATAAAGAACAAATACTGGCAATATCAGAAGGCAAAAATCTGAGTAGGGCCCAAAGCAGGGATGGGGCAGACTCCAGTTTTTCGTCATGCATATGCTGGGTATTAACCTCAGGTTTAAAAAGTTGATTGAGAAATGTGGCCAAATGCTATCCTATAAAAATATAAAATACTGGCTGTCCCAAATGGAACCATACAGTATGTTTCCAAAACAGGAGCAAGTGTCCATGAATTCTCCCTCCACATAATAAGGATCCATGGGATGCGTTACCAAGTTAACTCACAAACCCTCCACGCCCCTAACAAAATCCACACGTTGCACATGGTTCTCTGCCTGCCATGCTTCCAAGGGAATAAACATATGACTACTAGCTTTCTGCAGCAAGTTAAAAGGTGCAATAAGAGAGCGTAGGTGGTTTACTGAGGAAGGAGGGGAGAAGATGAAGATAACAAAATTGAAATCTTTTAATTGAAATGTGGTTATAAAATTTTTAATTAAAAAGGAGAAGATCTGCTGGGAAGCAGAAAAAAATAGTCGTTTGGTTGTCTGGAGTTTGCACTGCTTCACATTAAATCTGTTTGTCCTCTTTCCAACTGTGGTGACACAAAAAGCAGAGCAGCCACAGCAATTAGGTGAAAAACTTGTCCCCCCCAATGACACCTCTTTAAGGTATTCTCACAGACCTAAGAAGAAACTGCACCACACATTTAGAAACTGCATTTCTTTTGTCTGGTGACCATGGGAATCCCAGATGCTCTTTTTGAAAAGGACAATGGAAACTCTTTTTAAGTGATCAATAATAAAATAAGTCCTAAGCAATCACAGTTTATGCTGATTAAATATATTTCACAACATTTTTTTTAACTAAGAAATTCCTTCTCCTCCTTTTCTATGTTTCTACGCTTACTAGATCAGTCCTTAATTTTACTAGTTGCTGATGACTAACATTAGATTTCCAATACTTTTCTATTAGCCTTTGCACTAAAAAAGTGCATTTACTTCTTTATCTAAAAAAGATTTAATGAACTGTAAGATTCATTAAAAAAAAGTATATCTATCCCAGCCTTTCACAAAAACACTGATTTTCAGATTCTGAAGACAGTTGCTTCTGATGGTGCGTAGAATAGACTGCTACTCTAATAAAATGTCTCTTTTCCACTCTGTTCTTCATATTCCTGAAGAAGTAAACAAATATTCTGATGAAACATGTGATGGGCAACAGGGAAATGACGGAGTGAATTCTTTTAAAAACAAGAAGTAAGTAATTTTTTGGACTTCATTTATTTCTGAAAATGCCTGTAAAAGCTGATCTCACAAATAATCTCAGAAGAGATAGTGAATGTGCAGTAACAGAAACTCTGGGGATTTATTTAGTTAAAAGGGTGAAAACTTTACTCCAGAATGTTTTCTTATGTTTCACTTAATTTGTGTTCGGACATCTCTATTCAACATAAAGCTCATTCATAAAAGTCAGCTAAATGAAAATGTACGAAATGTTTTTGTAACTTTGAGGAAAACTAATGATACAGACTCTTCTAATGCTGAATTTTAAGTTCTGCAAAATGTGTATGTTTTGCCTCTATTTGATCTAAAGAAGAATGAAGTGCTGTAGCTAATGTAGTTTAATTCACAAATGGACCTAACAGGGCTGATTTTTCTCCTCTTCCACACCCGTAAGTTTAGAGCAATGTCTTGTTAAGAAAATTTATTTTGAAGGAGAGCTCGGACAACTGTTTTTTTCATGTTTTTATAATCTTAAAGAAGTAGAAAGGACACTAAAACAATAACAAAATATTTATAACTCAAATTAGATGACAACCAGCTTCTATAGCAGATGCAGCACATCATTAAAAATGCCTTAAAATAATTAGGCAGATATATCTATGCAGCAAGGCAAACCCCCAAAACTCTGCAATGACATCGGGAAAAACCTTGATTTTAAAACACAGTAAATTTGCCAGGCAACATTACACTGAATATAAAGAGAGTACAAAGCAAAATATAAACATTAGCCACATGTAAATATGTTTGCAGAACTTTCAGGATGTTACTACTTTTCAAACTGACAAAGTTTAATTTGACACCTTCTGTTCTAAAACCTTTGTTTCTATTCAAAATCACGCCTTTAGCTGCTATCAATCACTATGCTCTCTCTATTACTTAAAATACTGGCATGGGCCCTGGATAAACTGAAAATGCCATGCAGATGAATTCTGAGATAATATGTTCAAACCTGTTATATACAACACAAATCCTGTAAAGTTATGTATTGTAAACCTACATTTATTGGGAACTAAAAGTCTTAAATCCATCTGCTACAAAGAAAATACTGTTATGCACTTTCAAGTAACCAAGTACCATCTGCAAAGGTCTTGCTACAGTAAGCAAGAAAATGGTGAAAAAAAAAAAAAAAGATGCTAAACCTAAGATATTTAAAATAAATAAGAGTCTTCTGTCTGGTTTTCTGATAGGGATTTAGCAAAGAAACAGAAGACATTAAAGGAAAAAAAATGTGTGAAAGCTGAACTGCCAAACTAATGCAGGAAAAGCGCAAAGAGGATAACTGCCAAGCATTAGAGTCTGCATGACCCACGAGCACCCTTATTTTAAAGCATACATGCATTTTATCTATGCACCCAAATGTTATTTTACTCAGTCTGAGCTGAGCTTTGTTTAAATAAAATATTCTGCTCTGTCACGTAGTGTCTAAAAAACTATTCTTGCATTCCAGTATCTTTCTTACTAAACAAGAAAAAAAAAAAAAAAGATAATTGAAATCTGCACTTAAGGTGTAGATACCAATTCTAACTAGATCAAAGAGGGTAGCATTTCCAGCATGAAAAATGCTTTCTGGGCAAAGCTTTCCAAGACAGCAATAAACAAGTCCGGAAAGAAAGGACTCTACGGTGGAGCAACTGAACTCTATTGTTTGGTGAATTTGCTGTAGCGATGATCATTTGCCAAATGTTTAATATTTCTTACAGAAAAACTAACAAAGAATCAAACGTTTTAAAAAAGAGCTGTAATTTGAATTCAAGAAGGCAAAACATTTTTCACTATCAATACTAAAATGTGAACAGCTTTTCTTTGGTATAGCATATCTGACATTATTTTGTATCAGTCTCTGGGGCATATAGTATAATAAAAATATATGGCGTTAGAAGAAATCAGTCTAAATAGGGAGGTGTTTGATACAAACATTTTAGCAGAAAGTTGAATTGCATTTCAGCATCTACTGTGAACAAAGACTAAGTACATAATCCATTAAACAGTACTTCGAACTCAAAAAATTGAGTATTGTAGACTAAACTAAAGTAGGCATTTTGAATGAGCACATTTTCAGCAACTAACTATAAAGCTAGCAATTTATCATTCAGCAAATAATTTTCTACTTTTAAAAGAATCTGTAAGTGTTACTTATGCTAATGAAGACTGTTTTAATCTGCCCACAAACATGCTAAATAGAGGGCAATTTTTTTATTTACAATGCTGAAGGCACTCCAGTTTATAGAACACAGATATGAAATTACACTTGGTAAAATGGGCTCTTAATTGTCTGAGCAACCCAAATCCTTCACCTTTAACACAAAAGCTTATAGACAAAACAAAGGAAAAGAACTCATGAACTAAACTTTAAATATTGACTTTTTCCCTTCAGAAGCCATCCAACTTGCTTTACAAATCTCAGTTTTGTTCCAAATAGCTGTGTTCATCATAGATATTTCCATTTCTTTTCAGAACAGAATCCATGCATAAAAGAGAAGGAAAAAAGGCTAACATCACCACTACAATATATGCATATAGTCTTAGGCTTCAGTATTAACTTGTAAGCTGTTCATTGTAGAGAAAGGTTGCTTTTGGAAAAGTCATAATACTTCGAACGAGATACATAATGGTAGCATAGAAGTACTGAAAGCATTTTAAATTATTTACTAGGTTAAAAGGGTGAAATGGTACTTTAAATACATCAAATTTCATCATCTGGGCCATTTTTTGGTGGCAAAGTGGTATTGATCTTTCCAAATGCTTAAAATTAACTATTTCCAGAAGGTCATTATTTGATTAAAGGCATTAAAGTTGAGGGCAAGAAATGATGCACTTTGTCTTCCTTCCCATTCAAATAATCATGTAATTTAATCAGAACTATCCCTTCATGTCCTGTAATAAAAATGTTTGTCTTAAGATATTGTTCTTTACCTAACATATTAACCTTTAAATGTTATGAAGTTCTTAAGAATAATCTCTGCTTAGCAAAGATTCTTCCATAATGCAATGAAGGATCTCCAGCATTTAAATTGATAAGGCCAAATTTCCCCTATGCATTGATTGGAAAACGCATTAAACCCTTCAACCGAGATTTCTCACAGTGTTCAACAAGATCAAAAATTCAGAGTTCGGAATACAGAAGCTCCTGGAACTGTGAAGCAAAACATGCACACATCGTTTCAGTACAAAGAAATAAAAGAAATAAGTAGCAATGGACTCTATTTTAGTTTATAATGAAAACGTGGTTTGCATTACATTAGCTTATCTAGAAAAATGCAGCAGACAACCCATAATGTAGTCTATGAGTGGAGCATTTCATTTTCAGGCTGATATTACTGAAATGCGACTTATTTCTGGGTGAAATGCCTGTGGGTTTGGACATGGGCATAAGTCCAGATGATCAGAGTAGTCCTTTTTAACCTGAAATATTCTTTTGGAATTTCCTGACTGTGGGAGAATTTATTCTGTCTACAGATTTCTTTTTTGACTAAACTCCTGAAGTTGCTCTGGTTATCCCCTATGCAAAGCCGAGTAGATATGTATGTTTCCCAGATGAGATGAAGTCTGTTAGAAGAAAGACCACTGGATAAGTTCATAAAATTTTAAGAAAAAATAATAATCTATCAAGCTTAGTGGGTTTTGATAGTGAACAACATAGCTGTTATTGAAAAGCTTTTCATTTTAGCTTATCTTTTCAAGTACTTTTAAGAACTGATTTCTGTGAGGCAAACGCTTTCAAGACATTTTGAAAGCTGCCATGAGTGTTAAATAGTTTGAGATTTCTGTGTTTTACTCACAAAACTGTGCTTGTAATTCAAGAAGCAAAAGCTGCTGTTCATCCTGATCCAGATGAGCAGAGCTGGTAGAATAAGAATGCCTCTTCTTGAAATGTGGCCTAAAGTGAAAATAAATGTCCCCAGAAATACGTTTGCTTTATTATTTTGTTCACACTAATCAGTTCTAAGTTTCAAGCTCTGCCTTTGAGCATTCTGCTAAATCAGAGAAAGTTTGAAACCTGAAGCTGTCCTTTATCTCCAGCTATTTCTGGTTTATCTCTTCTACTGGCTTTCATTACTAGAACATTGAAAGGGGAAGCCAGATGTGAATTTTAAGTAAATCTGTATCTGCCATCGTAATAGATGAGATTTAGTAAAACAAACAAACTGAAAACCCCACAACCGCATAGGGCTTTTCAGAAAAAAGGTAAACTTCACTAGCAGGAAGAACTTCCTTTGAAGAAACAGATTATGCCGTTTCCTTAAATTTCTTATCCAACCTATTATTCAGCTGTACCATCTGTCTACATGTTACCTCCACCTCTTCCCTGGGTTGGGAAGAAAAAAACTGACCGAGCTGCCAGCAGTGATGCTGACAGCATTTCATTGCAATTTTTTTGGGTGATATTTTAGGGGAAAAGGATTCCTAATGTCTCTTCTTCCCTCTGCCTTTTCTCCTCTCTAGCTGCAGTACTTACAAATTAAAAATGTCCTTCTATTGTAAACAACCACACAAAATTAAAAAAATAAAAATAAATTTAAAAAGGCAACTTGCTAAAGCAACCTGTAAAATTCAGTGACAGGCAGCAAACAAGTACAGAAACAAAATGACCTAGAGAGCTGGTTGCCCTGCTCCTTCAGTCTTGTCTGTCGGATCAGACCTCTCCCTACGCGGAGCCCTGGTGCGTGGCTGAGAGCCAGCACTATGGAAAAACTTGTCGGCTTAAGGGCTGAGGCTGTATCAAAGCTGGTATGTGTGGTCCCTGGGTACAAACACTTGAGATGTACCAGCAGCTCATGGGAAGAAAAAACAGAACACTCCTAACCCACTAACTCTAAAACTGGCTGAAAACATAAATATCATTACTTTTTAGTTGTGTTCAGAAGGAATTAATAAACTAAATTAAGGGCTTCTCCCAAGTTCGGTTTCTCTGCTCTCAGCCTCCTCCACCTCTCTTTTCCCTTGTTCAAATGTATCTTTTCTACAGTATTGCCTTCAATTGCCTAGCAATGATAGGCACAAGCTGTAATCAAAAACATAATATGCATTCCTTTGAAAATCTTACATAAAATGCAACTACATTCATATGTAAAGAGAAGGGAAAAAGTAATAGATGCAAGAACAGTGGGTGAAGCTTTATTCTGCCTTCCTCTACTCCATATCCATCCTTTTGCACACACACAATCCAATTGGCATCATAACCACGAAATATGCAGGACGAAAATGGACTTCACAATAATAAAAAAAAAGTATATATTAAAAAAACCCACACACAAGAAAAAACTGCTAATTATTAAATAAGTCAGTCTTAGTCTGGTACATTACTTTTTATGGTATAGGCACATAAAATGGGTCAGTAGGTTTCACAGAGGGTGACTGGTAATATATGGCCCTTTATCTTTCATTTAAGTAGGGAGAAGTACTGATTTCACTGCAATACCAATGCTTCCCTTGAAAGTAAATACAACCCTAAATCCAACCATGACCCTTAATAGCCCATATTTATTTATTCTTAAATGTGCAATCAATTTTTGTATGGAAGCTATATCTACTGTTTAGCTAGAGAAGAGTCTAACAGAAAGAGCCTGGCAGTTTTAAAAATCTTTTTTAGTACTATCAATTTACTACCGAAATGCAAATGTTTATTATTATGTTGCTTATGGAGATTTAACATTTGTTTTGGGGGAAAGACCTCTGGTTAGAAGGCCGTAGGGCCAAAGTGTCACTTCCGCAATTACTTCAAACATGTGCACATCATGTTGTTAGATTTATTTTTTTTTTTAAGCTTATAATTTCCCAGAGGGAGTAATTTAAATCTGTGGCTCCTCGTCATACTCCTTTTTCTTTCCAGAATTCATTTTGGATCATAGGAAGATCCGCATGCACTGAGGAATCACACGGTTGATGAGATGTATCAGTCCAAAAAACATGTCTCAAAAGTGCTCCTCACACATCTCCGAACACTTTTAGGTCCTAAATCTTTTCCTCTATATTTTTAATTCAGCATTTAAATACACTGAGAAGATTTCTTTTAACATTTCTCGTGCAGCTCAGCTGGATCCTGCTGGTCCAGACCTGTTGTGAACAACATGCAATGCTCTGATCATGCCAAAAGTGAGGGAGTCCTAAAAAAACTGAAACCAAACCTGCCCCTAACTTTCCACATTTTATTAACCACAAAAATGGTCTGAAAATGAAGGGTGTACACTACTTCAAAGCATTTAAAAAAATGTTTAATATTTACACCTGTGAAAGACAGAAACGTAGGTGAATGAGAAAGAAACCAGCAGAAATAAATGTCACACATGCAAAAATAAAGGCAGCAAAGCCCTTGGAAAGCTAAAATCCCCCAAATTGTAGAGTGGTTGCTTGGGGCATCAACTTAAAAGTACAGGAAAGCTGGAGCAAAGGGAAGCTGGAGTGAAGGTTTTGACCCTCCTGGCTGCTGGGAGTTAACAGCAGGGTGCTATCAGGTGGCTTGTCCCCATGCTGGGGACAAGAGCAGTCACAAAGTATAAGCTCTCTGGGAAGTGCAGTGCTGAGTGTCAGGCTTTTTTTTTCACTGGGCAAGAAGAGACAGTGGAGTTTGTCCCTCCTGCCTGCCCTGAAGAAGTTTGAGCCTTTGGTTTCTCTCTCTGTAGTAAGTAAGAAGAATAAATGGATGCTAAGAGATGAAGTGCGCCAGCTGCCTTAAATGAAAAATAAAAAGAAGCTAATTTAAGTCCTTTTAAAATAACTTTTTATTTAAATAGCATTAAGTACCATTATTCATATTACACTAGAGATGCTAAGTACCCTCATATATAACTAACATCAGTCACCTAAGTAAATCCACAGATGCAAGAGATGCTTGTGCAAATCTTGTTCAGCTGAGGTCCAAAACATCAGGGAATTCTGCTTGGGCCTCTCAGACCTAGCACCCTTACTTCACAAATATCCTCAAAACTATTTTCATTGTCTTCTCAAATGCTATTCCGTAGTAAAGGAACTTGATGCTGTACAAGAATAAAAGTAAGAAAACCATGGAATAGCCATCTGAATTCCAAATAAAATTTGGAAGATGCAAAATTATATAAATATTTGGAAATTTGATTTTTTTTTCCCCCCAATTTCCTAGTCTATTCATTATATATCAGTAGTTGGAGTAATTCATAACCAAAAACTATGAAGTTTGACTTAGAGGTAAAATTTGAGGAAATTGAAAATGGACACAGTAAGAAACTGTCAGAAGTAGTTAAATTAGAAATTATCTACATTAAATTGTTGTCTCCTTCCTCACTATTCACCTCACAATCCTGTCACATTCTTTGGGGTGTTGAATATTTTGAACTATGCGGTGTAATGATAAGGGAGAAAACACACTTCTACTCTTCCTTACTCCTGCCTTAGCCCAGCAGCTCTTCTGTATTTTAACCGGTCACTTGTTTAGCAAATTGTTTCTCAGAGTGCTGCTGTTTGCAGAAGATGCCTTTATCTCTACAGTGGCATGTTTTGTAGAGCTTTGTTTCTCAGGACGAAATTTCCCCCGCCATTTCCTGTTTAGCTTGTTTTTAAATGCTTTAGTTGCCTCATGTTAAAAACCCAATATACTGAACCCTCAGAAGCCCCCAGATCGGTGGCCTGCCTATTGCACAGGCAATCTGAGGAATGAAGAAGGAGTGGGGATGCATGTGGGATGCCCCATAGCAACTATATAACAGGGGACAGTAGTGAAACAGGGAAGAAGGACTGGTAGAAAACCAAGAAAATGATGAGAGCGTAGATGGGAGATGAATGGGATAGGAAGAAGTCAAAGAAAGGCTAAGAGGAGAGCTAGCAGGACAAGTGAAGGTGGAGAGGAAAACAAAACAGAAGGTGAGGATATTAAAAGCAGGAAGAGAGATTAAGGAAATCCATCCTGTCAGAAACAGCACCTCTTATTAGGCAGACAGCAGGTGCTGCCTGAGGAGGAGCTGATTCATGCATCTGGAGAGCAGGAACCAAAACACCTCTACCTAGGAAAGGGAAATTAGAAATAAAAGATTCAAAGAAATGAAAGCTGGATTTCTGAATCCTTAAGAGAAATCTGACAGTTCACGTTCTGCATGATCTCATCTCCTGTGAGTCCTTCCTTCCCTCCTGACTTATTTTGCAAACATCTGCAGTCAGGACACCTTTGGGGCTCCTACTTCCCTTACAGAGGCTGCCTGCTTTGTGACCAGGCTGTGGGGTGTCTGGGTAGCCAAATTGTCCTCTGCAATTTGTCCTATCAAAGTACACTACCCCAGCATACCTTTTTTCAACCAACTTTGAGCACATCTCATGCACTTTCAATATTGCCACCACATCACAAGTAACTGGCGATGGATAAAATGATCTCTGACTGCAGCTACTTATTTCAAACCTCCTCTGGAAGTCATATTACAGATTATGTTTGATGAATTTCACTCAGCTGTGCTGTACCACTCATCCTGTCTGACAATACCTGCAGAATCTTTCAGGGAATCCATTCAGTTGCACTCCACACTTACATTTTTTCCCTACTGTAAGGATTGGTAGAACTTTCTATCAAAACTATCTAATTGTTTTCTTTGTGTAGAAAAACTAGCCAATAGTGATCTACTGAAGGGGAAATGGTTTTAAAAATCCTTACTAAGTATTGAAGGCTGTTTAAGGTGGGGGAGTTGAAAAGCTGAACCAAAAAAAAAAAAAAAATTTCTAAAAAAAAAGTTATCAATTCAAAGGCAACATCTTGATTCATAAAAACTAATCATAATCTGTTTCCACCAGAAATACCAGAATGTTTTCAATAAAACAAATCAATTTACTCTTTGCCAAAATTCTCGCTACTTTGACAATCCTTTACAAAGCAGCATCTTTTCCCCAGAGGAGGAGGTAAATAGAAGAGTTAGTGCAGAGTAAAAATTTATGGAGAAAAACTTGGGCAGAGGATTTTATTTTCACTAAATTCAGGTGGTAGCGAAGGCTCCATTTTTGGTTAGCGAGGTGTTTGCTGGCATGTTATTTTGAAAAATAGCACAGTAGGATGACTTCTTTAATAAGTGGGCATAAAAAACAGAGATTAGAAAGTCTCAGAGTGAGAGGCAAACCCCCTGTGTGATATCCAATGTCTTTGCCAAAGCAAGGAAGGTTTTTAATAAAGGTCGTGGAGAAATAATCTCCAAAGAAAGCAGTTTTTCTTCAGCCCTATATGTTTACCCTTTTATTTCACTGCTTTGCAGCGCAAGGCAGACCTCAACACACACACAAAAGGAAACAACAACCAAAGGGGAAAAAAAAAAAAAAAGAAGAAAAAAAAGAGCCTGAAATTTTAGTTACACCACATGTGGTTTTCATTTGTGAAAAATGAACAAGCTGTTTGTGGTTAAACTGTCTAATCTGCTGTTATCAATCTAGCGCTGCATTCAAGATTTACAGGATACATCAGCTTCTGTGCCACATTAGCTGTAAAAGGGAGAGGGGGTGGGAGGAAAAAGGAGGAGGAGAGAGTTTATCCTGAGGAATAATATTTCCAATGCAGCCACACTCACACTACATCTGGTTGTGCTGGTAGCGGCAGTTAAATTGAAATATTTCACAGCGTGTGTCAGAAACATGCAGAATGGTAATTATGACAGATCTGATTAAGCCTGAGTGCCACTCGCTCCCCGGCCAGCTCCGGTTGTGCAGGTGTGACCTTGTGCGTGCCTGCGTGTGTAAATAAAATTAATTACAAGCGAGAGGGCGAAGGCTCCGGTGACATCACAAAGCGGAGAAACTCCCAAGGGGGAGACCTAATGGAATATTTTCCCTCAGTCTAATAATACAGTTCATATTGACTTGAGGTAATTAGTGGGATCATTAAAGCAGTTTTCCCGGCGTATTTGGCTGCCTGATCAGATTAGTGAAAATGTTCTTCAGAACAAGCCCTGTGTGGTCTGCCAGGGAAGGAGGAAATAAAAAGCAACAAAGCATATTTTGGAATGATAAGCAGCGCTGGACTCCTCGCAGGGCACTTTGCAGGGCTGCTCATGGCAGCCTGGCTGCCCCGCTCTCTCAACCGTCTCCATGCTTTCATCCCACCCGCACATGGCCCCGCTTCATGGGATCCGAGACTTTTTTTAATTTGTGTTTCTCTATCCTTCTAAACTATCATTCTGTATCCCCCATTACTTAAAATCAGGTAAAAGCCCGGAGGAAGCACTAGCCTTAGACCAACTGCCTTAGGACAACTGGGGGAAGAAGGAGAATAAATACAAGATCGGCTCCCCCCAGCTCTCCTCAAAAAGCTGATAGGCCACAGTTAAAAGGATTGCAGGCGCCGGATTGAGAATTAGTAACATTTTCATTTCCTAATGAGCTTACCCCAGCAAAAAAAAAAAAAAAAAAAAAGGGGGGGGGAGAGGGGGTTGTGGAAAGGAGGGGGAAGGAAGAAGAAGAAAAAATAGAAAAAGTTTCACTCTAATATAAAGTCTTCCACGGTAGCAGAACACAGAGCTCTAATCAAGAAATGGACCATTTGTTTAAAAACAGTCTATTGAGCATGCTCTACCTTGCAAATGGAATATGCCAAGCTCTGTCACAGATGGCAAGCTTTGACAGTTCCCATCCGTAGCGTCGATACTCGACAGTTCAGCACAAGATCAGTGACATTCTGTCTCATTAGAGCCACGCTAATTATCACAGCTAGTTTCAGGGGAAACCATGTGTTGCAATGGTCAATTTGAAGGAGTCTGTGCATCAACAAACTGGTAATAAGGATCAGACACCTTATTATATGACAGCATGCTGCCTATGATCTGATTTACTGAATCAGAGGTACTGAGGCAACACTGAAGCCTGATGGGTTATGGAATCATGTGTACACAATGCATATCTGAAATGTGCTTTAAAAAGAAAAAGGAATTATATAGAAACAGCACAAATAATTTTTTTTTAAATTGGAAAGCTATAATAATGACATCTTTCATTTGTCATTAAGACATGAAGAGCTATTCAATATATCATCTACCCGCCTTATCTTTAATCAAATCAAATAAGATAAATAATTCAAAATGAAAACTGTAAAATTATGGATTATGCTAAATTATAATTCATTCTGTACTCTGACTTTTCAGTTGCAATAACATGTACCAAACATTCCTTATGTTGTGCCTTCTTGCTTCCTTAACAGAATTTTGTATTTTGTGAAGAGTTTTCTCTACTTGGCTCTCTTTTGTCATTTGTACATTTGATGACTTAAGCTTGCAGCTCTCCTTGCTTCTTCCCCATACACTGATCCTTCCACTGGGTCAAGCCACCAAACCCAGAACCTGGTTACCTGTGAACTGGGACTGCAACTTGCTTGGTGCCCAGCAGCCCCAGCCCCATGCCTGGCAGGGACACACTGTAAAAAGGAGGCTATAACAGTGCTAAGCATTAACTCCTAAATAGCACAGGGCAGGTATGTACTGCATTCCTCCGGGAAATCCCTCCTAAGGGCTCAAATACTTCCTGAAATTGCCACCACCTCCTCAACCTGCCCCAGGACACTCTCACCAGAGCTGTCTGACCTCACATATAGGGCATGTTCAGGAAGCTGCTTTTTCATACATGTGTCAACATATCCAATATTTGCCCTATTTGCAAAGGGCTGGCAGGCCCTGAGGAATGTTTTGAAGTGGTCAATATTTTCTTATGAGTGAAGTATTTTCCATGCTGAACCTTTTCTTCATTGGCTTCAACTCTATCAGAGTTTAATGCTTTTTTTTTTTTTCCCTGCATACAAATCTGTGTGGGCAATTGGACACGGATGTGAATCACCTCAGATGTTTTAAGGCAGTTTCTCTTGGGTGCACCACTCCTGACTCAAGAAGCCACTGTCTACTTTTTATGGGTGGGAACCCAAGACTCATTGAAGACAACCTGCTTAACCAAAGTCATCTCCATAAAATGGAGGCGACCAGGACTGATGCTGGTCCTACTCCACTTCTACCTGGATTGAGCAATAAGCCCGCTAACTGAAATACATTTTCCTATCATCTGAGAAAGAATTTTTTAAAAACATTCCTAAAAGAATTTCCTAAGGTTTTAGCCTTTATTTCTGAGAAGATATTATGTAAACAAAATTGATATAAGGGCAGAGGAAGAGCGTAGAGTGCTCTCCTTTTGTTGCTGCAATAGAAATCCAAAAACCTCCTTCCTCCTGACCTGGGTGAGGTAGAACACACTGACTCTGCCATATGATATTTTGTGAAAGAATCAAATCAGCTTTATCTGCCAAGTTTCACAGTTTCACTGAAAGACACACCGCTTTAATGGGGCCATTCTTGATCAAGCACAGGAGCCCATCTTGCCTTCTCGGTTCACACTCTTTTTCTCCTGTCCCTGCTGACACCCAATCCCATCCCAGCTCTTGCTGCTCATGACACGTCTTCAGCTGCCAGACTGATCACCACGGGGGTGAGGGGAAAACATTAAAGAAAATGAAAGGACTCAGCTATACGGGGGAGATAAAACAGAATTGCGGTGAAGGACTGAACTCCAGGCCAGGCCACCCCAGGACCACATGAGGTGCAGCCTCCTGAGGAGTAGCTTTGAGAATAAATGGAGACCCCTCCTAAAGCTACATTGTCACCAGAGATTTACTCCTGGTGATAAAAAGGTTTCTTTTCCCCCCTCTGAAAAATGGTTGAATAGATCATTACATATCTGTGGTAATGGCATGTTACATCTTTGTGCCAGATCCACAATGCCGTGCTTGTTCAGTGTGGGAAGCTGTTTAAAAATGACTTTCCTATTAGAGTATATAGCTTAGTCTCTAGATGGAAAAAGCCAGATCAAAGATGTAGCATTTATAAAACTGCTGGTTAAAAGATAAAAGTGAGATAACAGACATCAATTTTTCACTATAAATCTCTGGGTTTACTACAACATTAAAATTTCCAGCAAAAGCAGAGTTTTATATACCTGAACTCTAATGGCCTATTCTGAAAATATTTATGTCAGGAAAAGCACAGTATTTGCACACCAAAAGCAATTTTAGTGCCAGTGTTTAGCTTTCCCTTCTCATTTAACTCCTTCCAATCTACTCACAAGTGGGAGATGCTCTTCTCAATGCCTACTCTGTGCTCCCTCCCAGGCACAGCTTCAGAGGAGGGAATTCCAGGTGAATATTAAGGCCAGAAGAAAACACTACTCATAGAATTTCACCGCACAAAATAATTGTGTGATGGCTTAGGGTGGAGTCTATAGCATGTTCTAAACCACTGTACTTCCATGCTTTGCATGCAGAACTGCTCATTGCAAAGGGTATAACCGCCTAACAGAACTGAAAGCCAGGGAGAGAGGGATAGGAATTTAGGCAACATTGTGCAACAGCTTAAAAGTAACGGGTCAAAACTCTCTTTAATTATATAAGGATTCTGGAATTATGGCTAATAATCTATTGGTTCTATTTTGACATGAAAATCAGAACATGATCCTAGGAGTCCCAAGTGTCCCAGCTGCCAAAGGCTTCAACACACAGGCATTTTTATTCAGGGAGGACAGAGGGTGTGTGACACCTACTTGCACATCCACAGTAATCTTCAGCACTGCAGATGCAGAAGAGTACTGATTTTACCTATTTATTCTGCAATAAACTTATTTAGGAATAATAATGCAAACTAACAGCTATATACTACAGCACAGAGGACTCCCAGAGATGTGGAAGTTGGAATCACCTCAGTTTTTGCAAATTGCAATTTCCTAAGTTTAAGAAAGTTTTAGCAACATAAGCTGATTTTCACAAAAGTTTTGCTTTTTTTTCCCTACTTCACACTATCTTTTCAGGGTAAGCCATAGAAGTTACTTCTCAAAACACAGCAAACATACTGGAGCACTACAAGTCTCTACTTCCCTATCTCTCAAGGCTCCTAGGCTTGTGGGTTTTTGTTTTTTAGTTAGTTAGTTTGTTTGTTTTTATGGAATAGAATTAGATTTCAGCATCTGTCACCATCAAAAAACCCCCTCATCCCCGGCTCCCACATGAAAACATTGTAACCAATGCACAGCTACTGAACCATGATGCCTTAATGATCATTACACAAATCAACTTTTTTTATTTGAAGTAACGAAATTAAGATTGTGCTCTCAGAATTATTTGAATCAGACTGTTGGGTAATAAATTTAATAAAACCCCAATGTGATTAAATTCTAAAAGTAATGCATACTACACAAAATTTTGTGTGGATTCTTTTCATTTTGACTTATTCAGGTGTGCTGATTAAATTTTAGCAAACAATATTGTTAGCATTTGCCCTTCTTCCACTAGAAACCCCTATGAGTAGAGACAAAATGTGGTAAACATTTCAGTCTTTCATTTCTATATGTTTTTCTAAAACTCTCTTTTCAACATAACCTAACAAAAAATATGTAGGCCTACTATGCAGACCAAATGCAATAAAAACATAAGACTTCAAATATTGACACTAGATGTTTTGCTGATCACAATTCTAAAACCCCCCAAAAGATAATATGTATTTAAGTAATTTGAAATATTATCTTCCTCAGCTCCTTAGTATAAACATTGTAACTTTTAAGGAATGTATTTTGATTTTAACAGAATCTGGATAAGATAAGTTATTGATCCTGAAATATATAGGAATTTTTTAAATACAGATTGTGTGCATTGTTATATGGGAAAGGAATCCAACCAGGAGGAACCTCCTAGCTAAGTACCCAAACTGATTCAAATCCATTTTTTCAGGAGAGCCAAGTGGCAGTTTTTGAGTGAGTCGGCAGCAAACTACACTGTGAAACTGCAAGTATGCAAATCCTCACTCTTCTAGGGCAGAGCATGATCTCACTGATAGCACTGCAATCTCTTCCTGCTTCCATCATCCCATCTTTGTGCTACGACCTCTGATGCATCCAGGTCAAATATGAGGACCATGCGTAGCCCCCAGTGCACCAGGCAACTGTTGTCAAAGGCACTTACACAGCACAAGGGAGGATGCTTGATTTTTACCTCGGCACTACCTAAATAGAAACTTCTGTAGCACATCATTTAATAGCCCTTCTGTTCAAAGTGCTCTACTCAGCAGAACATTATCTGCAGTCTCCTGGCTCAGGCAAACCCAGCCACCTTGCAGATGCTAGTTGCTTAGTAAGACACCCAATCTAATACTGACAAAAACCAGTTTCTGGAAAAATAAAAATAAAAATAAAGCCCTCTAGCAAAGTTTTATCTTTATCTATCAGGACACTGTTTTCAGTCACGTACTCTTTTGTGCCATAACCCAAGAATTTAATCAAGTTAATCAAGTTTCTATATCCAAAGCAAGAGAAGAAGAATATTCATTTTTCATTGGTGAGGTTTAAAATGAAAAATTTTAACCAACACATAATTTTCTACTATGTGTTCTCCAGACTTTGCATTATAACTTGAAGTGATTATCCCAGGTTCTCCACTCTGGAGTGAGAAACCAATATCCTCAAATTAAAGAGAACAATGAACCATAAGATCCTCTTAAAGAATATGTTTGAACAAGTCTCTAGTTCATGCAAGAGAGACTTCTTTTCCCCTAGAAATATTTCTCTTTATTATTGACAAGCTTCAATGCAGATTTTTTCACATGACAGATTTCCTTTACTCTACATGGCTTTCCTACATTTGCTTTTTTTTATATTTTTTATAAATATTGATTGTCTGACTAGTACTCAACACTGTTAAGAGAAGATCAAACACATTCAGTTTACCTACGAGGTTACTTCTGTGAAGCAAGTATCTAGTAAAATGGCACTTCGGCTAAATACAGCCTTGAGATCTTGCTAAATAAATAAATTAACATTATTTTGCTTAAATACAGGAGAAAAACAATCTCTGAAAATAAAGACAATCCCCACAATGAATTGGAAAAGAACTGTTTTCTCTTGTTTGTTCAGTATACTCAGTAGCACAATTTGCACAAGATTCTAAGTTTTTGTACTAATGCTCTAAAAAAAACGCTACTTCATCCTTTGGAAGCTTTTGTTCTTCCAATGCTGATTTCAAAAGGGATTAACTGTTTCTTTTCACATCAGAATTGGAAGAGCTTTTCCAGCTAGAAATTTTAAGATTACATCCTTAAATAAATGCAGTAAGGCACAAACTCAGATCACAAGAACGTGGACCAACAGCTGAGATTTATACCTTAGTTTTGTGGAGAACAGCAAAGAGAAGGGAAAGGTGTAGAGAACGGACAGTTCTCCAGCCTCTGGTCTTGACATGTAAATAAAGACATCTGAGGAGCACACAGGTTGGGAGCTGCTGTAACATTCTATCATAATTAGAAACATTTTGAGAGCCCTGTAATTTCCAATCAAAATTACAGTAATTTCTGATATACAAGCCATGATTCATGACAGAAATTTTACATTCCATGGGAGATTATAGTGGCCTGATGTATGACACACTGAGTACAGCACTAACATAAACAATTCAGTTTAATGTTTAAACAGCACTTGGTGTTTAGAATCCCACAATAAAAGAAACATATTATTGTAGAAATTATCACTTTGACAGTGATTGAAGGGTAGGCAGGCATGTGGCCCATAAAGCTGTAATTTTTACAGTCCACAGCTTGAGTTTAATCATTTTGATATAACATTTCCAAACTATCCCTTTAAATGCTCCTTACAACATATAACTTAAGAGACAACAACCTTTCTGTACAGTTAAATGGAATAAATTCCAAAATGTGAACATCGTAAAAGTCAAAGGTCAAATAAAATTGAAGTCAACACTGAAATCCGGAAAGCACAAGAATGAAGGCACAATTAACTGATCGCTGACAGTTTACCCTGGGAGATGCTGTGTTTTCTACGAAGAAACTTTAGAAAAATACAGGATAAGTGACTGCTTGGACTTCGCAACTCATCTGACATGAAAATTTAACATTGCAAGCACTGGTGTTTTAACCATTTCTATCAAGTGTTGACATAGCAGTGGCTTTAGTTGCACCCATTTTTTCTATATGTTTTCTCAACTTGCATTTTGAGTACATTCTCAGTTACATTGATGCTTCTACATACTCCAGTGATGTTTCTCAGAAGACATGTCACTTATGATAATCACAGCAACAAGTGCTCACTGATTTCCCTCTCCTGCCACTCAACTTGACAGAAATACTTCAGTTAAAGAAAGCAGGATAGAAAACCACACAACAAAGCTTAAGACAGAATGTACAATAAGTGTATACGCACACACAGGTATCCATGCAGCCATCCTATTCCACAGAGACTATACAAGCTTTCTTAGATGTAACTGGTTTGACCGTAATGTGTTTTTTTTCAATACACAGACAGTTCTGTCCCACCTCTGGTGCACATCCTCAGAACTGGGTCTGCTTCATCAATCCCCATTTCTGACTCATTTGAGCAAAAATCAGAACTCTGGCATTCCTCATTACAGCACAGAGAATTGCAAAATACCAAAGCTCTAAGTCTGCTTTAGCACCACTATAGATGGATTGCACACAGCTTTTGTCTTGTCCACGTCAACTACGCGTTTATGAAACAAACTCTTTCAGAATTGCCTGACTACAGAATAAAAGGTACCCAGTCCCTGCCTGTGGACTTAGACAAGCTCCAAACTGTGGCACTATCCCATCAAGCTAACCCACAGCCAGTCACTAAAAATTACACAGAAACAGCTCAAAAACAAATGGGGAGAAAAGTAGGGCTGCTGCACCCAATGAACTTTACCTGGCTTTTGGTTGCTGCCACCTTTGCAAACAGTGCTTGAGACACCTTAGCTCTCTTCATTTCCTGCTGAATCTCATCATAAATGGAAGCATTAATGTTCATGGAATTATTTTCTGTTTTTCCATTCCTCTCTGTAGCAATAGTAGCAGTTTTGACCTGGAAAATATATGTTATAAGACAATTTTCATTATGGAATAGTCATTTTCCTCTCATTCCCTCTCTAAACAGAGCCCCTCACCATTTTTTTCCTTTTATTCCATACTGCTCTTACATTCTTTCAGTTTGTTGAAGACTTATCTCTGTAAGTTCTGACAACTGGGAAACGAGGAAATTCAGCATACTGTAACAGGTGAATGCATCTGAAATACTTACCATTAGCTGACCACTGTGAATTTCCATGTCATAAAAAAAAAATATATGCAAACCTGTCAAACAGTCTTGCAGAGACTTGTGAATCTTTATGAAATTTCTTTACTCCACACAAATTAAGCAAAAATTATAACTGTGGCACAAAATAATCTCTACTGAAATAACTAAAAGAAAAAAAAAAAAACAACACCTAAACAAATAAATAAATATTCACTGTTCACATCCAGTACACTCAATAGCATGGTAACATAGAAAATCTATTGCTTCAGATTTAACTTTTTAAAATATTGTCTGATTGGTTTAATTCCTACGCTGTTTCTTAAAAAAAAAAAAAAAAAAAAAAAAAAAAGGCAATAATTTAAGATTAATGCGTATTTCAATCACACATGAAATCAAAATAAGGCTTTCTTAAACCTCTTAATTCTTGATGCATCTCCCTTACATACTTCAGATGCATATTTTTTCAATTATTTCTTTAAGCCTGGCTTAAAGAAAAACACATGTAAATAAGACAGAATAACCACACTACCACCCCTTCTGTGTTTGTTGCATCTGCAGTTTATGTGCTATCAATTGAGAGGTACAAAAATCAGCAGGTTCTTTGAGAATGTCCTCAGAATATCCCTACAATATTCTCAACAGCTAAGGAAAGCACCTTTCTTTAGCAGCTCCTCCAGCACTTGCCTGAGATTAGTGGACCTTCAGAGGAAACGAAACGCTGGATTTCTGCCAAGAACCCTCAAGGTGATGATGCAAAATCAAACCTGCAGATTTCAGTTCAGACCTGCTGGTTCATACTGAAGTTGTTGGGACATGAATTAATTTAGCCATCCGGATGCTAGCTGTCTAGTTTAAGTTAGTCATCCAAGCTACCTTTAAGTTTAATGAACAGAGCCAGGCAGTTCCAGAGGGTGATTCAGCCTGCTCTCAAGGATGCATCTAAAACCAGTTTCACTATCACTTAAATCCAGTGTAAGTCAGCATCTTTCTGTGCTCTTAAGTCCCTTTGGGTTCAAAGGGAAATCATGACAACACGATAATTCATCTTCTAATCTCACTATATATGAGCTTTCATGTCACAGGTCTCACAACAAGAGAGGCAAAGAGTTTTGGATGAGGGACATATTTAGGAAAATCAACACTCCTAGAAAAGTCACGCTCAATTTAGCTTAACTATCCTCCATGGTACTTTTAAGATAAAATAATCTAGCCTAGAAACTGGGAGTGCATGCCACTTTTGCTGAGCCTGATTTGTCTAGCAGGTATTTACAGAGCTGTGCTAATGCATGACCATTACCAGCAAATGTGAAACCTCAGCAAGGACAAGGTGCATCCACCTGCCTCCTACTGGCAGGCATTGGCCTTTCTGGTGTCTGAAATCAGGAGTCCTTAATCAGAAGGAAAACGGAGAAAAAAATCCCTGATTTCAGCAGAGTTTATCAAATGTCATGCTTCCATCTGCAAAAAACTGGCACCTGGAGAGTGAGGTATTCCTTTTTCTGTATTGTGGCATTTTATGCGTGATGCCGCAACAGAGGATGGCCAAGCCTGGCTCGGTGGCTGCTCAAAAATGTCTGAGGAGCCAGGCAACAGGCAGCATGAGAAGCAGTGCCATTAATCTCCTCTTCTTCACACTTTAGGGTGGGGAAATACATGCCTCATGCTGAGCAAATTAGCAAGAGCAGGTTCATCTTCTGAATACCATGCAGTGATACAATTTGAAAATTACAAAATCTGTGGCAATTTTGTAATCTTTAAATGAAAAGGACTCACTAAAAGATAACTGATGACCAATAGGAACATGAAGTTTACTACTGGAGACAGTAGTCACTGTGAACATGTAAAAATCATGCTAAGTTAATTAGAAAACTAAAAGTGATGGCTTTGTTAACTCATCTTCTTGGACCAGCAATTTAAGTTTTGGTGAAGTTATCCTTCCAAAAGAAATACTTGTAACTAATCTTGTAAGGTCCTCAGGGAAAGATAAGAGGATGAAAAGTACTGTCCTAGGATGTATAATGCCATGGCATATTTTGGGAAGAAAGCTCTTTGCTCTTGTGATCCTAATCAAAATGTCTTTTCTGTAAGCATGTTGGCTTTTTGATTACCACTCAGCTTCAAAAGACAGCTTCATGTTGTAGTAGTACTTCATACAACGCTGAAATGAGCTGTAGAGTGAACAGCCAGATCGTTAAAAACCAGAACTCATACACCTCATTGGAGACAATTTATATCGTGACTCTTAGTCTACACTTTTCCATGTGCAATTTAGTATGGATATGCTTTTAACCTAAGAGAACTATTGAAAATCCTCATTCTGGTTGACAAATCACATCTATTTTTACACAAGACAATAAACTCAATAGCATCTAATGTGTCACTGAAGTTAAAAAAAAAAAAAAAAAAGGAAAAGGCTCATATTGCCCTATTGCCTTTTGCTGATATTGAATTGGAAAATGAACAACAGAAAACACTAATATCTGCATCAAAATGCCATATTAGCCCACATATCTTCAGGAGAATGAAAGTCTTAAATTTATAAAATGGTAGGCCTGGGGATTATCGAGAGTTGTATTTCACAGCCATATTCCTTCCCTCTCTACTTTACATCACTGGCCAAGTATAAAAATTCTTCCCCTGCTTCTTAACAGTTTCTCTTTAAAGATCAGGTATAGACTGCGGCTGGACTAGATGGACCATTGGTCTGCTCTGGTCTGATGAATTCCATGCAATAATGCTAATTAACCTCTTGGAGAATATCCATACATAAAACTGTTTCATAATTTATACATAGCAAGCATCTAGCCTGCTGTGTTGAATTTAGAATTGAGTTCAAGCTAGAGGCTGTTTGAAGCTGACTTGAAAAAACACCCTCCTGCTCAATAAATAAATAAATAAATAAATAAAAATTTTTAAAAAAAGGAAAGAAAAGAGAGAAAGAAACACTGAGAAAAACACTGAGAAACAAAAAGCCCTCTACATGCAACCTTAGGACTTGGGAGGAGAGATAGAAAAAGTATTCATTTTGGATAGAAAAACAACAAAGCATAATCTCCCATCTTATCTATGCTTAAACACAACCTCTCACTCCACCCACACATATATAGCCACATTTTCTGTTTAGGAAACAAATCATAAATTAACTATTTTTTTTTTTTATAGTAATCAAATTTTGCAAATACTAACTGAACAAGGGAGCATTATTTTATAAGCGTAACATTCTGAGAATCAGAAACTCAGTTGGCCATCTCCCTATCATCAATCAATTTAGTCATTTAGAAATACCTGGAAAAAAAATAACACATCCGTCCCCTCCTGGTCTGCCTAGACAGATATCTTCTCATCAAACAAAGCCAAGTACAGTGGCAAAAAATTCAGTATTCATTTGATTTTCCTAAACAAAGTAGAGGCTATTGTAGAAGGAATAACCAATCTGAAATGGTTTTCACAAATATGGAAGTTCATTTCTTCCTCATCAAAACTGAAACAAAAAAAAATCTTTTACAACACATTCTCATAAGTACTGTTTTAGCTTGGGAACAAAAATCTTCTTTAATCCTGGTTTAGCTTTTAATATTACATCGTACATTAAAATTCATAAAGTAGTTCATTCCAGGCAAAACAAACTACTTTTCAGTTCTACTCTGCAAATAGCACAGGAGGTACAATAAATGCTGTTGCTTTCAGAACAGCTTTTATCAGGACAAGGTTTACTACTCCATTATTACTGCGGCGCCTGGAAGTGCAGTTATAGTTAAGTGTCAGTGTTTCCATTAACTCTCCTCTATGGTGGTTTTCACGGGGGAAGGAGAGGGTTGCATTTATTATTTTGTTCATTTTGAGTTTCATTAAAGTGCAACTTGGCACAAGGACTACCAAACTAAGTCTCAAATTTAAAAATTAAAATTTTGCTGGTGGTGATGGATTATGTGTGAACTCCAGGGCTCTAACATGAAATTGCATGAAGCAAGCATTATCTGCAGTTCCTGGAAATACAAGTGTGCAAGTTCATTGGTCTTCAAGCCCCAATAAAGCAGTGTCCTCCTCAGTACCAGTCATTAAGAATGACATCCTTTCTCTGGGATGCAATCTGAAACTGCTTTATCATGAAAAAACTCTAATGTATATTTGTGGTCGGAAACCAGGAGAATATGAAAATCAAAATATTTTTTAAACTGAGCAGCCAAAACTGTAACTCATGCAAGATTTGTGGATATTTTTTAAAAAGTTGGCTTGTTAAAATTGTATTCTGCTCTTGACTTTATACATATTCTGTTTTTACCCAGGGTCATGACGGACCTCAAGAGTCAGCACAATTTTTCTTTAGGCAATATGGGTGGGGAAAATAGATTCTTCCTCAGCACTTCTGAAACTGAGATCACTTGTTCTGAGAAAGAAGTGTGCATAACTGTAGGATGGCTATCAGCATATACAAGAAAACAAATCTGTAACTTGGTCACCTGTCTCCATCCTTTCTCCAGGTTGAGGAGGAAGAAGAATCTGCTAGTATGCTAGGAGCCATCCCTAGCATCAACCTGGGGAACTCTATTCAACCTGAACACAGGTGTTGAAGAGGGGGAAAAGTGTACGAATAAAGAAATAAAAAAAAAAGAAAGGATTTTTTTTGGGGGGGGATGACTGGGGGCTGGAGAGATTGAATTAGATCGCCCTGCAGTACCTACCTGATGGAGATGCGAATGTTTATACTTTTCACTGCCCCGGGAAAGAGCCTGAGAGACAAGATTCTGCCCCAGGAGGTGGTAAGGTGAATAACATTCAAGGGAAAATTGTGCGCTCTGTCTCTTTGTACTCAGCCCATCAGCGAGTAAGACAGTAACAGATGTAACAACTTGACCAGCTCAGAGGGCTAAACACAATTCTGAAAGCTCACGCATTAGAGGCTAATGATTTCAATTAAAAAAAAATTAGTAAGATTTTGCTGTTTTGTTTAAGTCAGGGAGAAAGGGAAAAGTAAAGGGGACAAAGAGCTTCTTAAAGGATTTCCAAAAAGAATTGGAAACAATCCAGATACATTAGCTCAAGTAGCAACTAGTAAGAATGCTGTAAAAATGAGATAAATTCAGTGCTGTTCCTTCTAACTCAGCCACCAGGGTTTCTGCTTGGTGAGTTCCTGCTATCCTATCAGACCTCCAAGGTCACGCTTTCTGTTTTTGCATGTAACAGTATGTAAAATTCACGCAGAACAAGCCCAGCTGCTAAATGGTTAAATCTGCTCTACTGTCTGGCCACCAGTTGGCAACACAAAAATGCAAAATAGATTCTTTTCAGGATGTTTATTTTCACATCCTTCCGAAACTGATAACTTGCAATTGCAAAATAAACCTTCATGTGTGGCATATTAGCTTCCATTTTTCATGGTTTCATAGTTTAATTGTTTCAAATGTTACACTGGTCTAAAGACTTAATATTAAATATGCTGGCTGTTGCCTAAATTCTGTTGTCAGGATAAATGGTCTGTTTTGTCTTTCAACAGCTATCCAAGTAGTTCACAGCTAAGCTAGAAAAATATTATGCTGCATTTCTATGCAGTGAATGTTAAATAATTGCTCATAACAATTTTAGTAATAATCATGTTGGTAGTTTTATTTCCTTAATATCAAATGCTCAATAAACTGTGATCAGTTTTCTTGGGGTGGGGTGGAGGTAAGCAGCAATCAGAGAACTAGCTTGCATTAATGATTTTGCAGAATCCTGACTACTGTTTATTTCTGCTACACTTTGTAAAATTATATTTTCTAGGGCAATTATTAGAATAATTTCATTATTACTTCTAGCATTAAGTTTTGTACTTACTCTACTAAAATGGATATTTAAATATTCAAGTCCAGGGTTCAAAACACTTTGTAGCAGCTGGCAAGTACTACATGTGTTTATAAGTGGATAATTCTGGCAACATGTTAAAAGTTGTGCAGCACCCAGACTTTAATGTTTCCACATCCCTCATCCGCCTAGGAGATAAAGTGCTCACATTTTGTTGAATGACAAAAATACAATACAGTAGTTAGAAAAATGCTTGTTTTGTTCTATACTTCTCAAGTATTAGTGTATAAGGATTCCTTGTTAACCTGTTTTCCTTTTAAAAAGGATCCAAACAAAACTGTATGCTGTTTCTACTTTTAACTGTCATGATCAGACTAACAATACTCCTGAACGCCACTAAAAAAAATGGCATGCAAATGTAAACAAGTACACAGTAAAAAAAAAAAAAAAAAAAAAAGGACTTACTCTATGTTTTGTCAGTAAAAAGTACAACCAACCATAAGTCTCTCTTTCAGGCTGCAAATTTGCAAATTTATACAATTTAAAGTGTGAATTAAAACCAATACAAGGACTACCTCTGACTCGACATCCTTCTGGAAGGTCCTGCAATTAACTCTGTTGTTTAGCTGTGAAATTGCCCAAGACCACTTGAGACAGAGTGAGACATTACCTTGGTAGAAAGAGATAAGTTAAGAAGGAGGGTTAGCCTTTGCTCTGAATTACCTGGGCTGTGGGAGTATGTACAGATATTAATCCAAACTCGAAAGTTGTTTTGAACACAGTTACCTATATTTAACTATTTCCTGCTAAAGCACTGCTATGTAAATAGACTCTCCTACTTTATCTTGAAGAGTATCTTTAGTGGATTTTACAGATTAAACTCAGTTAATGATAGCAAAACTAGACCATTAGCACAGCCTGTTCTTTCTGCTAATATTTTTTCTTTTCTTGTGAAAAGCACTATAGCAGGTCAGAACGGATCTTCTATCCTCCCTTCTCCTATGTCCTCATTATTTATTACTTTAGCATGATCCCTGGCATCCATTAGGAATCAGGTAAATAATTTGTAGGAATTTTTAGCATTCAGAATAAATATAGAATATAGTTGTAGGCATATGTTTGAGCCTGTTTAGTTAAAAAATGTTCTGTGTTTATACACTCAAACATCACAAAACTTCCAAAATTCTCAAGCCTTGCTTTGTATGGCAAACCTAACAAAGCATCATTCCCACATATCTCTAGATCAGTCTGTTTTGTCCTTGTAAAGGTACAACCTTTAGCTAAAGCAATGCCAGGTGTTTCAGAAAAGGTACTTTTTTTTTTTTCTTTTTTTTTGAGTGCTTCACAACTGCATTTCTCTATTTCTCATGCCCCCTAAAACCAGCATCAAGAGTTTCCTTGACAGACACAAGGACTGCACCACTGAATTTATGCATCTAATTCTGTCAGACTTCCTTATTTTGGTAGAATTAAAGAAGTCGCACCAGATTTTACAGAAATCAATAGGAGTTTCATTTGAACTCAAACTAAATGAAGTGATTGTGCACATACGCCAAACTTTCAGAGCAATGGATCATGCAAGACTGTTTTGTTACCCAGTTGTCAACAGCTTGACCTGATAAAGGTGCCCCCAGCATTTTGGGAGGGAGTCTTATCTCCTAGACATTTGGTTCAACCTATTTGTTTTCTGGAATATAATTCTAAAGGTAATACAATAAGCTCATACTTCTGCTTTCATTCCCACTCAGTTTAGTAGTTCAAATCCTTCAAAATCCCTGTTTAAAACTCCAACATTAAAACAACACCTGAGAATTACAGGGAAAAAAAATAAAGATAACAAAAGACAGTGTGATCTTAGACCAAATAAAGCTTGTGTCTCAATAGAAAGAGTAAAAAACTCTGTGGGGGCCATAATGGATAGAGTTTATCTTAAAACTAGAAAATAGCTAGTAATGAACTGCTGCTATCATCCATTACATTTCTTAAATTTAATTTGTGACATGCACTGCAAATAATGATTCTGTGAGCGTTTAAAGAACACGACTGCAAAATCTTTCCTCTTTTGAAGAAAGGCATCACCCAGCAGGACATGAAGAAAGCACAACAAGCAAATCCAAAAGACAGAGAGAGCAGTTTACTTGTGGAGGCCGGCTGGGCGGTGTGCTTATGAGAGGTGCGGGACCCATGGCAGAGGCTGCATTCAAGCTCCTTTCCCTTTCATCCTGGTAAATTCGATCTCGTTCAGCTTCTGGCAGCTGCAAGAAGTTCTGCATAGCCCGAAGGTTTACAAGCAAGGACTGCGAGGCAGTCTTGGGATCCTCTTCCTTTCGGAGGATTTCTGAGAGCAAGCCCTGTAGGGAGGGGGAAGAGAAAAAACGCTGGACAGTTAGCCTGGTACAATCGTCCCCTGCACAGCCGCTGCTCATCAGTCCTCCTTCCACTGGGCTTGGAACAAGAACAGCCAAACCGACTATTAGCTCCACACAGGAATATATTAATGGCAATTTAGGTAACAGAGAAGAGAGCCTCAATTGTGCTCTTAATTTTATTAAGCATCTGTTTTACATACAACACAAACTGAATCTGCCTAATGGGTCTCCTTCCTTTTACTGGCTTAACTTGCCATGAAATCTTTCACAGTTGCCAGACAATCACAAGAAGTTAAGAGTAAATGAAACACACACAGTCCAGAGGCATGATGAGGTTCTCAGGCTTCCCAGACAAAGCACACAGCAAACCTCAAGAAATAGCTTTCCTTGTTACTAGCAGCTTAAACAGAAACTTTGAAAGAAGTGATATCTTACACCTAATTTGAAATAATAAACTCATAATGTTAAGTACTTCTTAATGGATCCAGATCCATATTTTTAATAAGGCAGTACTTAGATGTGAAATCTTTATATTGGAGTTTAATAACAGGTGACAAAACTGACCACTGGCCTCTGAAGGAATGCTCCCTCTGCTTTGTCAAGGAAAAAGAGAGGTTTGTCCCTCTCCTCCCACTGTCTCCATTCCCCCATCAGAACTACTCTAATTCTTACCCAGTCCATCGCCTGGACTTCGCGTGGGCATGTGGTATGTAGGTCCCTCATCCAGTCCTTTTACTAGCGTTGTCCTTGTCAGAGTCCAACAAGGATACACCAAAGAGAGCATTAAGAATGAAAGAAAGCCAGCACCCAGGGCACATGCAGCAGGCTGCAGATGACAGCATGCTGCCATCTCATACAAATCACGCCAGGTTCCCTACATAATCACTACATCTCATGTCTCAGCAATGGAGCAGGTCTGGGAGACCTAATTACTCTAATAGATGAAATATTTATGAACCTTTGAGTGCAACTAGAAGTTTAACATCAACAGGTTCTTAAAGTCTCCCCCCTGCCAAGTTCTCCTTTTAAAGACATCAGGCGTACAAAATGCTCTACTGTCTTGAAGTAACAAGATTTGCAGTAAGAAAACCGTTAATTTTTGCAAAAGCAAACACTAGTTTCTTTTGAAAATAAATGCTATTACCATGCTGGGACAAGGAGAGGCTTCTACTGTGAGTGTAACAAGGGAACATGAATGCGGTATTAAAGAACACAACCTAATGTTCCTTTTCCTAAAGAGACGTTGCATATAAGGAGATGGAGAGCGTTCTGCTTTAATTCGGAAGAAGCGGTAAGACTAAGAGAAGCAATTCTGACTGAAGATATCCATTCCTACAGAAAACTATGGCCCAAACATCAGCTCCTGCCTTCTCTTAGGAGTTCTTATGCTCACAGCACCTAGGGAAGCTGCCATTTATCCCAAAAAGTCCTTTCTTATCAGGCAAAAGCCCCATATGGAGGTGCTGCTGTAAATCCAGTGCTCCCAGGCAGCCATGCTCAGGCAGCTCAGCACCCATCCAGCACAATTCTGAGCTCTGCATTTCCACATCACTCTTCTGCGTCCCAAAGCAATAGGATGGAGGTGTTAAACACAATGTTGGGGCCAGCCTGGTCCTCAAGACTCCATATGGGTCTGCACAAACAGAAGGAAGGTGGGATGGAAAACACAAACTGCCTTCCCAGCACTGAGCCTGGAAAATAATTTAGAGGAAGATTTAAAAAAAAATAAAAATCTGGTGAATGCTTTCTTACCACTATTCTTCATCCCTCCTCTTTTCTGGTGTCCAGGCAGAAACTATTTAAGAGGTAAATAAATGAGTTACAGACAAAAGCATCATTTGGGATAAAACTTATACTAAGTTTGAAAATTTTCTTAGTGATCAATCTCAACAATAAACTTATTACAAAATGTGGAAGTTAAATTCTCATCTGCATGGTTTATGTATATCTAAGTACTCAAAACACTGTTGTCACTGTTTGTTAGTGGTAGGGTTACACTACCGATCCTCCAATGAGCATCAGAAATGATTCTGTGCCACTGGAGAGAAGACAAAGCTGTCTGGAGAGCACAAGATGTATGACTGAGGTGTAAATTGCGTGATTTCTGACTGCTACTGTGCTGAGAACAAGTGCTGCAGGATTAAAATGAAGAAAGAAAAGCTAAACTCAAGCGGACTGATCCTGCACTGGCAGAATCTCCTGCACTGGCAGGAGAGAACCAACAGTCAACCACAGAAAATGTCCTTGAAAAATACTTTAGCACATACTAGAAAAGAGTTACTGGAATAGGTCTTCACCACATAGTAGGCAGTTAAAGAAAAAAAAAAAAAAAGCAGAAAGCTTTTTTTTTTTTAATAACTTTTTACTCTGTAATGAAATAAACAAAGCAAGTTTTCCTGTTTTTGTTTTGCTTTCAGTTTTTCCTGCATTTGTCATTATAACAATATCTGCAAGATATCTCTTGATGATTAGAAATGGCATTAAGTCCTCATTCCCCTCTCTTTTCCCTGCCACTGGCGTGAGTCTTTGCATGAGTTGGGAGCACAGCAGAGGACACAGATGTGGAGAGAAGATTGGAGATAACAGCATGGGGAGAAGGAGTAAGGAGATGTTTGCTTTGAACCTAAAAGTCAGAATATCCATGCAAATAAAAGAAGATAACAGTGTAGTACAAGGATGTGGGAATGTCTTACAATACAGTATACCTTCTCCAAATATTACTTTGTTCCTACTGCTTCAACTTTTCGAGCACCAAAATTCAGCTAGAGAAAGTTAGACAAAAAGCAAAATGGAAAGATCCTAGAACGAATACCCTCATATCTTGCCATCCATTCTACAAGGCTTGAAATAGTTTGCTACGCTGCAAGTCTTGGTGTCATCTCCTGATACTGAACCTCAAGTTGCATAATAGGCCAATGCTACTTGGCCCAGAGGTTAGAGGAAAAGTCAGAGGCAGAGTCCTCTTCACTCTTCCTCCCTGTTATTCTTTCACACTGGAAATGTATTTTCTTAAGATGCTACCAGGAGCCATTGAAAAAAGAAAGTTTACACGTTATCACAAGTATAATTCATTACTAATTGCACAAAAATGTTCAATAAATATTATCAGTGCTTTCAAAAGCTAATTATGAATTCTTTAAAAGTGGAGATAAACGAAAGTGTCTGCCAATATGAACAAAAACACTGCCTGTCTGGCCCCCAGTTTGTCTCCACTTTGAACATAATCACTGATTCAAATAGATTTTATCAGCCTCGTAGAACTTCAAAGCTCCAGAAGAAAAATGCAATTTGCCAAAATCCTCCCCAAAATATGTAGAACATCCTCGAACGCTATCTGCCTTCATTGCAGGGTGCTTAAGACCCATGTCCAGGTGGAGGATTATTTGCAGGCTCCACCCACAAGCCTGGATCTTTGCCAAATAAGTTATAAGCAGACACATTTATCTATGTCGCTTAGTAGCAAGAGGAGAGCTGTCATGATAGTGTAATAGCACCTTTTTACCTTTTATTCAATAGTGATATGGATAGTGTGCTTTTTCTTAAATTACAGTACGAAGAATTATATGAATACAGTGGCAATTTCTGTTATACTTAAGCAGGCAAATTTCTCTCTACCACATAATTTACAGAACTCAAATTCAATAAAACATTACATGATGGTCCATTACTGTTATCAATTTTGAATAATCCATCTTCATTTTTCATTTTACTGGAAAATAAAGTGTGCCAAAGAGAAAGTGGAGGAAAAAAAAGTGCCTGAGAAGGTGGTTGGTGTAAACTTAAATGTTGTTTTAAAATTACATGGAGCCACTTACTGCATCCAAGTGTTCTCCCTTGAAATAGCTGTTGCCCAGAATTAGTATGGGCACAGTTTTAAATACACAGAAGTTTTTACATAGGAAAAGAGGTATTATCTATTAACAAAATGCAATATATTCCTGGCAGCTAATATTTTAAACAAGTATGGGGGTGAAGGAAAAAGGAGGAGGAGAGAAAGGTATCTGGCAGAAACACTGAGAAGTACTCAAAAAACCTTGAGATGAAAAACTGTCACTTGTGGGAAGAGGAAAAATTACAATAGTCAGACATGGCAAAAGTGGCAGAAAACACTCCTCCACTTTTCACCAAGCTGGAGATGGAGGTCACTCACCTCTGTACAGCAGAACCTGAGCTCATGCAGAAAATGTTATGGTTGAAAGCGTACACAAACAAAGACAGGCAACTCAGAGTTACAGTTCCAACCACAACCATGACTAACAGCTCCTCACTGGCACAGCACGGAGATGTCACCTTGCTGTGCACCAGTTTAAGTTATGCCTCCAAGTCAAATGCCACACACACTGGTGGGAACCAAGGCTTTTCACTCCCTGGCTCATGTTTGAATTTACAAATGCACTGGAGATATGGGAGAGGAGTTTACTTGTACGAAATTCTGGAGGTGGTTTGGAGGAACAAATGTTGATGTTCTTCTCTAGCTCTTGTAAGAAGACTCAAGCATAGTGAAGAGCCTCCAGTTTAATGGAAACCATGTAGAGGCAGTCTGAGCCAGTGTTCTGCATGGAGGCTGGCACACAGCACTACCTCTTGATGCCTCCTGCCAAGTCCCACCTGGACCAGCAGGCTGACTACAAATGCCAGTTCTGCCAGCAAAGAGCCTGGGAAAAAGCTGAACCATGCAGTGCATTGCCATCGCCATGGAAATATACTAAAACTTACTAAATTCTGATGAATGTTAACTGAAATATAATTTACTGAAACTGATTGAATTTGCAGCTCTGTTTACCAAAATCACCCTCGCAAATTGAGAGACCGGTGAACACATTTGGTAACCAAGGTTAAATCAAAACTTGGGTCTGCCTGCACAGATCCTGACTCAACAAACTTTTCCATAGTGTACTACAAAGGGGCACTAACAGGATTCAGTCTGTTTCTTTGCAATCAGTGAGCCGGAATAGCAACTGCTGAAGGACAAATAAAACTTCAGAGCCCACTTTGCACTGAAGCCTTCCTAGTAGGACTGCTGTGGGATTTCCTGCAGGGAGAGGTGCTCCAGCCTCCAAAGCTACTTCTGCTCCCTACAGTTGTGCCATTGTGCATGTATGGTGCTTGCAAGTCACAGCTTTCTGGACTTCCCTTTCATTAAGCTTGCAAGGAACATTCCTGAGAACTGCACAGTTTTGAAACTTCCATGTTGAAAGTAAGGGCAGGGGGAAAATTATCCAAGAAGAGATTAAGAACGCCCTTTCAATTTTCTTAGGTGTGGCTGAGCTTTTTTCACCATATAAATAGATGATCATCAAAAAACAATCTAGTCCTCAGAGGTAATTTAATCTAATTCTTTCCTTTAGGCTGGGCACAAGCAGAAATATTTCTAGGTAACATTTTCCTCCATAAATAAAAAAATCTGGAAAATGTTGGCCAAATGTTGAATTACGATGCTAAGCTGGTAGAACTCCCTCCCCCTCCATGACTCCAAAAATCAGAATTTTTGTAGTTGTACTGTCAAGCACAAGTGTGTAAAACAAGCGGTACACCAGCATCTTCAGCCAATTCAAATGAAGTCCATTTTTAATGCTAAAACACTAAGCTAATTTACTCTGAGTTTATAATTGACTTCCTTCAGTAGCTTTTACACTGAAAGCAAACCTTTCTACTCACTTGAGAACATATCTAGACATCAGTTTTTTTACTTCTTTTGTTTGTGCAGAAATCCTAAGGCCTTCAACAACCAACGATACAGGTCCTGGACATGGCTCAAATATGCTTATGGCAATATAAAAAACATCAGTGATATTTTGAGTTAGCTTTTTCTCTCAGAATACAGATTAATTTAAACATGAATTTTCACTTGCTCTAGCAAAAAAAAAAAAAAAGAAAAAAGAAAAAAAAAGTCAGAAGATATTATATCAATATTAGAAAAATAACTTCTAAATAGCAGGAGTTAATAAATGCTGCCTAAATTTTACTTAAATGTAATGAATCCTTGAATAAAGTGTGACAAATTCTGAAGCACAACAACCAGAACAAATTTAAGTGTTTTTATGTAAAAAACTCAGGTACATATACCTGTACTTACACAACTGTTACTAAAAGTACAATGACAACTTTCAGTTTTGCAAAGATGAAATGTGCCCATAGCAAACTCCTCTGTGTTTCAGTGAGGCTTCACTCATGAAAAGTATAACTTATTTCTTCACAATACTGAGGCCAGTGTTGCCTTGGCTCCTAGTATTTTTCCTTTCTATTCTCTTGGTTGGCCACAATAAATAGTAAATAGTACAGATAGTTACATAGCTAGCTGCAAATACTAATTTGATTAGCTAACACAATTTGTAGGATATGGGGATACTACTCTGTGTTCTTTCAAGTTTATTTGGTTGAATATTGCCAAAATATATTACATATATATATATTTCATATCTTTTGTTCTTTTCACTGGATTTTTTTTCAACGTTCATGTTTGAATTTCCTCCTAGTTTTTGGTCACTGAGTATATTTTTACCAAGCTGCCTAACTACAATGCCTGTGGAAAAATAAAACTTTAAGAAAATGTTGTTACTAAGAATAACATTGTTAGTAAGAAAAATGTCTAATAATTGGAAATCAGTATTTTCACTAGAAATCTGGCTCTACTGCTGCATTCCTCCCATCTCTAGAGCATCTTTGTAAGGCATGTCATATAAATTCAAGGTCCAGTCAGAACCAATTGTTCTTGTACTTTAGATAACAACTACTGTTTATGAATGATAAACCAAAAACAGTATGAAAAATGAGCTGACAAAAACTGAACAAATGGCTTTGGAAGGGAGAGTTGGGATGAAATAAACTGCTTTTAGGCAAGTCTGAGAAAGTAAACAATAAATTATTTATTTTCCCAATTATTTGCTCGGCTTTTTGCTCAAGTAAGATGGCAGCTGCAAGCTGCAGTAACCTGAAACAACCATTAGTATTTCAATACGTTGCAGTATCAATAGATAAAATATTATATGCTGCACTAAAGAAATCTCTGTTACTTATTATTAGATACAATAACTGACGCTGCCTGAACCCAACCTAGATAAGTTGCACGAGTTCATGTATTCCATGAAATCCGGTCCTGAAAACCTCCTCTGTAGTTAAGAGGAAAGATACATGGACACACACAGCCCTATACATAATTCACCCTATGACTGCATTTCTTTTAGCTGAAGGAGGATGTAAAAAAAATTGAGGCA
The DNA here is from genome assembly GCF_905368555.1 of Meleagris gallopavo. Classification (NCBI taxonomy): domain Eukaryota; kingdom Metazoa; phylum Chordata; class Aves; order Galliformes; family Phasianidae; genus Meleagris; species Meleagris gallopavo. The sequence continues at coordinate 34,747,827 of NC_139409.1, forward strand.
ATAATCTTTCTCAAAATGATTACAAATGACATGCTGATTCAAATCTGGTACTAGTGCACATGAAACAGTTTTTATTCTCCAAGTGAGAAAGATCAACATTTCAAAAGAATCGCAAATTATATATTTTTAATATACTTAATAATGAGCAAATGCTCAAGCCCTAAGTTTAAAAATGTGGAATCCAAAGCAATCTTATGTACATTTAGACAAATATATATTTCCTATAAAGAAGTTCTATTTTATTTTCTGTTAATAAACAGACTTTAAAAAATTTAAGATCTTATTGCTCTGAGTATACTGACATTTCTTCCATAACTTCTGCTTGATTAAATTCCACGCAACATGGCATTAAGTTAAATTCATAGAGTAGAATAAATTATAACAGGGTTAGCTTCTAAAACAGGTGTAAAAAATAACACATTTTAGTGTTGCTTATCAGCTTTGCTAGGGCTAATTTTTTCTGCACTGATGAGCTGAAGTATATGCTCTGACGTGGACATTGGCAATCTCAGAAACTACAAACTGCAAAAACACATGAAAGAGCAGAGGACCTAAAAATAAAGCTTTTATTTTTTTTAATTAAGTCTTTTCAGAAAGTTCCTAAGAGTCAAATTACGAAGACTTTCACCAAAAAATGACAGAAATAAATGCAAACAAGAATGAAAGACTATCTCAGGGAGATACCTGGGAGAGAAGATAGGTGCATGCATGTGGTCAGTACAGGCATACCTTCACCACACAAAGGCAATCTGTTGGGTGACTTTGTGTATGGTTCTGCAAATAACTGTTCATTTCCTTTCCAGGGAAGATGGAGAGGAACCAAGACGTCTCTAAGAACAGTGTGTATTCCCACAGCTTGTATTTCCACAAGCCTACCACCCTGGATTTCTGTACTATATCAAAACGGACATTGGTCCTGCAAGGAAGTGTGGTTCCTTGACAGGAGCTAAATGGCAAAACAGAAGTAAGGACAGACATTTAAAAGGTGATAATTACTAAATATATGAATTAATAAGGAGAGAAAGAGAGGGAGAGAAGAAAAGAAGGGTACTCCTAGATTCAAAAGAATAAGAAAAAAAGATACTGACCTGAGTTCGGTTAAAAGCCACACGTGCAAATACTGCCTGTGAGATTCCTGCTCGTTTCAGTTCATCACGGACCCACTGGTAGATTTCGGAAGACACCTCTGTGTTTGTTGAGACCTGCTGCTCCAACGGCTTGTTCATGGATCTACTGACAGGAGGAGGGTGGTTCAAGTACTGTTGGTTTAAGGACTGCTGGGCTAGAAGTCTGTTCACTGCATACTGCTGGTTCAGCAACTGGGCCATTACCAGCTGCTGATTTACCAGCTGAGGGCTAATGGGAGTAGATACAAGTCCAGGGTGCAGGTTTGGAAGTGGGGTCCGAACTGATGGTTGACTACCATGAGAAAGCTGAACAGGGGATGGAGGCTGTTCGGCTGTGTTCCCTGGGACCGGCTGCTGACCGAAGTTGACATGGTTGGCACCTTGCTGGGATAGTTCAGAAAGACTATCCATCTCAACTATGATGGAAAAGAAACATTGAAAAAGCCAACATAAGACTGAATATCACAAATTTCATGCTCCTTACAAGATGTGCTAACAAAAGTAAATAAAGATAAAATAGCACAGTCAGGGTTGAGCTTACAGTATTCTCCAGCCTAGACTGGCAGGTCTATTACAACATCCTGCTATTTGCCTTCAAAATTAATCTAAAAAACAATGGTGTAGTGGATCTTAAAAAGAAAAACAAACGCACAGAACAACTAACTGTCCATCATTGACACTGAGTCCTTGGAGGAACCAGCAGAACATCAGACCAAAATAACGTGTTTGAAAACATGCATGTGGCAATGAAATCACTGCCAGAGAGCTTTGCAAATATGCATCAATTGCTAACCAAACCATGAGTTGGTGGCTGCAGAGGGCATTCCCATAGTGATTGATGTAGGATGCTTCAGAGATGGCAGCAAACAACCAAGAGGAGGGCAAATACAGGAAACTTATCTGTATGCTGCAGAAGATGCAAGGAAAATAATGACTGTGCCAGGAGTAAGGAGGGCTGTTACTGGAAAGCTCATCCAGCCCAGAGAGAAGCCCCATTGACTGTTCGTGTTAGTCCTGTGGGGTCCTTGCCCCCACATCTGCAGCTCCCAGACACAGGAAATCTGTAACAAGCAGGGTGGGGTGTGGACCTCCCTATGCTCTGCTAATTTCTAGATGCTGCATCAACTGTATGGGACTGCTAGGAACTAGTATAATTTATGTAAATTACACAGATGGGCTGCTTTATCTTGCAACCATGTATGCATGTTTTTTTTCAGTGACTTGCAACATGGTTGATTTTTTTTGCCTTATATTAACTCATCTGCCTTGACACACCCTCCTTTTTAATTAACAACACAGTTTTTTAAACTTCAAGAGTTCTTCCAGTTTGCCTCTTGTGCATGATAAGAAAATATAGAATAACTCTAGGTTAATGTAAATGAGTCACATTTTTACCAGTATATGCCGGTCTGGAAATAGCTTTAAGAAAACACACTTTATTTTAAAAAATCTAGTATCTTCATGGAAGTGTTGTAGCTATTTTTTCTTATACTAGTAAAATCTATTTAACAGGAATAGGCAATATGTGTGCTTTTTATAGTGATTACAATCTCTACCAGTAAGTATTCAGAAAAGATCACTTCTTTCTCCATGAGAATAATAACTGGAAGAAGAGAGCACTAGGACTCCCACTCACAGCCCTTCATCCTCTGCTGTCCTATGTAAGAATGTACAAACAAGTCTTTCCCATGTGCTGGTTTCAATGTCCTCAAATGGAGGGACTATGAAACTGTCTTGACAGGCCAGATAAGAAGCATTTTGCAGGGTATGCCCCACATTCATGGGCTCCACAGCAGAACTACTCCTATAATGGAGATGGAAGGACATGCTGTGGAAAGGTCTCCTTCCATGCAGGAGCTCTACAAGATGGACCATCTGAAACCACATGCAGTCTCACCACCGTAAAACCTTAGTACTGCCAAGTGTTGCACAGAATATACAAACTAGGTGAAGGAAAGAAGACACCTGTTCTCACAAGCAGAAAGTAGAGATCAACCCATGTGGGCCATTCTTTTGGAACAGTAATTCAAGCAATTATCACAAAAGTGATTCATGGTGTTCACTACAGCCTTAAGCTATAAAAGGCGAGGAACCCATTTTGGTAGATGAATGATTTTGCTTCAAATACTAAAAGGTAAGTCAATCTCAAAATCTGATCCAAATTGAGGTCCCATTTCTTCATTCTACTGAAAGTTATGTAGAAATTTTCTGACGTAAAATGTTCAAAATTATGTTAACAGGTTTAAGAAACAGTTTTAAAAATGGACAATACAGAAAGATAAAAGGTACTATGGAGTTAATATGTCTCAGTGGCGGATTTTCTTCTCCAGTAATTCACTCAAGTTTAGTAAAACAAGCAAACAATTGTCACAAGTAGTTGCTAAAATGAATTGAAATCAGTCCTAAATTCATAAAATTACAGCATCCTTCTTGGAATGCGGTGATCGCTACAGAAACCTTCTTCTTTACACATACATTAACCAGAGCAGGAAAAAAAATACATACATTAGAAAAATTCAGCACATTACAGTTCCAGGAACAGGTTTTTAAACAATTATTTTGGGCTGTAGAAGATCTCTAGATTTACAGAATGACAGCTTTGCATTTCTGGCAACCCAATTCAGTGCGGCTGTTTCAATAGCAAATATTTATTTAAATGAATTCTTTTGCTATATATGTACTTTCTACATCTACTTATCAAAAGCATCCTAAACTTATCATAAAGGGACCCGGCTTCTTGTACGATTCTGACAGACCTCAATGTGACGCATAACTGCATGTATCCACCATCACAGCAATTTTTAATTTTTTTTTTTTTTTTTTTTTTTGCTTACCCATCATATCTTTTGCCTTCTTGAAATGTTTATACCACCTTCCAAATTCCTGACATTTTGCTGCTGAGACATTTGCATAGTAAGTGCTGTTCACAATGGAAGAAATCATACTCTGTGTGAAAAGGGGAGAAGAAAAAAAAAAAAATCTGTAATACAGAGCAGTACAAGTCAAAGCACAAGTAATTTCAATTGTTGAAACTATTACATTTTTATAGTTTGAGAATCATATTGCATTCTGATCCTGTTGTCCAAAGCTTTTAAAAAATTCATTAATTGAATATAAAACCAAACCAAGGTATATTATAAATGAGAACAAAAAAAAGCAGATGTACTAAAGGAAGAACAAAGTTATCGACCAAGAAACATCAGGTCGTAGGATGGGCTCAGGATGGATGCTAATCACGAAAATGCCTTTTGTTTGTTCTAGTTCTGCTTTTAAATTTGATTGATGTTTTACATACCGACACAAGTTTACAAGCATACAGATGCTGTACTAACTCCAGAAAAGCAAGCAGTAACCCCAATAAATCCATTCCCTTTGTAACAATTACACAGAACAGAATCTAGAAAATCACAGGACAAAAATTTATCTGCATGAGTTATTAGCAGGGTGGTAAAACAAAATGCTTTCTAGAAGAATAAAATATGTATGCCACAACCCAAAACAATTCTGGACCTGCTTTTGCAAAACGGTATTTCAAATGATTCACAGAAAAATGAAAAATTCTTATTGTTGTGTCGAATTTCGTAAGTGGATATTAGCCATAAAATATATGAAAGGATGATAGAGATCTTTTTTTCCTCAAAGGTTCTCAAGATATCAGATAATTACAGTGAGAAATTTACCTTCTGCACAGCTTTAACCAATTTTTAAACAGTGGAATTTACAATGTCTAAAACTTTCAGTTCTCATATATTCCTTTACAAAATCAATTAAGAAAAGGCCTTAACAAATGAGGCACTGATTCAACATGAAAATTACATTCAGTATATGATGTACGAACAGCAAAATTAACAAATGTAATTTCAATAGACTGAACTTTGTCAACCTTCATATTTCTATAAGGAAAGTAGTTACTTTTAGCTTAAATACAAGAATTGTCCAGCATATTGAGAAAACAATGACATTCAAGAAGACAAAGCTCTGATTATTATGTTTCTTTGCTATTCAGCATGTAACATTTAGCTGTATTTCTGCTGCCGTAAAATCAGTGTACAGTATGAACTCTTTGTTACACAAACTGCAACAACCACTGAAAGAAAGAATTCGAAGAGAAAATGCCGTAAACATTACTGTAACTCTTACAAGGCTAGTTCAGCTTCTAAGTAAAAGTATCTCAATTATTGATCATAGTGAAGTTGATTATAACCATTTGTTTTCTAACACAATACTCAGTAACGTGCTATTTGTGGAGTCTCAGAATTGCTAGAGTGAGGCTGTATAACTGATGCCAAATGTGGATACCCTCTACTCATCAGGCTATTTTAGTGTTTCTCTGAATCACTAAAATTCTTACCATTCCTTGATATTAATCTGCCATTTCTGAAATTAACTATAAGCCTTTTGACAGCGGCATAAAAGGAGATTGAAATCTTAATAGACTTTAGCCTGAATGACCTGAACTGAGCTCAGTTAAACCCAATTTCAATTTTCAACATAATAGCAATATCATTAATGTCTAATACTTACAAAATTATTGTTTAAACTATTTTAAAGATTATACCACTTTAAACATGGGCCCATGATTCATGTGACTGAAAACATCCTGTGAATCTGAATTCCATGACAAATTCTATGAATGCACCATTACTGTACATGCAAAAACTGCTTGTGTAAAATGGGGAACTGCAAACATAATAGGCCACTTTCCCATATGAGATTAAGCACACTTTGTGGATGCCATTTAGATTTCAAAGTGGTTTTATTTTACTTTGGCCACTTAAGATGTCTTCTCCTGCTCAAGTAACTTTGGTAAGTATGAAAAAGTGTAGATTGATAATAATTTTAGTAAATTAGCTATTAACAATGGATTTAGGATTTCCTATTTCTCATGTCCATGTCACTTTCCAAAAAAGATATGACAATGAAATGGTTGTCTCTACCATCTCTGCTTCTTCAGAAATAAATTTAATGCAGTTAATTTATTTTATGATCAAATAGGGGACTAGTCTGTTTAAACAACACCATTAGGAATTTTGCCTTCTCTGACAGAGTGAGAGACTATGATGGCTAATAATGGGATTTTACTCCACACCTTCTAAGAGGATTTAAAAAAAAAAAAAAAAAAAAAAAAAGCCATAGACATTATCTTTGTGTTTTAAAATGAAAATTATTCTCCTTTTTCTTTGAGAACATTCGCACAGAACTTTCAAGTGATATTACCTACGTTAAGAATCCTCATCAGAAGGAATCAATGATTTATTTACTAATTCACTGAAGGCAAAATTTTACATCCCAGATAAAATATTACTACCTTGTTAACTCAGAAAATAACTTGACAACATTGAATTTCCTTGTTTCTATTCTTTATTTATTATCTTGTCATCAAACCTGCTGTTAAGTCAGTGCAAAGAGATGCACTTTGCTGTAGAAATTCCTGTATAATTCCTACTGCTGTATAATATCTATATATAGTATCTATATGTTTTAGGAGCAGTTTATATATATACAGATGCCCACTATGCTTAGGACTCAAAACTGAGTATCAAACCCTCTGATTTAGTGGTATTCAGAGATACACAATCTAGACTACAAGCATACTGACATTTTCCTTATTTCCCTGGTCTTTACATACGAGGAGCTCCCAGTGTCTAGTCTTACGCTTATTAATGATCAAAGTAAGAATGGCTGTAATTGCAACACATATTAAGGTACTATTGCACATAGTTATTCCTTATCTATGAGACACAGAGGCAGACACATCCATGTACAAGGATGACGAATATAAACGCATCATACAAATATCAGGCGCATTTGAACGCTTCACATTCGTCAGTCAATCTCATTTCTTATTCACACGTCGCCAAGAAAATTGATAGAAGGCAAAACCTGGTCACAGCTCCTCAGTCTTAACACATCTCCCAGAAGGTTACCCTTGAAAGCAAGTTGCAAGACTTCAAGATCACAAATTTCCCTCTCTCGCCTCATTCTGTCCCTCCCCCCAGACACTGAGCCTTCAGTCCTGCTCTGAGAATCAGAAGATCTAGTCTGAAATGGTGCCACCTTCACAGAAATCCCACTATTCTGGAATGATACCATCTGTTGCAGCCCAAGTGCTCTTTTTTTAGCCAAATAAGTTAATTATAATTAGGCATCCAACAACTGTGTAGAGGTAGGGGTAGAATTTGTCGCAAAGTTCAAGCTGAGGTTTGTTTCATGTAGCTTGAACCAAATCCCATTCTCTCAGGGTTATTAAATATCAGAGATTTGAAAAACAGGCACCATAATTCATTAGATAATAAGTTGGGGATAGACATTACCTCTCAAGCGGGATTCTTTTCTTACACCCATCAAATAAAAACTGATAAGACAGCAGTATCAAACGCCTTTGGTGTTGTGTCAAAAGCTAAGGCAAGGAGCATCCCACATGGCAGGGGAAGGACCTGAGTGTTTCTTGCTGGCTGGTCACCTCAGCCGTGGTGCAGGTGCTAAAGGGAGGCACTTCACAGACATTTCCTCCTGCACTGTTCTCCGACCAGGTGAAGCATTGTTCGATCACCACTAACAGTATACTGTTGTCCTTTTTGCAAACCAACAAAAACAATGTTAATCAGGTTAATTCAATCATCTAAACCAAAACTGTTCATGCTTTTCTGCCAAATCAACCAACCACAGCAAAATCTGTTATCAGTGATTGCTCAGCTTCCAGTCAAAAAAGCTTTTAACCCCCACAGTCCCAAAACTTCCCCTAAATAACCTTAAAATTGTTTTTATATGGGCAGAATGAGGTTGTTTTCATGCCTCATGAAGGGGCAGTTGGGCTGCAGTATTTACACATAACAAATACGTACTGATAGGCTTAGCAGTGAGAAAGAGCAGTTTCCTAAAACAACTCGGCTGAATTAGATATTGGGGATTCCTTTGCAAATGAAGCACTCCCCTCAGAAGAAGCGTCATAACCCAAACTTATTTAGGCCTTTCGGGTTGTTTAACTAGGAAAAAAATCCAAGCTTTTTTGCTACACATTCATTGGTGTTTAAAGCTTGAAGCCTGCTCAGTGGAAGGGGCAAGGGCTGCAACAACTTATTTACACAATTATCTAAATACGATTAAACAGCTGATGGACAAATATTAAACTGGAAAATGTATAGTCATTTCAGCTTAATGTAATCCTCTTTCTGTAAACACCCAAGATGATTTTTTTTCAACCAGAACAGTCCTGACATCTCATAAGCCTAAGGGTGAATAGCAAGAGATTGTTTTTGATAGTTATAAATATTCAAAAGACATGCAGACCATCTGCTTTCATAATACAGGTAAAGCAAGACTGAAATGGTGACTGCTGTATAAAAATGGTTCTTTTAACAAAGTCTTCCTCTCCTCGAAAACTATAAAGACAGATGTCAAAAACTGTTTACACAGGGTAATCAGGAGCGTGCAAAATGTAATATTCCTTTTACACACAGTGCTTGCTAAAGAGATTTTTTTTCTTTTTCTTCCCATCTGTGTGTTGCAACACATTTCTACAAGTTAAAAACATTTTTTCAAACAGAGATCTCATGAATACCCAAAAACATGCTATCTGGTTTCTGAATGCTAATTAATTTAAACTAAGGAATCTGATTTTTTTTTTTCTGTAGGAAGGAATGCATGCTTTTGAAATGGAGCACTTCAACAATAACAGCCACTGAAAACAGAACACCCCGCAAGTTTAATTTTGCACTAGTTTGACACTGGCTATTTTCACAACTGTTTTGCATTCAAACCCGCATCTGCTAAATCTGGCTATAAGACACAAGAAGCTATTCTCCTGGTTTTCAAAGGGGATTTTATTTATGTTTTACTATTTATCAAGATTTCAGTATAAAGCTTTGTAACATCATAATGGTTTTGTCAAGTGATAAGTAGAAGGTACCTTGTCTTCCTAGCAGAATATGAACAGTGCTGCCCATAAACCATACAGTCAATTTTCAGAGCTGAAACTAATCTTGACAGTAACCTTTTAATATATTATATTAATGGCAGAGAGCCGTTAAGCACCTTTTTTTATAATTCTCAATAAAATGAACATTTACTGAACAATCTGTCAAACTACTGGCTCAATTTTTGAAAGCCAAACTTTTAAGGCTCTATTCTATTTTCTCTCCCATAAATCCTTCCCTTTACAGCAGCAGGATAGCATGTTCCAGTCCTGCAACCCTAACGTGCCTTAAAAAAAAGGAAAAAAAAAAGAAAGAAAAAGGAAAGATGTTATGAGTCTTTGTCCCTAGACCTAGTTTGAGTAGTGATAAATTTGCAGAGCAGAACTTGAAGATTTGGGTGGGAGAGATTTTCTTAAAGGAAAGAGGAACTTTGTTTCCCCAATTTTAGCTCCTATCAGTGGTTTTTTGTTTGTTTTGTTTGTTGGTTGTTTGTTTTTGTTTGTTTGTTTTTCTCTCTCTCTCTCTTTTTTTTTTTTTAACATGGAAATTGAAACATCAGTTTTAAAGCTGAACTCTGAGGAGTTTTTCCTTCTCAGGAGACTTGACATTAGCACTTTTCAGATGAGAATGAACACTCAAGCACCAATTGGATAACATAAGATTACCCCCAAATCAAAGATTTTAGCCTGTCTGAGCCTCTGCCAGTCCACATACTGCAAAAACCCAACCAGGGCAAAACACTGTTTCTATGCTCTACTATGGCACAGAACTATCACCTCCCACCTCAAGAAAAACCAGAAATGTAGATCAGAAACATTCAGCCACTAGCTGCGGTTTAGACAAGGAATCACAAAATAGCTTAATTGCAGATGAAGAACAATGTTAAATTTGCTGGTCCTTTACCTTGAACTCCCTTCTTTGTTAAAGTAATGCAAAGGAATTTGTTGGCGTATGCTCTATAAACATGTAGAATAAGGAAAAAAATTAACACAGATGGACAGAGCAGAAAAAAACTTTTGTTTGTGCCTTTGGCACTGCACTTGGATGGCTATCTGACCTCTATACTGCTGCCAGGGTCAGGAGAATTAAGGATCTACATAGCAAATGCTGGTCATATAAGTTAAAAACTGCCTAAAGGTGTATTTCAAATGATGACAAAAGCTTTCCTTCCAATACACAAGCACTTTTTTCCTCCTTTCTCCTGTCTTTATATAGTATAAATGATTTCCGCCTCCTTTTTTGTCTTCTTATGTGACCTTTAAGAATTCTAAAAGTACACTTGAATATAAACATGCATTAAATGTGATGAAGAAAGATTACAAAATGAAGATTCTCAATAAACTGTATGTATATAAATATATTCCCACACCAGAAGATTTTGAAATACAGAGATGAACATTCAGCATCTGAAGGAACTGATCCTTGCATTAACGTTTGCCATTTGGTAAAATAAATTCCTAGTTGTTGCAACATGACCAAGCAGCTTTCTCCCAATATTTTCTGAGCATCTCCCACTGATGGATAGAAATAAAACTCAAACAAGATACTGCTTCCCAAGATACTACTCTTACAAAGAATACTTACAAAGAATAAAAGCTTAAGAAAAATAGTAGGTGGGAAATGTTAATTCAGATCAAAACTGTCTTTTTAACTGCTTTACAAACTGTATGTCATAGCCCTACACTTAAAAAAAAAAAAAAAGGAAAAAGTCATAACCTCCACCTATAAAAGATAAGGAGATGTAAGGTGTTTTAGTCTTCACTGTCAGATGTCCAACATGAATCTTTATAAGCATCCTGATTTTTATTGCACACCTTGTAAATGCTAAGTACTTAGTAGTAAAAATATGGATAAAACTTAAAATGTAAAATAATCAAAATTTAATAAGTTAATTCTTGGTTTAATTCACTGAATGAAAACATCCCTGTGCTTTGTGGGGTGTATTATTATACCCTAAGATTTTGATTCTGTGGTGTCTGCAGGAAAAGCTCTGAAGCCAGAGAGCTCCACGGGTAAAGCAAGCTATCCATTTTAGTCAGGAATTTGACTGAAATACTTGTAGGAAGTAACTAGATTCCTTTGTACCTGGCTGTTTTTGCTTAAACTGGGAATGCACATTTTCAAGTGCCTGTCCCTGTTACTCCCACTTTGATGCCCATCATCTTGGGGTACAGAGGCAGATTTTCTGCCAGATGAAGCTAACCCCATGAAGCTCCAACCATGGAGAGTGCTTTGAGTCCATGGGACCAGAATTGAGCTACTTCAGGGTAAGCTTCATCCCTCCTCCCCAGCCCTGGAATATGATGACAGACCTTTTTCTCAAGCATTTCCCTCTCCCAGCTGCTGCTCCTGCACCAGACAAGTGGCACAGTGCAACATGGACAAGGCAAATCAGCATTTCTCGTACAAGAACGAAGGCTGGGGTAGATAGGATCTTGGAGATCATGCATTAATTTGGTGGAAAACTGAAGTGAGATACACGTTCCATCTCCCTCTCAAGTGGATTGCTTTTATTTCTAACAAATCTCTTTTAACCAGGTCAGAACCAGACTGCTTCTGACTTGCTTCCTATCTGGAAAAGACAATCCTAATACACATGCTTCCAAATGCTATCCTAATGCAAATGCTTTGTGTGGCAGGTGACATTTTAGATCTATTAATGCATTAAATGCAGCTTTCGGCACACAAAATATTTCCACAAAAAACAAATCATACATTCTCCTGATAGAGATGCAGAGAATCTCTCTATCTTCAATGAACCACAGTGGTGATTTTCCACTACAGTTTTTGTAAAATGCTGTTCAAAATTGCCTAGCATTATCCACCATGTTATGGAAGATTTCCTTGCTGGGAAATAGGACACAATTTTCAGCAAGTCTCTTCTCGGATTCCACTGTTCTGCTAGGCAAAGCATCAGATGTCTGGCATGAAGTTGAGCCCTAAGGCATAATGTCCAGACAAGAAGTCATCAGACTCAGTAGCACTAACAGTTGTCTTGCTCAATTTCTTTTGGTGTTTAGGATAAGTCCTTTATTTGATCTCTTTTCCTTTTCCTACAGAAGATTTTGCAGATTTTTAAAGCCAAAAGGGACAATTCTGAGCATCTATTTGAACTCCACATAAAAACAGACCCTATAAATTCATTCAGCAATTACTGAATTCAGCTAAGTTACCTGTGGCTGAGTTAGAGTAAACATCAGATAACGATCTGAAAACTTCTTGTGCTGGATCTTTCACCACATCCCATGATAATCTGTTTCACTAGATACTTTTTTTTTTTTTTTTTTTAAATGCATGACTAGCTTTTAGTTTGCACTTTATTGATTTCAGCTCCCAGCTTCTCTTATGCCTTTGATTGCTTAAATACCCCTGTAGTGCCAAATGCAACATCCCCTGCCTATCTTTTGTTTAAAGGAGTAAGTGCCAGATTTATCGTTTCAGGCTGCGTGTCACTTTATGAGCCACCTGTATTTCTAATTATTCTTAATCCTACTGGAACCCCAGTTCCCAGTGAGGATACATGTTAAAAATACATGAACTTTGTTGCTCTGGGAAAAAAAAAGAAAAACAAAGAAAGAAAAAAAAAAAAAAAAGAATTACCAAGAAAAAAAGAAGTTATAGCATGAAAGTTGCTATGAATTCTTAACTTCTGCTTGGTAAAATCTTATGCAGGTGACACTTTACACAGCTGTGCTAGACAAGGTACTAGTTTATCCTCTGCATTGTTGCTTTTCACTGACAAGAGTTTGTGAGAAGTCTAGATGCTCTGAAGAGTACATAAAAATATGCAAAGCTTGATAATCTTGAAAGAGAAATGTTCCAGCTAGCTTCTGTGTGGAACAGGCACGTGCACTTTGAGGTTCCATTCATTCAAAAATTATCCTAGATAAGGTTTTGCACACAAATCTCCTTACCAAATGTGCAGAATTGGGCACACAGCTTTAAAAGCCTGGGGACATACTAGCTGGCAAGTATGTTATGGTGGGATTTTAGTGGGATACACACAAACACAAAATCCTACAATTCTGAGAGAGTACAGATATACTGATTTAAACACACACACATGCACACACACGAGGTAAATTAAAGAACTGAAATCTCTACATCTAGAAAGGACAAAAACACTGATGTCCTTCACTGTATCTTAGCTTCTCACCATCAAAAAATCCATCCTTCTCTATGGTAGCTTGCTGAATAGTAACAAATCCCTTGGAAAGATGGCAAAATTAGGAACAGGTTTGACCTTATTGCAGTTCCTCTGCCTCCTAGCACATTGGTAATCACAATATGATTCACAATCTTACTTCACAAACTTACAAAGAACCACAACTCTCAGTGTAGGAAATCTCTGTACTTAGAAAAATAAATAAATAATAACCTAGAAAAATGAAGAGATACGAATACGTAAGGAAAGTCTTTGAGAGCCTTTCATGTGCTCCCATTCCTGAGGAAGAGAACTCTTTCTTTCTTTCTTTCTTGACTTGGTTATTCCAGTCCTGGAGTGAGGCAGGTCTGAGGCTGCTGCTGTCCTGAAAAACCTGTCCTCTGATAACTGCTGCAAGGCACCTGGGGAACCTGATACTGTTTGTGCTGTTCTTGCAGTGTCCAAGGAAAGGCAGACAAAATCCTCCCTTGCCTTAGGTTTTCCTAAATTATTATTAATTAAAAAGAGAAGAAAAGGAGGATGGGGGGAAGGCGGGGAATGAAGCGAGCTTTGAGAGTTTTGCTCAGGGTCTTTTTGAGAAACATGTCTCTCTGCTTTGCTTCTGTGCTGTGATTAGAGCCAAGAACTGCATGAGTCTGCTCTAACAAAGTGAGAGGTGCCCATCCGTTGGCATTACCTTTCAATAAGTGGGTCCTGCTTTACTCTCATTCCTGTCTGCTATCAGAGCATTACAAATTCAAGTAGTTTTCTCCAGATGGATCTTTATGCCTACACCGTGTGCCCTGATGCAGGCATACCTTTAAATCTGCTGACAGCAAAGCTCCAGCACCTACAGAATTTGCTCAGCTTTTGGGTAGGTTTTATAACTACACTGATATCTGTGCCTCCCACCACCGCTAGTAATAACTGAACCAGTTGGGGAAGGTCTCTGTAAACCCATTGCAGCAGTGATTAAGATGTAGACATACGTATCTACTTGCCCCTTAAATAGAAGGCTTAATTGGTGATGTGGATAGCCGTTTCCTAATGGACAGAAATTAAGCTCCATTTAATTCCTGAGCAGACACTTCCAATGCACAAAGTTTACCACACATTTGGAGCAGGGAGAGGGGGGAGGAAGGAACGAGCTGCACGCACGACTCTCCCTACCTCTGACAATCACCAAGGAAAAGCAACATGAGGACCAGAATGGCATAAGTGTGGCAGGTGTGAATTGACCTGCACTGGCAAAGCTGCGAGCTGGGAAACTTGCAAATCACATGGTTGTGCAATACTTGGCTCCAGTCAGCGCTATCATGTTCTTTATAAAAAAAAAATAAAAAATCTTAAAGACATGTACATCAAGTTAAGGGATTAACTGTCAAGTGACATTACTGAAACAGAGACAATATATTTCTTTATTGTTAATGAAATTCAGTTAAAAGTGAAGGAAGTGATAAAGAAAGTACTGTATTGTAATGTATTTTACATAAGAACGTAATATAGAAAGGGAAATGCAATTAAATCTTAATGTGGACTTTTTTATTTTTAGTTTATCATCTGGTTTACATTTTGAGCCCCTCTGCAGCAGTAAATTATGCTGGCATTTCTTAGGGAATAGCTGCCATGTTAATTTAGTTTAATAAAATAACTGACAGAGAAAAGGGGAAAAAGAAGCAAGAAGAGACAGTACCCCCCCACACACACACACATACTTCTCCTTATCTTTAGCTATGTATTCAAATGCTTTCTATATGAATTGTCCGTGGTCCAACTCCAGCACCATGTAATAATACAATACATTACAACACAGTACAATACAATCTTGGATTTCTGTAGCGCCCTTCATACAAGCATCCCAGGGTGCTTTACAATCATTATGAGTTAAAATTAAAACTGAAGCACATACAATTCCTAATAGAATCGTTTTAAAAATGCTAAACAGAACAAATAACTTTTAAGTCTAGATTTAAAAGTCCCAACAGCCAGAGCTTTCCTTACTTCAATTGGCAATGAGTTCCAAAGCTAGGGAGCAAAGCGACTAAAGGCTCTCTCATGTTATGTTAAAGGATCTCTCATGTTGTTTATACTTGTGCAGTACTCTGCAGCCAACAATTTGCCAATAGGAAGAAGAAAAAGACTTATTTGCAATCTTGCTTTAAAGAACATTGGAGGAGTGGCTTGTTAACCCTCTAGTAAAGTTATGGAAAGAAAATCAGGGTTTGCACTTGGCCATGACTGCATTAAGCAGCATGAATGAATGAAAACAGAATTTTGTTTTATGTATATATACATATATATATATATATATAAATAATAAAATAAGAACACCACAGCAAATATTTATGATGAAAGTAATTCTACATAGCATTCTCAAGATCACCAGAAGAGTGAAAGCAGAAGCTGAGTAGGGCTCAGATCGACAATACGTGCCCATTACAGAGGAAAAAAAAAGATCTGAAGAAAACACGTCGTGTTCCTTTTTTGTTCTGTCACTTCCCTAAAAATTAATGACCATACGATACAGATAACTGCTTACGTGATGCAATTTGCAAAATTGCTGAACTATAACATCAAGTCTGTAAATGAAGTGGGGAAGATTGTCACAAAATTTTTATTCCCTTAAAAAAAGGATGATTTTTGTACTTTGTCCACATGAAAGCTTAGTCCTCCATACAGCTGACTCAAGGGGAAAAAATAAAATGATGAAATCAACACTAGTCCCATCTCAATACTGGACTTCTCCTTTTCAGGAGCAGAAACACATGACCTCATGACAGCACAGTCACATAGTAAGATTGACATGTTACAGAGTTCTCTGAACTCAGAAATTGCACTTGCTTGAGAAGCATTAAGTGCTGATCTCATAATTGTTTTGAAAAGGGACTTTAATATTTTCAGTGTTGCTAAGCTGAATGAAGAGGCAGAAAGAATATCTGTTTTAGGTAGCTGCTACCTAAACAATCTGATTGATTTAACTACAAAAGCAAGAGCATTTGGATGTATCTAAAGAACAACAATCAAAGATCAAAAGATTAAGCAGTATGAATTTTGAACTCAACTCACTGTCCTCAACAGAAATACAACACTAGTAAGGTCAACAAAGAGCACATGAAGTGTATTTATCAGACATAGAAAAGTTATTTTTAAGATTGCATGCAAAAAGAAGAGTTGAGTGTCCTGAGAAAGTCCTTAAAATCAGTGCATCTCTAAGGTTCACCTTGTGGGCTTCCAGCACCAACAAACCAAACACAGCTACTTAGTGTCATGGAGAAGCTGCAATGGAGCAGCACATGCAAGGCCAGCATCATGATCGAAGCCCATCCTCCCCCATCCCATCAGTAATAAACTCTGTATCTCACTCCAAATGCCCATCCTATCAGGACAACTAAAAATCTTGGGCACAAATTTTAATAGTTAATTGAAAATATTGTAGAAACCTCAATGCCTCATCAACTAAAAGAGACATCAGAGGGAATGCTCTTGAGCATCTGGGGGTGGGTTGGAAAGGACCTGCCTGCCAAGACCTGAGCCCAGGCCCTCGAGGATTTACTTCCCCAAAATAATTAATGACATCTTCAAAACCTAAAGTACAGTAACTTCTAAAGTAGAAAAAGGAGCTACATTCCTTACTGAAGTTATTAATTACTAGGTAGGGGGAAGGGGGGAGGAGTGCAGGCAGAAGGAGGAGATGAAGAGAGGAAAGAGAAGGGAAATGCAAGCAGCAAAAAGCCCAAGTACTTGTTCTCAGGTCTAGGCAGGCAAATTTGAAAGGGGAGGGCAGAAACCACCTTTCAGTTTTGTAAAGAAAGAATAAAAAATGCTCACAAAGCATACAGACTTTGGCAACTCTCAATAGCTCATTCCTTGGTTATTTATAGGTCTGGAAATTTTAATTTTAGTAACAGCAACTTTTTTGGTTTGTGATAGGGGTGGATGTTCAGATTGTTAGAAAAGCAGCCAGGAAAGGTGAGAGGATTTCCATATCTCTATCATGCTGCTTGTTTGCTTTGACCGCCAGGTACACTCAGATCAGGTAAACTGAGAAACACCGATGTTGCGAGCAAGATTTCTTCCTGGCATGCCTGCCAGATCACATAAAGCCTGCATGATATCTGCATAAAACAGCATGCAAATTCAGGGCAGGATATCAGAACAAAGAGCAAGGTATGTGATATATATCGTGCCCATGTCATATGTCTGCAATCATTCACTACAGGATGGAATTTTGCTCAAAATGAAGTCAAGATGTCTATATTTATCACAAGTGCAGAACTATTCAGTATCATACCAGTACTTGTTCTGTGGGTGCACGCATTTTATGGAATATATCCCTCCCTGATCATTTACTGCAGAATTATGTAAAAGACACTGGGGGGGGGGAAGGGGAAGGTGATTACAACACATAAACATTTTCAAAATAAATTTAAAGAATAACACTATATATATAAATTACTGTGCACATAAGTGTCACAGACCTTGGATATATTCCATGGGAATATTCATGTTTCCAACTATATTAAAAATATGTATCTATGAGATTTTACTATACATCAGTCCTGGAATTTCTATTCCATAACGCATTGGCTATTGGTTGCCTTGAGAGTTAGGCTAGGTATGGGGAGTTTCAAAGGATGTGCAAGATAGAAGAAAAAAAGAAAAGCAAAAATGAACTTTGTGTTTTGAGATGTTATGAGGGAAGACTAGTATACCTTCCTTCACAAGTGCTTTTACAGCATCTTGATAAAACAAAGAAGTAAAAATCTCAAACCTGTTTGTGAATACTGACAGTAATCATTCTGAAAATCTTTTTGTAGAAAAAAAAAAAGGGTAAGATAATATCAGTTGGAAAGTCAATGTCATTTGATCACGGCCATATTCTAAAAGCGCTACCCAGATACTAATTAATCTCTACAATCTCTTAGTTTGGTAGATGAATTGTTATCTCCCTCCCTTGGAAAGGTGACAGGAACTCAAGATAAGGGGTACATCTAAATCTTCAAAATCACACCAAAAGCAAGTTTGTTCCAGAATTACCAAATTAACTTCCAATTTTTTGTGTGCATATCTGTATATATGTGAACACATATACACATAAAGAGAAAGAGAGAGAGAAAATAAATCAGTAAGAAAAAAAAATGAATCCCAAAAAATCCTTATTAATAACTGCATAGATAGGGTCTATAGTATTTCAGTTATTTTAGCTGTAGTAGTAATAGGAGACTTCAGCTCCAAAACCAAAAACGGAGCAAAACTGTGAAAATGAAGTACAAAAATATTAGAACTAAAGCTGAACAGAGAGATGGTAGGAGTATCATTAAATAAGTGCAACATGCCCAATCACTTAAGAGCAGCTCCAAACAAACTGAGGTAGAGCACAGTTTCACTGGAAGGGGCCAAAAATAAAAATTGACAGTACAACAATTTCTGTATAACTTTTTAGAGGCTAGAGAACAAAAACAAAAGGGATACAAGATCTTAGCCACTCATGAAATGCACAGGTTTAATGGGATGCATAAGATGGCCCGAAATAGAGCCCTGGATTAAATTCCAAGTTGCTTCTCCCCTTCAAAAGAGATCTGGAAAGGAAGCAGAAACGAAGCTAGCCATGCATATCAAACACAGGAAGTCTTTCACTTGGCACTAGCATGTGCTGGTAGTCTCTAGCAAAAAAATCTAAATCTGAGGAAAAGCAGCAAAATACACTGCAGCACAAAATCCAGAAAAGATTCAGCTTTTCCACGCCAAATCTGTAGCATCTTTCTACTTTGTTTTCCCTATATAAAAAAAAAAATAATAATAAGTCTCCAGACTTATGCTCTCAATTTTACGGCAGCTGAGCTGTGCATTTGCTCCAGTCTTTCTCAAGGACTCGAATTCAAGTCAATGGGGATTTCCTGTCATGTGGGCTCCTATAGCAAGAGGTAAACCTGGCCACCACAGGATGCTCATGGCAGACTCAGAATGAAACAGCTGACGTAACTTCAATGGAGCCTGTCTATTCAGCTCTCCTTAATGGAAGAGTCATAGTGGTATTTTACTGAGGAAGGCATGAAGTGTTTATATCTGTACATCCCAAGGCTTTAGTTTAACATGAAAACAAATGAGAAAAAAAATAAAAAAAAAATCACTCAAGTAGAAGTTGCCATTAAGCTTTCTACAGGTTTCCTTGTTGCTGTATATTCAAGACATTAAATATGCTTGTGCTAGACAAATATTTTGCTCAGAATTTTTGCATTTCATAGATTATCAATATTCTACATAAAAAGGGCAATTTTCTAATATAAAAATGCAAGGTGAATTAAGAAAAAAAAATTCTAAGTGAGGATGATGACTGTCTTTCATGCTTAAGCTGGGCTCCGCAAATGCCACGCATTGAGCACAGCAGCTTACATATTCTCCAACAAACCTATTCGTACCTACACAAAACGAGGTACTGCTAATGACAGTGACAGAAAACAATAACTAATCTCGTTTCCACTTTGAGTCATTTTTCTGTGGTTAATAAATTATATCCATAACAGTGTTAATAACTTATGGTACAGTGCCATTGCACTAGTTTGCATTTGTGATGAAGCACTTCATATGGCATTATCTCTGCCCATGAAAGTACGCATGAGGAGAGACCACTAGTTTTCTCTTACAAGAATCTAATGCTGGCATTTTGACAAACCCTCTAAGAACACACTGCTCTCCACCTTGTGCTTCTCACCTCTGATACAGCAGCACAGCACTGCGGGCAATTCACAAACTTGTATATATTTAATAAAACAGGCACTTTTAAACCTGTCTGTGTAGGAAAAATATACAATTAGTTATTGGTTAGGAAAATATAGGAAGCATTCACATCAATTTAGTCATCTGAAAAGGACACTGTTGGATCACATCTTCCCGCAAGCTCCCAGAGAGAAACAGGAAGATTTAGATCAACTGATGGACTTTTGACCAAGCATTTATTCTTCCAAAAAAAAAAAATTAAGACAAAATAAATATATTTTAATTTAATGTGACAGATCTTTAAAGAAATGGACTACCAAAAAAAAAAAAAAAAAAAAAAAACAACACACCTTAATTTCCTAAGGAATCCAACCACTGCAGCACCAGTAGAGATAAACAGATGATAAAAATACTAAGCATGCTTCAGACAGCAGAAAAAAAAAAAAAAAAAAAAAAAAAGATCTCACATCTTTAAATATATTATTTTACACACATACACAAAACAAAAAAAAAGAGTGCAAAATAATACACAAATATCCCCAAATCAGAGTTCTGTAATTTGCGGTTCTGGTAATCTCAGATGCTGTCTTGAAGTATAGTTATTAAGCAAGGTGGTTTTTGTCCATTAAAATTATGATATTAAAAAATATTGTTTTTTTAAATTCTTTTTTAAATAGTAATTACTGAAATCTCTCCAGTAGCGTGATACTGTCATGAACAAAGCATTTCTTTTAAAAACTGTTTTTCTGTTTTATAAGTGCATCATCTACATATATACACAAGTTTTCTACATGAAACATATGCCAACATATGCATGAAATATTCCATCTCTAGATAATTTACTGGCTTTCCATCAGTCTAAAGTAAAAATTAACCCTAGAATACCAAAATTGAGAAAAATACCAAATTATATGCAGACACTGCAAGATAGAAGTACAAAATCTCACATGCTTTTATAATAGGTATGAGCAAGATAACTTCGCAGACGTATCACTAGAATGGTTTGCAACCAGTGAAGATAATTTTGATTATTTCCACTTCAAAACTTCTTATATTGGAGCCACATCACTGAAAACAATCTAACCATAGGGGAAAAGAGAGTGATGGAAAAACAGCCTGCTAGTATATCTGCTGGAAAAACAGAGTCCAGTTCTCTATAGATTAACTGAAGTCTTTCAGGAACAACGACTCCAATATTCAAAGCAAAAGAAATAAAATCTTCATATAGTAACTTCTCTTCCTTTTTCCTCTCCCTACCACAATTTGTATCATGTAGTTGAAATTCTCTACTGCACCACAACAAAATACAATTTAAAATGTGAACGGTAACAGTAAATACAAAGTTCCCACCACAGTACCACTGGCTTCCATACTGCGTAGAAAAAGGAGTTGCTCCCTCATGGCAATTTGACAAAACGACAAAAAACAAGAATACGAATAAAGCTTCAAGGAAGCATTGGTTCAACATTTAAGAATGCATAAATAAAGATTTCATTTTTTGTTTAGGTCTATTTTGATTAGAACTAATAAATGGCTGATTTTCCTTTGGTTGTTTGCAACAACAACATATCATCCAAAGAGCTTTATTTTTTATTCCCCTCTTATACAGCATGCCAACGACTGTCTCATTTTATGAATTAGCATTTAAAACTACTGCAGGTTATCTAACAAGCATTCAGATTCAGTAGTACTTTTGACAGCAGTAAGTAGAGAGTCTTTTAACATCTTGAACACATGTGCTTGAAAAAAGTAGTTACATCAAAGCAGTTCAAAGACTGAAGACAAAAACCAGTTAAAATCCAGTTTGCTGTGAGACAATTTTAGTGTGGTGTAAACAGCCTTTCACAGCTCCCCATGGGAAACGTTGTAAGACTACGTTCAAAATGAATCAAGCATATTTATAAAGATCATGAAGTGGTCAAACGAATTTGCATTTTTGGCAGATTCGCTCCACAGATACTACTTGCTGCAGTCTGTAGAAATCTCAAATCTCACATCAGTGCTGCCGATAGTGCTTTATTATTTATTACATGTTATGCTAAGTACCTGTGAAAGGGGACATTCCTTGGCCAATGAACTCTGGTTCATATCCTTCAGTAAGTCCTTCAGAGCATTTCTTACTGTCGTGTGAGACCATTGTTCAGGAGGCAAGTCTTCTAGTTTAGGGCAACTATTTGAAACACAGATTAGAAAAGGGATTATTACAAGATTGCATCCTGCTGCAGAACATTCCTTTAAGACAGACAGATTTCATTTTGCGCATCAAGCAGATGCATCTGGAGATTGCTCTCGGTCTCCTGATTGTTCCGATTAGTTAATTACTTTATACAACACATCTGCTGTATTGATGCATGAATTATACATCAGCTGCATGTGGCGACTATTTTTTCATGTTACTTCTACCTTCCTGCTCTGATGCGCTTGGTAAAACAATTTAAGGTGTAATGCTTTCTCACGACTGATCATGAAAAGCATTAATATATTAACCATTTTCTCTTTTTTTGTTGCCACGAAATTTAAGAAGCTAGACAGCAACAATAAGTGTGAGCAAGTCATTCTTTTACAAAATGCACACAGATGGTACTGTTCATGATATGCAAAAATATTTTTCTCTTAAGTAAACTTTATGTAAAATGCCTTCTTGTAATGCATCATTTAATTGACTAAAATGCAATATAGTTTTAATGAGATATCCAAAGAAAATCTATGTATCAGAGCTATAAAAGTTTTCTGCAATAGTATGCTGTAAGTTAAAGAATTAAGGTAACTAAAAGGGAATTTAGATAAGCCTTTGTACTTAGAGCACACAGCACAGCGGGAATTAAATACAAGCAATACTAACCAGAAGAGCAAACAAGTAACAGTTCACTTCCCAGAGCTGGTATTCAACTTACCTGTGTAACTGGATTTTCAGTGTGACCACATGATACACATCTTGCAGCATGTCTGCTACTGTAGCATCAGGGGCATCTGTCACATAGGAAAGTGGAACTGGATTCCACTTTCCAACCTGGATAAGCCCTGTGGGATACATATAAATACACACATTCATTTATTTATTGAAGGGGAGGGAGGGCAAGAAGGAAAGAAAAAAAAAAAAGTTATTTACCTGTTAATTCCTAGGAGTGAAAAGAAATACCTAATTTTAATAAGATCATCACTTTTGTTTCTAGCTTTGGGAATCTGGCACAATAGACCATCAGAAAAGCAGCTCCCCCAAATTCAACCCCACTTGAACATCACCATGGATGTTCTTTATCTGTATTATGAAATTATAGAAATGCATTACAGTAGAGAACCTTTTAATATGTATAGAAGCATATTTTTCTCAAGTACCCATGAATTCAATAGGACATGATATAAAGCTCTCATTCTTAATAAATTATAAAGGATTTTGCAGTGCAAGGACTGAGTTGAAAATAATAATCGTACTTTGCAGTCTATAAAATGACGATGAACAAAATAAAAGAAACAGAGCTGGATATTCAGTCATAAATGCAAGTTGACTCTCAACAGTCCATCTGCTCAAATATGCTTTACACTTCCTTGTGGATCCTCAGTGGAGCAGATTATTAAGGTCAATAAGCATACTAATGATTCAGTTGAAGTCTTTTTTTCTTAAAAAAAAAAAAAAGAAAGAAAGAAAGAAAGAAAGAAAGACTCTACCTCAATATTCCACACAAACAAACTATGCATTAACTAAACAAAAATGCATTAAGGAAAGAAACAAAAAGATGAAGATAGAATCTGCTAGAAGTTTAACAAGTGAAACTTACATCTCATTCCTGAAAGAAATCCTGCTCCTCCCCGGAGCCCCTCAAACTAACACAATTCATTGTACAATTTCATCACCTTATTTACCTTTAGCTTGGGCAGCAGAGCTGTGAGAATATCCAAGGGATAGCAATGCCATTTCGATCAGTTGGTTGAAAAGCATGTCCTTTCTCACCAGCACAAATTCTGCATGCTCCTCCTTAGAATCATACTCAATGGCATTTTCATAATGTTCCACTACACAGAAAACTGGAAGCATACTTCCTGTAAAAAAAAGAAAGAATAAATTTCATGTATTAAACGGAAGTAATAGTAGAGTATGTGGTCTACAAAGCGTTATGTAAATAAAACCTGTATGAACAGGCAGACGAGGCATCAGGAATCATCACAAATATTTGATAAACATATTCCCGGAGTCCTTTCCCCTCACCCTCCTTCAAAAAATAAAGTTCTGCAAAACATCGCTCTCTATGAAAAGCAGAAATGCAAATTTATCTTCCTTGATGGGATACAGATGAAAGAATTACCTGCTGTAGGAATCACAAGGTTAACTGAAGAGAAGTTGATTCTCTCTGTCCTGCCTGATTTGTTGTGAGTAGCAGGCAGCACGAGAACCTAAATACACACTGCAGATGTCTTCAGTGTGAGCCATTTTAGTACCAGGCACATCATTTTGTTCGTTAACACTAAAACTTTCTCAGTTCTGCCAAAAATATTTCATTACCTTCAGCATCAACAACAAATCACCTCGCATGTTATACATTCACTCTGAAAAGGGCACCCAAGGAAACAAGGCAAAAGTTAACGCTAATTCATGCCTCATTCATTGAGTACACTTGAGCACTACTTTCACTCGCATCTTTAAGAAACAAATCATGATTTCAATGCCATTTTAAGGAGCATACCTTAAAATGCTTTTTTTCCTGTTGCTTCATATATGCGCATTCAACATTCCTGGTACTCACTGCTATTTCGGCATGCCTGAAACCAATTACTAATTTCCAGTTTCGTAGCATCTTATGACAGACCCTTCTCTCTGCCTCTGCACTAAATATTAAGCAAAGAGCCTCTTTCCCTTCTTTTTTATTTATTGTTTTTTAAATTCCTTCTTGACAACAGGCAGAATTACTAACCAACAACCCAGGCTGTTTCAGGGAAGACGACGTCCCTCCCAGCAGCCAGATTTCCAGACTTGGAGAAAACCACCCCCCACCCCCAGCCTGTAAAGAGCACCTTATCCCACAGTCTCAGGTTCAGCTCTGTCCCAGGATAGAATCTCTCAGAGACAGAAAACCAAAGGGTTAAAAGCAGATGTACCGAACCGCCTTATGGCAGCCTGCCAGAGGGGTATCATCTTTAGCATAAATGATGACAAGGGTTATTTTAACAGGGCACCCAGGAACTCCAATTAGTCCTACAATGTTAATGCCTCTATAACCACTGCCCTCTAGACTGACAGAGCCTCCTAACCTGCTCTGGTGCACAAGGCATCCTGCAGCTGAGAGAGGAGATTTACTGTTGACAACAGAAATGCTTTAAGATCACGTCTTTGATTTGTGCTTTAACATACAGCAAGAAATCACAGTAAAAAAAGATACCTTTTAAGCTTGTATATTTAAACTACATCTGCTCACCAGAGAGTCAATCTCTGGCAAACAAACCCCTTCAGGCTTGCAGGAAAAGCTCACAAACTCACTCCAATTTGCCCAATAGGCTCAGCATGAAAGACAGGACTAAAAGCTTGCCAATATTTAGGCAGTGCAGGAAGGAGGGTTTTTTCGGGTTTTTGTGTGTTTTTTGTTGTTTATTTGTCTTTTTGTCTTTTTTTTTTTTTTTTAAATCTCATTGAGACTGGTCAGGAAGGAGAAAAAGACCAAAGCAAAAGCAGTACATGCAAACTGGTGATTTCTTCATTGCTTTTAATTAAGCTGTAGAGAGCTTTCCAAAACATACACGCGTACTTCATCTGCAAAAAGGTTTTGGTTCTTTCCCCTCCCTCCCCCCTTCACACTCTCACAATTGATGTTTCACCTACTAACATCTGACGGAAAGAAAGGACTCAAAATTCTTAAGTAGTTTCACCGCTAATACCTGAAGATAAAAAGTAAACAAACCTTCATTTTAACAAACAGGGCATACACACTCAAAAACAGCCGAGACAGATTTGTCCTTTTCCTTATCAGTTGCTACAAATCAGGTTATGACTAGATAAAGCTAGCAATGCACAGGTACTGCATTGTGTGCAGCACACTTTTTGACATGTATGCACTCCCAGGACTTAGAGCATTTCTGAAAAAATGTACTTTAACAGCACAGGAGAAGCTCTGGCCAAATTCCTATGTCCAGCGTAGCTTATCAGAGGTGGATCCTGGTAGCGCGACACAGGTCTCATCTGACTACAAATCAAGCTACTAAATCTTTTAGCAGACTGTCACTCGTGTCCTTCTGTTAATGTGAAAAATGTTGTACAGGAGAGCACAACCTTAGCTGGCTGATCTCTCCTGCTAGTACTTGGCAAGACCTCCAATTGCAGCAACTTCATAACCTTCTAGTATTAAAGGGGAGAGCACTGGTCAGTGCTCGCTGCTAAAAATACAGCATGATTTAAACCTGAAAGCAGTGTTAGAGCTTTTGCTGAAGGTTTATGAGTCTGTGTAAACAGCACGTCTACCATAAGGAGCAGTGAAGTCTGTAGAATCCTTGTCTAAAACTGTCCTGGCATTAAAGTTTGCTGTGCAAATATCACATAATACCAGAGACAGCTGAAATCTCCTATTTAGGAATTTATGGAACTTATATGTTTGCAGGCGTCAGAAAGTCCTTTTTATATAGCCCCACTGCTTCACTGTACAATATTAATGCACTCTGCTTGAAAAGCCGTAATAAATTATATTTTTAATGCTCTTACCCTGGCTTTCTTAAGATGCGTACATTCTTGGCAAACAATCAATAAATAGGGTAATCATGAGCAGAGGCCAAAGAATTTGCTGAAGTGCTGTTTTGCCATTTTTAATAGATAAAGATCTAACAATACGGACTGCTGTGTCTGTTCATCTCAGGATCAATATATTCTTTGTTTTCGCCAAACCGAGGAAAAAATAAATGATTGTACGATAAATGTTATGCATCAGACACAATGAAATTCCTCTGCCTTCTAACTTTGTGCGTTTAATAGTCTTGGTTGCATTTTGCACTTAGCTTAGCAAATGCAAGAAAAATCTGGATTATAAACATATACCAATTATACAAAAGTAAAGGCTGCTTTAATACAAATGCAAAATTACATACAGCATGTTTTTATTTAAATTAGCAAGCCTGCAGAAAGTGGTCAAAAAAAGGGGTTATATATTTCAGTATGCAAAATTTATAGATTTTTGTCCATTGAAAGTATTTGTAAGGCAAACAAAAGCCATCCATATACAAACACCAGTATTTCTAAACATGTCTTTCCTTGTATAAATGTCTAATTACAGCAAACCAGCCACTGAAAAATATGACACCCAAGTTGTTCATTGTTCAATAATGAATTGTACTTAAGAAAATAAACTGTGAAGATTGACATCATAAATGACTTTTCCAATGTGATATCTCAAGATTTCCACACTCGCTTTAAAAAACAAAACAAAACAAAACAAAACAACTTCCAACTGTTATGGAAATACTGCTGTCCTCCCAAGATTGTACCATCATTCAGAGGAAAGGCGAGAATTTGTTTTGGGGGTTCAGTCTTTATTCTTACAGATTTCTGCATTTCTGAGCCCAACACGTACTCTAAGAATTAACGCATTATATTATTTCTATTTCAATGTAGGAATTTGCTTTAATCAGGACAGCTAGCCTTTACCTTAGCAAAAATCAGACTCCACCCTGTAAAGCAAGATGCTCCACCCAAGCATGAAGCTTACATTTCCCAAATGTGATTTATATCAGAGTTGGGAATATATAGTATTTTAGAATGGAGATTTAATCCTGAAATATAAATGAAGTGGAATCTACAAAAGTATGCTTCCCCCCACAAATATTATAATTCATATTTCTCAAATGCAGAATTAAAAAAGTGTTACCTTTTCTAATATTAGTTTTCATCAGGTGTCCAGAGTGTTTTAAAGGCACTCCTTGCATTTTAGTTCCTGTACTTCCAAGTCTTCCTCTTCCTAATGGGCTCCCATTCTGCTCCAAGCGCGCAATTTTGGCTGGTGGACCCTTCGGATCGCTTACATTGTTAGACATTTCTGAATGTTCTTTCCCCTGAGTTGCCTCGTTCAAATGATCCATACTCAGTCCCGCCTCTAAAGATCACCTGCCATGATTCAAAAAAAATATATGTTGTACACGTGTGCGCATATGTATACGTACACAGCCTGCACATGTACAGAGATGTATATGCATCATAAGCCCATAAGGAAGAACAAATAACTATTTTAAACAAGGCAGAAGATGCCTTTAAAAAAAAAAAAAAAACACAACAACAAACTTCTCCAAAAAAAATGACCCCAGTTTACAGAGAAATTACACCATGATCTGATGGAATTATTTTTTAAAAGCCAATTAGAGCACCCCTTTAACAAAACCGTCCCAGATATTCTTATAAATCTGGCAGAGACTAAGACTCATAGAAATGATGACGTTTGTCAAGATACATGCTCCAACACAGCTATTGTTACAAATTGCACAGGAAGATTTGTTATTAATCCTGGGTGGTTTTATTGTGTTACAAAAAACGAGGGGGAGAAACAGAGAGAAAAAAAAAAGATTCCAGTGAAACTGTACTTAATCTACTTGATAAAAAATGGATGCACAACAATAGAGAGATTGTTCAAACTTTAGCTGAGGAAGGAACAGATTTATTAGTGAAGTAGAACACTGTCCATTTACAACTTCACTCCCACACTTTAAAAATAAAAATTAGAAGAGAATTTAACATTTAACTTCGGAAAACAGCGGTGAGAAGCGGTTGCTTTGAGTTGCCCGATTGATTTTTTAGGAAAGTTCAACAACTTCCGCAAAGTTTAAGATAAGCATATGAAGAATTCTTAAGGCATTAGGCTTTAACAGTTAAATAGAGCAGGCTCTTATTTTTTATTTTATTTTATTTTTTTAAAACTAAGAGGGAAGAAAGGCAGCATCTCACAAAACACAGTGTTGAAAAAAAAAAAAAAATCACAATTTCAACAGGACTTTTGAAAGCCTTAAATATAAAAAAATCTCTTGGTGATGTGAAGTTACCTACTCGCATAGATATATGAAACCCAAATTCGGAAGTAATTTCAATAACAAATTACGAAAAGGTGTACGTTAGCTTGCCTGTATTTCCCTTTTCACAAACTTTCAAAACCACAGTCCATGAGTAACAATTCCAGCTAAGTCACTAAAAATCCCCAACGCCTAGAACATAACGGAGTAGGTTTCGAGGATTTTTGCTACTCATCAGAATCTATTTTACCAAGTATAGGGGCCATCAATTGCTGACAAGCAAGACATCTTTCAGGTTATGATTTCATTCATCAATACTGTTATGATTGTCAGGGATTTTACCCTGCCTTTCTCTGACAGAGAAAGGAGTGACTGCGCTGACAATTACGCCATGCGTATAAGATAATCACTAAGGACAGGTGACTAGACATTAATTTATGAACTAGTTTTTACGTTACTGAGTGCAACTACTAATACTGGGGAAGTTCTGTTCAGAAAGACTAGTGTGAATCTGATAATTGCTACTTTCTTTCAGTTGCCTAGTAATTCAGCACGTTTTCTGCACATTTCATCGCAAAGCTATTAAAGCATAAACATCTCGGGAATTTTTCATACGTACTATTCTATGTCATTGGTATATATGGCAATGACAATTCCATAAGTTGTTTTTTCTCATGTGAACACTGCACTGCTTTTCCCGATAGAGCGGAGAAGGAGGTAATATATTAATCCGAACGTTTACAAGCAACCTAAAGAATGCCAGAAAACAGCCAAAGTTTAGAAAATCATTATTTTTACTCGCTCTCTAAGGTGACACACTAAGGTTTCTCATTCATCTCAATCCCATCTGCTTTAGGTCGCATGTCTCATTAATGGGAAACATGCTTATTTTAGCCACTTTGGGAAGAGTATTCCTTTTTTACTGTGTTAACTGCAGTCCAAGGAAAGAATTACAGTCCCAAACCCTTAACATCTTCTTACATTTCTGACGATGCTGACATGCTATAGAACTGCTTTTCTGGTCCTTCTCAAGAAGGAGAGGATTAAAATTAAAAAATAAAAATAAAAGGGGAGGGAGGATAAACAAAACAACAACAAAAAAAAGCTTCACACAAGAAAATCCTCATCACTTTTGGCAACTTCGGAAGTACTCTAATGCACCGAGGCTCTTTGCTACAAAAAGTATCTAGTCATCATGAGTCAGAATCGCACTCCATCATGTACAGTGCATAAAAGTGATAGATCGCCGCTCAGTTACTGCCCTGACTGCAACCCAACCACCAAATGGGTCATTTCACTCGGCCTTGGAATACCCACCCATCGGCATCCTTTCCCCGCTTAGTCATCTTGTAAAAAGCTTTATGTTACAAAGCAAAATTACATGCACATAAAACACCTAATTTACTCATTTAAACTCCATGCCCAAGGCTAAAGTTCACTGAAACCTCAGCGTGGAATAGTGATGAGCACCAACCAGCGGGGCCTGCCCAGGGAGAGGGCTGCAGGGAGCAACTGCTCTCCGCTCCGCTGCCAGGCCGACTGTCCTCGGCTCTCGCATTCAGGCATCTCTCCCAACTACAAGTTCTCAGCACGGGCGTTCGGGGCCGAACACAATTTCGAGGCACAGTTTCCCAGCACCCGGGTGCACCGCACAATTTCTGAATGGGAGCCGGCCGGGGTCCCCTTTTGTCGCGACGCTATTCTCCCGGTTCTTTTTCTCCTCCCGAACCAGCCCCCTCCCCATTCGTTTCCCCTCCTCTTCCCTCCCTCCCCCATAAAACCCCATAATCACATTTGAGAGAGGCTCCGCACTTATCCGTTCCATATGGCTCTCGCGATCCAGGCCAAGCTTTCGCTGTGACCTTTTAAAGAGACAAAGAAGCAAAGTACTTATCTAGAAACAGAAACACTGCAGTTTTCGGAGTGAAATTAGCAAAACCGACCCGAAACTCACCACTTCAAAACTTGACAGCATATAAATAACAAAAACAAAGGAGGTTTCCTTTGCAGCCCGAGCTCTTGAGGAGGAAGAAGTTCGAGAGTGATGTTTTCCTAGGTCCCCCCTTTCTGGGGGGCGCGGGGGGCAGCAGACCTGAGGGCTACTTCCCCTAATATTCTTTTTTGTTGTTGTTTTTTTCTCTTGTTTTCTTGTTGCTATTTTCCTTTAGGCGGGGAGGGGCAAAAATAGGTAGCGAGAAACAGAGTAGCCATGAGAAAAAAATGGCAATGGACAAAAAAAAAAATAAAATCTATATTAAATATCTTTTGAGAGAGCGGCGGAGGAAGGAGGTGAAGAGCAATTGATCAGACAAGTGCTCAAAATTCAGAATAATAATAAAAATAAAAATAAAGTAGCAGGTTTAAATGGAGGTGGGAGGTGACTTAAGTCTGGCTGTCCTTTCAAAAATAAAACCAATGCAAGTGAGAGAGGGGGGTATTAGGGGAAAAAAAAAAAATCAAAGCAAAAAAAAAAAAAAAAAAAAAGGCAGCTTTTCTATCCAGTGTGAAGAGCAGAAAGTCTACTTCTAGGTTGTCACTTACACTATTATTCTCCAATAGGCACCCAGAGGAGCAGCACACACAGAAGGAGCCCGCTCCCCTCCCCCTCCGCAGAAATACACACCGTAACAGCCCCCAAACTTTCTGCGGAAACCTCAGCCTCGCAGATCGCTACTGGAGATTAAAAAAAAGAAAAAAGAAAGAAAGAAAAGAGGAAAAAAAAAAAAGTGTCGAGAAAAATCGCAGGAAAAAGGCACTAAAACGCCACTTTTAATCTCGCCTTTGCGGTCCCGGGAGGAAAGAAAAAAAATAAAAATGCAGAGAGGAGGACCTGTCTCCTCTCATTTACCGGGGGCTGCTGTGGGTGCGGGGGGAGCGCAAAGAGAGGAGGGAGAGAAAGCGCGGAGGGAGGAAGGAAGCACCCAGCAGCACCACTACAAAAAGTGACGAGGTTGCACTCCCTGCGAGTCCAGAGCCGGGAGAAATGAGAATGGGAAATAATAATAATAATAAAATAATAATAATAATAAAAAAAATCACAAAAAGATCAGTGCTTAAAAAAATAAATAAATAAGTCGGGCTCCCTGTCTGCAAAGCAAAAGAAAAATAATTATACTAAAATAAAAATAAAAATCTGGGAACTCCGAGAAGAGTTACTAGCGAGATGGGGGGTGGGAGGGAAAAAATATCAAATAGAAAGATTGCAAGAAGCCAACAACAACAAAACCCAAACCAGCAAAAAAAAAAAAAAAAAAAAAAAAAAAAAAAAAAAGAAACAACAACAACAACAAAAACAACCGCACACACACACACACAAAAAAAAAATACCAAACCACAATAATAATGGAAAAAGAATAATAATGGCAGGCTTTGTTTTTTTGTCTCCCTCCCTTTCAGTTTTTTAGTGCTCCCTTCCCCTGGCTGCCTGGGCACGGTGGTGATTTAGGCCGGTTCGGTGTTGTTGCTGGATGTTACACGGATATCTGTGTGTGCGTGTGTGTGTGTGTGTTATGTGTGTCCCCGGCCGGAGCTGCTCGCTCTGCTCCCCCCCCTCTCCCTCTCTGTTTCTGTCCCCATTAAATTATTAGTTGACTCATCACTACTCCTCCTCCTGCTGCTGCTGCCGCCGCCGTCCCCTGCTCACAGCCTCTCCTCCTCTCCGCTACCGCTCGCTGCCGCCGCTGCCGCTGCTTCTTCTTCCTCCTCCTCATTTTAATACAAAATAACACCGAGGCCACCACCGGCTTTTTTTTTTTTTTTCCCCTTCATTTTTTTTCTTTTTTTCTTTCCTTTTTTTTTTTTTTTTTTTTTTTTTCTACAGCCCCCAAAACGGGAGGAGGAGGAGGAGGACGCAGCCTCCCTGCTGCTGCCCGGAGCCCTTCCCCGGCGGCCCCGGATCATCCGACGCGTCCTGGGAGGGAGAGAGAGAAAGTGGCAGAGGAGCAGGAGGAGGAGGAGGCGGCGGTGAAGGCGTGGGGGAAGGGAGCCGGGAAGCAGGGGGGTGGGGGGAAAGAGCGGAGGGGCCGCAGCGGGGAGCGAAGCGGGCCGGGCTGGGCCGGACCGGGGGGGGCCGCCAGTAGGTGAGCGGCGGGGGGGCCGAGGGAAGAGGGCGTGCGGCTTCCGGGCGCGCACGAATTTGCAGGCAGCTGGGTGCGGGTGAGGCGGCCCTTACTGCGCCGCGCCGCCACAATGCCCAGCGCGCAGCGCCGCGCAACGCCCGCAGGCGGCAGATGGGGGCCTGCGGCGGCGGGAGGTGGGGGGAGAAGAACGTCGGGGAGGGGGGGAGAGGAGGAAGAGGAGGAGGGGCAGGGGTGAAGGCTGAACAATATCCTGCCGGCGTGCTCGGCGCGGCCCCCGCCCCTCCTCGTGGAACTGTGCGGTGGGCAGGTGCACGGCGGCAGTGCCGGGCTGCGGGCGGGGGAGCGAGCCGGGCAGGAAGTTTGCTCTTCCCCCTCCTAGCTTTATACCGACTGAGCTGAAGGAACAGCGGCGGGCGCGCTGCAAACGCACAGCGGAACCCCCATCCTCTCCCGCCCCCTCACTCCCTCCCCCCCCCCCCCGAGACACCCGGAGGGGTCACCCCGCAGCGCCCCGCCGGGCCCTGAGGCTCCGCCGCCGCAGCGCGGGACGGGAGAGGAGGGGCACCGCCGGGACCGCGGAGAGGGGCGAAGCATCGAAGATGGTAACGCGGGGACAAAATCAATAGCTGCCAGCCAGACGTAGGTCTTCCCACAATGCACTCGGGAAAAAGTAACCCAACTAGACAAACTTGAACGCAACAAGTTTGTACAAGCCGCGAGATAAGGGGGAAATTAAACTTCTTTATTGATAAACTGCACTCTGTTTGCCTAGGCTGTGTCTGGAAAAGAGAATTGCATCATCAAGCAAAGAAGGGATGAACTGTGCTACACAAGCAGACACACAGCCAGAATAATTAGAGTAGCAACTTAAGAAAATTCGTGAACTGCACACGCAAACTTGAAGGAGCAAAGGTGGGGAGTGGGGAGGCTGATGAGCAGAGCGTGGCCTCTGCACAAAGAACAGACAAATCAATACATATAGGAAGAGCTGAATTATCACTATGCACGTTACTATAAAACAAGGGGAATGTATCAGGGCTGGGTAAAGAAAGAAGCTGACGTTTACCGAAATAAGCACAGACAGCATGAAAAGAAAAGGAAATTGGTAATAGGGTGAAATACATGAAATATTTATCGTATCTAGCAAGGCACAAAATAGATTATAATCTCAGAAGCAAAGAAATGAAATGCTCAAAAATGAGTACAGTGTTACATAATGCTGTTAGTCAAAGCAGAGAAGTGGAGGTGGAATGCATAGGAAACATGAAAAGTTGTACAGATGTTGCATGTCCTGAAAAAGGTTACTAAGACTGCTACTGAGAGTGCTGAAAGGGAAAAAAAAAAAAGAAAAAGAAAAAAGAAAAAAAAACAAACAAACAAGAAACACGTTTCACAAAGAAAAACAAGGGAAAATGTTGACGACACCTTCCATAGTACGCGATCAAGGGATAAATGTTTTGCGGCTGTTTATTTAGAAACCTATCTTTTTCCAAGACGGTAGATCGAAGGTTAAAAAATAAATAATAATAATAATGAAAAAAGAAACAAAGAATAATTATTTCCCAAGATATCTGATACTTTGGAGGAAAGACAGTGTTAACTTGAAGAATTAAAACTTCACGAGCACAATGGAAAGTATCAGCATTGTATCAGTTTTGATCTGTTCCAGGAAAGCCTGGTACAGTCATCTTCAGCAGCAGCAGCACCAACCACGGAAGAAGAAAAATGTGAAAGCAGAGGGGGTTTGGGCTGGGCGACTGCTGCCTGCAATGCAATGGACAGAAGGGGCAGTGAGGGTAATTGGAGAGATGCAGACTTGGTTAGAATAGAGCAAATATTTAAAAATATGATTTGGAACAAGATTAGGGACTCGAGCACCACCCTACAAAAGTGATTACCGGATACGACAATAACAACAACCAAGAAAACAAAAAGATTAGAATCTGCTCTAAAGTAACTTCTGCTTTGGTGTCAGAGACCATTCCCTTCACGGTCAAAAAGCCCTTAAAATGTTCAGAGTTAAACAAAGTGATTAATCTAAAAAGCAGAGACGGTGAATTAAAGGAGCAGGGAGATAACAATCTGATAATACAGGAGCACAGAAGGCCTAATAATGATATTATTATGCACACTAACCAAACACTGACAAACAAATATTCTGTTAATTATATAATCATGCATATGCTTCCTATGCTTGAGATAAATGATTACAGAAAATCGCTCTCTTCTTGAAACTGCATATATGTGCTAAACCCTGTAAACTCCCTGCAACATGGATTAATTTAATTTCTGCATATCACCTATGTCTGGGAAAGTTATTTGCCGCAGACTTGGCAGGCGGAGCGTGGAATGCAGGCTTTGACCAGCAGGCATGGGTAACAGGGCTGCTGCGTCCTGACGTACAGGCAACCAGATCTCTCTTATCAATACCCAACTACTTGGAATAAACTCAAGATAAAGATATCTGATTTTCATTTGACCTACCCTAATTTACACTTCACTGTGTCAACTTTGATATTAAAATGTTCCATTAGAACAAAGATATTTATAATAAAAACATATATAAAGAAGATGAATAGATATTGTCATGGATACGTATGCAGGCAATCATTTAAACATGCAGCAGGAGTAACATCATATTTTTCATAGCTTCCAGTCAACAAACGGTGGACAAATATATGCTTAATAAAGCTTATTAACCCTTAATAAAGATGCTGCACTGTATGTCTGATATGTAAATGTATCTCACACTAGGTTATGCTGAAATAAGACAAATAGTTAAAAAGTTGGACTGCGTTTCTTCAACCTCACAGTGAATTAACTGTCGAGCAGCAGTCTCAGTGGCTGCAAAACAAAACAAGTTCTCTGCTGTGGCTTGGTGCCTCGGTGCCTTCTAAGGTCTCTATTCCAATCTTTTCTTGTTTAAAACAAATAAGGAAATATGGGCCCATGTCTTGAGGCTTGGCTCTTGGGCAAGGCGAACAGAAAGGACCTGGCAGCAGAGCAAAACCAGTATGGCTGTGTATTCTCTTTTATCAGATTTCTTTGGGAGATCAGGCTGATTGGGTTTTGCATGTACGTATTTCTGACAACTCTGCGGACATTTGGGTAATTCATCAGCTCCAGCCCATGCTGGAGGTGATACAGAAAATTGTTGTAGCAGTAGGACCATCAAGAAATTCACTTTGCTGATGATTTGAACAGTATTTTTCCCCACTGTGAGGTGACGTGTGAGTAGCAGTGACTGCTGGACAGCAAGGTGATGAAAATAACAGTCCCCGGCTTTCTGAAGGGTGTGGTAATTTGCACCCTAGTGGTTTGCACCTTACTGCTAAGTGAGGTAGACAGAGGTATTAAGGGGGAAGAGTTCTGGAGCATCCTTGCTTTCCTTTCCCACGTCTATCTGTGCAAGCCTCAGAACAATGGTGCTGTGGTGCAGACTGAGTCCTGAAACCCTACTAAGTGTTGCACCTCTGATGGAAGTTGCTTCTCAGTCTTCTCAGAGTAACTTCCCCTCTGTCTTGCCCTGACACCACTGAAACCCTCCAGCCAACCTGGCTGCGGCAGTCACAACTTTCACGCTACCCAAGGTCTCAGTGCACCCCGATGGGAATCACAGCATTCAGCCGCATCCCCCACGCTGAGGTCCCAAGTTTTTTTTCACTGCAACCTGCCCCAGCCTGGAAAGTATGCCTGTCAAAAAGCAAAAGTGCTATGAAATGAAATTCATAGCACTGAGAGGCATCGCACACAAGCTGTCGTCCCCTCTCTCACATTTTGCATGAGCAATTTCTTCTCATTTGTGCTCTCTTACATACAATGTCCTGAAACAGTTCCATAAAATGGATATTTAACTTACAGTAGTCAGCTGTATTGAACTGCACTTAATTGCTTATTAAGTGAAGTAAATTATCCTTACCATATTCGCCAGAGGTGAAAAATCTACATATATGGCTACATGTAGTGCATTCATTAGTTTACGGACCCCAAATCCCTTGGAAAGTATCAGATATCTACACAGTGTCCCATGGTGCAGTATTTTGTAGTTGGATGTCTCCGCCAGTTTGCAGATATGTAAAATCATATACAAACAGACATCTCCCTATTGATTGCCTATGTGACGAGGCTCGTTTACTCCTGCAAACATTTTCTGCAGTGTATTTCAATAATGGAATTTTCTTTTAAAAGTAAGATTGAACAAGAATATGCAAAATGCAGTTTAGGGTAAAACAAATTGCTTTTAGTCAAACTACTGCATCATTTTGCATAAGCACCTTTCATAGCTCTGTATCTATGTTGACTAAGATACATCTGAAGTAAATGCATACGTTTGTACCAATGTGGCCCCAACAGTCATTTTAATTTGCCCATTTCTGCTACACAAGCCAAATTATTGAAAGAAAATTATGGAGGAAAAGCCAACAAAACCGTTGGCATGGGGAGGAAGTGAAGGGTGAACATGACTGCTAATGAGAATAGAAATTCTTCTACCCCTGGCTGCCACAAGGAGTCTAGATGGTTGAAACTGCAGTAGGCAGGTGTCCACATTCCCATAAAAGATTACAGTGATGAATATTAATGGCTTAATCACATAACTCTTACTCTGTAGTTGCCCAGTCTCTATCTGCTCTGTGGATAAGCTGAGTTCACTCCCCAAGCATATCAGCATGGCAACTTCCATAAACACTAACAGCATGGTATTTAATATAAACCAATATTTTTATGACTGTGGATTTCCAAACTACCTCAAATAACAAGCTTCAATTATTATTTTTTAAAAGCATTTTCTAGACTATATCCTCTTCCATCCATAACAGTAGAGTAGATCCTTGATGAGTCATGCTTGTAATTTCCATGTGGCAACTGCAGCAAACTACTTCACATAGAAATAACAACCAAAAAAAATGCAATAGGGTTTTCTATAATTGTTTAAATGCAATCAAACAGCTGGAAGGAAGGAGGAAAGCCAGCATTTTAGGATCAGCCAAGTTACCTATGTCGTAAGTGTGTGTTCTGCAGGTCACTAATTTCCCAAATTTCTCCCCTAGAAGTAAAATTTTCATGCCTATCAGGAGAAGATATTTAATATGAGACACGGGGAGATGAAAAGAGAATGGTTCCTGTTAAAGCCCTGATCATCACAGCGCTAGATAATTCCTAGGTAAGAGACTAGCATGTAGTTGTTGCCTGATGAAGAGTTGGTTGATAAGCAGTTAGGATATATCTGAACAGAAGTTCTCATAATTTAAAGATATGTAAACTATACCCCCCCAGATATATAAATGAATGGTGTTTCCATTGGTTTTGCTTGTTAAGAACAAAGCTAACCAAAGATAACCAAGTTATCTCCAAAGTGGTTAGCAGTTTGTTGGTTGACACAGCTTCCCTTCCCTTTCCTGACTCCTGACTCCTTTTCCATCACCACCAACCACTGCATTTTTTTCCCAGACAGGAAAAAAAAAAAAAAAAAGGCTTTTAAGAAGACAGAAGTTTACTGCGACACTTTTGAGTGAGGATGAATTTCACACAGCCCAGCCCAAGCAAAACTGCACAGTATGGCAGAAAATAATCTGAACCATTGTGGTTAGCACTGCAGGAGGACTAACATTGTCAGCTAGGGTTCCGGTGCTTGTACTGTGTGCTCCAACAGCACTGATCTGTTACATTAGAACATCTCATCAACAGGACAAACAACCATCTTTTTCTTTGACCTGATAGCACGAATAAAAACTGAAAAAAAAATATGGAAGAGTTTAAGTCTAAGGAAATGGTTAGAACTGATTGATGATTTGAACTATGTCAAACTTTCATTATGAAACCCAAAACCACATGAAATGTCCTGTTTCCAGTTTCATTGTTAACTCAGAACTCTGCCCAGGTTCTTCTACACTTTTTTTAAGGTTCAAAACCTTTTAAGTAAAACTGCATCTAATTATGGCCAAACTTGACAGGAGTCAATATTCACTGTATATAAAATACATGCAAAATGTGTGGTTTTTGTGTAAAACAAATTGAAAGTTGGTGGTTTTGGCCGAATTCACTTTTTCTTCTAGGACTTGCTCCAATTTCAAACTCAGAAGATTCCGTAATAAGGAAGACAAAATGAATGAGTTTTTCACAGTTCTTTTCAGGAACAATTAGCTGTTATGTTCACAGTTCTTTTAAGGAACAAGGTATCTGTTAATATCCAGGCGCTAAAATAAAAAATGTTTAGCATATGCAGTGTCACTAAGATAAAGGTCACCCATACATGTGTCAGAGTATGCTTAGTTTAAATGCAAACAACATAAGGCAAAAACAAGTCACTTTAAAATGTTACTCCAAGTACCTTATTCAAAATACTTGCACTGATTTTAAATGATTAAAAAAAAAAGAGAGAGAGAAAGGAGAGGAAAACTATAATAAAAACATGCTCCAATATTTAATGTATTTGTTTTCTAAACCAACTGTATTTCTAAATTTCCTGCGTGGAGTCTACAATAGAAATGGGCCACAATGGGTAAGAGCATTTCAGAACCCAAAGGAATGTGGCATTTTTAGGGGAAAATGAGGATAGTATTCATGATGGTTTATTTATGTTCTTGCAAGTATTTGAAAGAAATGTCTCAGTGTAAAAAAAAAATCTCTAAATGACAGTGTTTGCATTTTATATTGATGTAAGAATATCCAAGTAAGAAATGAGTGGGAAAACTGAGGCATGGACACGAGGGCAGAGCAGAGCTCCAGCTTCAATGAAGTCAATTATTTTCACAGTATCCATGTTCATTTTCTAAGGATATTTTCTGTGTCATTTGTTTCTGGCGAGTTATATTACAATCTCATTCTCATGCTATCATTTTTCCTTCAAAAATGTAGGTAACATGCTCATGGGAAGCTTTCCTATATTCTGTTCATGAAAAATATAGGGTGCATTCTCTCAACTCAGTTTTCTTTCATTGTTATACAGGTAGAAAACATCTCTGCACGATATCTAAAAATGTGCGGCTTCAAATGTGGTTGGATACACATGAGAAAATGCTCCAAATTTTTACAGTCACAGAAAAGTAATGTTCAAATCAACTTACTCAAATATTTCTGAAACACAGAACACCTTCAAATAAAAGAACTCCCCAGAATGCCAACAAGAATCAACTACATAAAAAAAACCGATCATCTCACATCTATGTATGTGCATTGAGCTCTTTTAGAATTATCTATGTTAAAAGGAAAAAAAGAGAGAAAAAAATAAATATTTAACTTAATATCAATTGGTTGTTGCTGTGGGCAAATAGCACAGGGTTATTGTCTTTTGCTTGATTTAGTTCTGTGAAAATCTTTCCATGACCAAAACAAATAGCATGCCCAGTCTGTATTGAAGTTTTTAATAAAAAGCAGTAAAGCAATCTGTTTCATTGTCAAAGGATTGAAAGAAATTTAATTAATGCCTTTGGAGGGAACGCCTATATAAGTATCACAATCACAAGAATGTGTGCATATGCATATATGAATACATATGCATAGCCATAGTCTACCCTGTTGCTTTCAAGTCGTAACACTATAGGCCATGGGCAGCTGAAGGCAAAAGTGAACTCATGCAATTTAACATATCTTGCTGACACAATTTTAAGGTTAAATGACACTGTGTAGATTATGAGAAGTTTAAATGCCAACTTCATCACAGGATAATTTACCCCTACAAAAGAAAGGTGGTATAGAAATGCTAGCAGACAAACAAATTAAAAATATTAAGTTAGAAACAAGGGAAAATGAGTTTATGCCACGTTGGCAGAAACAAAAAGAAGCAACAACAATAAAAAAGAAATGCAAACCCCAGAAACAAAAAACACAA
The DNA here is from genome assembly GCF_905368555.1 of Meleagris gallopavo. Taxonomy (NCBI): domain Eukaryota; kingdom Metazoa; phylum Chordata; class Aves; order Galliformes; family Phasianidae; genus Meleagris; species Meleagris gallopavo. The sequence continues at coordinate 34,788,605 of NC_139409.1, forward strand.
AGATGCAAGAAAAGCAGTATGCTATGTTAGATGTTTATCTATACATAAGAGACAGGTGTCACAAAAACAAAACAAAAAAATCATGAAGCTAAAGAGAAACTTTAACTCACCACTTTCCATCTGTTATATCTGAATTCATGCATAATTGATTATCCATGACTGGTAAGTTCTTTTTTTTCACTAGCCTAACACAGTTTTCTAAACATTATGTGTTAAATCACCACCAAAGTAAAGGGTGTTTGAGAAACCGTAAGGGCAGAATAAAAATTTTTTTAATGAAAAATAACATGTCAGTTAATAATAGAGCTGACCTATGTTTAAGAGAGAAATTTTAATCATGTGCATATTAAATATTAATAACCTATTCTGTTATTGTTATAATAAGGTTAAGTAAGCTTCTCCATGCTTAAGGAAAGAGAAAAAGTAGGAATATGTAACAGTGAAAAAAAACACTGAGAAGCAGAGACATAAGGAAAATGTGTCAACAATAAACAAGAGGAAATGAGAAAGAAGGAAAAGATGAAGGTGGAAACTAATCTCTATGTGTCATTATGACTGCCAGAGTACTGGCAAAGAAGCAGCATCCTTTTATTTCAATTTTAATCATTTCTGAATTTTAATACCCTGCTTCTTTTGTAATTCTCCTGGCATTCCCTATATGCATCCATCCCAGCCAAAACACCAGTGTAAATTAAATGGCACACAACCACACCACTGATGTAGCGCTCCCAGTAGAACCAACAGAGTGACCAAAAAGCAGAGGAGGTAAGACTACTTTTTGTCCCTGTAGACTACTGGCCAATTGAGTGACTTAATGTTCTTCAATTCCTTTAATTTTGCAAAGAAGGGCAGTGGTTAGGTAACCCAGCAATACAGAGCCATTAAAAAAAATAAATAAATAAAGCAAGCCAGTAGTAATACAATAATCAGTGACCATCAGGGCCTGGAAAAATGAGTTTGCTCTCACTGGCACTAAGGAGCATCACATGATTATTTAATTACAGCTCTAATTTTTGTCTCGTGGATGGCAACATATCAACAATTAATAGGGCAAATAGAGGAGACTGCATTTTTAAAGAGACAGAACCTATATGAAATACTGCTTGGAAATGCAATTTATCAGACAGTATAATGCATCTTAAGGCATATTTTTCTTCATGCCACACAAATAGAAAAAGTTCCAATAGTTCAATTTTCCTGCAGAGTACCTAGGAAATTCTTCTGGAATCCTTAGAAAATAATAACTGCACCTATGGGTATCCTAATAGTCATTTTAATTGGTAATGTAGAAGACAGTTTCTCATAGGACATGCAATCCAAATAAAGTAGTGAAATCACAAGTTTCAAATACAAAAATATTATTATAAAATGATTCTATCCTTTAACTTAAAAAGATAATGAAATGGCCAAAAGGATTATGGCATTCAGCAAGTCAAGTGAAGAAGAAAAAGAAAGTCAATACTGTGCAGTCAATGGGACAAAGATTGATTTTGGTTTATTGATTTTATGATGAGATTTCTTATGAGTACTGAAATTAGGGGAAGCTCTGTTCTGAAATGGTTAGATGCAGATCCCATTCTGCCGGTCCTGCAAGCAACTTCATTGCAGAACAGGGGAATATGGGCAGCTCAGTGTGTGGAGGAACATCTTCCACACGCTGTACAATTACCAGAATCTGCAAATATATCACATGGCAAACTCTCATGTACCTGATCTTCCTCGCAAACACATTCACTATTCCACAGCTATGCGTGGATGTCTTAAATTTACCTTACCCACAGTGTATTTCAGATAATATTCAACAACTGACACGGGAAAAGCAAGCTCAAAACTTCCTCCAAATGCTAAACTGTATATATGAAAAACCTACTAAACTACTCTTACATTTTTTTAGTCTTACGTCTCAATAAGCAAGTTAAACATGCTTTTTCATTTATTGTTCTATAGTCTATCCTTTGAACAAGCAAAAAAGTGCTGACTTTGGGCTCTTGCACAGAAAAAAAAACCTTGCTAAACAACAGTTCATGTATTACTGTAAAAATAAAGCTAACTAGGGAAGAAATACTATTACAGTGGATGTCCCATTCCTCTTGAAAGTTGTCTAAAATTGTTCTGATTGAAGACATGAACATTCTGGATTGGAGATCTTAATCTATAATCTTAAAAAGAAAGCTGGCAAGCAAGAGCTTGTATGTAGAAGTATATATCATTCTTTTTATGCACTGGTTACTATACAGATAACATGTCTCACAAAGACTGTAATTAAATGTCTAGTGCAGAAATAACACTAAAAAGCATACAGTATTATTATATTACATTGACTCCTTAGGAGCTAAGACTGTCATTTTAAAAGTTTTAAGGTGCCTCTAATTATTCTTGAAACTTTACATTTATCAAGGAAGCCCACCTATGATGAAAAGCATTAATGATTTAAAGTCTTTCTAATACAGATTTCTACAAAAATGTTTATAATCAAAGATTAATTAACATTTTAATACTCACTTTAAAATTTTTCCTCACTTCTTTTATCTGCCTTTGGTTTCTCTGCAAGTTTATGTGCATGCACACTCACTCTCTCTCCTCTCCTTCTTTTCTGTCTTTTATTTGCTCCATTAAAATTGAGAATATGGGGTGTGGATGATATTTAGAATTTTTATCCTGCTCTTTGCAAATGTTTTTAGTTACTTGGCTGTTACAAACATAAGTATTCTAAGTGCAGTTACTGAAAAGAAAATATTGTACCTTTGCATGTGGGTTGGAGTTCAGAGCAGCAATTCTTTGCGCATTTACCATGTTTTCCATTCTGGGACTGATTTACAAATATAAAGAATTAATTAATCCTTTAGTGCTCAATGAAACGTGTATTGCTAATCTTACAGATAGGTAAATAAACCAAAGGCATATTAAGGCCTTTGAGAGAGATTGTACTGCAGCTTTCCCTTATTCTGCATGAAGTTGAGTGCTTTGGCACTCCGTGGGCTCGTGACATTGAGGATTTTAAACATGCTGCAGTTTGTGCTTTACCTGAAACCATACATCTTGTCGGTGCCAGAGCTGAAACCAGGACCTCAGGCACCAGAAAAGGTCAGGGGACAGTCCTCTGGGTATACACGATCCCAGTGCACCACCACTTCTTACATGGAGCAGCAAGTGGAACGATACACAAATGATTGCTGCTGGCCAAATAAATCCTGTCAGAGCAGGATCCTGGGAAGATGAGGTGCACTCTAGGTTTAAAGCACCTCCCTCATCTCCTCAGGTCATATCATGTCATAATGTGCCAAGGGAAAGAGATAGAGCAGATAGTGGCTGGGAGTTATGCAAGGCCAACACGGCTGATAGATGGGGCCCATCCTGAAGCTTCGCTCCCAGGTGCAGTTCAGGTGACTGAGGTCTACCTGCAGATGAGCAGATTCATCTGTTTATCAGCCTGCAGTACATAACAGAAAAGCAGGAGAGAGCAGGGGCTAAACACTTGCAAACCTACAGCTGGGGAGAAGCATTTCCAATACTGCTTTACCACAGCTGAAAGCCAGCTGCGTGCCCGCACTACTGTGAGAGGCCTTCATACAGCCCATGCCAACCTTGTCATACACTCATGCCTACGGTCTCGCTGGAAAACTTATCTCAGAAGAAACTGTGGTATTTTGGCATTCTTAATAAAGAGCAAAAAGGGGACCTTGGCATGAATGCTGCATAGTATGTTAGTAAGTCCCTCAGCCCATCTGAACACTTAATGCTTGATCCCATATCAGAACTGTCAAAACAGAGGTCTAGAGACCTCTGCAAAGATCCTCTAGTATGATTGAGAGGAAAGTCAGGCCCAGCGAGTTTAAGAGAGTGTATTTACAACTCAGACAGTATGAGGTATGTAACTCTGCTCTACACCCGTACTCCACTACTGCTATGCTACTCCTACTATATTACACAGATTACAGCTGGTATAAAGCACAAGAACCAGATCAGAGCACATGAGCAATGTCAAGACTGGCAATTCCCTGTGAAATGAATCTCTAAATTTATACTTATTGAGAGCATGCAGTACAGGAGCCATTAGAAAGTCAACATTTGCAAAGCAGCAAATAGATATCAATTAAGTAACAAAGTGTTGGTGATAACTGTGGTAAGCTGAGATGCCACAGGATGGCAAGCGTTAGAAAACACCTACGTTTCAGCAGAGATCATTACAGCACATCCTTTTTGAAGTATGAACTACAAATTGTGGTCAGGTGCTACTGAGTTTGTGATAGCAGTACCGCTCATAAGAGAAGTGACATACAAGATAACTTAGTGTTTAATATAATAATTTTCAGACTCTTTGGAAAAAAAAAGAAAATGGACATCTTGGGTAGAGACTATTAATGGAACACACTGATGGAAAATTTAGGGATGCTTTCTCTAAACTGAACGTTACTCTCCCTGCAGTTAACTTCAGCTAAAGATACTTAGGTCTCTAGATCAAGATGAGAAGCAATACCAATGGGGTTTACTGACATGGACTTTATAAAATTGCAATATTTCAATATAATAAGAACTGTAAGTTACTTTTTATCCATCAAACTGATTTACTTTTTTCTTTTTTTTTTTTTTTTTTAGAATCAGTAGCAACTTTGTGACAACCAAAGTTTAAAAAATGCACTTGATTGCATAGTGACAGATTTGCAGAACATTTTTCATCACACACACATATGTGCTTTCAGTTATTAATAAAATGCTTCTGCCCTTAATCTGCCGTTGCCTGAATATACAATTTCAGTGACTTGGATAGACAAATACTGTTAAGGAATTCTGTTTTCACTGTTTGAGATGCAATTCAAATACACCCAGCAAAACCAAATACTGTGTCTTTAAAACTGGCTTCCGAATGCCACAGAAAGGAATACTGAATCAGTTTTCTACACAGTCCCCAAGGAATGATTAGAAAACTTTCTTTTCTTCCCCTGCCCTCCTTTTCTTTTTCCTCCGTTTCAGACAAGGAAGAGCCAGCTGCCATGGATAGCACCACAGGTAGATATTAAAACGGAGACAGCCATTATTTAGTGGCGACAGGAATATAAATACATTCACTAACCTATAAACCGGTGTTTACTTCAGGAAAGTAAGTCATATTTTTCCTCTGATTGCTGTGCTGTCAGTTTAATGCAGCGTAAATAAACAGTAGGTGCATGATAGCTTTAAGTAGAAAGTGTTCATTCCACAAGAGGAGCAGATTACTGAAGCCTGATGCCTATAATGGCAAAAGCAGAACTCTCATTTTACCTGAAAATACAGCATTTCGTGCTAAGAGGCTTGTGGCTTTTCTATTAAATTAATTTGTCAAAATTCTATGAAAAATATTACATACCCAACAAACTTAACCAAAAACATTCATTTTTGCAGCCCTCAACTTGAACCATTTGAAAAAACAAAAGCCAATCACTCCTCTGTAATTTCATCATCCCATTGCTCTAAATGAAAGCTTTATATAATCAAGCTAATATAACAGAAAATAAAATGATATATAGAATTGCCCATACTTTGAGTTATTTTGTTCTTATAAATATATTCCCCGACTGAAAGTAAAAAAATTCCCCTTTGGAAAAAGCAATGATTTCTGAGAAGATTGTATATACACTCTACATCTATTAACATAAATTATAAGAAAGTAAAATGTTCCAGATGTGTTTAAACTGTTGTGGAAGGAAAGTTTGTGGCTTCATTGGATATATATTAAATATATCTAGAGAGAGCAATGGCAGTTATGTACGAGAAGGCAATAAAATGCTTCAGTAGTGTCTATGCTAAAATAGCTTAGTTCTTAGAAATGCGGCTAACATTTCAGAAGTCACATTCCTTCCATTTTTAATTCAGAAATCTACTTTTAATATATATCTCTAATATATTTTTTCTACATAACACAATCTATTTTATTAATAAAATAACCTCCTTGATTTTTTTTCCTCCAAAGTACAACTTGAAACCTTACAAAGGACTTTGAATTTTTCTGACAATGATTTAAAAATGACTAAAAAATAGATGACAATAAAAAGGTGGCATCACTTCCAAAGAACACCAGATCTCAACCGGCATCTCCTAAACTGCAACCGCACGCATCTGAACCCCTTTATCCCCCAAACCTGAAACGTAAGATGAGTCAGTGCTCGCTCAGGACTTTCCCACTGTTACGAGGTTTTCGGGTTGAGGGCTGGGACGGACGTGCCAGTGGTCCCACAGGACGGAGGCTGTGGTGCTACTGGGCAGTGGCAGGGCCGCTCTTGGCTGTGAAGCGCAGCCACAGAGGGCAAATGCTCATCAGCTGCCCCGCGGGGCCTACGCTGCACAATGAGAGATGCTCTGCTCACACACAGCTCTGGGCTCGTGTGGCACAGCCTCTATCTGGCAGAGCAGCGCGTCCCATTCGTGAGTTACGCGTTGGCTTGGCTTCACAGTGCTTTCTGGGAGCGTGCAGCAGGTTAGGGTTGGTGCGTGCTGCTGAAATAACAGGAGAGGAGAAACCGAGACAGCCACTTTCCTATTTAAAGTGTTACTAACAAAGAATATAAAAAGGAAACAGCTCGTTTTACAAAGTGTACACACAAAAAGCATTCCATTTAAATATTTTTTGTTCCAGTAAACTCTTTTGCATACAAAGGACTTATTTATTACATATTTGAACTTGTGGGAAAAAGGGAAGGAATGCACTGATTCCTGAAATAACTCTACACTCTGCTTGGAGACTTCGCTATTCTGTGCTCTTGTTCTACTCTGAACAATGTTATTCCAGGGATGAAGGAATTCCTGGGAGTAGGTTGTAGCTTTTCCACTAGCTGTTTGTATTCAAGAGTGGGCACACACAACACACCAGCCCATGATCTTAATTTTTCTTCCACTGCCTCATGATGTGTGCGTGCTGTTTGTTTAGATGCATGCCTGTGAGTTAACACGTTACGTTTCTGCTTGCTCATTTTGCTACCTGCTTTGTGTTATTGCTGCGCAAACCATTGCTTTGACTTGGAAAGTGAGGCAATGCCAATAACAATCTCAAATAGAGAACGAATTAGAAAATGAGTGGATGTGCAAATGTATTACAGAGCATATAGGAATACGAGAGCACTCTACAATTCTACAGATAGTGCTGCAGACTAAGAGGAAGGTACAAACAACAAAGAACATCCTATATTCACATCCTTACACTCCACGGTTACTGTTTTAGGTTGGCTTTGAATAGTGTGCCTGATTTGCCACTTTTCTATCTGGTGATTGTGTTGAATGCTTGAGGAGATAGTGAAAGATCCAAGCACTCCTTGTGCTAACTACCGCTGAAATTTTACACTTATTGTAACCTTTCCTAACAATGTGAGAAAAACAGAGTAAATATATTAAACTTGTTTTACAACAGATGCTTAGGTTGTTAATATTTAAGATGCCTATTCATGCTATTCCTGTCTGCACATTTGTCAAAAATGTAAGCTTGAATGCTAATGTTTGCCAGCAGACTACAGCAGACAAATATACAAATGCACTGCGCTGAAAATAGGAAGTAGAAGTAAGGGACTGCTGCTGCCCAGGTGGCAGGGAGCAGAGGGACAGGACAGGGTGCTACCCGACCACACGCCTTCAGTATCTGCGTCTGAATTTGGGAATTCTGTGCACAGAAGCACCGTGCTTAGTTGGGCTGACTAAAGCCAGCAGAGAGCTTTCGTCATTTGCAACTCGTTTCGGCTTAGGAGCTGGTGCAAAGTATTTCAGCAAACTTGCATTTTAGCGAAGTTTCTCCAGCAGTGAGAAGCTCGGAACCCGGCAGAGGGAAACTCCGAGCCGGGCAGGTGCCTGTCGGGAGCGCTCCCTGGGCAGCGAGCGCAGACGGCGACCAAAGCGCGCCGATGTGATCCAAACCTCGACTGCCGGGTTCGGAAACGGAATAAATAAATAAATAAATAAAAATGAAAATAAAATCCCGAAGCGTAGCGACGAACTGCTGGCACCGTTCCCCGCGGTAGCAGCAGCGCCGGGTCGTGCCACGGGTGGGCGAGGGGGGACGCTTTCCTGAGGGTCCCTCTGCCGCGCTACTCGGGGTTCGGCTCCCCGTAGCCGCCCGCGCACCCTCCGCTCCCCGCGGAAGTCCCGAACCCATCCCCGGACCGCGAGCCGTCGGGGCTGCTGCCGGCCCCGCTTCCAGTGGCAGAGAGGCGCGCGGGGCCGCGGAAGAACTTTGCCAAACTTTTCGGGTTTTTCTTTTTCTTCCCTCTGCCCCATCCCCGCTCCCCCTCCCGTGACGGAGGCGGCGGGGCCGGTGGCGGGGAGCGGCGCGGCGGCAGGTGTGTGTCCCGCTGCCGGGAGGCTGCGCCGCCGCACGAAGCAACCCCGGCCCGCGCCCCCCGCGAGGCCCCCTCCCCGTCAGGACCCGCTGCGGCTGCCCCCGTCCCCCCGTCCCCGAGGAGCGATGCCGAAGGAGCGGGAGCGACTCACTCATGGGAGCGCGGCGGGCGAGGCCGGCGACACCTCCGGCTTCCGAGGCGCCGGCGAAGTTAATTGCACTGAAGTTCAAGTTGTCTTTTCACCCATCAGGAGTGGGCGTTTAAAGGAAGGAGAGCGAGGAGGAGGAGGGGGAGGGGGGAGAGCCTCTCTCGCTCTCGCTCGCTCTCGCACACACACACACACACACACACACACACACAGACGCGCACACAGACACACGCACACAGACGCACACGCACGCCCGCTCCCGCGCTGCCTCGGCAGGAGGAGCCCGGCCGGAACGCACCAGGGCAGCACCAGGTATCGGCGCGGGGCAGCCCTGCCCGTGCGTGTGCGTGGATGGCTGCGCGTGTGCCCGCGCCCCCCCCCCCCCCCCCCCCCCGCCGCCGCCGCCTCGCACGGCCCCTCCGGGCGGGGACGGGCGCGCTGCCCCGGGGGGGCGGAGGGGCGGCGGGGACAGCGCGACCGCGGGGCTCCGCGCTTTACGATTCCCTGCTGCGCGCCGCGGCGGGGGACAGTGATGAGAAGGGGTGCGGGGACCGAGCGGCGGCAGCTGGAGCGCGGCGGCTGCGCGCGTGTGTGTGTGTATGTGTGTGCGTATGTGTGTGTTCTCCCCCGCCGAACGGGGAATCAGGTGGGACACACACACACAAGCGTTTATGCAGCCCCCCCCTCCCCCCCACTCCCCCCGTCTCTGCACTCCCTGCCCCTTCCCCGCTTTCCTCCTTTGCCTTCATCCTTCCCTCGCTCCTTTATTTATTTCTACGCCCGCCCCCCGCCGCTGCCCCCCGCAACTCCTCCCGGGCAGCGACCTCCGAACCGCGGTGGCGACCTCCCGGGACGGGGCCGTGCGGTGTAAGGGCACGCAGCCCCCGGGGTCGCCGCCCCGTCGGGTCCCGCCGCGCCGCGCGTTGTCGGGAGCTGCGCATCACCCCCACCCCCTCGCCCCGCTCTCGGCTGCTGTGTCACCTGGCACCATGTGCTCCTCAACAGCGCTGTTTGAGAATTGTCTTTATTCGTGGAACTTCTCCGTGGAGATGGACTTTTTTTCTTTTGTTTTTCAAGCCCTTCTTTCCCATCTTTGCCACTGCACAATTTGGATGTGGAGTTCCTGGAAAGTGAACGCTGGCAATGAGTGCAGCTTTCCCTGAAAGCTGAGGCTGCTGCTTATTCCCTACTGAGAAGAGAGGGGACCGGGGATGTCAGCTCCATCTTTTTTTCTTTCTTTTTTTTTTTTTTTTCTTTTTTCTTTTATTTTGACTTTGAGGCGCATTTCCTCTTCCTGCTCTGGGAATTGGCAGATACAGTTCCTGTAGGCAACTTTGCATCAAGACGGAGACTGTGGAGTCGATACCTCAATGCTTTTCTTAGCTGTGCTCTTCTATTAATTGGTGTTAGAAAGTGCAACCTTGTAGCACAGTTATTGAATAATCATTAATCTGTGAAGGATACACAAGCCCAAAGGTTAATAATAACAATTAATAATAGTGACTTTGCTAGCAGGGAGACTATTTTCTCATCGTTATTAAAAGGCACTCCCATTTATGCTATGTATGGAGAGGTGAATTTGGGCCTGGCGTGTTGTGTACCACATTACTGCAGCAAGCCCACAGATGAATCCTCCCCATTATCTCCATGCTGTCAGGCCTCTCACTTTTTCTCCCTTTAAAATGTATCAAGCACTGCTCTCATTTTAAATAGAAATGCTCAGGCTTTAATCAATTCTGACATTTCCACTGGAAAATAACATTTAGCTCTCTTACATAGATAAAAATTTATTTGCCTACAGCTGGTCTGCTGCAGTGCTTTGGACTTATTCGCTTCTCAGAGAAGAGTTGGCTTTTCATGGTCTCTAGGTACCATGGGGCAATAAATAGAAAGTCAGTAAAAGGGAGATGTTCACACTTTTACAGGCACAACTCTCCACTGCCTCCTTGCTGAGCTCTTCTGTCTGCCTAACCAGTGTGCTCCTGTTGTCCAAGACCCATCTCCTTTATTTGTATCACACCCCTGTCTGGCCGGTCAGTGAATCCTAATAATAATCATGTTTCATGTCTCAGAAATCTAATAATCAAGTTACTCATTCATATAAATTGCAACTAAGCTGTTTGGGTTTGTTGTGCTATCCCCACTTTAAAGGCAGGGAAACCGAAACAGGAAAATTAACGCATTTGCCTGAGGCCACACATGGATTTAAGAGTAGGTCCAGCACAAGAACTGAATTCTGTATTTAGACCACGCTTCCTCTTAAAGATTTTGAACTGTGGAAAATGTTTTTAAAGAAAGGAATGTAGCATAAATCATATTTTTCATTGACTTTGTATACTAGTCAAATTGCATGCTTTTTTTTTTTTTAATATATGTTATGTTTCCTTTTCTAAATGCAAGATTTATTTGACTTTTGACAAAGCATGGTGGTACCTTTTAGTTGCAGTCAGTTTACTGTGGAAACAAGAAATATTTACTATGAGATTGTGAGCAGTAATGGGAACAGAATTGCTTATTATTAGGTTGTTGTAAACAATATCCATTGGATGTTACGGTGTAGTTGTAGGCCAGCACAACATAATGAGAAGTTCAGATTAGTATAGATAAGGTGCTATTGCTTACCTGATGTGCATCAGGTTCCACTATAATTCTCCTTCAGTGCTTTCAGCAGCAAAATACTTACTGTGGGTTTAAGCACTGAAAAACATGGGACAACTATATACCGTGAGAGTTATGATTTATATCATTAAGCAGTGAGTTTTGCAAAGCTGTGTCACTCATGTCAGTGAAGCAAGAAGTATTCTGCTGGCCCTTTAGCTGTGGCATGTCATCAAAGCTATATTATGGTATGACTGAGCACAGATGGCATGTCTAAGAAGCACATGTACAATATAACTTTCATATTACTGACACGTAGATATTTCCTCTTCCTCAGTGTCCGTTCCCAGATGTTTGCTTGCCCAGCCTTCTATAGGAACTATAGAAAGTCCTGCTCATCCTGCTCATCCCTCATGTCTGGAATTGTATCGTCAAAACCTGTACAGACTATGTGTTTATATATATTTGTATGTATTTATGCTGACAGCTCCTTTCTGAGGTTTTTTTCAGAGTCCTGATTTGAGAAAAGTGGATGCAGATCTCACTCAAATAATCTTTCTCCAATACCATCAACATTGCCTGCCAAAAATAAAAGTGGCATATGAATCACAATAATTCACTCATGATTTGGTGGATTTAAAGCCTGTGAAGGAGCATTAGAAATCCACATGATGTTCCTGAGTTTTATGGACTTCGAAAGGTGGTAAAAGTATATTTAGCCAAAGACCTATCTTATATGGACTGCAGACCTATCACCTATTCAAGCGAAGGACAATATTAATGAAACTATCTCTGTTCAAATGTTTATCTTTCAGGTGAGGTGACGAAACTGTTGAATCTGCAGACTGAAACCATCAGAAGCCTCTCCTGAGGTGCCCCTTACCAAAATGTTACTGTGGCATAATGATTTGGGAATAAGTTTTGTGTGAGAAGAGCCATCAGATCCCCTGGGAAACATTACAGATACTTTCCAGTTCTTTTCAGACATGTAAATATGTTTAGACATGAGCAGAGAGTAGAGTTGGGGAGTGGAGTAGGGCAGGGAGTAGGGTGGGGTTAAAAGCTTCCTCATAGATCCTGGAACCAAATAAATGCATGTGTTTTTTTTTTTTTTTTTCCTTATCTGATGTTAGCTGGAGCTTGAAACAGTCGATATTAAGAAGAAACACCACAAAATGTGTGTATATGTAAGAGTTATGTTGACCCATGATTAAAAGAGAGTGTCATCTTCTGCCATTCATCACAGGTGATCAACAGAACTCTCCATAATGCTCAGATGCTTGCACTGATCCCAAGAAATACAAATCTTATAAAGTATGACTTGTTTCCAGCTCATAATGTGCAGCTATAGCTATAACACCGAAAAGTGTTGCATGCTACCTAGCATTTCTCATGATTTTTTGCTTTCTTCATGATTTGTTTTAAGCTAAGCAAATCAGAAACTGAAGAAAACGTTTGAGGTTTTTTTCCCCTCTTAACCTATAAGAACAGCAGCCTGACTTCTGTAATGTGCTCATGTGCATTACCTGTGAAACAGAGCAAGAAGACTGCTCACTAGCAAGGTCTGCCCATCACTGTCCAGCTGCCTAATGACATGTTAAGACTTGGTTTCAGCAACTGTGCTCCAACCAGTATTACTATAATTGGTTGCAGTTGAAGATGTCAGTAAAAAAATACAACCAGGCTGGAGTGTCCTATGCATATTTTAAATGCAAATGGCCATTATCAGTGGTATCATAACTTTATCTGATGTCTGATCTCAGTGGTGGCTCTGTGGAAAAGACTCAGATGACTTTTTCTGAATACAGCCACTCCTTTCAGTGCCATTTCTGCAGTCTTTCGATTATCTTACTATCTGTTTGCTAGACACCAACCTCCTGAACTTAGGCCTGTGTCACCCCACTACCTGTGTCTCTCTTAAAAAATCTCTTCATTCAAAGGGTATCATGCCAGTAATATAACAAATTCATCTGTCCTTCTGCAGACTGGCTTGAGTTTCTTCCAGCCATTCGCTGGAGGTGCTTGTTTCTAGGCCCTAATGCTGCACAGTATCTCGATCCATTCAGCTTCTCTTCAAGATGGTAACTACTTTCCGCTCCACATATCTGCTGCGGAAGATCTTGTGATTACCTGAAAAAGTGAATTGCATCCTGTAGATTTCCCCTTAAAACTTCTGCTTCACAGAAAAGTTCAGCTTGTGACAGATGCGTCAACGATGTGAGACTCACTTCTCTGTTGCCTAATTGCCCTCTCCACCTTCTGTCAATCTGAAACTTTCATTCTGGAAAGGATCGAAGGAGTTGTATTAATATTTGTGCTAGCCACTTTTTTTTTTCCTGTACATTTTCTCCTTTCCTTTGGTGTCTGGTTTGTCTTGGCTGCTTTTAAAAATTTTGTTGCCTCTAGTGAGGGACTGCCAGATTAAACCAGTACAGGGAAGCCAGGTGACTGTCTACTTTTACAAATATAGGTTGTGTATAATAAATTCAGGTTTTACATCTATGCAAATTAAGTCATCATATGATTCTGACTACATGCATTTTTTTATCAAATATGGCATATATTTCACAAATTATATTTAACTTATACACATGTTGCTATTCTGAATACCTGACTAGGAATTACGAAGTGTGCCACCAGATCTCACTAAATGGGCTTACGGAACAAGAAGAAATAAGTGAAAATCATTTCTTTTCCTTGCATTACGGACAAGTCCAGTGCGAGGGCTTTTCCTACTCTAGATGGGAATATAAACACCACAGAGTTGTTTAGAGATACATCTTTTTGTTGGGAATTAAAGAATTTATGAAGAATAAAACAAAACAACCTAAAAAAAGGAAGTTTTAAAGTAATGTGTCTTTGGTCTAGTGTTTGTCACATCTACTTAGTATGGCCTTCCTCTAATGTTTCAGTCATGCAGAATAAGACATTAGTCACAATGTCAAAATAAGCATGTTACTTCTGCAAAAATGTGTTTTCACCTCAGGAATATTGTGAAGTGAAAATAGGATTTAGCACAATTCTTCCTTTTGAGTTTTTCTACAGACAGGATAGTTTTAGTGTAAGGCTCTAAATCTTGCAAGATGATCCCCAACTGTAGGTACGACACACCTGGAAGAATCTGTCAACTGAGTGCTGGCAAGTATTACACTGAGAAGGTAACAACTCAGTGTTTTCAGTGTTAACTGTCCTCAACAACTGCTGATTCTTTTTTTTGTTGTTGTTGTTGTTTGGTTTTTTTGCGTGTTTGTTTCTTTGTTTTCCCAATAAATAAACAAGTATTTTGTTGAGCTCAAGATATCTCTGTCAGTATTTATATTTCAGACTGTAGGAGAATCTGGATGGAGTGAAATGTGCAATTCAGGTGGAATTTAGGTGCAATCCAGAAAACCTCTGCTAAACAGAGGCAGTTGCTAAACCTCAGAGCAGTACATTTGTCCTCATAATTCATCCTTTTCCATCTGTGAATCCCAGACTACCTTTTGGGCCTGCTCATGCCCAAGTCCTCTGGACCCCAGCTCTACAATGTTTTGTTCCTCCTCTCAAATCACCTTATTGGCACAACCTGACCCCTACTCCTTGGGCTTCTCTTTTTTAATATATATTTTTTTATTTTATCTGTGTTTTTTAATTGAGGGTGGTGGTGTGTATGTTCCACAGCAATTTCAGATAGAGTGACAGAAATAATCTCAGGAAAATTCATCTTATGTTCCAACCCTGAGAATAACCTAAACATTAGATTATGATCTAAGGAATCCTGAATTTGTTGTGGGGCCTCAAGGGCACTGTTTCAGTAGAAGGGTCAAGAATGCTTTTTCTAAAATAACCATCAGACTGATGGTCAGAGTCTTTCCCTGGGGGAGAGGAGTGTGCCTTTCAGGGCAAGAGCAGTGAATCCCATGATTTTCTGACTGCTCTAATCACAGAGCTGTTATACAGAGGGAGATGAGAAGCCAGCTTCTCCTCTAGCTATGTTTTAATGAAACATCAGTTTTGAAGGAAAGATCACAGGAACCTATTTTCATACAAAGAATCAGGGTGTAGATACTGAGTGGATGGAGGCATCTCTCAGACAGCCCTGGGTTTGTAAAGCTCTTTACGAGCCCTGTTTTTACAGGTAACCCTCAGGTAAAGGCCTAGCTTTAGAGGAAGGCAGTACTTTGTATTTGGGACAAATCTCTGAGTTTTTTCTCTGTTAGTGCCAGTCAGCTTATGTCCAGCTCAAAGCACAGCGTGCTGGCTGTTTTCCAGGCTCCCTAAGCCTCTCTCTATGCACAACACTTTAGAAACATGGTTCTGGATATCAGATAGGGGACCATGGGCTTGAAAACAGGATGCTGGAACACCAATGTTTTGTAGCACCAGAATTCTTTGCTGGATTACACCACAAACCATATAAATTAGTATCTGTCTGTTCATAGCAGTTGGTTCCTTATCAACACCAATACTTAATGCCTGCTAGTAACTGTTCTCTCAGTAGATTTTATGGTCCTTTTTAATTTTGTATCACAAAGGACAGCACAGAAAAAAATGCTGGACTGAGTATAATTTATAATGAAAACTCTCACTGTGTTTCCCATTAGAAATGGTAACGGGTAGGACACTCATATTGGCTTGAATTCTGTGGGTTACAAGGTTCGGTTTATAGAGTTATGGTAGCTAACTAAATTAAAATAAAAACTTGTACACTTTTAACATTTTTTTACTCCTCTTTTTTTTTTTTTTTAGGAAAAGTACAGTGAGATTCAAAGTTGCTTATTTCTCATTTAAAAAATCATTTCATCATTTGGTCTACTTGCAAACTTGTCAAATCAGGGAGCAACATACTTTTGAGAAAATGATGGCAAAATGACACAGCGCAGAGCACAGGTTAACACTGCCACATCATAGCTGGCTGCTTTTGCCACGTACAGGATGTATGGGCACAGTTCAGACAATTTGTCACGTGTGTTTCCTTCCCCAAACCTGCATGATATAGCTGAAGAGGAGGTTACAAAAGCTGTCCTAAAAGCCTCCCACTTGTGATCTGCATCCTACAACATGGAATATTCTAAATATCATGGGCTTTCCCTAGCTAACAAGCTGGTTATACTGGCTATGCATAGAGATACAGATTTGGGTCTTAATTAGCATCTGCAGTTTAATCAAACCATTTATGATCCTGAGAAATCTGAACTGTGGTCTTTCTGGTTTTTCTGATGACAGACAAATACCATAAACAAAAAGGAATTAAAATAATGGTTTAATAAATAAAGCATTTGCAGCAGCTATAGTTGTGACAACTTTTCTGAAAAAGTAGGAGGTTTGAAGCTCAGTTTTTTCAGTGTCTGAAAAAGATTTTAAAGATAGTAGATGCAAGAATAACACATTAGGGAACTCACAAAAGTTTTTGTAGTTTAAGTTTAAACAGTATTCTATTTAATTTCACTACGACTAACTCTCTCTCAGTGACAATGCTGCAGATCTCCAACTAGGCTCAGTTTAATCATAAAAGAAGTCGGCCCAGGAGAAAATCAGGAATAAATTGCCATGAAAGTGGATTGGCCTGTTCAGTCTGGTGACCTAGTGAAACAGCACAGGACTTTATAATCTTTGACGCAGACAGGTCTTCATTGTTGGAGGAAGCAGGAAGTGTAAAGAAGGCTGTAATTGCATATTCTTTAATAAGAAATATAATTGTTGCTTTCTCCAAGCAGATCTCAGACAGATTTTAATAGTGAGCACACACTGAAAAGTCTCTGAAACACACCCTTCTTTCCTAATTTGTTCATATACATTGATATATTCTAATGTATTTACACCCTCTACAAATTTAGTCCACATAGAGCATTTCTGATGTGCAGTGTAACTCTTTTTTGCTTTTAGATCAACTATTATGTAGAGAAATATAATGGAGCATGACTCAGTAAGAAAGACCAAAATATGTGTTTGTTTTCATACTTTGAAGTTTCTGTCTTAAAATAAGGGTTTATTATTAACATGATTATAGTGATTGGAGTCTTTACTGCAGTGTCAGGACTGTGCTATCTTTCATATTCACTGAATCAGTTCCAGTTGTGTACAATGATTTAGAAAACAAAACAAAACAAAAATCAAGCAGTTTTTGTTTCAAGAAACTTTGAATTAGTAGTGAAGTAGTATCATTTTCTGTGCTGAATTTGAAGGAATCACTTATTGTTTTGAACTAGTAAGGAAAATAAGTCTTGGGCAGTATGAGGAAAAACAGTGTTACACAAAATGTATTGTAACTGCAGAGTATATACTTCATCAAAGACACACCTGAGCTTCTCCTAGCAGAGTTTTGTCTGTGGTGTCTTAAATGCAGTTTTCCTTATTTCTTCACATTCTATACTCTTGTTCTACTCATTACAAAACAACTGCTTGTTTTAATTGGCAGTAGGTGCAAGGCTTCCTGTCAACCATGGTAACAGAGGCTTGAGATTTACAAATGATTGTTTAGTTTTTATCAAACTCCCTTGATCTATACAGTTAAACAAAAACATGCTATACTTTGGAAATGAGTTCAGCAGTGACTGTCCTTCAGAAACGCTGCTATGGATTGTTCTGCAGTGCCACAGACAGCTTTTTTCAGGACAATTAAGATCACAGACACATGTTCTGTTGAGTATCATGTTTTAAAAGGCATAATTCTTATTTCTGGGAAATGCAAAGTGAAGAAAACATTAGCTTTTCCTCCCAGAAGTCTCATTTCTTTGCCTTATTTATAAAACAGATACCCCACCAAGACAGTGGACTTCTAAGACTGCATGATGATGCAACTACAGAACTATCAGCTCTAAAATGTTAAAGAATTCAGGCTTCATGCACATTTTTGCTTTATTTACTACAAAAAGAAAATAAGAAAAACAGAAAGGAAAGGAATAAGGAAAGGAGAGAAGAAAAAAAGAAAAGAGAAAAGAGAAAGAGAGAAAAGAGAAGAAGAGAAGAGAAGAGAAGAGAAGAGAAGAGAAGAGAAGAGAAGAGAAGAGAAGAGAAGAGAAGAAAGAAAGAAAGAAAGAAGAAGAGAAGAGAAAAGAAAAGAAAAGAAAGAAGAAGAGAAAGAAGAGAAAAGGAAAAGAAAAGAAAAGAAAAGAAAGAAAAGAAAGGAAAGAGAAAAGAAAAGAAAAGAAAAGAAAAGAAAAGAAAAGAAAAGAAAAGAAAAGAAAAGAAAAGAAAAGAAAGAAAAGAAAAGAAAAGAAAAGACTGCATGATCTTGTAAATTTCCCACTGACTTTAGAATATATGCACTTATCTGATAATACTTGTGAGAGTTCATCAAGTCCTTTTATATCTTTCACTAATCAGTCACCTTTTGATTAAGGTTTCACTTGCTCAGGTGACCTGTGGATGAAGTATCCCATCCCTAATACTTACGATATCTTGACAGAGGATATTCTATTAAAAAAAGAATATTTGCAGAAAGGAGAAAAAGAGCACTACTGTTTTCCATGTTTATATGGTTTGTCTTTTTCAAAACCACACGTCTAGGTAAGATGTACTAGTGAGAGTAGGAAAATGAAATCATAGTTTGCTACTGCTCGGCAATATTCATGCAGTGAGTCAAGTCAACAATACTGAGGTTGAGAAGAACACAAACCAAGGAGGCTGCCCATGCAAATGATGCATCCTAGTTGCTTCCTCATGAACTCTTCCATGAAATCTTGCTGCACCCATCTTGATTGCATATGCTAATCCTGTCTTTTTAATTGACTCATAACAGATTTATCTGGATTTCCAACTTCCTCTTCTCTTTAGAATGTTAATTAAAAGAAAAATGATTACACTTAAGATATTCATGACAATAACATAGTTTTCTGCTAGAGAGCCAAATTTTGGTTTTATTTATATGGAACCATTTAAAATCAATGATCTTGAGTCTATTCTGCACTGTAGACTTTTAATATCCACAAAGTTCAAAATGTCCTTATCAGGAAAAGAAGAAATTTCATATAATAGATTTTCTAAACTTCACCACAGACAGAAAAACTGAAGTAAAAAAAAAATAAAATCAACTTTTATAATGAAATTTATCTAACAAGTCAAAATCCACTTGTGAATAAGTCAGAGTGAAAATAAGCCCAGAGATACTCATGCAGACATATATTCTTCTTCTGTTCCTCTAAATCAGTCAGTCACTCTTGCTACTTGGCCTTCAGAAATAGCAAAAAAGGAGCTTGTATTTCACCTTACAGAATAGAGACTTTAAAGCATGTCCCTTGCATAAGCAGCAGATTGTCCTATGCTATTTCTTATGCCAGATGCAAAATTTTTTTTTTTATTTTTGCTTAGAACTTAGGAGTTCTCTAAACAATATTTGCTACATTGTTGTTTTTTTTTAATATATGAAAAAAAATAGGATCTAATTAAAGAAGGAGAAGTAAAATGAAAATGAAGGAGAAGTAGAATGAAAATGCCCTTTCTTCCTCTTTTTTTTTTTTTTTTTAAACCAACAATTCCTATTGTGAAATTGTACAGGGCCATTTTATTTTATTTTTTATTATTTTTTATTTTATTTTTTAATCATGTTTGTGTGTTTATTTTTCTTTTCTTCTTAGCAAGGCACTTCATGCTCATATTCTTGCTTGGTACCCCCCAGTATTCTTGTTGTTGTCATTTTATTTATTATTTTTATATTCAGTAGATTAAATCATATTATCCTATTTGGGATCTTCCCACCACTACAGCTTTTGCCACCCATAACCTTATTTTATGATCAAAGGGGAAATAAAGGGAAAGCAGCAATGTTAATAGGCTTTCCCATGCAGTCGCTCTGGGAATGGTCTTTTTATAAGTGTCTTGAACTTGACCTCTTCAGACGGCCCAAAGGTCCAACACACATTTTGAAAGTTGCATTTAAATTTTAATATTTTTATTCTGTGAAGCCATTTAAAACCTGGCCCTCAAAACACAAAGCATAAATCTTTCAGGACAGTCATACAGTAAAATTGATGTGTGCGGAAGAGAAGTTCCGGAAAACCCCTAAAGCTCTGTTGCTTTGCTTTTCATGTCATTTTATGGATACCTTCCCTACAACGCTACCAAATAATCAAACAAAATCCAATGAATAATATTGTGATTTCATCACTCTGGCATTTGAACTTGCAAATACAATTTAGCAATGAATTAGGAGAGGAAAAGTTCTGCGTTGCCCCACCCTCATTATAAAAATGTTCTTCAGAGCCAAGCATTTCAGGCATTAGAAAGATTTACAGTAATAATATAAGTAGTTATAATGAACTTGGGAACAAGGGAGTCTTGTAACAGATTCACAGAATGAGAGGGAGGTTTTGTAAGCAATTCTATCAACACTAAATAAATATTTAGGAAGATAGTCTTCTCTTAGTAAGCCCATGTAATAATTGTAGTGCTAATAGGAAGTATATGATTTGGGTACAAGAAGATATGTATCTCTGAGTCCATACAACTTGTTTGTGTGGGTGAATCTAGCTCTCATTAAAGGCACTGATTTGACTGTCCTGATTGCTACAGTCTTCTTTCCATGAAAATAAGTAAGCTTTGTCACCAGCTGTGCAAGATTTCCAGCCATCCCTCAGTTCAACTGAGGCGAATCTCTTTTGTTTGTGATCTCTTTTTTGAGGGGATGGCAGCCCGCAAGGCAGCCAGATGTCACAGAAAAGGGCGCTTGTTTTAAATGATCAAACTTGATCTGTAGGTGGGGGTTACACCACTGCCCACTTCTACAATACTAGTGTGCACTGTGCAAACCTTATAATACATACAATTCCTCTTTTATTTTCCTTTGCTTGCACAAACTTCTTAGCTCTAACTCCTAAATCCAAATCTCTAACCATACCAGTACACAGAGAAAATAGGAAGTCTGGGAATGGAGAATGGCAAGGAGCAGGAGGAGGCAGGTGACAGTGGCCTCCATCCATCTCTGTCATGCTTGCTCTGGTACCCCATTTTGGTGACCTGCTGCAAGGTGAGGGACTGGGATGGAGCATGGCCTCCTGTTCCTAGCACTTGCTCTGGCTTTCTGTGTGCCTTGCTAAAGATGTGCACACAGAAACAGGGAATCCCACTGAAATTGCTGGGGGAAAAAAAAAAAAAAAAAAACACACAAAAAAACAACTAATTAACTTAATGAGATTTGGAATATTACAAGGGAACTCCAGCTGGAACCAGATCTGAACCCGAGTGCGAAACATTCCTGAATATACTATCACAAACTTGTTTCAAGGAGAACATGTGCTCAGACATACAAATGGCTAGATTCTGATCCTGGTAACACCAGCATGAGTCTCTTGACTCATATAAACCTAACTCAGAGGACTAGCCCTGAAGACTATAAAATGAAGATGCACACATGCCACAGGAGAATATGAAAGGAGGGTGGAGGTAGGAGGATTCAGCTACATATCTTGCTTGAACACCTGAAGACAGGTAGACCTGGCAGCAGTTGCCTGAGACAAGACTTTCATCCTACATAATCACTACTTTCCATAATTAAGAGTATAGTCTGACTGAGTTCACACTTATCATGCTGTAGTCTTACTACACTCAGTTTCTCCATAGATCATCTCTTTCCCTATTCTCTAACAAACACACTTCACTTTATTTAAGATAAGTAGCTGAGCTGTTATGATTGTTGGGCTTCTTGGGAGGAAGGGGACTGGCTTGCGAATATCAAGAAGATAGAATGAGGAGTGAAGAAACAGATTCTCCTTCCCCTATAATGCAATAAGGCAGCAGGCTGGACTCAAAATAGGCAGAGGAAATGTGGGATGACCCAAGTGATGACAGGTTTGGTGGCATTCTCCTGCATGTATAGAAGACACTTGTTTTGTCCATATGTCTCCATAGTGTAGCTGAAAAGCTACTGTAATGTTCTCATGATATTCAGGCTGCAAGTTAAAGCTGAAGGGGAAAGCCAGTCTGTTTCCATATAGCTTACAAACGTTTGGAAAATGTCAGTAGAATAAAGATCTTTACATTAACTAGTCTTTATTCTTTTCAATCTGTGGAAGTACCAAAGCTCTCATTTCAATCAAAGTTAATGTGAGTTTTCCTGAAATAAGAATTGGCCCTTGATAGAGCTCTGACTTGTCACCTATTTAAGAGTATTTTCATTACTTTCTGATTACTTACCCAGTGTTGCCAAATTTAACTTTTCTTTATTAAGTAATTTAATACTCAGAGCTCACAGAAAACTTAACATGTCATCCTTCCCTTTCATTTTAATTGATTCAAAGCAAACTCCGTTTCTTAAAGCAGATTTTTTTTTCATAGCACATCTGAACTTGCAATGAGAGAGACTAATGCAAAACAAATAACAACTTACTTTTCTCCAACTTTTGAACATGCTAAAACACATCTAAAACTGTATTCACAGTAATTGATACTAATTTAAATGCTGAAGCTGCATTAACAAGAAATGAAAAGAAGTATTTTGGGTCTTATCTTTTGCTGTGTGAATGTTTTTCATGATCAGCTTTTCATAAATGCAGAAATATTATACCTTGTATAATTTCCATGGTAAATGCTATTGCTGCTTGGCATTTTGTGGGGTGTGGTTTATAATTCTATTAACACCATCTGTTGTTTAAAAGATAATATAGAATGTTTAAAAATTACCAAAAAGGCTGGTGTACACTGAAACAAGAGCAATATTTGCATTTTGCTCTTTGCCTGGCAATTTGTCTACACATTCTGATTCATATGAAGCTAGTTGAATTTAACTCTTTATGGTTCATGTGATACTTTAAATATCTCCCCTGGACTAGTACATTATGTATCTGAAACAGTCTTTGCTGCCAGATCTTAAAAATGCTAAAGGCTAAGGAGGGTAATCAAAGGGTATTTTATGAAAGGACTAAGGACCCTGAGGATCATCTACAAGCAGAATTACACATCTTTAAAAGGGAAAGGCAGGCCAACAAGATGAATAAGGAATGGATATGTTTGCGTGAATTTCTGCTAGAAACACTTAGACACATCCAAAGGCAAAATAAATAAATAAATACATACATACATAAAAAACTCTTCTTTCCTGAAGCTGAATGGAAACACAGCATCATGAGCAGGTGGTTTTACACATTTTACTCCACCCACAGCCAGAGAACAGAGCCAGTTAAAATACAAAGGCAGAAGAGGTCATAAATACAGGAGGTAAGGGATGCTTGAGTGAACTTGGAGGAAGATCAGTGACAAAAGACTAGGAGAGATGCCTGTGGTTGGCCTGCATCTTGGCCAGGTGGAGAGCTATTTCAGCTTTGCTTAACAGGCTTAAACCATCATGGCCTTCTCTGATCTCTATTACCTAACTGCTTGAAATAAATAGCCAGTTGCATTTAGGGAGAAAGGAGAAATAAAACACTATTAGATATGAGCTTTTCAATTATGATTTGACTCTTCTGGATTTATGGGGCAGAGACAATTGCCCTCTTTTGCTAGAAACGCACAGAGAAAAAGATATTTTCCAGCATGAATCTTCAAAACAAAATCTGTAGCACTTTGGCTTCCAGCTACGGATTTCCTATCTGAAGGATACACAGAGGAGAACAAATCTCCTGTTACTAAGAATGGAAAATACTATGTCAAGGAAAGGCCCTAGCTATTCTAGTACAGTATTCATATTCTGTGGTTAAAAACAACAACAAAACAAACAAACAAACAAAAACCCTAACCAAAGAGGCAAAAACTCTTGTATGGATTGTATACACTTTATCAAGGAATTAGGTTGATTTTAATTCTAGAATAATCGTTTCACTTACAATGCAGAGTAATTATTCCTGAATAAAGCCTTTTTTTTTTTTTTAATTGCAATGAAGTGTCCACAGGGAGCTATCACAGAGTAGTTATCTCAGAATTGCTATGCTGCTTAACTTCCCCCATGTAGACAAGCCTTAAGAAATCATATCCAAAAGAAGATTGAGGAGAAAAAGTGCTTGTGCATGTGTTATAGCATGAAGTGTGAATTCTAAAAGTTTTACACTGTAATGCAGATGCTGTAAACCACACATTTATCCCAGGAAAGTACATGGTAATAGTAGCAGTAAAAGATTTTTGTGGAACAGAGTGTGATATGATAAGAATTCACACATTTTATTTAAAAGTTACTTTCAAATATTTCAAATTGAGCTTTCACCTCTACTCAATGCAGATACACGGTTTACCAAACAGGCTTTTGGTATTCCTCCTCTGGATCTTTTGGGAATCTGTACTGGAATGTAGTAGCATCAGTATGGTGCTGGGTCATAACTCTTTAAATGAGGTGAAATTTGGCATATGCCTCAACAGCAAATTAAACACAAGAACAAGAAAGAGGAGTGTTTTATTAGCTGAGCCTGTACCCCTCCTGTTATATTAATACTTAAAATACTTTACTGATATGCATGAGGCAGCCAAGCCTCCCTCTTGCATCAAGCCAAATGATGTATAGTTGCAACTATATTGATTATATTTGGGTCTCATTTACATGCTCTTGTAATTTGCTTTTTATTAAAACAAGTCAATACAAGTCAGAAAATTCCCGGAATCTGTGATACTGGTTGGGAGTTTGAAAATCTTACCACTTC
Source organism: Meleagris gallopavo (assembly GCF_905368555.1). Taxonomy (NCBI): domain Eukaryota; kingdom Metazoa; phylum Chordata; class Aves; order Galliformes; family Phasianidae; genus Meleagris; species Meleagris gallopavo. The sequence continues at coordinate 34,813,186 of NC_139409.1, forward strand.
AAGTCACTTCAAGTCACTCCAGCTTCCCCTAAGTGTGAATAACTCACCCTGGATCATCTCCTCTGACCCTTGTGCTTTTCTTATGACAGAGGTCCTCTTATACTATGTCTGGAAAGCCTCAATGTGACAGTGTGGTCCCTGGAGCACACTGTGTTACTTTGTGCCTTGGGACTTGTCCCCACTCCCACCAGCATGGTGGTGTCTTTGGCAAAGCCCTTCTAACAGTCAGTCCCACTCAAGGCCCAGCACCCTTGGCTCTGCCCACTCAGTGAACACGCTTACAGTATGTGGCAATCTGCCCATCTGGGAGAGGTAATAGGGAGGAGCATAATGCTCAAACACGAGGAAAAGAGCACTAGTTCTGCTGAGAGCACCAAAGCAGGTAAACCAGCCATCATATCCAGATGACAGGGATTTCTAACAAGCGCCAGAGCCATTCCCGTGCCTGGTGCACAGGACCTGGCTGACAAGAACTTCCACCTCCTGTGAAAGGTCCCAAGTTTCATGGCTACTCTGGGTTCATACCTCACGCCAAGCAAAGCCAAGGCAGCCTCCTATGCAAGGACTGACTGAACCAAGGACTGTAGTTTGGGTATACACGGAGGAGAAGAGCTGTGTTCTGCTTTGCTTTTTTTTTTTTTTTTTTTTTTTTTTTTTTTATCTGCAGGAGTCATGTTGTCCATTTGAGGAAGTTGCTGGTAAGAGCTGTTCTCTACAAGGTCACCAGGTAAACCCTCCCCAGAGCAGAGAAAAGCAGTTTGCCATTTGCAGACCCACCGCCCTTCCAAATCCAAGTGACTGCAGGGGAGAGGAAGCTCTGGATGGTCCCTGCCAAGCCTTGCAGTGACCTTAGGTGCTGCCTCAGTGGACACGGCTCCGGCAAGGGCTGAGACATGTGCAATGCCATCTGGGCCCACACTGGCGAGGTGACCCTCCCTCCGGCACTCCGGCTGTGGACACCTGTGCCTCTTGCTTCCTCCACAGCCTCAGCCCCTGCTCCTCTCTCATCTCACCCCAGCAGTGCTCAGGACACTTCCTCCATCTCTCCTCTCTGCAGACAAGAATGACAAGCAGCTGCCTGACCATACTGGCTGGTCTTTGTAGCCCCATGTTTCCAACAGCATTAGTTGCCAGCCTGCTTTCTCTTATACTCAACTCATAAAACACATGCTGTGCTCTGAACCATACCACCAATGGGGCCACTGGCAAAGTCCTCCCATGCATATCCCCCTTGTGCTGCCTCATCCCTTCTTGTCTGTCTGAGCACAGGCAGGAGTGAATATCTGTAACGGGGTGATGGAGAAGTCTGCAACCTCCTGGGAATTCCACTTGCCAGTGTAGGCAACAACGTCTTGTCTGCTGCCACCAAAGGTTCTTCCACCTCTCCACAGCTGCCCCAGAAAATATGGAGGGGAAATTTTTCTTAATACATCTCTGATCTCAGTGAGTTTGAGATGACACATGCAGCCAGCAGGAGTAAATAATATTCTAATAATCTAATAATTAAGAGGATCTTCTCAAATTCTGTAGGGAGAAGCTTCTCAATATTTGAACGCTTTCCCTGCTTTCTGAGGAAACACAAAACCAAACAGGGTTGGGAGGGGTGTTTGTTTTCATGAGTCTTCTGGCACTTCTTGTTGTTCCATCTTGCTGAGCGTGTCTGCCAGACCTTTCCTTTCCTTGTTCTGATACTTCTTTGTGATCTGGAAAACAAACAGTAATTGCAGAAGCGCTTGATTAAAATAATAATAATAAAAAAAAGATACTGAATTTTATTTATTTACTTATTTGTTTGTTTGCTTTTTTATTTCCAAATTTTTAGTGATGTTTGGGCTAAATCTGGGAGCTGGCTGATGAACCTCATGCCAGAGTGATATTATTCCTATTTTTTGGCACCAGGTACTTGTTTCAATTGCTTTCAACTATTTCCAGACTTGAAAATAAAATATTTGTGCTGATTTTTGTAATCAGCTTGTTTCTGCACACCTTTTTAACTGTGATATTGCTAAGGGTAACCTTTTTACCCTTTCAAATACCGTAAGAGAATGTTAGTTAGTGACTTTGCATTAAATTGAACAGTCTGTCCAGAAACTGTGCAGGTATTCTCTATTGGCTTGTATTTAGTTTATGTTTTTCATATTTTTCCTTGCTTCAGTCCTGATTGTTAACATTAAGAAAATGAGTAATGCTACAAGGGCTGCTCTGAAAGTAATGCCTCCTATTTTATTATGTCAGCTCACAATATCAGAGGTGGATGTTGGTGGTATGGAAGTAGAGGATGAGCTTTTCCACCAATATCCCATTACAAGCTATTGCCATGTGATAGATGGCAGCAGAGAGGCAGCCTGACAAAATGATGACTGACATGAAAGTGCATATATGAAGCAAAGATGTGGAACTGAATTCACCCATTGACATTCATCAACGCTTGCTGAACTTTTATGGAGATCAGACAATGGATGTCAGCTCAGGGAGGGGTGGGCGGTGTATTTCAGCAATGGCAGCAGCGACATAAAGGACAAACCATGTTACAGGTGGCAATGCACATTTTTACAAGCGCATTCTTGTTCATTGCTGTCAAAAATGCATAGTTAATGGTGGCGACTATGTTGAGGAATAGCATTCTGTAGCTGAGAATTTTGTCTATCAAACAATGTTCTTGTGCTCTTTGTATCTGTTGTAGTTTCCATGGAAAGAAATAGGAATTACTTTCAGAGCAATCTGCGTACCATATTTAAACAGTCATTTTAGGCAAAAGTAGTGGTTTAAAGTCATGCTAGCAGATCACATGGTAATAGGAGTATAACTCACTTTTTGTTGTGTAACACGTTTGTACTAATGTCCACTCAAACCCTTTCCTATAGTTGCCATTCACTTTGACAAGGGAGTCTTGGTCCATCCACCAGAGAGGCTATAGCAATAACAATTTTAATTATTAACACATGATTTCTTTTGTGTAGTTTCTCCTTAACTTTAAGGTTTCTCTAGCACATCTTTCCAAATATAAAATCTGAAAAACTGGGACTGATTGTTCTCTTAAACTTTGTTTTTGTTGTGCTGTAAGTAAGGAATGGAAGTCATTCTGAGACTTGAAAAGTCTGGATACTGTACAGATGTATAATCAATGGATAAACAGATGGTGTATATGTATGTATGTGTATATATCCAGGAGCTTGGCTAATATAATTTATATTGGAGTAATGAGAGAAAGTCACTCACCCCATCCTGGGCTCACAAGATGAACTCCAGTGAAGCAGATCTCCAGAAAGATCCTTCCCCACTGGCAGTCAGCTCTTAAATGGGTCTAGAAGAGGTGGAACCAGGCTCCACCCCTTCCTGCAGCACAGGTGATTTGCCTTCACCTGTGCTCTTGTGGCTGACCCATTGCTCGCCTCAGGTGATCAGTCAGAGGTTCAGGCCGTGATTCAGCAGCCCCATACAACAGATCTGCAACATACTAGCTATTGTGTTTTTACCTGGCATGACTGAGGGAAAACATTCTTCCAACATATTGTGTACATTTCTCTGAATGCCTCATTTTCTGAATGCAATTTTTGTTGGATTCATGTCTCCAATATTCATTTGCAGAGATATACAAAGCAATCAGCCTGACATCTCTGGTCTCTGTTTCTCCAATTTCATCGAGGGCATTGAGACTGGGGTATATGGAAAGATCTTGGCCTCCTGAAGAGCAATATGAGGAACTTTTTACAAGGGCATGTAGTCACGTGACAAGGAGTAATGACTTTCAACTGAAAGAGAGTAGGTTTAGATTAAATACACGGAAGAAATTCTTCACTATGAAAATGGTGAGGCTCTGAACCAGATTGCACAGAGAAGCTGTGGATGCCCCATCCCTGGAAATATTTAAATCCAGTTGGATGGGGCTTTGGGCAACTTGGTCTAATGGAAAATATTTCTGCCTATGGCAGGGGGATTGTGACTAGTAGACCTTTAAGGTCTCTTCCAACCTGTTATAAGATTCTATTTTTATAATTTTATTATTGCAGTGAATACTCTATTACCTTTTTCTTTTCTTTCAGAGAAATTTTCAACAACCTTAGTCCAAATCTAGTTTTGATCCTGGACAGAGACTGCCTGCATTTTCAGAGAGGGGTATGACTGGAGTGAAATAGATAAGCAAGAATCATGTGGTGTTGGGCCTCATGCTAATCATACTAGTTCTTAAGTTCTGTTCATCAATTCATTTGTAAAAAATAAAAATAAAAATCCCAAACCTTAATTAAACTGCGGTGTTTTTCCAAAACAGCATGTTGCCATGTAAATCTACAGGCCCAATGACAGTTACACAGGTTATGTAACATTACTGTGTGAAGACAACCATGGAGTTAAAAATGGGATTAACCCTGACATGGCCTCTCATGTATAATGAAGCACATTTGTTTTGCCTGAATGACCGTAACCCCTTGATTCCTTATTACTCTTGATATTTCACCTTCTGATACCTTCTGAGTGTATCAGAGTATAAAAATAAGGCTCCTTTATGCACTATGTATAAACAGAATCGATTCAAATGTGCCATTTCACTCTCACAGACCCAAAAAGTCCCTTAAGATTTAGGTTTATCACATCTGTTAACTTTACCCAAGACCAAAGGTGCTGACATCTCTGTATGATTCATAAAGAAACGTTCTGTTTACACACCAGCATGAGTCTCAAGAAGCAGTTTAGAAGTGGCTTGAAATATAGGACAGAAATTGAATGTCATATAGAAAAGCATTTGATTTTCCCATTATGGTAGCAGATACAAGGTCAGCATGTGAAACATGAATATGTTTATTACTAGCAGTGCCTCAGTCAGGTTCCTAATCCAAGACTTTTCTTTAGAAGCATGTGACTTCTATAAAAATTTACCAAGGTGGCAAATTTGGCACGAGAGTGCTTGTACTTTAAAGTGGAAGTTTTTCTAAATAATTTTTTAGAAGAATAGATGTTCTACCTTTAACTTCTGCAGAGTTATGTAGGAATTTACTACTCCGAAGTATCCGTATGACAAAAATCCATATAATATACACAACAAAGCCAAAAATGGACACTTCTGCGTATTATTATTATTATTAGTAGTAGTAGTATTACAATCTTTTAGTCAAAACAGATTTCAGAAGAAAAAATAAATGGCTTTCAAATACTTAAGAATAATTAAAGCATAATAAACTTCAGTTTTTAGTAAGAAAAAACGTGTTATAATGAATCTTGGAAACATATTTCACTTGTAAACACATTTGAAAGAACCATACATTCTCAGAAGTGTAGTCACATTGGAAGTAGTTCATTAAAATGGTTGTGACTTTTTGCAGCATGTTCAGTTTGCGGTATCTGCTCCTGTGAGGTAAAACTGTAGACATTTGATAGTACAGAAGTTACTGATTTACAGTCAGTCTTTTCTGTGCATAAATGATAGGGTGGAAAGGGTGAAAGAGAAGCCAGTAGCTATCTTTTCTCTATGGCTAATTCGAAGGAACATTAACAGATAAATGAGAAAAGATGTTTACTTCTTTTAGGGCAGGTCCTCTGAGTTCAGCTGCTAAACCTTTCTGTTTTTCAAGATGTTTGGTAACATGGATCTCCACTGATGTAAAGCAATATGGAAGATACTGCACTTCATAGGATGCAGCATGCTCCTATACTGAAAAAGAACCCCAAGATTTCCAAGCCACTTCAGATGCTGTTTGGGAGCAGAATCCTGCCTCTCCCCTCTCTGCCTCCCATATGTCAACTGCTCAACTGCACTTGTTGTAGCGATACTAATGAACACTAATGGACCTTAATGATTAGAAAGTTCTGCTCAAACCAAAGGTATACACAGAGCAGCATCACTTCTCTCCACAGCAGGACAACAATCAGAATTGATGTGCAGATAGCCACTGGCAGATGCTTGCTAAAGATGGATGACGTTTCTTTTTTTTTTAAAACTTTTCTCATGTTTTTTATTCTTTTTAATTTTAGTTTTCATTTTTGGCAGTGGTTAGTGACCTTTTAATTTAGATGACAAACTGAAAATGGGAAAATAATCCTCTAATTGTTACGTATCTACAATTCTCACTTAAAAAAAAAAAAAAAAGAACATGGCCGATAATTCTGAATATCTAAACCACTTTGCTTAGGTGTCTCTTTTGGGAAGCTATTAGAATGTTATCCAGTTTACCATGGTCTGTAAAGCAGAATCCTGAACCTGCCACAACATTTCATTTCTTTTTTTTTTCCTCAAGACTTTATATTTATTATTGAATTGCTGTGGAGCATATGGTCGTATAGTAAGGTAATATTTATATTTCAGCAGTGATCTGTCAAGGATTAGGCCAGAATGATAGTTTTTTGCAATTTTTTTTTTTTAATTATCAAGAAAAAGACTGTTTTGATCTAGCAAGTTTATAATCAAAGTGTACAAGAGGAATAACAAGGGTCTGAGATAAATGAATGGGCTGCAAATATGTCAAGAGAAGGAGGAGAAGGTAGGAAAAAAAGGAGGTGAAGGGGGAGGAGGGGAAAGAAGATATTTTTTCTGTACAAAATAGCAATTCCCACTCCTTTCTTGCTTGGCCTTTATTTATTTCAGGGATATAGATTTCAGAAAAGATTATTTGCAAGTTAATGAGTCTTTCATCCTGCAAACACACACATACAGGTAGTTAATTTCATACATTTACTTTAGAGAATTGAGGCTCAGGGGCTTAAAACTTTTCTGAGTTCAACTTCATGTTTGGTTCTGGTTTGCTTTTTTTATGTGTGTGTGTTTTTTATTACCTTCTTGTCTTGTGTCATAATGACAAAATGGCAATCAGACACTTCTGCTTTTATATTTACAGTAACTTTGAGTGATCATATGGGGACTCACACAGGAAAGCATAACTTACTTTGAACCTCCTACCCTTTCCTCATGTATGGCTTAAAATAAGTAGGCACAGTTATCAAACTCTTGTCAGGACTTGTAACTTGTCTGCAATAACAAGGTTAACCAGCAATAGCAGTCTATGCTCTGTGGTTGCATGCCAGTAAAACACTGACAAATTGAAAACTGCAATGAGAGTAAACACCTTATGAATATACCAAGCATAGTGACACTTTTGCATCTGGAGCTGTGGTCATGCTGAGTGGTCTTGGCCTGACCAGCCCCTATCTTTTGAAATAAAGCCCTATTTAAAACTCATCCTGTGTTTTAAACAATGGTAATAAACTTCTACCCTAGGTTTTCAGGACATGGTTTAAAATGATTTGCCTTTGTGGTGTATTCCTACTTCCCCCAGTAAACTAGACTGAAAGTTAATAACAAGAATGGTTTCATAACTGAAAACATAAATTGACATGGAACTGAATAGAGTTGTAATTTATAGGCAATCAGAATCTTCAAGCAATAATTGTTCTATTATTTTTGTTTGGGTTTATTTTAGTACTTTTTTTTTTTCTGCAGATATGATTTGACATGTGTTGATTAATAAAACATTCACTGAAAATCATTTTCCAGCAATGAATTCTCCTAAAATGAGTTCTGTGATGTTTTGTAAATCACGTAGAGGATTCTACGCACAGAAAATTGTGACTTCCTGCTTTGGTATATAGCACGTATACACACAGCAAAGATGCAAAAGTGTGAGTTATTTGGAGATACAGGTCTGAATTTGGATGTTTGCACTTAAAAGTGGAGAGAAAGATGTTTGCTTCCCCTTCACTGCACACATTGTTTGAGAGCAGGGAGCAGTGCAGTCGTAGGCACGGTGCGGTGGGCAGCCCTGGCACAGGGATGCACAGCTCTCAGCAAGCAGGTGTGTCACAGTCAGGAGCGAGCTGCATTGGCACTGCTGTGCGGGGAAGTTTGCACAGTGACTGCCAGTGCTGGCTGGAGTAGTCATTATCTTTCTGCTTTGCGTGAGTCTTCTTAACGTCTGCCTAATTTCCTCATCCTTCCTGCCCCTCTGAAAGGGGATGTTTGGCAGGTACCCATAGGAGACATGTTGGACAGGAGGGGGACAGCAGGATAGGCAGAAACCTTTGGACTCTGGCATAATTCAGGTAACCCAGGGTGTTGTTGCTTGTGGCTGGAAATGAAAGCAAGTGATTTTGAGTCTCCAAAGTTGTTTGTGCTGTGAGATTCTCCTCCCAGTCAAACCCTGGCATCCACGCAGGACCTGACAGGCTGCCTGGTGGGTGTCCTAGGCAGCCCGAGAACTCCTGCATTCAGCTTTGTTGTCACTCATATTTAGGGAGCAGGATGTCAAAAAGGCAAGTGAAGGAGGTGGAGCCGTAGACCTATTATCCTTCCTTATCAGCCCATGGAGCTGGGCCAGTACCTGAGGGAACAGCATGAAGCCTGATTGCTCACCTCCCATGGAGAGAAGGTGCATGCCTTGAGAATGTAGCTGGGTGGTTTTACTCTCCTGCCAAAAATTCAGAAATTTCCCATCTTATATCAGGATGAAACAAGTGTTCTAAGGTAACTCTGGAGAAGCCAATAACCTAGAGGTTATTAGGACACTTCTGGAGGATAGAGAGCCATGCTGCAAGCTCTGGTTCTGCTTCTTTCAAACCAAAACAACCAGACACCATGTATGGCAGGTGTCCCTTTTTTTTTTAACACTATAGAGTTTTTCCAAGAGTAGGAGGTTCTCCACCTCTCTGCACAAATCTCTCTTCCACCCTGTGTGAATTCTTCGGGTTGTCAGAGGTCAAGTAGAAGAGTTAAAAGAGACCAAGTTGTCATTGGCCTACTTCAGTCAGTTATGACACTAGTGATGCTTTTAGCAAATGACAATAATGACTTGGGAAGAACAAGTGATAGCAAAGGGAAAAGGACTGTACCATTTCCCAAAAGAAGACTCACTCTGTCTTGGCCTTGATGGCAGAGGTGACAGTCACTAACACGGAGAAGAATGCATCTATACAAGGGTGAGCAGGCAAGGCTGCCTGTCTTTGGAGATACTTTGTGAGTTGCAATCAATCACGCTGTCTTAAGTTCAACACCCTGAACAAACCAATTAAAGTGCTTATTTTTTCCCGTGGGCTATACAGAGAAGTTAGGCTCTCATATCAGCTATCTGAATGAAGGAGTTTAGCACCATTTGAGATACTCTTGTATCTTCTGCCTGGCTTGCAGTTTCTGCTTTAGAAGGATAAATCTTTCCTGTGCTTGTGATATACCTGTCAGCCTTTGGCTGATATCTGGACAATTCAAAATTATTTGATATTTAATTCTGAACAAAGTAATAGAATTCTGGGCTCCCACTCTGAAATAATTTGAATTGCAACTGGTCTAGATGCCTGGAGTCCTATATAGGCAGTCTGAAAATTCCCTTTCTCTCCTGGGTCTGAGCAGATAATTGCAGAGGCATAATTTTTCAGTCTTGGTGCATCCAGAAAGAAAACAAACTTGGTTTGGAAAGCTTATGCAGAAGATCCCATCTATGCTGGGCTTTGCTGGTAGAGATCAGATGGCAGGACTTATTTCATGTTTCCATCTAATCTCCCTTCGCTGTCTTATTTTATTTTCTCTTCTCTCCCTGGTGATTGATGGCTAGACTCATCTGTGATTCTGGGCTGAAGCCTACATTAACGCAATTTCTTGGATCACCTTCAGATTTGGCTTCTTCAATAGAAATACAGTATTTGCTCCTTTTCCAATCAACAGACTTAATGCCTTCCATTTCAGTAATTTACAAATTCAGATGGCATTGAACTGTCTCTTGGAAAATACTAAATACAACAGATGAAAGGGTTGAAGTAACAGTATTAACTTATTCATTTTGCCTTCCCAAGAGGTTAAATATAGAAACAACGCTCCAAAATAATTTTCTCTTGAGTGAGCTGATGTTTGAGCTTTAACCCTAGGAATGACCTTCCTACAGCTGAACTTTAGAAACTTTATAAATAGTTTTAACTACCTGTTCTGCCAGGCCAACTGCCATGTTGTGTCTGGCATACATGTAATCTTCAGGAGCAAAAGGCACATTTTTCAGCGGCTCTCTGCCTTTCTGTAGCACTGCCTTTGCCTACTCTTTGTAGTTAAACTCAGGGTAAACCTGTATTGCATTTAGCAGCATCCCATGGAACTGTGAAATGGAGCAGATCTTCATGAAGGTTCATATACTCTGCCAAATAGACTTTGGCTGAACTAGCCAATAGCCACCATCTCCTATTGAAATGTATGTGATTTAGTCCAAAACCAGCTGTCAGTCACAGTAGGAGCTGTGTTACTAAACTATCAGTGCACTGTCAAGCACAAACTGCTTCAGGTGCACGGCGAAGTGGTACCCACTCAGTGCTTTGCTATAATTATATGGATGTAACCAACGAGGGAAAAGGTGTTGTAAATCTTCTCTTTCATCAAGCCTATCACTGCCCTCTTGTCTTTCTCCAGACTGTAATAATGGCCACAAAATGCTTGGAACACAAATTAAAAATAACAGGTGTTAAAATGGAACGTTTGAAAAAAACTGGAGTACAACAGAAAACCAAAAGAAAAATTGACCCTGTGTAATTTGTTCCTTTATTTGGTGTTTCCTTCTCAGTGGTTCAGCTTATATTAGCATTTTGTAAAGATTTTTCATAGGTATTGATGTGGGAAAGAAATACTGCCAAGGTATCTGCCACTTAGAACCATGTCAGTAATCACACAAGCAGAAGAAATACACTACCTGGCACAGAAGCAAAGAATTTGCAGAAGATAGGAGTACTCTAATCTTGGTTCAATTTTTTTTTTTTTTAATTTAAATATTATTTTATTCGTGTTAAATTAGATCTTGAAAGTTACAGCTGAGAACAAGACTCTAATGAATATGTGTAAGTAAAATAGTACACTGAAGAAAAAGTTATATTAGAGCTCAGCAATTTTGAAATGACACTAATATTTTTGAAAGTTTTATTTCTGTTCCAGAAAACGATGAACAATCATAATCTAAAACAGTGAAGCATCTTAGTCATTGTATTGCATCGTAGGGAAGCTGCTCACCATTCCTCTTTTCCTCTGAACTCTGATAGGCTTATAAAATTTACTGCAATCTAGAAGCCTTTGATATTTTTTTTTCCCCTGTCTTTTTCTCTGTTAAAATCTCTCTAGAATATTATGAAGCTTTTCCCATCAATAGTTTTCTGCAGTCAGAGAAGTCTCGAGTACTTACCGCATGGAAAGAGAGGCTCTAAAACATAATGAGGCTACTGCTGCACCACCATCTGATAGTGCTGCAGCTGAAAGAGAGGGTTGGAAATGAGCAGGAGGAATGTTGCTTCAACTAGAGCACAAGAGAGAAAGTTGTCCAAGCAAGGTAGGTGAAATGAAGATGCAGATGAGAAAATGATGCTAAATCTTCCTCTCTGCAGGAATCAAAATGAAATTTCCTAAAATAGGTGTTTTGAAACTGAGCTATATAATCCAGGAAATGGTGAGAATGAAAACAGAAAGTTGCAACATTCAGGTTAAGGGCCAAAAACTCCTCTGAGATTTCATTTTCTATCACGGGCTCTGATAAGGGGAAACACTTTATAATTTATTCAGCCAATATCTGATCACTTTGTCTTCTGCAGACAGCTCTTTAACAAAGTGTTTTAGCTCAAACAGCATGATACGCACTTTGTGAAAGTAACAGAGTTACAATACAGTGCACATTATACAAATACTTCAGCAACCAAAATACCATTGACCTTCCATCTGTTCTTTTTTTTGCATGATGTAAAGAATTGACTTTCACAGTTATTCTTGCAAAGCACATAGATGGACGTTTGTTGGTAGATAATCTGCTTATTTCCCTGATGCCCACTTCACATGTATACAATCAACATTTTCTCATATCTATTCTGCAGTTTTTTGAACAATCTATTTAAACTGAGTAGAAATAGCTTTTGCAAGCAGTAGTAATATATAAATTGAATAAACATATCTTTCAAAAACTTACACTTTGTCCTGCGTGTTTTCTTATTGTTAAGGTTGTCTCTCTTTCTGACATAACCACACTTAGATTTTTATATATCTTGCCAATGTAGATGTAAGTTTAGGGGGTCAATTTTTCTTTCTCACACAAAATCAAGTTCATTTTCCTCCATGAACTTGAAATCATCTTCATAATGTTCAGTCCCTTTTGACTGAAAAAAAATCTTTGAATTGAGTAAGGCACAATGAACCTCTTTGTAATGCTTGACGCTACTGTTTTTCTGATAAGACAAACTTTTTTTTTGTCTTACTTATTTTAAATAAAATAAGCGGAAAAAATTGGTCTCTGTGAGCTCTACAAGAGTAATACTTCAGCTCCAAGACAGTTGGATGGACAGTTTTTACATGGATCATTCCAGGGACCTTATCTCATAGTCCAACATGTAGCTGGGGGAGGGAAACAGGAAGTAGGGAATAGGAAGGAGGAAACATTTTTTCATTACTGACTTTTTTGTATCATTTAATGATGGTTTAATGACATCTCCCTCTACTATTTTTAGACCAAAAAGCCTCTGCTTCAAAACAAGCAGCCCTTTTCACAAAAAGGCCAGCTGGGTTAACCTCGGTGGCAGGTCTGAGCCTGGGCTCTACTCTCATTAACCTTCCTGCAGACAGGATGCAGGCTGTACCACAAGTGGTACGTGCTTTCTCAGAGCTCTCCCCACGCATCCAGAAGGTCAGATAAAGTTTTTCTCTTTTAACTAGAAACAAATCAGAAGGCAGAAGATAGCTAGCTTATCATCATGCTGTAACTCACTTTCTCTATGTAACATTTTCCATACAAACACGAAGGAAAGAACATTTGATTTTGTGTTGTTTTGAGAAAAGGTTCTCAGAAAAGCATAGTTTAATCTGAGTCGTTCAGGTATTGGTCAACAAGACTATTTTGATGTGGCCTCAGGGTTTCCACTACTGAAAAGTACTGATTTAATTACTATTTGCCCTTGTTTAACAAACAACATGGAGGGAACCAGTGGTGAGTACTGTAGAAAAATCTGTGAAACAGATGAAAATATCTGCTAATGGATTCGTTCTTTTTGCACATAGTTGGGCACAAACAGCTGGATGTTACACTGCTGTGTTTTTTGTTGTTGTTGTTGTTTTGTTTAGTTTTATTTTTTGTTTGGTTTGTTTGTTTGTTTCCAGTTGTTTTTTTCTTTTAAATTGCATGACTTAACAACTTTGGGTATGGAAAAAACCTTCTGTTACCACTGCTTACATATGAGAAGCTCAGGACAGAAATATATTTTTACAAAGTAACAACGTATTTCCCACAGAAGAAAAAGCAAACATTGACATTCAAAGAATCTGCAGGATGGCTTTTAAATGAAGTTAAAAAGCACAGGATAAATTTAATTTTATCGTTTACTGCTGACTCTTGCAACTTCTTGTAGCAAGCAGGAAGACAATATGGTCTTTCTGTTTCTCCATGAAAATAATGTATAAATATGCAGATAGATTATTACTTTTAAGAGGCAGACTTGGTTAATTTAGAAAACTAAGTAGCTCCTCACAAATACACGAATATTCATGCATTTTCTTAACTTTCTGCAAGTATTCCTGAGTCCATAATTTTACAGCCTCTTTAAATAAAAGGAGACCTTGACAAATCTTTTTTTCCAAGGGCTTTCTCTTGTAAAACATTACCACACTTTTATTTAGAATCAAATAATTATTAGAATCAACTGTGAGTATTTCCTCACTATTTTTATTACTCGTATGTATTTTTTTTATTCTTACCTCAAGGAAATGAATGTTGGTGATTCATTGTCGCAACTCTGTTACCAACCACTTCAATGCTGAGAAATGCTGGCCAACACTTGGTTCATTGTGAAAATTATTCAGAGACTTTTCCCATAACTGTCATAAGCTAGCAACATCATCACAAAAACAGCTGGGGCTTTTCTAGTTCCTCTTGTTAGAGTATATATGTATACCATATACAGATACACTGCCTGATATTTCCAGTGTAGTGTGACATAAATGTCTCAAGCAGATTTATGTTCTCCTATGGAAGGTAATTACCTTGCACTAAATTATTTTCATTTACTGACAGCTGGCAACAAGGAATATAGGCATGTGGCATATCATGAAAGAATATTCTCTTCTTACATTCCTTAAATTTCCCTTACATTTCCCATGAAAAAAACGTGTCTGGGACCTCCATTCCCCAGTCCACAGGGCAGATCTTTGGGAATGTGAGGTGAACAGACTAAAATGAGTGCAGGCCCTGGATAAGAGGCAGAGATGAGAAGTGCAGCCTACTCAAGGTAAGACTGGGCTGCTACCAATATTACATCATTTGTCCTCATAAAATTAACAAGCTCATCTCTGACGTGCTATTGACAACAGTTTTGTAATTCCTTTCAGATTAAAACTATGTGATGTATTTTTTCAAATGGTTATAATTCTTCAGAAACTGTAGCTGAAATTTAATCCTAAACACATATGTGTAGAAATGCTTTTTGTGATTTTACATTGTGCCTTTAATTAACTTTAGCATGCTATATTAATATTACTTTACTAATGATCAAGTACTTCCCATTCCTGTCTGAAACTGCATATTAATCTACAGCTTACTGAGATCATAGAATCATAGAATGGCTTGGGTTGAAAAAAAACTCAATGATCATCTAATTTCAACCTCCCTTCCATGTGCAGGATCACTAACCATTAGACCAGGCTGCCCAGAGCCACATGCAGGTTAGTTAGGTCCTTTTCCTGGCATCAGAGGGCTTTGGATTACTTGTGCCAGTTCCTTAAGACAAAGGCCTTATCCTTGAAATCACTGATGCAGGGGAAACTAAGTGTCTTGCTGCGTCAGGGACAAACAGCTCTAAGTTCGTAACTACTTTGTTGTTCAGGGGGAGCACTGTTCTAGGAATACTGAGAACAATAAGTGAAAATCAAACTTTGAAACTTTGTAATTAATTTTCATTCTGGTGAACTAAGAGAATCCAGGAAAGTGGATTCTCAAGTACTGAGGTGACCAACATTTCTAAAATTTATCAGCAAGCAAGCTTTTGCTGAGTAAACTATAAACTTCCACTCTATTGCAGAATGACTGTTGGTTTCTGCCTCATGAAATCTAAATGTAGATTTTTTTTTCAAAGAGTTAATCAAAGTGCACCACCAAGATTAAGTCATTTCAAGAATTATCATCAATGAACTTGTTTGAACCCAGCACAGCTGCTGAGTGTAGCTTCAAAAGGATCCTACACTCTCCCTCTCTTGTCCATCACAACTTTCCAGAAAATGGGAGAGTAGCTGTTACAGCTACAAAGAAGTCTGCAGAAAAGTTGGCACCAGAGGTATGTTTGCCATTTTCAATAGGCTTTCTTTTTACATTTACAGCCAGTGGCATATATATATTCTGGCAGATTTCTTTTTTTTCTTTTTTCTTTTTTTTTTTTTGTTTGGTTGGTTGGGTTTTGTTTTGTTTTGTTTTGTTTTTGATGTTTTACATGGTTTGTGCCACTTTCAGACAATTTCCTCCAAATTTTGGATCACTTGTGATTAAGGGCTGCAAATATTACAGGACGAGTTTTCATTTAATTACTACATCTTTTATTGTTATTTTTTTTTTGCTTCATGTATTAAATGAAAATCTCTCTATAGTTGAGCTGCAGTTATTTTCAATGGGAAAGTAACTATCTTTAAGTAGTATCTGTGTGTCTTCACTTTAAATTAAACAAATAATAAAAAGCACTGCAAAGCCCACCAGCACTTGCAATACTCTAAAAAAAGAAATTGTAATTGATTCATGGAATAGCGTAACAATTTGTTAATATTTGAATTATTCACTGGGAGCACGTTAATGTAACAACACCACATCTCGTAAATCACACCATACCATTATCAGAGTTTTTATAGCAAAATGGATTAAAGGGGGGAATTCATGTAATGGGGCAAGAATGTAACTCACTCATTGTGAAAGACTGTCAATCAAAAGTAATTAAGTCTGAATGTGTTTAAGTACATCAAAAGAAAACAAAGACAGTATAAAATAATTTGGGGTTAAAGAAAGCAAAAGTCACTAGAATTTGACCCAGTGACTAAGGGACAGTACCATGTAAATTCACAAAGTCGTCTATCACAGGCTCTCAGTTTGTTGAATGTTTTAATTAAGGAGATTCTGTCAGGGTATTCTTACTATTAAGAAAATGTTGTGTGCAAAAAACTTGGGATGGTGAACTCACTTTACGTCATTATAAGCATATTCAAATATTGTTTTTAACCCTGAAATTTTATTGGCATCTTTTTCTTTTTAGAAGATCATCACAAACAGTAATATCAAATGATAAGGAAAATAGCACAGAAGAAAATGGCATGGGAAAAGAAATATGAGTGTAATGTGAGGAATGGATTAGATAATGCATACAGAAGTTCTGAAAGGAATACTAGTATTACCTTCTACATGTGGTCCAAGGAAATGCTCAGCACATTAGGTAGTTGTGTGTTTTCTCCTGCCTGCTGAATTACAGTACAGTTCTAATTCTTACTTGAAAAACAAAAAGTTTAAATTACATCAAAGTCTGCAGAGTCAAGTGAGCTCTGCAAAATCTGTGGACCATAAGAAAAATGTAAGATGTTCACAGGCATTGAGTTTATTCAAGCCTAATGATAATCCCTTGTGAAATGCAAACTGAAATTTGTTTGCCTACCAAAACAAGGCCTTTTTCTTATCCCTTTTCCCATTTAGAGATTCAGGCATGTGTAGGCTTGTTACTGTACTTTATGAATGTTGGCCTTTATTTCTGTGAAATTAGTGTTATCAACTTAATTTGACAAAATGTAAATTCATATGTAAAGTTGACAGACTTGGAAAAAGTAATAGAAATTGAAAGAAGATAAACATAGCATTATGAAGCTGTGTTCTTTTAAATAGTTCTTTCAATCTGAAGGGCTACATAATTACACCAAGCCATATGTGTGTCTTTTTTTTTCCTTAATATATATTCTCAAAACTGGACAAGTGCTAATAGCACTACTCAGGAGAATGACATCTATCATCCAAAAAATTCTCGTTATAGCTTACTTTATCAGTTTGATGATGGAAAAAAAAAAAAAAGCTATAAATTAGAATAAATAAATTATAATATTTTAGCTGAATTTAAAATAATATTCTAAGATCTGATCATAAAAGCATGAAATCAACCAAAATCCAGCCACATTAGGTTTCACTTCCACTTTACCTCTAGGCCAACATGATGAATCAAGATTTCACACACGACAGGACAGGTATAATTTGAAAAATACGTTCTATAACACATAAATGATATAGTATAAACTAAACACTCCATAGGTTATGGTTTTTAGTGTTCTGGAATCAAGATTTCTTATGCCAGTTGCGACATTTTTAATGTTCTTCATTGGTGCTTTAATAACAAGCTATTTGATCTATCTAATTGCTCTCACGTTAATAATTACATAGGGCTGGGAAAGCTCTAATTCTTTACTACACATATGGGAGGATGTAGTTATGACATCCCTGTAAAATCTTCATGAGAAAGATGTGACCCAGGGCATTGAGGAAACTCTCTCGGAAGAACTTATGAGCTGGGCACCGTGCCATGATGACGTGGCTGCCCTGTGCCAGCTTGCTGTGCCGGCCTGGGTGGCTGCCGTCCCTCAGAGCCAGAAATTCTCCCCAGAGCCACTTGCCTGAGGGTATCAGGGGAATTTCTGTCTCCAGTGTTTTAAAGCACTCTGTCTTAACTGTGTCAGAGTGTCATGGATTTTGACCATGTTCTGTCTCAAACAGAGAAACTGGTTTTGGGATGTGGAGTGCTGAGGCTCTGTGGAGTGCTGAGGCTCTGTGGAGTGTTCAGGTCTGCCTAGGAGTCACTATAACAGGGATTTGAAACCCATATCTGCACTGCATACAAGAATAATAGCAACATCTTCCTATTTACTGTGGCACTGATGATATCACAGAGTGGAGACAAGCCAACACATTATCAAGGGATATCTGGCTGCAAAGTGCATGAGAGACAGTCCTGAAGGGGAAGTTGGTCCAGAGAGGCTAGACATTCCTCAAGAAGGAAATGCTAAAGGCACAGGAACAGTCTGTCACCATGTGCTGTAAGACAAGCCATCAGGGAAGAAGGCCTGGCTGAAATCTGTGGGGAACTCTGGGGAAAAAAAATTTACCACATTTGGAAAAAGGGGCAGGCAACTCAGTAAAAGTATAAGGATGTTGCTAGGATATGTAGAGAGAAAATTAGAAAGGCAGAAGTCCATCTAGAACTTAATCTGACCACTGTTGTAAAAGATATCAAAAAGTGTTTTTACCAATACATTAACAAAAGGAGTGAGATCACACAGTGTGTGCAGGACAACCAGGGAATCAGGTCTAGTCTGTACGGGTTCATGAAAGGCAGATCCTGCTTGACCAACCTGATCTCCTTCTGTGACCATGTGACCTGCCTAGTGGATGAGGGAAAAGCTGCAGATGTAGTCTACTTAAACTTCAGTAAAGCTTTTGATACTGTTTCTCATAGTATTCTCTCAAGCTCTGGTGGCTTAGGTAGGTGTACTCTTTGCTGGATAAAAAGCTGTGTGGAGGACTAGGACCACAAAGTTGTGGTGGATGGAGTTAAATACTCACTGGTGGCGTTTCCAAGGGTTAAGTATTAGGGCCAGTCCTGTTAAATATTTTTATTGATGATTTGGACAAGGAGATTGAGTTCACCCTCAATAAATTTGCAGATCACACCAAACTGGGAGGAGGCGTCCATCAGCCTGAGGTTAGAAAGGCTCTACAGAAAGTCTTGGACAGGCCAATTTGTATGAGGTTCAACAATACCAAGTGCTGGGTCCTGCATTTTGATCACAATAACCCAAGGGAATGCTGCAGGCTTGAGGCAGAGTGGCTGGAAAACTGTGCAGCAGAAAAGGATCTGGATGTGCTAGTCAACATCCAGCTGAACATGAGACAGTGGTTTGCCCAGATGGCCAAGAAGGCCAATGGCATCTTGGCTTGTATCAGAAGTAGTGTCGTCAGCAGGACTAGGAACGTCAGCATTGTTACCAGTGTACTCAGCATTGATAAGCCTGCATCTTAAGTACTGCGTTCAGTTTTGGTTGTAGTGAGGGGGAGTCATCCTCTTCTCCCCCTAACAGTGATAGGATGAAGAATAATAGCCTAGAGTTGTGCCAGGGAGGTTCAGTTTGGATATTAGGAAAAATTTATTCTCTGAAAGATTGGTGAGGCATTCAAACAAGCTGCCTAGGAGAGTGGAATCACTGTGTCTGGAGGTGTTCAAGAAATGTGTAGATGTGGCACAAAGGGATATAGTTTAGTGGGCAGTGGTGATAGGTTAATGATTGCACTAGATGACCTTAGAGGTATTTTCAAACCTTAAAGATTGTAGGATACTATGATTCTGTTTCTATGATTCCTTTGCACCCTTACCCTCCTTCTGCTTATTCCAGCAACTCCATGTGGTACTGCAGTGGATACAAGTGTTTTGTAAGTCTTTATTCTTTGTGTTTGAAGCATTTCTTCAGTCTGGACTGTTTCAGTCACCCCCTTGCTGAGTAGCACCAAAAACATTTGCACTGGCATGATGGAGGAGTGACTAAAAACAGTCACTAGCTAACAAAGAATCAAAGAATCATAGAATGGCTTGGGTTGAAAAGAACCACAATGATCATCAAGTTACACCCACCCTACTATGTGCAGGGTCACCAACCAGGTCTAGTACTAGGCTGCCCAGAACCACATCCAGCCTGGCCTTGAATGCCTCCAAGGTTGGGGGTATCCACAATCTCCTTGGGTTACCTGTTCCAGTTTGTCACCATTCTCTGTATGAAAACCTTCCTCCTAATATCTAATCTAAATCTCCCCTGTCTCAGTTTAAAACCATTCCCTCTTGTCCTATCACTATCCACCCTCATAAACAGCTGTTCTCCCTTCTGTTTATATGCTCCCTTCAAGTACTGGAACATGGGAGAAGTGAAACATGTCAGACTTGCTTTGTTTCTAGAGTAATATGTTGAAATAACAAGATCCTCTTGTTCTAGTTTAGCCACACTGACTACTGTGTAGAGCGAGCAGGAGGAGAAGGAAGAAGGGAGCTCATTTCTTTATGGTTTCCCTTCCTATCTGCAGCTTCTCTCCGCTCACTTCCATGGCCAGTGACATGGCTGGCTGTGTGGTGGGAAGCAATGCCTGTTTCTGTTCCCACAAGACATAATTAAAATCTTATCCACTGTGAGGATTACCATGTCCAATTTGGCTGAATGTGGAAGGAAGGTGCTAAGGGGGAAGGAAGGAAGAAGAAGTGGTAAAGATGGGCAATGATGTCAAAACAGTGAGCAGTCAGTTGCTTCAGTCATTCTCACGTTTGAAGAAGTGAGCTCTGGAGGATTACTGTGTCAGTGTTCAGGAAACCGTCTTTCACATCCCAGTGCTGGAAAAGCCAGCCTGGCAGGATGAGGGATTGTGATGGTCTGGCAGAGCTTGCAGCATGATTTTCCCATTTCTCCATGATTTTTGATTTTCCATGCAAAGGAACTCTTTGTGAACACTCAGATGGGGAACAGTTTTGTTTCTGTTTCCTTTCCTGGCTTCAGAAAATAAGTGTACAGCAAGAAGGGAGCTCCCCAGTGCCTCTCTTTTTCTCATCCCCTCCACACACCCACTGCTTGAGTCATATTAATGTCTTATTTCCTTAAATTGCTGATGGGACAAAAAAAAAAAAAAAGCCAAACATTTCCAGCAGATTGAACTCCTTTTGATTAAACCTTACAATTCTTGAGCTGATATTTCCCCTTGCAGTTAATGCTTGTCAGCGTGATGGCTACTAACTCTCCCAGAGCAGTGCTCTTGGATGGAGAATGTCTGAGAGAAGTTTAAATCAGGGGACATACAGGTATGTGGATCTGTGTAGGTGCAGAAAAAACAGCACTGGATTAGATTACCATGTCTCCTTGAGAAAGTGAGAGAGAGTAGATGGCAAGTGTAAGGTGGAGGTGCGTGAGGGAGTGTATAGATGTGAGTATTGACGATATGGCCCTGCTGCTGGCTGGTCTAGTTGCAGACCATGAGACAACACAGGTGACCCAGCACCCGCCAAACCCCAGAGACCACACCAGGTGAGAAAACAAATCCAACAAATCCACATTTCTTGTTCTGTCACATTTTAAAGGCACTTGCTCATCCCTAGGTCTGCCTGAGGATAGGCACACCCCTCCATATACTTGGGAAAGGGAAAGGCAGCCTTGAGTGCCCCAGGAAGATGGAGGCTTGAGAGCAGCCTGAAAGCACCTGGTCCCTGGGGGGACATGAAATGCTGCCAGCTTCCACTCACCTGTGTTTCAGGCAGTGGCCGGGCAGCTGATTTTCCGTGGAGAATGTACTTACAGCCTAGTCAGAAATGTAAATGGTTTTGTGTAGGAAATGGGTGGGGTGACTAAGTAGGTAAGGGTGAGACTGAAATTTCAAAGACTTCCTGGGCTTTAAAGTTGGAACAGAAGTTTTTTTGCCTTCCTTGCTCCTCTGAGGTAGGCTATTTCTATGAAGAAAATTCTGCTCACATTACAAAAAGGGGATGTCAGGGGGTTTGACTGTCATTGAGGTTGAAATGAACTTTGTCACCCTGTTTAAATATTTAAGTCTCCTGACACGGGCAAATACATCATGAAGTGCTAAAAAATATATTTAAAAATACAGCTGCCTTTGAGATTAAGCATTCCTATTCCCACTGTATCAGTTCACTTTGCTAAAGCAACCCTGATGTATAGAGTACAGCAAGAAATTTTGGGCCAGAGGAGCAACTCCTTTATCACAGTCTGCCTATTTGCACACTGGAAATGACAACACTTTTGGTTAGGCTGATAGTTTCAGATACTGTTGATTTTACTGATTTCTGAGAGGTTAAACATTGTATTGATATGCATGTGCTGGTTTTCTTTCTGCATGTAGTCATACTAATGTCCTGTTCCCTTAAATAGCTCTGTTTTTATCATGGTTTCATAGCATTTTGAATACTAGTGTTTTTAGGGGATTTGTTTTGGCTTTTGTCTTACCACTTTTACTTTTTCTGCAAAAGTATAGAGCTTCCACTGCCACTTTGCAACTTTAGTTGCATTAAAAGGGCTAATTTTGCACATAAGTGAGAAAATGGATGTCTAAGCCTACTCTGTAACACATCACTGGTTTGGAAAAAAACATTAAGAAAGGTACTGTATGCCCTTTAATTATTTTTTTTTCTTCCAAATAAAAAATTGGGGAAGTAACGCAATGAGGTTTACAGCAGAAACTAGTTTAACATCACTGCATTTTGATCAAGATGATCTCAAAGGGCAATAACCTCCTGGGCAACTCTAAGTGTGGAAGGCTGAAGGTGGAGGTGTGTGGGTAAGAGCCATGAAATATGGTCATTATGTAAAGCCTTACCTCAAGTACGATCTCCAGGCTCTGTATCAACAACAAAGGTAGGCTTTCTGTTTAGATTCACCTCAACCCATAGAGATGGAGGGACTTGGGCTCATCACACTGTTTTCCTCTCTTTTGGGCCTCACAAACCTCCCTTTGTGAGACTGAGATTGGGAGCTGGAGTGATAAAGTGATAAAGAACTGAGTGAGTCCTTACCTTAGACACATTGATGGAAAAGATATGGAAAACGTAACACAGTCCAGTGTGAACAGCAAACTGCCATCTTGCTGATGGTTTTTCAACCTCCAGCTCTGACTCCATGTAGGCTTGATTGTAGTGGACTTAATCAGTAATAGTTTCCAACATCTAAATGCATGGAGGATGCCTCAGAATCCCACAGCTGATGAGAAACAAGTTATTTATTTATACATCCTTGTAGATTGTTTTGTTCATTTCTTGACGGCAGAAAACATGTTGGGTGTTTTGTTCACAAGTATATCCCGTAAATCCTTCAATATCCAAAGAAGGAAACTTCTCAGGTTGTTTATGGCCTCACAGCAACAGGGTGATAGGGGTTTGATTCTGAAAAGTGTGCGCACATACAGTTCTGCTGAGAATAAAGGGGGCTGAAGTGTCTCAGAGGTATTGAAGATATAATCATTCAGTTTTTCCTGAAGTGCTTTTTTTGGATCTATGACTCTATCAAACCATATATCACGTATTGGCATTTATGTCCTTCAGCTGTATGACATCATTTATGAGTTAATATGAATTTCATTAATGTGGTAAAGCTAGACGAAAGCCAAAGCAGGTCCTGTGTCTGAAATCTGAGCTTCTAGTTACAAAGGAACAAACTCTTACTGACTGACTCATAGTTTTTTTTTTTTTCTGTTATGCTCAAGTTAGTGAAAAAAAAGAATATGAAACCAGGAATTAGGACACAAGTTAAAACCTGTATAA
Organism: Meleagris gallopavo; assembly: GCF_905368555.1. Classification (NCBI taxonomy): domain Eukaryota; kingdom Metazoa; phylum Chordata; class Aves; order Galliformes; family Phasianidae; genus Meleagris; species Meleagris gallopavo. The sequence continues at coordinate 34,836,466 of NC_139409.1, forward strand.
GAGAAATAGAAAACAAACTGCAAATTTAGGTCCAGATCCCACCACTTTCAGTCACAGAAGTGATCAGTACGTAAATAGGCACTGTCAATGAGCACAAAGGAATGGGGACACCTTCACTGTGTCACTGACATATTTCACCCCTGATTGGCCTATTATTTTCCCATTTGTGGGCAGTATTGAGTACTGCCTGAATGACAAAGTACATGCATGACAAACATTTTGAGCCAACGGCTTAAGCAACATAGCAATATGGTTTGGCTATGTGTTTGTTAAAGCATTATCCTTTGTGAATAAAACAACTTATATTTATAGTCTGCCATTTATACTTGCAAAGATGTTTGGACTTCAACCTGTCCATCCATTTTATGGCTGGCTTTGGTTTCACATTGCTTTCTTATGAAGTGTTGCTGTAGCAATGTGTGGTGAGATATATGCAGTGGGATATGAGTTGTGCTGGAGGTGATGAGTCTGTGGTCCTCCTGTGCATACCGGATATGAATTCCTTTCCAGCTACGCGGACCAGCTGCCAGCCAAGTTCTGTCTCCTGCACTAACAAGTTTCTGCTCTGAGAGAGACACTTTTTTCACATCTGGAGAATAACTGATGCAAAGTGTGATGATCACAGAGGATGAAGCAATCCAAACATAAATCAGACTAGTCATATACTTATCAGAGTAGTCATATTCATGGATTTGAAAATACAGGCTAAAATCTTGACTGTGACCTATGGTTGCAAGGAACTACAATGACTGATAATGAACACCTAGGACTTCAGGGTAAAATCCAGAAACAAATCCAGGAAGCTGCAGAACTGTGCAGCTGTGTCAGGACATACACTGAGAGATCACAGGTCTGCACTCACACTGTGTGGCCACAGTGGCAGACATCACTCATGTCTAGGTAGACACGAATAACTGTCATCTTCGCCAGGAGAAGGTAAGAGAGAACCCATTACAAAGTTTCTACTCAGCCCTACTATATTCTAAATATCCTCTGAACTAGCATGCTGCTAACTGCCTCTTTTGGCCAGTATTTTTTTTTTGCTGAAAAGCTTTAAAAATTTAAAAATATTAATTGTTACACATTTGCTTTACAAGTTGATAAGATTTAGTCTTTCTGACTTTGTTGAAAACTTCACCTAAATTAAAAAAGAAGAAAAAAAAAGAAAAAGAAGAAGAAAAAGAAGAAGAAAAGAAGAAGAAAAAGGAAAAGGAAAAGAAAAAGAAAAAGAAAAAGAAAAAGAAAAAGAAAAAGAAAAAGAAAAAGAAAAAGAAAAAGAAAAAGAAAAAGAAAAAGGAAAAGGAAAAGGAAAAGAAAAAAAAAGAAAAAGAAAAAGAAAACACTGTATTTGTTCTCTTATTTATCTGCTTTCTAGATATATATTCTTTACAGCTTTGTCTGATATTCAGAGACCTAAGCAACTTTACTGGATCAGTAAGAAGCACTGAACCATCCGTCAGCCTTTCCTGGACTTCTCCCTTGTGGCAGATCCAGAGTTTTAACACTCCAAGTGGAGTGGATCTGGCTCCAGGTAGAGTCTGTCAATATTTTCATCAGAGTATAAACATGAAAAAGACAGATTTAGAAGTACCCAAGAACTCTTAGAATTAGATTTCAGTTTATCAAGTTCTTTGCCTAAATCAACAAAACAAACTTTCCTTAAAGTCCTGAAAATACATTGGGAAACATTTTTATTTCTCTGTTGCAATGTTCTATAAGAAATTGTATTATTTTCTGCTTTTTAAATACTATATGTGTGCCATTTCCCTTGAAATGTATTTAAAAAAAAAAAAGAAACTTAAAATCATAATGACATTTCTGTTTCAGGTTGCATTAAATATTTTGTACAGTTGAAGTGTTCAAAAACGATTGATTGGCTGAATTTTTTTCTTTTTGTTTTCTTTTTGCCTGGAAGCATTAGCATTCACTCAGCTTTAGTCACTGACTGTTTAATTTAAATCTCTATCTGGAAAAAATTGTTTTCTGCACAAGGTAACCCCTGGACCACTCCCACAGTGCCCCTGCACCTCTGACCTGCTACCAAAACCTTGCCAAATACACCAATTGCAATGGGTTCCCCAAATCATCCTTTCCTGTTCCTTTGTTTATTCCGGACTGTCAGAACACTGAAATGAAGACTGGTAGAGCTTGAGATGATTTCAGCAACATACAGAGAGAGAGAAGTGGGGAGAGAGACATTCATTTTACATGGCCAAAACTTAAAAGACATCTCTCCAGGTCTAAGAAAGTTATAAGATGCCCAAATCAGCTCATAATGAAAAATGCTTGTTCACTAACAGCAGTAACAACTGTGTCATGTTCTTTATGCACAAGGAAACTTCTGGTATATTAAAAGAGAAGAGACCAGAAATGCGTTATTGCTGGATGGATAAAATATTTAATGCTTATAGATAGATGAACTATAGAGATAGTAATCTGATATGTATACATACACTGTACATTTTTATACTGGAGTAGCAACATAAATGATCCTATTAAATCCTGTTATTTTCCTAATCCAGTAAGTGATTAACCTCATTGCAAGCATTGGTTCTTTACTATGAGAGTGGTGAGGTGCTGGAACAGGCTGCCCAGAGAGGTTGTGGATACCCCATCCCTGGAGGTGTTCAAGACCAGATTGGATGGGGCCCTGGGCAGCCTCATCTAGTATTAAATGGGGAGGTTGGTAGCCCTGCCTATGGCAGGAAGGTTGGAGCTTGGTTGGGTCCCTTCCAACCTGGGCCATTCTGTGATTCATTGGAAATAATTATTCATTTATACACCTGTTTTTGCCACACTCCTTGATGTCAAGAAGGAGTGTGCCTTTGACTAATCAGTTAAAACAGCTGGTGGATAAAGTAGTGAAAGAGAATCAGTAATGTGCTTTTCCAAGGAAGGAGACTATTGGTGATTTTTGTTTGTCTGAGATGTTATTGTTTCTGCAAAGAAGAATTATAAAAGAGAAAACCTTTTGCAGAATAGGCTCTACTCTCTGCTGATAACAACCAAAATGAGGGTGAATAGTAAAAATCTTTGTGGTTCTTAGGCTTCCCCAGTCTGATACCATACTTGCCTCTAAATGATTGCATTCTTCAGCTGTGGATAGGTGGAAGGATTCTGCTCTTTTTCAGCTCATTCCTATTTTGAGTTCCTCCCCAGTGTCTGTCATATTGAAATGAGCAAAGGAGTCTATGTAAAAGCCAGATACATCAGTTTTGCTGGTTGACAACTCCCTTCCAAAAGAGGAAACTATCATAAACAATAGTGTAAAGAGAACCTTGTTCTTTTGTGCACCTGCATGAGCTTTAGTAGATGGACTAAGTCTGTCCTAATCTCCAAGGACCTTTTCATGGTCAAATATCTTTAAATTTATTCAGCTCATTTCTACTCCAGTGTTTCGCTGTACATTATCCAGGCAATTCCTTCAGAACCCTGGATTGCATGTTGCTGCCCCATAAACTTGAACATATTCAGCCTCACAAAGTTGTCCCAGACTTGCTCTACTGTTACTGTGGGAAGGATTTCTCTCCCTCAGCTCTCTCCTTACAGGGACACAAGATGTATGAAAAATTGAGGCAAAGATCTTGTTGAGTACTTCAACATTCTCCATATCTGTTCTCCCTTCTCATCTATCAGACATCTATCTGATGTCATGGGCCAACATAATAAAGCAGGAGGCATTACTTTCAGAGCAACCCTCGTAGATGTAACTGTTCCTTGCTATATAGACATGTCATTCTTTATTAGAAGAAAAAGAGAAAAAAAAAATGCTTTTACTGAAACAGACGTGGTCTGGAACATAATGCAAGTATTAAAGCATCAAGGCAAGAAAGGAAACATTTTAAAGGTTAAGGAATACCTCAGAGTGAATAAGCTTGAAGTAATTTTTAACACAGGTGTTTCTGTAATGGTGCCATATCATATGAGGAAACTTCACAGCTCTCCATGACACTCACACTATGTGTTACACCTTTGCAGAGTGTTGGCTTAGTAACTTTGGCTGTAACACAATAGGATGAGGAACACTTCAAAATCTACTCCTGCTGAAGATATTTCCTTCTTCACAATCTGTGCTTTGCATATAGGTGTTCATTACTGCATTTGAGTTTAAAACTTTTCTTATAAAAGGGATATACTAAATTTGAGACTTTGAGGGGCTCCTTGCCTCTTCTCAAATAGTTCCACTGAAAATGTTAAGAATAGAAAATCAATAAACTCATTCCAAATAATGCATTCAAAGATATGTTCATTAAGGCAAAATAGCTGCAAGACTTCCTACAGTGAATGAGTTCCATCATGTCTAACCAAGATGTATAAGAAAAGATTTAAACCTTATCTAACATCTAGAAAAACTACTACCATCAATGACTATGTTAGAAGCACTGTTGACAGAAAGACACTCATTGCTGTCAAGCTCAATAATAACAGTAGAATACAGGTAATTGTGAGAAAAGATGATGAAAATTTCAATAAATGCTAGCAGAATTTCAGTAAAAATTAACAGTGCTCTTTCATTTTTGAGTAGGAAAGCTGTTCTTATAATTTTATAGAGTATTCCACCATGTTTAAATAGTGTTTCTAGAATGAATGTTGAGCAAAATGATAGATTGTATTATTCCTCTGCCTTCTGCCCATCTTAATGCATCATGAGAAAAGAAAAAGTAATGACTGTGACCCTTCCTAGAATTGATAATGTGTTGTAGACTTTCTTCATACAAATCAGTAAAATGACAGTATGCATAACAAAGGCTACATCTCCAGAAAAAGCTGATTGCACTGAAAACTAGGGAAATGCTTTGTTGAGTTGCACATGCTCTGTGTGCACAAGTATCTGTTGCCAGAATGCAACAGATACTGTTGTTGTCACAGAAGAATACTGAAGTGATATCACAAACTGTTGAAAGATTTTGCTCAAATCTTAATATTTTGAAATGTTTGAAAAATGTCTTTGTTTACTTCGTAGCCATGAGTGATGTGTTTAGCCAGAATAAGCAAATAGAGGACCAGTCTGGGGTCTTGGTCTGGTGAAATAATGAGAAATTTGATCTTACCTTGTCCAGAATGAATCCTCTCTCAGTGGTTTAACAAGATTACTGGACTTTGTGTCAGGCAGTATTAAAATGCAAAATTGGAAAAGTAGTTGGTTAGTTGGTTAATCTACTGAACAACACTGACTCACATTAGTAAGGTTGGTATCCTGAGTTTGGCCTCAGAAAACCAAGTCTCTGTTTCCAACCCCGACTTTCATCTGCTGGATGACTTTGAATATGCAGCATTGCCCAATGTTTGGGGTTTTCCATTAAAAATGACAGTAATATTTCCTCACCTTTGCAAAACTCCACTAAAATCAATGATCTGTAGCTGCAGGACAGTCTAAGGTTGGATCAGCAATAGCTATTGATTTTCACAAGTCTTAAAAGCTGCTTCTGGATGACAGTAGCAAGAATGACCATGAATATACCAAGGAAAAATTGGTGTCACACTTTCCACATAATTGGTTTGCATCAGGCAGAACATCTGTGAAACACAAAGGTCAGGCAACTTATTTAAAAACACCCTATGTGAATCTAAGATTAGCCTTGACATTTTCAAAACCTCAGAAAATTAGGGGAAGGGCTACAACCCTGAGGATTGTGGTCCCTTAGGCTGACTGGAGGAGAGATTATATTAAACATTTTGAGACCTGAATGATCCGTTCTGTATTAAAGAGGATTTACAAGATCCTCAGAGTATGCTTGAAACATCTGACTGAGACAGAGTCTGTGGACTTTCTGCTTTCTTGGTAGGAATTCTCAAGGGCACTATTAAAGAATCAACTGTGGTGATTGATGGAAAAATAAAGAAATTGAAGAAGAAATGAAGACAAACTATAATGTGGACTTTTTCCTGCAGTCCCATGATATCTTCAACATTAAGTGATTTTGGCAGATAATTTCTACTATGAAGCATGTGGATAGCCAGAAGGCTATTAAGAGAGAATGATGCTATAATATAAGCATGGAGGGTTCTTATAAAGTGTATCTTTCTCTCATTCAAAGTACATGATGAAAAATGATGTGTCCAGAGTGCTAACAAATTATAACAAAGTATGAACTCTCCCTATATATATATAATATTAAACCATCTTTATTATTGTAAGCCACTATTCTACCCCTTCCCCCCTGCTATTTATTTCCTATTTCTAAAAATAATTTCAACAGTATCTTTTAGCTAATCATGGCTAGCTCCTTATGCAGACTCATAATATGCCTGGGGTGATAATGTGTCTGGACAGTTAGACCAGAGTGTGGTAGATGTAAAATGCTCAAATTGGAAAGCAGAATTCTGGTGGAGAATCCTGTGGTCACTTTGCATGGATGAAAATGATTTTATCATGTGCAAGATGATGAGGATATGATTCCTCCTTTCTTCCAGGGGTAAATTAGGGATGAGTGACATAATGAATATATGCATGCAGCTACAGGAAATATTTCTTTCTCACCATGTGTATGGCTTATGGATTCTTATTATTAGTTGGTCTTTCCCTTATTCTACAAATTATTTGTGAATAGATTAATTAATTAATTATCTTAAATTAACAGTTGTGTGTGATTCATTAAACCTTCCTGAAGAATGATTGTAAGACTTTGGATTACTGTTGGGCTGTTATTAGTCACTGCAGAGAAGTGGTATTGGTTCTATTTTCAGCCTGAACAACTGTGCAAGCATACTGTAAAACTTAGAGCATCTATTTCTGTATTAAAAGGGGTTTGTACACACAAAACAGCTTTTTATTTCGATACTACCATAGGTTTAATGAAAGACTCTTCTTTCTGTTAACTGTGTTGAGTTTCTACACATTGCCTGTGATCATTATGAGAATATATCATACTCAAAAGTGTGTTCACTTTCCACTTCTTCATTTTGCCCAGGAAAAGAATACAAGAGTAGTTTGTGCAGCTGATGGTGTAGAATGGCATTCAAAATGCCATTTTATTCATGCTTACTGTTGTTCTTCCTGGGCCAAATCGGCTAGACTTCAGTCTGTAAGCAGTTCCTTTCAAGGTGTATCTGCTTGCATCTGTGCCAGTACTGGTCAGGAGGATTATGTGGTGCTAGCTGTCAATACTGGTGCCAGTATTTTTATTTGCAGTAATGCCAACACTTTGGCCTTATATTTATAAAACAAAAACCCATATCTTCCTCATGGCAGAGATGACATCAGAAATTCTGTAGGAATATTTTGAGTGCCTTTTACTGAGTTTATTGCTACAGTATTTTATTCTGTCACCATTGTAGTGCACATACTGAGGACATACATATATTACCATTAATGAACAAATACCTAATATTTGTGTATTTGGGACTCCTGCATAGTAAGTAAAGGTATGTGTAAGACCTTGTAAGAAATTGTGGGCAAACAAGGAATCTGGCTGAAGATGAGAGAATATTATTTCAGTTCTCCCTCTGTTTAAATCAACCTTGTCTGCTTTATTCTGTGTATCTTGCTTTTCTAGACAACTACAAACACAAGAAAAAGTACAAGTTTGAAGGAGAAAAAGAAAAAACATACCTCTATTTGCTTTCACAGAAGGAAGATGTTAAGTGCACACATAGCTGGGATAGGTTCCTATCGTGACAGAATAAAACTGGCATTTCAGCTGGTGCCTTACCATTGCAATCTGCTTCAATGGAACAACTGTCATTTTTGATAAGGACAGTGAGAATTACTGTCATCTGGAGAGATCACTATGCCTCTGGGTTGTATAGTACATTATAACAGAAGGATTTATTCCTTAAAAGAGAAGTATTCCACTTCCAGTGCAGCATTTTGTTGCTGTTTTAGTGAAGGTATAGTTTGTGCTCTATGAGACTCTAATGTGGCACTTTAGTTAGCTGTTTTCCTATATAACCTTGTAATATGCTTTTTTTTTTCCTTTCTTTTCCTGTTTTCTGTCTTTTTCTTCTATTGTATAGTAAAACAGAAAATATAGTGAGCTAGTGGAATCCTTCATATGGCAAATGGATTTAAGGTGTGCACTTGCATGTGTGCATACATGTTTGTGCGCATGCTCACGTCTTCCTTCAGCCAAGACCTAAGGCAGAACCTCGTAGAAGCTGCAAGTTATTATGGAGAGTTTCTTTGTGATTGAGCCAGTAAGAGATGGGTGCTAAACTTGTTTCCGCTTGAAGCTGCTCTTTGCATACTTGTTAAGGCAGAATGTTCTACCTTTTCACCTCTGCAGTACTGGGTGTGAAACATGAGCCTCTAGGTGTTTCCTGGCTGGCAAGAATTCAATGGTAATAAAATTACTAGTAGAATAAATGTTTCAGAGGCAGTTATCCTCTCTCACCTGTTTGTAATTTTTTATTAATTATTACAAATGTGTTTAAGTACGCTACCTGATTTTAATCTGCTGTATTCCCAGGATTTACATATAAAGGTCTTTTTCCCACAGAATAATGAATAATCACTTATGTCAGGGTGTGGTGTTAAAATACTGAAGGTTGGTGATACACCTATTAGCAATCGTTCATTTTGTAAAAGGCTGGATTCTGAAAGGAATTTGCTTTTTATGGCCCTGATCCAAAATTCTGTTGAAATCAGACTACTACTGAGTTTAAAAAGCTACAGATCTGGTCCCGAGTGTTCTTTTATGGGAGGTGTTTGTGGTGCCATTGTTAACAATACATGCAGCTTTGGGTGTGTGAACTGTATAAGTGGAAATTTTACTTTTCCCAAAGCTCTTGCTCACTTTTATGCATTCTTTACTCAAGCAAACAGCAGGTGGATAACATGAATAGAGGGGTTAATGAGACTACTTAAGTGAGCAACTCTTTATCAGAGCAAGAGTGAAAAAAATCACAAACCGGTCCTCAATATTAGAGAATTTGGGACTTGTCAGATAACATTGAGAACTATAAAGAGTTAATACCATTACATACTGAAAGAAAATAGACTGGGACAGTGGTGGCAGAGGGGAGGACGGGTTGTTTTTCCAAGACCAGTAGAGCTAATGAGATATAATGCTTTTATTTCTTAATCCCTGAACTGAATTAATCTCTCTCCCTTCCCATGTGACATCATTCCTTAGGTGCAGGAGGGCCCCAAGGCAAAATACATGCTACCTGGCCAGCCAAGAGGAGGAGAAGTAAGCTGAATGGCACTTTCTGTTAGAGACAGTAACCTTGTTTCTGTTCTCCTTTATTTTTAAGTGTCATTAGTTATAGAGGATCATATCTGTCTTCAACATTACAGGTTAGATTGAGATAGGACTATTTGTTCAGAAATTATCGGGATGAGGGAAGGAAAAATAATCCTGAACTCCACTTTGAAAGAGAGGAAATATTACCTTGCAGTTCTCCATCAGATCCCAAATCAACATGTGTTTCTCACGAGTTTTTCTACACTTTACTTTCAGAATAATTTACCCTAAGAGTAGGAAGCCTTAGTAAGATAATAAACTAAGAATAATTTGTAGTAGGAAGTGGTCATACAGATTATTTTAGCAATATCTCATTATGTCAATTAGCGTGTTACTTTGGCTACTGTCAAACTGAGAAAATGAAAATGGAATATTTTGTATGATTTTATGGCTTGTTCTTCATTTTACTTTTATCCTTCCACTTTTACATTACAGACTTGACCAAAAAAACCCCACAAACAGAAATACCAAAGTATTGTAAAAGATACTTTACACTAGCTATATAGTTCTGGTGAAGGAAAGATTTCGCACTAACCAAAGTCTCAACAAACTTTGAAAAGGTTGATCCGGTGCTTGGTTATTTATATACCTAGAAGAGAAAAGTGCCTGCTCTAATGCAGTCCTTGTAGTATTCGCTGGTGGAGAGAACTTCTCTGTATGTCATTTTATTGATGTTTTGAATTTTGAATGTTGATGGATTTTAAACTACAACTACACAGCTGGGCACTTATGTTATCTGGGCAAGTGTCAGGAAGGATTTCACATCATAATAGCTACCCAAGAAACACCTATCACTCTTGTCTAGCAGACAAGATTTATAAATATTAGCAGTTGGTGTTTGAAAGATAAGGAACTCACAAAGACTTAGCAACAAAGAAATCCAACACAAGAATATTCTTCTCACTTTCAAACTCAAAAAATGATTTCTCTGAAGCAAAAGTGACATCAAATGCTTTTTTTAGATAAAAGATACTACAAATAAGAAAGATCCTCCAGGAGACACTTTAAAGTGTCTTTCAAAATTAGCAAGCACAAAAAGCCCATAGGTCAAGAATCAAGTCCTCTCCTGTAATCTGTATTCACTCAGCATTTCAAACTTGGGCTCCTGGAATTGACCTTTAAAAAGTCATTTCTTCATGATATGTGTGTTATACCATTGACACTATTCATCCCCCTCTAAATACCTGGAATCAGCTGAAGTTCAAAGGAATCAAACAATGAACTGACCCCTTGAGGAAAAAAAAAGTAACAGCAGAGCCAGGGCCAGTCTGAGTGCTGGAAAATGGGCAGTGAGATATGAGGCAAACAGTATTGTGTGGTCACTGATCTTGACAATTTTAATGTTGGAAATAAATTGTATTATAGAAATTAAATTAATAGAATGTGTGTTATATATACAAAAATAAAAATCTCTTGCTGATTTGTCTTGCAGATTTCTAGAAACTAAGTGATATAGGAATTAGAAGAAATTTCATCCATAACAGTGCTGCCCTCTGATTTTGTTCTTGAAATATACAGTAAAAATAACTTGTAAAAATTACTGACTTTCAGAAGAGAACACATAACAAGGATGATTTCTGATTTTTATTTCTTGCATCTTTTCAATGAGAATTACTATTTCTTCTTACTGAGACCTTTCTAACGCACAACAATAAAAGTCTCAAGTGATGTGAGCCTGGTGAAGTTCTGACAATTTTCTGAAAATCTCACAGGCTTTCTAGTTTCAAGTAACAATGATGACAGCTCTGATCTTCCCTACAATACTATACTTAAATGTTTGGTAGCTGCTAATGTGAAATTGATAAGATGCTAGTCACTGAAATTGTCATACATGCAGGGCTTGAAAGTTTTGGGTCAGGATGAATAAAGATGGCAAGGGAGTTGTGATAAACTCTAAAAACAAAGAAAAATTGTCATGGGTGCAATTTTATTTTCTTTGCAGCTGAAAACTTGTAGAAATCAAATTCATAAGCATTTAAAGACCTGAAGGGCAGAAATTAGGCTTTACTTCAAGGCTATCAAGATGCTGAAGATGGATAATCCTGAGCTCCTTGATGGGCACTGAGCCTTAGGAAGAAGGGCAATCGGTCAAAATCAGAGCAATGTGTTGTATGTGTGGCTCTTCAAACAGGTATAAAAACTACAATTTAACTTATGGACTTTTGAGATACAATAACTTGACAGGTTTCAGAAATCTCACTCTACTATTGTTAGAGCCATGATTTATGCTGTATTTAGAAGATGCTTGTGACACCATTGGACTTGTGAACTTGTGAACTTGTGAACTTATGGACCTAGAAGAAAGGATCCCATTTTAAATCATATCCCTTTTATGCTCAACCACAAGAACTGACTTTTCTAGTGGGGTGTTACCCGTTAATGTAAAAATAAAAGGTATCTCCTGTATTGACAACTCTCCACTTTCCTGCAGAAGGACTGCACTGAGGATAACAGTGGAGTGTTAGGATGGTGGAACATGCAACCTATCGGATGCTATGGCAGATTAGAGTTCTGCTGTAATTCCACTCTGCTGGCAGAGCCTTTGGTAAGCATCTGTGCAAGGAGCCAAATAAAAACAGCTGGTTGGCTGCTCTCCATCTTGCCTGGCATGGGGTAGGTGGATCCAAAGACAGGAGGCTTATGTGTTCTTACAGTCTTACTCATCAAAAGCAGACCTGGAGCTGCAGAATAGAATGTAACTTGGAATATTAAAATAAGTTGCTGGCTGCCAGATATGTCTTCCCCTAATTATATACTTGATGTCCTTTACAGGAATGTCTACAGACCCAGTCTGTTAATAAAGAGAGTCCTGTTAGGCTTTCAAAAAAATCTTATGCTTAGTAATTTATCTTAAGAAGGGTTTAAAGGAGATCTTGTTCAGTGGTGTAAATGGCATTTTGGTGCCTATACGCCCCACTGAGTAATGTATGTGGATTTCCTATCATTTATTAAGAAATTAATGGCTCCAAAGTCTCGAAGTAGTAAATGTGTCAAAACAATAAGGTTGAACAGAGATCAATAACTTTTATGAACATCAGGTATCTTCAGATGCAGACTATGCGTTACTGTAACCCCATGAAGTGTGAGTTAGGTGATTTCATTGAAATTGATCTGTGAAAAACAATAAGGAATGTACATAGAAAAAGAAAATAACCAGAACTAGAATTTTGGATACAGATTTACACACAGGTTGAAGCTGCCATGCTCAGTGAAGTTGCTGAAGATTCATTTGGATGTAAGTGGAATCAGAGTCTGTCTCTAAGAGTGACTTAACAGTGACTCAACACGCTGAATTGTTGCTCCAAATAGTAGCTATCAAAGACATCTTGCCTTTGCGTAAATGACTAATATAATTAGCTTATAACATCACCATAGGCATTGGCAAAAGTAATCATCATTACTATCCATTGTGTTCACAACATCTGAACCATTCATTTGGGAGCCTGTGAAACAGAAAGTTCTATCCATCTCAGGAGAACTTTATTTTCACCCTCACACATTTTCTGCAGGGGCCTGTTTTCCATGCCTCCCCATTCCCCTGCTCATTCTTAAACTGCTTATAAAACGTAATTAGCATTGTTCCTTCTTTCTTGGTCTTTTTTTTTTTTTTAAGGACCAAGACAGAGATGGGAAAAAATGTGTATACAATTAAAAAAAATTCTTTGTACACAAAACCTTGTCTTGCTTAGCTAGCTCAATTAAACACATGCAGAAATAGGCTCACAAAGTCTTACTTCACAGTTAGTTTCATTCATACAATTCTGAAGTTATATGGGTGTAACCAAGTGCACAATTTAGTCCATTGTATGCTTAGAAAGAAAAAGAAAATATAGAGAGAATATAATGCCTCACTTTTCCAACAAAGCGGATGTTATTCCATAACCATGAAAATAAGAACATGACTTGAATGGGTTATCAGCACTGTGATACTAAGATAACTAATCTGACACCAAATGATTCTCTCTCTCAAAATAATAATAATAATAGTAATAGTAGTAATAATAATAGCATCATGGCGGCACTATTATTTTGCTATGCAATATTCTTTTTATATGAGTAGATGTTTGTGAAATTACAATTAAAATCTGTCTTTATATGATAATATACTCTTTTCTCTAGTTAAGGAAGTCTTGTTTTCAAAATCTGCCTCTTTTTTGAACAGGCTCAAATGTGGTTTGGAAAAAGAGGCTCCTGTATCTAGGCCACTAAAAAGTGGAAGTTACATCTGATCTAAGATCAAATTGCTCAGCACCTTGAAGGATTAAGCATAGTCACACTGTCTTGTTTCTGGTTTCAGTAACATGCAGTGAAATAACTGCAGTAATAACTGAAAAAAAGTGTTTTTTCAAATATCCAGGTTGGAGTTCAGGTCTGTCAACTTTGCCAGGGTTGACAGTAGAACTACTGCCACTGGCTTTCTGTGGTTATCTTTTGCCTACTGCCTTGGGTGGTGATCTTTAATTCTGCTTGCGTTCAGTTCAGACTGTGGTCCGTACAGAAAACTATCTACTGTCTTTGCATAGGTCACACAAGGTAGATCTGATTGAACAATTTAATTGAGTAGTTTATAGGTCAGTCTTTGTGTGTGGGTGTGTTTGGGATATTCTTGGGGTAGTTATTAATGCACAATGTTGTATGATATATCCTGTGTTAGACTTCCTGGAAGCAACTGTGAAGTTGGTCCTAGCTGTCTTCTCTCAGATCCACTTTTACAGATTTGTGAAGTCCTATCTGTTCTGAACTCTCTTTCCAACAGCAGGTGTGGCTCCATTCCCTCCTGTTTCGTCATTTTTTTTGTGTCTTCCAGGAAAGGAAGATGTGACAGATTTCTATGACACAAAAAACTCCTCTCAGCTTTGCCTCTTTCCTTAGTATTGACAGTAAACTCTTCAGAGTAAACTCTGCATGTATTTTCCTGTCTTTCAGTAGACTCCATCAGTTAGAAAGTAAGCTTTATTTGTTTGAGGTCAAGAAATGTCCTTCTTTCCATTATTTATAGTACATATGTTTTGATTAGACAAACAACCACTGAGGTGATGCTTCTTTTATTAATAATGCAAACTGTACAAACTTATTGTTTTGTTCATAATCTGATATATTTTTTCAAAAGTCAAATAAAAAAAAGACAAAAAAAAACAGTTTTGATAAGTTTCTGAAAGTTCAGAATAATAAGTAAAAGGCAGATATCAAATGGCAAGTTCAGTTTTACAGAATCATCAAGAAACCTCCACTCCCCTCTTCCCTCAAGCCCCCTACACTCAAAAGACTACACAGTAAGTACTTGGTGCTTCTATAACACAGATACTTAAAAGAAAGACTTTACTTCTAGATTTACACAAAAATGTTAAGAATCCACAGTTTGAGTAATTCTGAAAATAGCTCAGCAGTCTTCAGAAACCCTACAAAACCTAAAAATTATGTTTTAATTTTTTTTTATTATTTTTTTTATTTTTTTTTTTAATATACTAAATTGAAGCTTTTGGATGCAGAACTTCCTATACTCTTGTTTGGCTTCCTATCCACATTTCCATTAACTCATGATCAGGATTTTAAAATATTATTTAATTTATCATCATGCAACCAAGCTCATATTTATGATCTGATGGTGGTCAGCCAGCAAAACCAAGACTAAAGGATCCCACCATTTTCAGGCTTGCTTGGTCGTGAGAATCTATTTTCTCTACCAGCACATTCCTCTGACAAACAATTGAATTTAAAGCAACCTGAGATAATGGTACAGAGATATTGGAGTGGCTCTCAGTTGAAGTCAAGAAGTGGCACTTGAGAAGGATATACACAGAAGAGGTACATTTTTAATCTTGCTATTCTGCTGAATTTGACTGTGCAAGTGCAACATGGTAGCATTTAAAAAAAGGTGACCACCAAGAAGCAAATTAACATAGAGGAAAACTGTTCGGAAGTGTTTGGTAATGCTTCTCAGCAGGCAGGGCACGCACAGTTTTCATATACAATAGCCTAGCATTTCCAAAGGGCAGAGAGAGACCAAGAATAAAGGATAATCTTTTGTAGTTTCAAGGCATGTGAGCTTTATGGATGCTCATCCGCAGTTGGGATGCCCAAGAAATGCTATCTTTCAGTCAGGTTTTGCTTTATTGAGAGCTTTCTTTAAAGTGTCATGGCAGAAAATTGACAACATTAAGAACATTCCTATTTATGTTCTTCTTTTAAAAGAAAGAAATTAAAATCTCATTTCATATCAAGATTTTGCACAACTGTTTATGGCTTTGTCAAATATTGCAGTAATTTGAAACATGCCCAAAACATGTTTGAGAGCTGCACTGCTATAGATCGATGTATTTGTAACCTATTTTATTTGGACTAATCTCTGCTCATATGGAATGATGTATTTTTCCTGAGAACAACGCAGATAAAAGCTGAAGATTACAGTTTGTGTTAGAGTGGGTAAGAGCAGATAAGGGTATTTCTCTTTGTGGAAGATGAAACAACTAGAAGAAGAGCTGAAGAACAACAAAGACGCTCTTTCGCAGCAGGAGATATATTTGATGACCTACAGTAAATATTATAAATGCCTGAAAGTGCTTTTATATACAAGTACTACTTTGTAGTAGGCACTTTGTAGTATGTATTTGTTATTCTCTTCCAACACAAATAAATATCAGACTAGAAGAGAATTATATAAGTGCAAGATTAGGAAGATGATGAAAACCTAGCACTGTCATTAGTTACTGTCAAAGAAAGCAGACACCATTTGTCTTGCAAGGGGCCACAAACTCATCATTGATTTATTTCTTACACTTATGTTTAGGATTAACATAAAGATTGTAATTGGTAGGTTGATTTGAGCAGAAAATTTTAATTACTGGGTATATGTTACTGTGGAAAAGAAAGCTATACAGTAATGCCGTGTTTTACAGCCATCCCGTTTAAAACACAAGTGGGAGCTCAAAAGTAAACCACGAAATATGGAATGAGCTTCTATATCTGAGGTCATACAGAAAGTTAAGATTAGAACCAATAATTCAGGATTCTCTCATTAGTTTTGAAATCTATTGACCATTTCTAGGTACCAGCTTGAATACATTTAACCTTTGGCCTGAACAAGGAGGAGTAAAAACCAACATACCATTTTGAAGCTCTTAGAGTGCATCCAAGCACCTTCCTCTGTGATGTAGGATAGGTTTGCAGATGAAAGAAGTAACTTCACCTCCAGGATACCATATGTCTCAGCTGTGTGACAAAACAAGCTTACCCCTGAATTCACTGCGGAGATTCTGCTCACTGGTGAGATACTTCAAGCAATCTAGAAAAAGGGAGTAGGGCAAGAGTGTAGACATCAAAGGGGGTGTTGATTTATCACACTCAGGGAGCTCTTCCTTTCAACCAATAGATCTTGTACCTGCATAGGGAACTGTAGAACTGTATGGATCAGAGCCTTAATAAAAAAATCACAAAGTTCTCAAAGACATGCGATACTGTATTTTTCAGATTCCCAGCTGTAGCAGGAAACTCATTATCAGGGCTCCAACCTGGTATTTCCAGATAGATGTTGAAATCCTGGCAAACGAACACGACAGGGAATTGAGTCATTTCTATTGGCGTGTATTTTTTTGTATGAATCAGCTATGACTTTTTTTCCTGCTTCTCAGACAGCTCATCATATCCAGACGTGCTTCAAGTGATAGGGAACTTTGCATTCAGAATCTCAGTGCATTCTGCCCTAGGATCCTGGAAGAAGTCAGAGGTCAGCTTTCTTTCTATCCCCTAGGACAGGGTGGGAAACAGGTTGAAAGTAAATGACAGGTGAAAGTGTGAGGAAATGGGAACAAATGCCCAGTGCTTGGAGCCTTTACAGTTGTGGTTTCTCTTCCCAGAAGCCAGCAACAACCCATTCTGTCCGTCTTCTGAGGCAGTGGCAGCATGTTGTGTGTTGCTTTTGTATTTCTCTCCCCAAAACAGGTGGTGAATCATCCCCCAGAAGGCCTTCATTGATTATAGTGCTGTGAACAAATACAGCTGTGAACAAATGGGGTAGCAGCCAAGGAAACTCTTCTCAGGTAGGGGAATCAGAACCAAAAACTCAGTAGGAGTTTTGGATGCCTCCATGGGACTTGTTGCTCCAGCAAGCATGACACTCTGGTGAAGGAACTTCACAGAAGTCTAGAAGTAATTGCCCATGAACATAACAAAGGTGCCAGAAATAAATCTGCTGCTTAATTTGTCTTCTGAAATTAGCATCGCAGTGCAGAACATAATGTGGTATTAGACCAATATGAAAGATATTTAAAAATGTAGTAGATTTAACTCTCTCTCTCTCTTTCTCTCTCTCTTTTTTAAATGATTGGCTTGAAGTATAAGAATAAATGTGACTTTTACTGGTAGTCTGAAAAAGCTTGCAGTTTGTTTTCTAAATTTTAATGAGATCTAAATGGGCAACAGCCAAAAAATTTCATTTTAACACTTTTTAATTTCTGCTTTAAAAGTTGCATTTCTTATTGAACTAGTCCTGATCAATGTACATGGTGCTTTTTGCCAGACTTAAAAAACAGTATTTCATTTAAAATTGTCAAGATTTTCATTCAAATAATTTGGAAAAAATGTATTTGTCTTTTCCTCAGATCCAGGAAGGCTTTTCTCCATTTTCTCACTTCTGTTTTTTGTTCTTTTATTCCCATTCTTCTGATGCATCCTGACTCCAGCGCTCCATTTAAATGCTCAGAGCATCTCAGAGAGCTGGAAGCATACTGGGTCTGCTGCAGTGCAGCACAGTACACAGCCCTGCAACTGTTTCCTTCTCTACCCACCCGTTGTACACCACAGGCTCATGGCCCTCTCCTGAAAAGCACTGAGACCCTGCCAGCTCCAGCCTGGGAGATGGGTCTGTTTAGTACCTCTGAATACTAACTAGGTTGTTTTTACCCAACAGTAATATGTGACAAATTAAACAATATAAATTTTATCTTGATCTTAATTAAGGCAACAGCAATATTCCCATTAACTTCAGTGGGACCAGGATTATATCAAATATTATTTAAACATTTATAATAGCATTAGATAATAGATTTAGAATAATTAAGAGTCTATTGAAGAAATTTAGCTTGGTAGTGGAAAGGCAAATTATGTCAAATGAACGGGAACTGTCGTTTATGGAGGCCTATTGAGATAGTCTTGTTTATTGAGAGAAGGAAACGAAGCTCATAGGAATCTTTCAGGGGTCTGGAGGTCTCTCTGGGACCAAGAAAGAGGAGTGGGAATATTAAATAGATGCGCTAGGTGGAAACAGTTTTTTTCACCGTCACACAAACACAGAAGTCAAGAGTATCCAAAAATTAAATTTCGATTGGTGAAATGAGATATTAGATTTAGTGTAGGCTGTTTCAATTAGGTTTGTGCAGATACACGGAATTAATGGGTCAAATAAGTAATTAATGGTGTTAATATATCAATCACTTTTCTAATAAAAGTGTCTGAAATGAGTCAAGGGAAAAATCTAATAATTAATTTGAAAACTGCTATGATGCTTCAATTGATTTGGGACTGGGAAAAAAAAAGATAATAATTAGTAAGAATCAAAAAACAGTATCACTTTTTGTCCTCCAAATGGAGAAGAAAATTACACAGAGATGTGATTGAAATATCATTTTTTATCCTTGTAAAGCAAATGGAAATGTCAACTAGAAGCCTATTCTTAATTATAAAAATCTACAGTTGCTCCATCCTTTTTCACATTATTCACATGCACAATCCTTCAGTTCTTATTTCTGTGGAATGTCATGCCAGCTCTGTAAGGGAGCAAGCAACTGTTCCAGATTTGTTCATTAATCCAGAACTTTAACACTGTAAGCAACACCTTTCTCAGTGTACTGCTATATAATATTGTGATGCTGAAGTGATGCTTAAATAATAAATGTCATCCACATTTTTTTATTATTATTTTTTTAACAAAGCATGTGTATTTCAACACAAAATGAAGGTATTAATCAAACTGATTTCTGCTAGACTGCTTACTGGACAGCAAATGAAAGAGAACGGGCATCGCATGAAACAGTCTGTTACTCATAAACATATTTTGTGTGGTTCTTTAATTTTTGGTGGAAATTGTTGAAATTTGTGAGTTCATTTTTCAAATAAAATGCACTGAAAGAATACACTGGTGGAGACACGGAATGTGAATTTGAAGGTACAAATTGCAGCATTTCCATTCAGAAACCCTTTGAAGGACTCCAGTGCTTTTGGGCTTCGCTCAGTCAACCTCTGCCTTGTACAAAGGTGCAATGCCATTGTCATGAAAGACAGTTTACTACCATTATTTAACCTTCTTGTTCCTGCCTTTTCCCTTTCATTGTCAATATGCAAATCAGCAACTAATAAGTACCCCAAAACTATTAACATAACTTGGCTTGCTTCAGCTGATATCATAAATACATTCATGAAAGGAAGTTGTTGAAAATACTTAAGGTAAAAGGAAATTTAAATCCAATATGAGCAAAATAAATTTCAAAATATGATTTGTAGATAGAATGCGACTAAATCCATTACAAAGGCTGCTCCAAAAGTAATGTCTTCTATATTATTACGTTGGCCCATGTCATCAGAGACAGATGTTGGCGGTATGGCAATAGAGGTTGAACCTTCCTGCCACTGTTCTGTAACATTTTGTCACTGTGCAACAGATGGCAGCAAAGGGGCAGTCTGACAAAAAAGCATCTGACGTGGGAGTGCATGAAGTAAAGGTGTGTCACTGAACTCCTCCTCCCCATGTGAAAAAAAATGGCACCCACTGACATTCATCAACACTTACTGAACATTTCTAGAGACCAACAATGGATGTCAGGACAGTGGGGTGGTGAGTGGTATGTTCCAGCAGTGACAACAGGAACATGAAAGACAAGCCACATCTGAATAGCCATGCACAGCTGTTATACCATGAAATGAAGAATACTATTGTCAGTTCATCCATGTAAACTGGTGGATTATAACCAGGGAACTGTGTATAGAGCTGAATATCTGCTTCAATGCATTGGAAACAAAGGTGATGATGTTGAAATATAGGAAAGTTTGTACTGTGTGAGAACTCACAATTGCTCACTCAGAAAGAGAGAGATCAACATAAACAAGTTTGTCAAGAACTATTGAGTCAATACGAAACTGAAAGTGATCGTTACCTTGATTGCATCATTAGTGGTGATGAGTTGTGGTGTCACTACTATGAGTCAGAGTAAAAATAGCAGTGGCAACATAGGCATTCCCCACTGAACAAAAAATTCAAGATGCAACCCTCAGCAGGCAAAGGAATGGGCACTGCCATTTGGGATAGGAAAGGGATGATTCTTCAGGATTTCCTGGTACTCAAACAAACCATCAACTCTGACCTCTACATCACAATGCTGACTAAGCTGAAGGCTCAAACTTTCTGAGCCAAAGGATAAGACAACCTCTCGCTTGCAACATCATAACACCAGGCCCCATATCAATTTAAAGACTGTGGAGCAGATTGCCAGTCTTGGTTCGATTGTCATACCACACCCACTGTATAGTCCGGATTTGACACCTTCTAACTTCCATCTGTTTAGGCTCATGAAAGATGGACCATGTGGGCAACATTTTCCTAGCAATGATATCATCATAGCAGCTGTGAAATAGTAGGTCAGCTGGTGTATAAGTGTGGCATGCAGGCTCTTGTTCATCACTGGCAAAAATGCATATCTAATGGTGATGATTATGTTGAAAAATAGAGTTCTGTAGCTGAGAATTTACTCTAAAAGTTGTCACTTGAAAAGGTGAGGTGTAGACATTGGTGTAAAAAATATTAAATAACTAGGAAATGTTCAACGAATGGAACATAAAACATCAGATAACTGCAAATTCAAATTATGGTTGCTCAACAAGCTTCTGAGAGAGCCAGCTCTGAAAAAGCTTTTTAACTTTTCCTTACATTAGAAGTAGCTGTTCTCTCTTCATTTTGCTTGCAGCCATTTTTTTTCTCTCCTCTTCCTGAAAATTTTTATTTTAATGCAAGGTGCACCTATATTGATGATGTTTCTGGTTTCTATTACATCAAAATTTTCTTGATCTTTGTTCCAGACCACTGTTGCTGGATATGACAAGCATACTAGTTGCAAGGTCATTTTGTATGTGAAAGAATGATTTTATTCAAACAAGTTGTTGTTAACTAGGCATTTTATTAAGAAAGTAAATACTTGTTGCTGACATTTTTAAATTTATGAAGTACCTCTAAAACTACATTCCAATAAAGTGAACGAATAAATTGGAAAATACATTTTCATGCCTTAGTAAAAATGTACTAAACAAGCTGGAAAGTAAAAAAAGTCCACAAGATTTCAAATAACATGTTAGTATGATGTTTAATAATTTACAATTATTGAACCATGTATTTATCATAAAGTTTTCTTATTCTTTTTGTTCTGTATATATGCATGACTTAAAAAAAAATAATAAATATCTTCTCAGACTTGAAAATGTTTTTTGTTGAACCTTCCCTACAGTAACACTAGTTTGTGTTCTTTTGCAGCCCTGTGGGTAGCAAATAGTGAAGAGCTTTCGCTTTATGTTGTGGTGACATCAATCAGTGTCAGTACGTAAACAGACATGCTTTAGCATGATTATGTACTTCACAAGCTGAATTTCTAGTTATTAAGCAAATATGGCTGTGGTCATTTCAACTCCATTTAACACACATTGGAAAATACTGATGTCAGGCCTAAGAGGAGGTGCTACAAAAAAGTGTAGGAAAAAAGACTTGAAAAAGAAAGCAGTAAAACTTTAGACCATTATTTTTTGCAGCTCATTGAAGTTCTCTTTAATGGTTCACTAAATTTTACCAAATATAAACTCAGCTCTTGCTGCAATATTCAAGGTGTACAACAAACTTCCATGGCCAACTTTGTAAACCATGATGAGATGTAATATATCACAACCACTTGTGTAGAAACAGCCAAGGTGGCTCATTCAACATGACCACATCTAATATATCAGAGTCCTATAGTGCTCTGTTACCCCTGTTGAGCAGTATGAGGTTTAGTAGGCATGTTCACAGGCAGCCCCTCAACTGCACTGTATATCTCATCTTTGTGGCTGAGTTGCACTAGGACATATGAAAGTCCAAGAAGTAACTTGATTTTTGGCATAAAGCAAGGACCATTATACAGTCCTTTATCTAAAATGGATTGTAGACAAATATGATTACAATCTATAATGTTCAAAACTGAAAGAAAATAGAAAAGTCCTGTAGGACAGAAGAGTGGCTCATCTAGCCCAAGACTCCATTTCCAGCAATGGCAGTAGATGTTGTGCAGAGAAGTATGTGTACCTGATCTCTCTCTGCAATCTGTTGATTTTACTAGTAATTGTGATCAAGGATTTGAGGAGAAATGTCCGCTGTTGTATCTGCTGATGGACCTGTTAGCCATGAATTTCATACCAGTGCTGAAATCTGCCTTCTGCAACAACAAATTCAAGAAGTTAATCACCCACACCATAAGAAAATATTTCTTTATTTCTTTTCACCTGTTTCAAGCTCATTTGCTACTATTTTCACTCTGTACTTTCTGTTGCTAGAACTGCAGATCTTGGTGAAGGAAAACTACATATTAACCCTCATCTACTACTTTAATGATTTTGTGAATCTCATTAATATCCATTTAAGACATATTGTCTCAAACTGGAATGGTATTTAGTTTTATAACATTTACAAATATTTTAACTTCAAAGTTAATCTCATTGAAATACAACATTGTTTTCTGTGAAAAACTACCAATTTCTTCCCCAGATCCCAATGTTATCAAACAGACTAAGGAAAGATTTGCAAATTTGCAAACAAAATTTGACTTTAGTACAAGGTGGAAACAAGCATCTGTCTCCCTGTGTCTCAGATTGTGCATAGTGAGAGATTGCCTTGTCATAGCAACAGGAGTAATATCAAAGAGACTCATTTGAGAGTGCCCCTATTGCCTGGAGTAAAGAGAGTATCTGTCCAGTATGTTACTTGTTGATTGTCATTATTCTACAATTATATCAAACACACTTTTGGATCCACTCTTCCTTGGAAAATGGCAGTCTGTTAATGATATTTCTAGAGCACACCTGATTCCAGTGATTTAGTGAAGAAATATATCATCCAAGTAAGGTCATTTAACTATGTTTTTACAAATTAGGTGATACCATCCAAACAGGAGGAAATCTGTGTAGCTGCTTAGTTGTGTAATAAAAGGTATGTCAAGACACAAGATGATCTTGAACCACAAAGCATGTTTGCCTCCAGGTATAATAACATCTCTGCACCTTCCTTAACAAGCATGTTAGTGTGCTCCATACCTGGTCACTAAGGTCTCGGTCTCCTTGACAACTAAACTTTTCAAAGATTACATGAAAAATGTTTTCTTCAGCCCTCAAGCTGTTTTAATGCTTTAAAATGTCAGAGAAAAGATCCTTTAGTCTCAAGAGTAAGGAAGCGAATATTTAAAAACATGTTTACAGAATTATTCAGCACTACAAGACAGCCCAGAAGAGATACACCCCCCAGAATAAATAAATAAATAAATAAATAAATAAATAAATAAATAAAAGGTGGGGTGGATCTGAATTCAAAGTTATTAAAAAGTATTGCTTCAGAATATGTTGGGCTTTGAGTTGGAAAAATAAAACATTCCACCACTAATTTATCTTCCCTGAATCCAACTAAGTTTGGTAAATGAAATGTCATTTTAGGATGATTTTTGGCTGCTATTAAAAGATAAAATTCACAGGTACTGCGCTTCCGCTTTGTCTTCTTCATGACATTTTCTTATTAGAAACTTGTGATTGCATTAGTTGGGAAGTGGAACCTCTATTTGTGTCAGGGTTGAGGGTACATTTGGTTCGACGATATACTAATTTAGGTATTACTCAAATGATGATATAATTGTAATGTCAGTCTCTGTGTTTCGTAATAAGCTAAGTAGCTCTACACTCACTGTTTGGAGTAAGGATTTTGCATTCAAAAGCAGCTCTGCCTTCAAGAAGTGGCTCTTTCCTTCAGACCATTTTCTCACCAAATAAGACATTGGCAATGGTGCAGAAGGAGACAAAAAAGCAAAATGTCACTTGAAGTGGAGCAACAAAGCTGTTAAGTGAAAATAAACAGAGGTATAAACAGAGATGACTGAAGGAATTGGGGCTGTTTAGTCTGGAGAAAAGGAGGCTGCGGGGAGACCTTATTGCTCTTTTCCAATATCTGAAAGGTGCTTACAGCGGGAGGTGTGATCTCTTCTTACTGGTGACAGATGACAGGACGAGGAGAAGCGGCCTTAAATTGCACCAGGATAAGTTTAGGTTGGATGTCAGGAAAAACTTATTTACAGAAAGGGTTGTTAAGCACTGGAATAGGCTCCTCAGGGAGGTGGTTGAGTCACCGTTACTGAATGTGTTTAAAAAACATTTGGATGTGGTGCTCAGGGACATGATTTAGTGGAGGGTTGTTAGTTAGGGTAGTAAGATTAGGTTGTGGCTGGATTTGGTGATCTTTAAAGTCTTTTCCAACCTGAGAAATTCTATGATTCTATGAGGTAGGTCCTGGTCTGAAGTTGGAAGCATGGAGCATTTCTTCTGATAGGCACTGGATCCTTCAGCACTTTCCATTAAGTATAACCATCCTGAGCGGTGACATGTAGAAGTGGAAAGAAAGGGCATGGCTTTTTTTTATGGTTCAGAGACAGAAGAAACAAAAGTCCAGTGTGTCTATAAAGAAAACTGCACAGAGGAAATATTGGGCGTATGAGCTCTGGGCTTCTTTTTCATCAGGGCTTGCATACTGTTAAGGGATGCTTCTGGTAGCCTCTGTTTAGTATGTGCTGCTGCCTCCAGAGGCCTTCACCTATACTTGTATTTACAGAGCTAAAGAGAAGAGAAGGTGGTGCAGAAAACAGCTGAAGAAAAATCTTTGCCCGAGGAGGTGTAGTATTTACGGACCGAGAATAAGATTCAGTCATTGTAACCAACAGAAATTTAATCTGTGGGAGCAGTACATCATCTCACTGTTACTTTTCTGTATTTACTTCAGAACTGGTTTATCTTGCAGTGTTATTAAAATTTTTCTTCATTTTTGCTCCTTTTCGCTCATTTTCAAATATTCTGAAAGAAATGTAATTATTTCTAATTTTTAAATTGAAACAAAGATCTGAGCTCAGAATATCTGGGAAGGGGAAGGCAGGTGGATATAAATTTCTGTAACTATTGTGAAGCTCACAAATCCCCCTCTCTCTTCAGCTGCTTTTTTTCTTCTCACATGTGTTACAGACTAGTATAATTTCACTGACAGTTACAGTCAACTCTCTGAAAACAGTTTACTGTAATTTTAGACTGGTTTATTGGCTCCCTAACTTACCCAGCTTCCATGATTCAGATTTATGAAGTGCCACCCACTGGGTAAACAGTAAAGTCATGTAGTAATGTGTCATATTACTCAGGGTTTGTGATTGACTGATGGCAACTAATTCATTTATGAGAGAATAGGTGGATTTTCAATCAAGGTATCCTTTGTAGACAATTCTTCATTTCGAAAACCTTACTCTGACCAGACTCCTAATCTTGACTGGTGACAATCCACGGCATAATCATGAACTCAGTTGAGTTCGGGATTTTACTTGCCTAAATTGTGCAACTCTGTACTCAGTTCAAATGACAATCGATTCAAGTAATGGGTCTCCAATCTTGCACCTATTAAAGTTGAAATCTGTATTTCTTCATTCACCATTCACTGCCATAATAAATCATTACAATTTGAATTGTTGCATTCTGGATATTGTCTCATAGTTCATAGCAATTGTGGGTTGACCCACTGGTCTTTCCACAGAATCTGATTCAGTTGAGTTTATTGCTGTTGGATTTAGCTTGAACATCATATCTGTGAGACCTCATCATAACAAGCCACAACAAACTGAAAATGTTCTGTGACCACAGATGCCCCAAACAAGAGCCACAAGCTGATTACAGACTTGATGCCTGTGAAATATTAGAGTATTTGTGATGCCTTTCACAAGGGAACACGGATGATCTGCCTGTTACCCTCTGACCTAAATCAATGTTTCCTTTGGCTCTAGAAAATATTTGTTGCCTGTCTCAGAACCTGGGTATGTATGGAACTACTTCAGTGAAAGAATTTCCAAGTAATTTTCACCTATTGATATCTTAACTGGATGGCTGTGACTTACCAAATAAAACTCTTGTCTCCTGCTGCTTTGAGTCTAACTACACTTGGGAACTATTAGCCTCTGCATTGTTAATAAACTATTTAAAGTGCTTAAACAAACGTGCCTTTTCAGGGAGTATAAACTCATCTGAAAGTGTTGAGCACAGATCTACAGATCTCTTTCTGCAGCTAATACAGGTAAATCCTGTCCTATTTCTTCCCTCTTTAAAGCTCTAGTAACATTCCAGCATTTTATTTACAATATTTACAGGAAGATGTTAGATGAGGATGTAGCAGCATGTCTGATTGACACCCACATTTATTTTGGGAACCCAGAAACAACACAGTTGGCATGTTCGACTTGTCCTCAGATGCCTCCACCATAATAACCTGTTTGCCAAGCTGGAAAAATGCAAATGTGATCAGATGGTTGTGGAATTTGTGGGCTATGAAATTGCCTTTGGGGATGAACGGGGAAGGTTCTTTGTGAGGTTGCTGCTGTGGTCAGCTGAGCTTCCCTGATGAATATGTAGAGGATATCATGACTGTGGTTCGAGGCCTTAGACAAATTTCACACACATTTACCCAAAATGCAAATATCTCAGGAGTATTACATTCACTGAGAATACAGAGACTGGATGCTAGTCTTATTAGTTCCCCTGTTTAGGGTAGGACAAACATTTTTATTTTTTATTTTTAAAGATAATTTCAAGATTCAAATCAGTAGAGAACAAAAAATAATGAATTTTGTCTTTCACTGAACCACTTATTTTTTCAATGCTTTCCTCTGTGCTGTAGAAATTAAGGACAAAAATTGTGGTGGGGTCTACAGAGGAAAAGTAGTAGCAGAGATGCTGTTATCTCGTGTGCTTTCCTTGTGGAGGAAACACAGAGCATCAAGCTCAACATATAAAACATCTATAGTATCTGAATGGTCAGACTGTTCAATATCTGAGAGATTCCAGGACAAGCAATGAGTAGTGAGGAAAATTCAGAATTATAATTCCTTATATTTTCTTCATCGTTTTTCTCCATCATATTTTCTTTTCTCCTTGCTCCATCACTTATTTTTCAGAATATTTCCTCCATTTCATCTTTCATTTGAAAGCCAAAAGAGATGAATGCACACACATTTTACCAGTATCTTGTCTCCCTCTTAGCAGCACTTTATTGAAAAATGTTGCCATTCTCTATCTTTTAGGGCATCGTGCCTCTCACAGGCACAAGTTTCTTCTCATCTTCTCTTTCCACCTGTACAGGAACCATCAGTCTGTGCAACTGGAAGCATGGGAAGGTAATATTTTTATGTTTTTTTATTATTATTTTTGAGAGCTTTGATATTCTGAGTGGAAGAAGGCTGAGAACCCCTGAAGGAGAGGAAGTATGCTTGCATTAGGAGTTGCTCATGCTTCACATCAATTTACATCTAGTTTAAAGTCCTCTGAAAGGGTTATGGAGTTTATCTGATAGAGACAGAGGGTAAAAGTCTTCTGCGTCTGAATTGCTGATTGATTGCATACAGTAGTACAACAAATAATTCTTATTATGACTCATAATTCACCTATGGGGTTTCCCATGAGGCTTGACAATAGATTTATGTGGGTAGCTTGGCTTTCCTTTTTACCTCTGGTTAGGGAGAGGAAAAAAATTCCCATCTATACTATTGTTTTCACAGAGATACTTCTTGTACAGAACTACTCTTAAAAACATGTTTCCAGTTTATAAAAACCATCTGTTTTGTTCTGCTGTGACATGGGAAGCTATTACTCTGTCCTCTGTATCTGCCTCTCTCAGTATATGTTCTGCAGCAAGGGACTATGCTCCAGCTACAGAAAACCTGTAAAACAAGGCATATTGCTGCTTATCTACAAGCAGTTCATGTCACAAAGAAATTCTCTGTCTGATTAGCACCCAACTATTAACTCTTTCACTGCTACTGGTACTAGAAACAGAACTGGCTGTAGCAATTAAGTAATCTTGTGGTTCTAGCATTTTACACCTCAATAAAGACATTGTTCTCCTTGGAATTCTCTTTCTTATTAATTTTCTTGACACACCTTAAGCTTTTCATTAGCTCAAACATCATTGTTGTCTTTTGGTGAAGTGATAATAAAATTACAGATGAAGTGGTAGCAAAATGACTCAGCTAAAATGCAATTATTGTTTCTTGTGTGCCTTTAATCAATAACATTTATGTCTGAAATATAATCATGTAATGGACTCTATTAGTAACTAGTGGACAGGCATGTCTCCTTTTAATGTCAATGGGTGTTCTGAAAGGTGTCAAGAGTAGAATAATACCACTGAAGATGACATCAAAAGGCTGGGAAGATACTTGTGTTCCTCTCTTTCAGTCTGTCTTTTTGTCTAATTACTACACTGATCATTCACTGTAGATTAGATTATATCTTGTTTCCATGTTGGAGGTACTGGAGTGGTAATACTACAAAAACCTTCAGGAGACATTTCCTCTTGGTCCTCACTTTCACTGGGAAAATTGCCCAGTGTGTACTTTGCTGGCCAGTTTTGATAACCGCCTTATAGCAATAGTCAGCCTACAATCTGCTATAGATATTTTTGCTTTTATATTGAGGACAAAACCTGAAGGAAAGTGTAAATACTCTTTCCAAAACTTGTGGACGAGGAGGAAAAAATGATATCCTCCTTCTTTATAAGCATAGTGAAATTTCAAAGGCAACACCAGGCTTGCCCTAAGTCCGGGCAGGCTTAGAGTCCAGGGCTATGCTTGATGCTGAGAGAGAAGGATGGATCTACAAGCCAAATATGAGACAATCCTACAGCTCTCAACAAATCTGTTTCTCTATCACCTCTCATGTATTCAGAGAAGAAATCCAGTGCATTGATACGCAGTATATGATACACAGCTCATTCCTCAGATAAGTTTGTATCTCTGTTTTTGAAGCTCATCTTAAGAGTGTGATAGGAGTTGGAAAAAAAGAAAAAAAATCCTTCCCACCCAAATCTACTGAAAGCTTAAAGCAATATATTGGAAATCTGGAATGTTTGCCTGAGAGCAATGTTTTGATTAGAACCGAAGACATTCTTAACTAAAGGTTAAAATCCACCAGGTCCCAAAAATTTAGTCATTCATAGATCAGTTTTTAGCTGTTTATGTTTAAGGTCAAAGTGATTATAAATGATGTAGCCACTATGAGGTTTGCTTCTTTTGTTCATGTGTCTCAGCAAACTCTGAGAAGCTGTTAACTCCTGGAAGAGATCTTTATCTTCTTTCAGAATTCTCCATAAATACAGCCCACAAAATTTCTTAATAACCTAAGGCTTTTTTATGTTAATAAAATTCATAGGTTTTCAAAGGGAGTTGAAGTAGAAAAGGTAATTACTGCTGAAACTCTACAACTACAGAGGGAGATCTGTGATCCCACCCTGGCAGGTGCATGGTATGTCCACATGAAATTGCCAGCTTCTATCTTCAGAGATCTGTAGCGTCAAAAGACTTTTTCTGAACTTAATTGCAAAAATTATTCAAATTTGCCTGTGATGTCACATCTACAAATAATAAACAGAAAGATAATTAACCTTTCATAATAGAAGAATCTTTCTCTCCTTGGTATGAGAGCACCCCACCAAAGACTTCACATTCCCATTAAACAGTAGAAAACAGTGAGGCACGATGCTGGGGAAGAGAGGGGATTTTGCTACCTCCCTGTGTTTCGTTTTTCAGGTCATACTACACATCAGTGGCTCAAACCTGAAGTTGAACTCTACTCTCTCAACCCTTCCCTACTTGCTCGAAACAGGACATAGAGGTCTCCAAAATTCATAACTGGAATGTGGCCAGTGTAGATATTTTTTTTACCACAAATATTAAGCCAGTATTAAGATAACAAGACTACTACTGTTTTCTCCTGAAGTTTACCGTAAATAACCCCTTCCTTTCATCCCCTGAGTCAGCTGCACTGTTGGACATGTGTGGAAAACATGAAAAGTTCACATGAGCACCTTCCTTCCATTTTAGCTTCCTTCCTCTGGTCCTTTTATATCTTGTTTTTCCTCCAGCACAGTGTGCTCCCACGTCTGAAACTGACTCCATTAGCTGTGCTTTCTGACAGCTATTCTCTTTGTGACCACAGTCATCCTTGTCTGACTGCCTGTTGCCTCTGCCACAGACTTTTTAGAAGTTTTTAGACATAACTTGTTTCCAGCAGGTCATTTAGGTGCTCATTTCATGCTTGAAAATATTGCAAATACTCACGTACCTTATGCGTCTGTGAGAGATACATTTTTTGAAAGATAAATGAGCATTTTCTACATTTTTGAAAAGTTATTGTGTAATGTCCAACTTATCTTCTGTGGACAACACATGAACCACTGTCAACTGATAATTAAGTCATGCTTTAATTCTGGGTTAACAAAGGTAATAGTTACCACCTCCCTTACTTGTGACAGCAGTCAGAGCTACGAAGAAGTATCCCACAAAGTGATGTGGAGACACAAAGACCAACAGGAATGCCTTCTTGTTGCTGATGCATTCATATACAGCTGATCACAGCTCTGCAGACCACAGCAAGGAGACTTTTGGGAAGAGACACAGGCTATGTCCACAGGGCAATGAAGAGGTTAAAGTGGTTCTTCAAGCTCAGGGTGCGACCCATAAGGTGTCATATTAACACATCTGATACCTGTGCATTAGTATGAGCAGAGCAAGTTAAAACCTGCTCTGGAGAAATTAAATTAAGCAGTTGAAGGAAAGAGTCGTTTGAATAACGAGCCTCTATATAATACAAATCCTAATACTTCATTATCTACTTATTCCTTTCAGTCATTCAATCTTATTTTATCCTTCATAATTAAAAAGAAGACAAAATCTTTAAGAATGATCTGATGCTACATTTTTGTGTAAAAAATATTGGTGGAACGTAGGACTGGCTGTCTGTGCTCGTCTCTGATAATATTTTAGCTTTCTCTTAATTCAACTCAAAATGCTTTATGCTGTCTTAGAGATGCCTGTTAAACATTGTGTGGTGATATAACAGTGGTTTTTCTGAGGTACGTAACAAGCTTGTCTGCATATCTGTAAATGATTCAAAGCAATGTTAAAAGTAACATGTTAAAATAACACAAAAAGTCCATCTCCCATGCTGAATGGTGTGTTACTGGATTATGGTTCCTTTTTGAAGGGACCTAAACCTGTCCTGTATGTATTGGAACCGTAAATACAGGGTAGAAAGTGAGCTGACAGTGGAAAGAGCACGTAGGGAGACACAACAGGAGTTGATTGGGGCAAGACTTGATGGAATTTCAAGTAATTATGTAGATACATCAGTTCACAAAAAGCCAAAATTCTGACCCAGATGGTTAGTGGTCTTCTTTCAAGGCTAGAAGTGCAAAATCAGACATAGGGAATCAAACTGAACATTCCTACCCCTACCTGAAGGGTCATCTGGCAATGGTACATATGCAAGAGTCCTCAAAGTTTGGGAGATTCCTGTTGTTGATCTGTCATGCCCACAGCACTGATGCAGCAAGGGCACAGAGTGCCTTTGGCTTTGGTCTAGTAGAGTTCCACTTGATTTTTTCAGGAGCGAGATTGTTCTATTTTGTAAAGTTAATATTCATCAAATGTTAATGAAAACACATAACAAATAATTATGACAAACATACCATCTGATTAAGATGAAAGAGGATGACAATTCTTGTGAATTTTTAATCTGAAAAAAATAAAGAACATTACATTAATAAGACTTAATTATATCATTAAATATTTAACTTTACTTTCCATAGTCAATTTTATTTTTATTTAACATATCTTGCTTTTAAATATTGCTAACATTTTTATGAGATCTGTTTGTAAAACACATCAATAGATATGTTTTTGTGAGGCAAGAGAAATTTTAACATAATGTATTCATTATATTGATAAAGATTTCAATTTTATTTATCTTTTAAAAAAGTTAATAGGACACTTTTACAGTTTATTATAAGTCACAGTATTTCCATCTATAGATAAATATTTAATAGTGTTACTAATGCATCATGCACAGAATATTTATTAATTAGAAAATATGAATTACTAGTTATACATTTCAATAATTTACATTTAAAATTAATGCTACATTTTTCCAGGAAACCATGATTAAGTTCATGGATCTGATTTCAGCTGACTGAAGCCAAAGAATTAGAAGTGCAGGCTGCAAACTTAGCCATTACCCCACAGCATCATGAGCAACTAAATGGATAAGACTCCAGACAAGAGAAGGTGATGCATGACAGATACTGACATACATCCTATAATGCCTGTCCATAGCATGACTGCAGAGAAAAGGAGATGCAAAAGTATGTTTCAACATTCCCTGATTTTCCTTGATACGGTCAGCATGATTCTGCCATGTATTGCCCTGGGAATAAAATTCTCTTAGGTATCTTGATGTACCAAACAGTCCTAGGGAACAGGTATTGCTCAACTTTCCTGTGTGGGACAGGAGGCCAGGAGAGACCTAGGAGGACAAAGACTGGACCAAGGGATTGGAGGAGGGATCAGAGCTGAGTGCCAAAGAGTGGTTTTGCTGGTGATCCAAGAAGTCAATGATAAAGATTGAGTTGGACTTTTCTGTTTTGTCACTGTGTGAAAATTATGCTAGTTATAATAGAGTATTAGAGTATAGTAAACTAATAGAGTACTGTTCCTGAGAGACATTTGTTTAATATGTAACAAGGTATTAACATGGACTGTTACATCAGCTGTGACTTCACCTTTGCTTCAAAACTACAATATCTGCCTAAGCTTTGTTTTCTGTGAAGCTGGACCTCTCTTCAAACTAAACCACTATTTCTGTTTGTGAATTTTTCTTTTAGTGAATTTATTCTTTTTATCTGAAGTTTCTAGAAACGAAATTAAATTTAGAATTTTATTTATCTATCTATTTATTTATTTATTTATTTTCCTATATGAAGAAATTTATGGCACGAAGAATAACTTCTCAGTAAGGTCTGTTGAATGTGAATAAACTTCCTGGAACTGTTTGCCAGGCAGTTGTACACATGACAGACCAACCAAAATGCTTCCTTTGAGATATCAGTCTGTTAGGTTAAACAGAAATATAGGTATGTATTTTACAGAGTTATAAAACAACAGCAGGCTTGAATTTCTCTTTTAAGGGATGGGTTGGCTATTTTTGAATCTGATTTACTGATGGCTCAGTAAATGATGAGGTTAAAAACAATATCAACCCCTCATAGTATATAAATCTTTCACTAAAAAAAATTAAATATGCTTTAAAATGTTAGTGTTTTTACAGTAACTTTACCTACCAAGCACTGGATTGTATCTTTTGATAAAGCCACTAACACGATCATGTAAAGGTTTATTTATTTAGCTTTTGGCATGCAATTTTGGAATAATATTCAGTACAGTCTACCACAAATTGCTGTATAACCACATCAAGCTTTTTTACTGCCACCAGGGCTGTACCACAGTATATTTCTGTGTGCACATTGCTCTGTTTATGCATATACATGCACACGGTTGCACCACAGTGCTATAATCTATGTGTGCAGACGTGTGTGGGACATTTACAGTGATATACGCTCATGTACATGAAAAAGTACTATGTACTTTGTGTTAATACTTCTGTGTAAGATGGTCAACATACTATTCCTTCCATAATTTCATAATTGCAGTAATAAAATGAAAAAAGTTTACACAGCCAAGAAGCAAAAGAGAAAAACCTCGGATTGGTTATCAGTTCAATCCGGTAGTGACTATATGTTCACACATACATGCATACACATGCAGTTTCTGATAAAATGAGTTGTTTTTCAACAAAGAGAGGGAGAAAAAAGAGAGGCCTGATGAAACCCTCAAGTTGTTCTTGAAATTACACCTATACCTGTTGTCATTTTCAGGAAATCCACTTTGTTTAGTTGATAAACTTGTTTTGACTTTTCAGTGGAAACAGTTTGCTGGCACTATTTCCTTAACCGAGGTCAAATTCTTACCTCAGTTTCATGTAACTCCCGCTGCAGCCAATGCACGTTGCCTATGTAAGGCAGGATAGAGCCTTTCTGTTTAGAATTTCAAGAGCATTGAAAGGCATTTTGTTGTCATTACTGCTTGTACTACTAGAACAGCATTTGGAGATGTCTATTTTAGGCAGTGTTCAGACCACATATACAGTTAACCTAAAATTCTCAGAAATACTCAAGTATGCACACAGAAAAACAGAGAAGAAGAAATCAACAAAAGGGATTTCATTTTAGCTGAATACACTGTGTGGCATCTTGATTTTATACTGATGCTCCAAAATATTGACAAGTAACGATTTTGGTGTAAATCACATGATTTGATGTACAGAAAAGTTATGGAACATTTTATATGAAGTAATAAATAATTCTATTGAAGTAATTACCAGATAATCTGACATTTAATGAAATAAGTAACACTAAATGTGATATGGCTTTTATGGACTTAAACTTTAATCAATTGTATGGGAGTCAAAGGTGTCATTTTTGCTGATGGTGGTGAACAGAGGCAGATGGCATTTACTAAAGAGTTTCTTGTCTTCATTATTCTAGGCAGCAAGATTGCTCCTGGGCAGACTAGGAAAAGCTGCATATGTTCTAAATGATAAGGAAAAGCTATGAGATTCATGAAAATATATCCTTTTTCTTTCTTTTCTTTTTTTTTAATTGCAACTCCTTGGTATTCCTAAATATATGCCTCTCTTATAGGGTTCTGAATATCTGCCCCAAAACAGGCACTGTGGTTTGCCTTTTGCATTAACCTAAGGTTGAGACGTATGCTTGTTACTGAATTCTTTGCCTGTTCACAATGTCTACTTTTGTTTCAGTATGATTTGAGATAGGAGAGAGGCAAAAACTCCACAGGAAATTCAAGTACAGGTTTAAAGCTGGTTTGCCTTGAAGGCAGTATGGCTGTAACTGACAGACTGATTGGCTCCACAAACACAAGGCCAAAGGCAGTATGGATCTATAACTCACATTACGTCCCCTTGATTTTGCATCAGCAGTAAGATTGTTACCTTAAGGGTCAGTTGATTTACACAGGACTTTCCTTCTTTCTTTTCTTCTTGAAAATAGAAT
Organism: Meleagris gallopavo; assembly: GCF_905368555.1. Lineage (NCBI taxonomy): Eukaryota > Metazoa > Chordata > Aves > Galliformes > Phasianidae > Meleagris > Meleagris gallopavo. Next base: position 34,871,896 of record NC_139409.1, read on the forward strand.
TTTTGTGCAATACATTACCTGTTGAATACAATTCTAATGTCCCTTCTTCAATTCCTGTCATCACTCAAAACTTCACTGATCTACGTTTATGTACCTGAATATTTCAAAATGTCATGACTTAAACTCATAAAATGCTCACAGCTTGTATAGTTTAGGAACATATGTATGTTGTAGCTTAGAGTAAGTAGCTGTATCAGCATCAGTTCATACTATTTTAATATTCCATATTCAGAAGTAAATGGAAATCATCCCACTACTCACATTAGATCCAGCTTTGCTATATAATAGGTGATGAAGTGGGAGAATAAAATTAGAATAAAGATTTCAGTAGGAAAAGGAATAGGTTTTTTGTTTTGTTTTGTTTTGTTGTTTTGTTTTTTTTTTGTTTTGTTTTGTTTTGTTTTGTTTTTTTGAAAAGTGAGATTAATGTTAGTTAGTTAGTGTTATGTTACAGATCATTGGCACAGTAGAGTAGAGAAGCTTGCATGAAAACTGTCTGCACAAGCCCAGCCCAACTCACTGCTAAAAGTTATTAATTCTTTTACAGTTTTTTTAGAACGAAAATTAATAACTTGCTTATACATGTCCTTTCTGCTGTATTTGGAACGTTCTGTACCACAGATGTGGCCAGGAACAATCTTTGAGTTACGTCATTTAAAACTATTCCCAAATGCAGTCCCAAATCAGGCTCATGTAATTGAGAGCCCATGTGATTTCAGCAAGCATTGAACAACAAGCACTCTAAGGCTTGATCATAACAGAAGGACATACATTAATAATACTGATAAGTCCCTTTTTGCAGCCAGTTTGTAAATTTGGTTCCAACATTACCAGGTCAATGGAATTGTTCTTCATGGAGCGATTGTGCTGAACTTGGTTCTTTAACATGGCATTCTTGTTCCATGTCATTCCTCCAGTAGAATCTAGTTGCTGACAGCCAAGATCATGCCTGTAGAGAATGAGATGCCAGCCCTTTTTGACACTGGTTTAGAGATTATGATAAAAGAGAAGGAAAACATACCAACAGAGCACATGGGTTAATGGCTGCAATTTTAGTCTCTTGAGGCCGTTGCCAGCTGCCATTAAACCAAAGTAGCCCTCAGGCTCTACTTGGTTTAGTGATGAATAATTTAGACTTTCCTGGTGCAGAGCCAGGTTGTATTGGCTTTGTATGATAGACTGAGCAGATCTCAACTATGACCACAGGAGTCTAAATATATGGTGGCATATACAGGTGCCTTGGATCAACCTTCCCTCTCTTTATAAGACAGGGATTCTTCATATCCTTAGAGAGTTCTTCTTTCAGATATGGATATACTTTGAGTTGTGTGGAACACTCATCAACATGTAGTCAAAATCTTCCTTGGTATCCATCTGTTTTATGGAGTTAATTACAGGATTGGATATTTTCTATGTACTGAAAAAGTAGTGAGTGTTTGAATAAATAACAACATATATTCTCACTGTTCAGGAAGTACAATCAATTTGAAAGTAGGATTATGGAAACACCTGTGAATATTCAAGTATCATCCCAATTTGGGCACATTCAGATCTTTATTTTTTCTACTGCCCAAACAGTGCATTTAAAATCTAATCCCAATTAACACACATAGTTTAATTATGGCTAATAAAATATTCTCCTAAAGCTGTGCACACTGGTTTGGGGGTTAGGTTGAGAGGGGGGAGGTGAGGGGTAAACTAAACAAATGTTCACTGAATGTAAAAATCCTTTGTTTCATTAATATAAACCTCTAAAGACTCTAAACATACATTTAAGTTTTTCTCTCATGAATCACAGTGGCAGAAGAAAAGCATGAAGCAGATACAGAAATCCTGCTTCCTCTTTTCCCTTGCTCATTTTTGGCAGTTTGAAACTAACAAAGAAACTCTGCATTGGAATATAAAACTTTCCTTTTTGAATGGAATTTCCAATAAGTTCTCAATAAAATATACAATACTGCTGTAGGTAAAAACAAATAAATCATGGTTGTCATGGACAGACCTTGAGAATGTTTTGAAATGTGAGTGAAACTTTAGAAAAGCTAGAATGATCTACTCTATATACTTCATTGTATATCAGAACTCCTTGTCTATATGGGATGGTTTGGAAGTCTTATGAGGTTTTCAGTTCTTATGTCTTTTATTCTAGCATGACAAATGTTGAGAAAAAAACCATGATTTATAGTTTTTTTAGAATGCTTTAATTCCTGACTCTGTCTTCACAGTGGAAAGTCTCCTAGCTTAGTGGTACTTTATACTTGCATGGGCATCACTCAGCATCTCACGACATTTTGTTGCCTGTTTCTGGTTAGAAAGATTTCTAGTCTGGGACTCTAGAACTTTAACCTAGAATCAGACTTCTTGACTGTTCTATGAGAGTACTTGCACTCCACAGTCCAGCAACCTATTTCTGCAGATCAATGTTTAATGGCCAACAGTACTGCTGCGATGTCAAACAAATGTGAAAGTTGGTGGCCCTGCCTGTGGCAGGGAGGCTGGAGATTTATGATCCTTGTGGTCCCTTCCAATCCAGGCCATTCTGTGATTCTGTGATTCTGTGACTCTCTCAGAGTTCTGTTTGTATTGCAAGTAAAATTTTCTTTCCAAGGAGTCTGGGAAGAGGTTTTTGGAATGAAGTAGTAGAGCATCAAGAACTATAGGCATACACTATTCTGGAGACTCTGCCTAGTGTTATTAACTTCATCCAAGCCATTCAATTCAGGTTTTGGTTTCATTTGGTTTGAGGCTCAGCTCTTGTATAATTGACAGAGTTCTTCATGCCAGATTGATCCTGTGAAGTTCTCGATATTCTGATGACAAATGTCCTGACTTTTGTCAAGAGGACAATCACTTCTTATGCATCTCTTGCCAAGTAAATGTGGTCATGAGCTTGCTCTGGAGATTATGTAATAGTAATATTTGATCAATCTAGATTTCTTCTTGACAGGTTTCCAAGAGGTGTCAAGATCAGCATTTTTTCCTAAAATACAGTTGAACAACTTTGGCTTGACAAGGTCAGATATTTTATCATTTAATTTGGTGTGGTCATTGGTGCAGTTGACACGGTTGAAGGAAGGGATGCCATTCAGAGGGACCTCAGGAGGCTAGAAAGGTGGGCCCGGGTGAACCTCATGAGGTTCAACATGGCAAAGTGCAGGACCGGAGAAATCCCAGGCATCCATACAGACTGGAAGGAGCAGTCCCTGTGGAGAAGGACCTGCAGGTCTTGATAGATGAAAAACTTAACATGAGCCAGCAATGTGCCCTTGCAGCTTGGAAGGCAAATGGTATCCTGGGCTCCATCAAAAGAGGGGTGGCCAGCAGGAACAGGGAGGTGATTATCCTCCTCTACTCTGCTCTTGTGAGGCCCCATCTGGAATACTGCGTCCAGGTCTGGAGCCCCCAGTACAAGAAGGACAGGGAGCTGTTGGAGAGGGTCCAGAGGAAGGCCACGAAGATGATCAGGGGACTGGAGCACCTCCCCTGTGAAGACAGGCTGAGGGAGCTGGGCTTGTTCAGCCTGGAGAAAAGAAGGCTGTGGGGTGACCTCATTGCAGCCTTTCAGTACCTAAGGGGAGCCTACAAACAGGAGGGGAATCAACTCTTTGAAAGGGTCGATAACTGCAGGACAAGGGGAAACGGTTTTAAGTTGAGGGAGGGGAGATTTAGGTTGGATGTCAGGGGGAAATTCTTTACAGAGAGAGTGGTGAGGTGCTGGAACAGGCTGCCCAGAGAGGTTGTGGATGCCCTGTCCCTGGAAGTGTTCAAGGCCAGATTGGATGGGGCCCTGGGCAGCCTGATCTAGTATTAAATGGCAAGGCTGATGGCCCTGCATGTGGTGGGGGTTGGACATTCATGATCCTTGGGGTCTCTTCCAACCCTGGCCATTCTGTGATTCTGTGATTCTATGATTCTGTGATTCTGTGATTCTGTGATTCTGTGATTTTAAAAAATAGACTTGGTAACAACAAGCTAACATTTACTTTTCTCTCACATATGACAATGGGATCAAGGAGTACCCAAAATTTTCCTGCAGATTTAGCTCTGCTTTCAGCAAGAACAGGTTAATTTGGGGATCATCTCTCTCTGACCTCCATTTACACACTTTTTTCTTTCAGAGTGACAATTGAGATTAGGAAATATTGTACCTCTGGAAATGAGTTAAATTCAATTTACTGTCCCATTAGTAAGACTAAGAACGCAACCTAGTCAAAATTTGGCCCAGAAAATTAAAATAAGAAAGTGTTACCTCTAAAACAGAACTGCTCCTTGTCTGTTTCCAGTATGTGTCTTTGCACCATATCCACTGAGTTGATTGGAAGTAGTAAGTTTTCCTGCTGTTTCATCTACTTTGCTGAGGTTGTGGCAGCCATGAAAGACTGAATTGTGATCTCTTTCTCCTCAAGTCCTGCATCCTATTGTTGAAGTGGTTCTCAGGGCAGATGCTTCATTACCAGTGCTGATGGAAAAGGAGAAAGACCAGTTTGATTTTCAGATCTCAAATGGATTTTACAGTACAGAGAGTGACTAAAATCATCTTTTGATTTCTGAGCTGAGCAAATGTGTTTCTGAAGTCACTTAGGCAGAAGAAATATGGCTTTTCACTTTTCAACTGTTCTTTGCCTATATTTGTATGGACAACAGTTTCTAATCCAGGGGTCACACACCATAAGGTTTTGTCATAAGTGTGTATTTTATCATGCATTCAAACAGTAAGCTATACAGTACCAGTGATAGTTGGCTTTCCTTCTCTTTCTGTCCCCTCAATGAATTTTAACAGACTCCTCTGGCAGTCTGTTAACATCAGAATGACTTAGGATGGAGCTTGCAATCTTATTTTCTGAATTACTCTGTTACTTGAAAACACATTTCTGCTCATCACATTGTAGATCCTGGATTAAAAGAAAGGTAAGAAGAATAACATCCGAAAGGACTCTGCCATTGCTTCTGAAAACAAAAACTGTCAAACCCACCAGACATTACTGCATAGACATGGCATTAAACTGTTTGTATACTACACTGTTTCAGTCTCATTCTCTCTGTCTCATCATGCGGGGGACGGAATGGGACTGGAGGTGACTTAAGGTGCTTTTAAATAAGTGCAGAGAGCTCAATCATTTGCTGCTTAGTCTAAATTAGGAATAGTCCTAGATGGAAGCCAGTCAGCAGCTGTAAACTTTGCAGCTGCAGGTGGTGGTTACACATCAATCCATAGTGAGGCATTGGGGTGAATTACACTTCCAATTCTGAAATGTCAAACCTCAGAAACTTCTGTCAACCCAAAGGAGACTAGCTAGTTTATTTTTTGAGACCAGTGAAAGTGCAATCTTCTGGTCTTTTTTTTTTTTTTTTTTTTTTTTCTTTTTCAGAGATATCAAAAGCATCAGGGATTTGGTCTTTGTTTTTAAGCTTTACATGGGGTCTGATCAAAGACTGCTCAATCCTCCCTGATCAAAGATGTTCAGCAGAAGAGAAGCAGAGATCTAGGAATACCTGAAAACTGAATCAAGGCCAGGACTTTCAGACATCTTGGTGACAGACTGGAAAAAGAACATAAATACAAAGGTTTATGTAATTGTGCATAGCAAGAGAGTGTGACTAAAGGACCTGAGACCGTGAACACATTTTTAGTATTGCTACTCTGACCAGAATATTTAAGGGAGCTGTGAAGCAGCTATGACTTTCTCAAGGCTGTCTTAAGAATATGTTTCCTTCCCTACACATGTTGCATAATTATGTGATTCTTTATGGCACTTCATGAACTTGCCGGGCCTTAAACTGACCCTTCTGAGCTTTTCTGAGTTGATAGCTGTGCAGAGAAAGAATAAAGCTAGAATTACTCTCAACTGTCAATGGAACACCGTATCTGCCCTTTGCCGTGTATAACATGAATCAAAAACTGTGCTTGAAATCTATTTTCTAGCAAATTGTTAAAACCCAAGGAAAAAAAGAAACAATCCCAAAACAACAAAATAAACATCATAGCTACACATGTGAAGAGTTTAAATCATATGAGATTTATGTATTCAGAAATGTGAATGCATTTAAACATACTAAAACTTAAGTGGGTTAAATTTATCACCTTCCATTTTAATTTAAAAAAATGTAGGAGAATGTGTAGCTGAGAATTTTCTAAAAGAAGAGATTTGAGTGTGTTGGGGGTGGCAGTAAAATAGCTTGTATCTTGTAGTTTTATTCATTTAGGCATATCTTATCACTCCTCCTTTTCTTCCTTCTTGGAGGGCAATGAGAGAACCCAGATGCCAAGCTGTGGAACATGTTCTTCTGACACTAGCATCTGGCTCCTTGGCAGAATCCTCCAACTGTCATGCTGACAGCTTTCCTGTTGTGTCCTCATATATTTTTATATAAGAAAACTGCAGATGGGTTCTCTTCTCAAACTAATACGCTATTCTGTTGACCCTTATCATGCAGAAATGTGTTGGTTTTATCTGTTTGTGAATGAGACCTTGGCCAAATATACTTCAAAAAGGATACTTCTCTGTTCGTCTCTGAATTTGTCTGCAAGCTGTCTGGGAAGATGCCAGAATCCTATTACACACCCTTTTTGTGCCTTTAAGCAGTAAGTCCTTCATTTTCTCTGCTGTACAAATAGATTGCACTTTTTGCAGCAAGGACGCTTATAAAATACAAGCATATTTATTTAATAATTTCACTGCAAAAAAAAAAAAAAAAAGAAAAAGAAAAAATTCTCCCTTGAAATGAGGAGAAATGTGTTTTCATTTGCTGTGTTTTACTTTGTTTGTTTGCTTTGTGTTTTCTTTTTAAACTGAATGATTTTGCTTTTTTAATTTTACTTTGACATTACCTGGTTTGGGGCTACCGTGAATGACATTTTTTCCACAGAGGTTTGATAGAGATCTGCCATCCTAAAGGATAGTGTCACAAAAGCAGCACAGCAACTTCATAAAAAAAAAAAAAAAAAAAAAAAAAAAAAAAAAAAAAAAAGATTTCACTTATTAACATCCTTCAAAATCTCCTGGTATTTTGTAAATGAAATTTTCATAGTCCTGCATTGCATTTAGACACATGCCTAATTTATGTGGATCATGATGACTTTGCAGTGAAGCACAATTGTACTCCCATTTAAGACTGTGCTCAGAGAGAGTCTGATGAGTTCCTGAATTCAGGTTTGATAATAATGTAGTCAGGATTACAACAGAGAAAACCAAAGGTTTCTATCCTAAAACCTCATGTTCTCTTCCCTTGTATAGATTTCTTCCTATATATATTATGTATTTGTCTATTTGTATCTTCCAAAACTAACCTAAACTGAAGTTACCTCCACTATCTCCTAAAGGATCTCTTTAAGTATGACTTTGCTTGCATGAGTAAGTTCAAGCACAGATAAACACATACTTAAAACACATAAACTAAAAATTATATGTAGCTCTGCTCAGTAGAGGCTTCAGCTCAATTGATGCTGGCTGTGGAGCCATGGAAAAGCTGCTAAAAGATGGCACACAGTGAGGTTATTTAGCTATGATTCATGAGCCCATGGCTCATGGCCTTATGGCTCTGATCTTCCATACCTTCTCCACCCCCTCCTCAACTTGAATAATAAAAACTCGGATCTGAATGTCTCCTTGATGGAGATATGACAGATTGCCATCTCTGATGAAGCCAGGTGGATTCCACTGATCATGCTCCCTATGCCCACACCAGGGGAATGTCCTTGAAGCTTCAGTGCTGTAAGCTTCTCCTGATTCTCCTAGCAAAAGATATTAAGACTTGATGGACACTGGATCCTTTTTTGTTGCTCTTGCAAGAAATAAAACCACAGTGAGTAATTTTATTGTTCTCCTATGTTGGTTGTTCATTTTGTAGCTGTTCCAAGAAGTAAAAAAAATCAGCAGTAAAAGAAGAAGTAAGTTCCTACAGTTTTCTTATTCCTATTATCACAAACAAGAATTTTTATAAATTTCCAACAAATGCAAATGCAAGCAAACAGGTACATACATGACTGTTATGTCAACTGATGCATTGTTCCATATCATTTTCTCATCTCAAATTTTGTCATAAATGAGATAAATGACATTAGAACTACTCAGAAAGAATCATAAATATCAGGAATGATTCTCTGCATTAAGCATTAATTTTGAAGGGGCTGAGATTTCAATCCAGCTTTCCAGCCATTCAGTGCAAGTTGTTTCCTGCTGTTTTCTTGTTTCTATTTCAAACATTCTGATTCACAATTGGTTTAATCATCTACTAAACACTGTCTCCAGGTGGTTTGGGTTTGCTGTTGTTATCTCTATGGCCCGAAGGGACTATACCTTCCAAAGAACTGAAGGGAGCCCAGGCACTCATATTATGCAATAAACAGAGACAGAAATAAAATACATCAGCAACTGTATCAGCATGCTTTCATTTATACCACATTCTGATTTGAACATACGTGCTTTTTCAAGCAATTCACACACACCCTGAAGTCTTTAGTTGCTTCAGATTGCATAAGTAGGCAAAAATTATTTTAGTTAGCAAGGTGTAGAGAAACAAGGAAAAAATATCTTGCACTAATGGGTGGGGTACAATTTAGAGAAACTTTATAGGTTGTCTTATGTTTCATATTTAGGTGACTATTATTACCCTCAGTGCGTACGTTCATTACATATTAACAACAAATGTGAAGGTGACATATTACATATATGATGATTTGAAGTATGTTTTGTCCTTTAGCTATGGATCCTCTAGGCAAATCATTTATATTATCTTTTTCTTGTAAAACAGTGATAATATTTTCCTGTGTTACAGAGGGATTCCAAACATAAATTTATCAATGATTTGAGATGTTTATCCACTATAATGATACAGGTCATAACTAAATCCTAGGATTTTAGAAAAGTGAATTTGGAATAGTTAGTTATGAAGTCACAGAATTATAGAATTGCAGGAGCCAGACGGGACCTCTGGCAATCATTGTGTCCAACTTCCCTGCTAAAGCAGGTTTCCTACAGCAGATGACACAAGTAGGTATCCAGACAGGTCTTGAATATCTCCAGAGAAGGAGATTTCACTACTTCTCTGGGCATCCTGTTCCAGTGCTCCATCATTCTCACAGTAAAGAAATTCTTCCCTGTGTTAATATGGAACTTCCTGTGCTCCAGTTTCTGCCTGTTGTCCCTTATTCTATTGATTCTCACCACCAATATAGTCCACCCCCATTGACTTGACTCCCATCCTTTAGATATTTTTAAACAATTATTTGCACCTCTTAGCCTTCTTTTCTCCAGACTGAAGAGTCCTGAGTCTCTCAGCTTTTCCTTGTAAAAATGTTTCAGGCCCCTAATCATCTTTGTGGTTCTCCATTGGACTCTTTCTAGGAGATCCCTGTCTTTTTTGAACTGGAGAGCTCAGAACTGAACACAGTACTCCAGATTTGACCTCAACAGAGCAGAATACAGCGGGAGGATCACCTTCCTCAGCCTGCTGGCCACACTCTTTTTAATGCACCCAAGGATACCATTGGGCTTCTTGGCCACAAGGGCTCACTGCTGGCTCAGGGCCAACCTGTTGTCCACTAGAGCAATAGATTCAGGAGTTGGATTCAGGGCTTGAGAAGTTGAATACTGAGGATCACTATTAGACACAGATTTATTTTGATTCAAATGGGTAAAGTTGAGGTTAATTATGAGGAAAAACTAGAAAGGAGAGTATAGAACCCTTGGGATTATACTGTAAACTGTTCACACTTTAGAATGCTTATTCATCTTCAAAGTATCAGCCTTACTAGAAATTGAATTAAATTGTTCCCAAGTCTTCCAGAATTAGCACAGAAAATAAATGGCTGAAGTATGTTAATCATATAAGCAAAAAAATCAAGTAACAATCTGGTTCTTCTATACACTAATGGTAAGTGGTAAAGTAAAGCTAACCAAGGTCTGAATCAAGTTTTGAACAAATATTTTGCAACATATCAGTAAAGGTGATGAATAAAGGGAACAATGATGAATCCATAGATATCCAGCACAACCAGTCTTCCTTTCCAGGCAGTCACAGACTTTATCTGCTACCCTGCACAGATACTTGTATTTGATAGTTCCTTTAAGGTCTTGCAGACAAGAAAGTACTCCATCATCTGATTTTTTTTTTTCCCTCCATATTTCTAAGTCTCTGTATTCTTACAATAGACTCAGTTCTGCAGGCTATTATTTTCTTTCTTTACTTTAAGAAGTAAGGACATGGCTCTGAGTTTTCCATGTTCCCACCATCATTCTGAATATGAAACATGAGATTTTTTTCAGCATTCTGTGAAATGTAACAAAACTTGAATGATACACTCCAGAAAGCCTCTGAAGTTTGCAGAGTTTCCAGAGCTGAACACTTGTTTTAAACAATTTCAATCTACAGCAATGAAACATGTCTTAAAAAAAATAGAAATGGTGATAGGTAAATACAAATTCTATCTAAGTAAAGGCAAGAAGTAGATTTCTGTACTGCAGTATCAGGGAATCTGGGCAACATTTAGTCTTAATGCTCACAACATATAGAAACCTACTACAAAGAGTACTTAAATAATATGCTTATTATCTAATGCAAATATTAAGAACAGCCAATGTAGTAAGTATGTATACTGAAAAAATTAAGCAATAAGGTGATGAGGGCAACTGCAGACTTGTAAATATGATTTCAGCAGTCTACAGTCTTAGCACAGATTTTAAACGAAAGAGCATGAAGACAGATTGAGTACAAGTTAATTACAACATTGGTTTAACAATGGTAGATCATCTTAGATAAACCTAGTATTGTTTTTAATGAGATAATAGATTTTTCAGACAATGTCAGTGGGCTAGACTTCATTCTCGTAGATGGTAATTATTCTTAGAGAAGAACTGTCAGAAGAATAAAGAACTGCTAAAAAAGAGTTTGTCAAATGTTTTAATGTCTGGTCTCTAGTATAACTCCATTTAACATATTGATTTCTGATATAAGAGATGCAGGAGTAGGAATTACAAGGGTATTTGTGAGACATACAGAGAGCATAAAATGGACAACTAGATGATTTTGTTGATTAGAATGAGTAGATGAAATTTAATAGCTCAGACTGCAAAGCCAGGAATTTAAGGACCAATAACCATATATATTTTTTTTCTTGAATATAATATATATTTATCACTTGAACATAGTGGAAAAAAATATGAACATAGTGGTTTTCCTGGAGGATAAATATCAGTTGCTATTTAAAGCAGCTTTGGAAAGGCTAATATAATTGTAAAGTCTACTATAATTGTAAGATGCATTATCTAAGGCATTTTGAATAAGGAAAATGTTATTTCATTGTTCAAAGCATTTGTAAGGTCTCATTTCAAATATAAAGTTTTGGACATCTGTGTTCAAGAAAGATGACCTTAAAACAGGCGCAGAGAAAGACTGTTGGTATGCTTGCAAGAATATAGAATCAATCTTATGAAGAGAGATTAAAATACCTGGTTTGTTAATTCTAGGCAAATGAAGGTTGAGGGGAGATAGGATACTTCTTCAGAAATATAATCAGAAAAATGTGTTAAAGAGAGAGAACAACTATTTAACTGCAAACGTAGTAGTGATGCAAAAACTCGTTCCAAAATGATTGTGAATAAATGTTGACTGGATATCAGCACGTTTGTAACTAGCCTTGGAGTGAGATTTTTTTGCATGGTAACAAAATAAGAACTGAAATTTCTTGGAAATAACTCACAGAGGAGTTACTGGGTTTAAATGGTTGAATTTTCAGATCAGGAAAATTGCAATACGAATTTTTGTATATCTAGTGTGTTGTTATAAATGAGGGAGACTGTCAAAAAAGTAACTGCAGTTCGTGTGTTTCCTCATTACATTGCAAGCACATCATAGTTTAGAGTTTCTATCGATTTCTCAGCTGACCAGGAAGCATGTTCCTTACTTCCCTTCCTACTTAGACATTTCCCCCTTATCTCCTGCACCACCAGGCCAGTCAGGTTGGCAGGAATACACTGCGTTTCTATTGACTTTCTCTGAAGTTTGGGTTTAATTCACTTGGTAGAATCACTGGGTGACTTAGTTATTACGTTTCAGCAATCTACTATTGGAGAAAGTCTCTCTTGCTCTCTTCTTTCATGACTTAACCATAAGTAAATTGTTTTTTGATTAGAAGTGTGTTAGAGCATTAATAGAAGCTTATGGAGTCTGGTGATAAGTGACACAGGGCATATATGAACTCTTCCAAATGTGGCTTTTACTGTGTTTATGTCTGATCACAGAACTGGACTTCTACAAAGTGGTAGTGGTTCAGGTTTCATCTGCCTGGAAAAGTCTCACTGCTGTGCTGCTGCAGACGGTTTCTTCGGAATCTGCATATCCACATATAAACAATATGTAGTTGATTATAAGGACAGGTTCAAAACAACTAAATAAATATAGGAAAGAAAAGAAAAATAAGCTTTACAAAGTGTTTGTGAATTTAGTCTGAAGTTGTACTCCCTCCCCCGCCCCCACCTCCCTCTCTCTGCAGAAAAAATCAAAACTAAACTGATTGAGGTTTCACACATATTGGAAAAACCACTAAAGATGTACGAAAATTTTCATGGTAATTTTTTTTTCTTTCTCTGATTTCCAATATAATTTTTACCCGAAGACAGTTAGAATTTCACAACTCAGAACTGGCCACTCTCAGAGTGATTCATTTGTAAATTAGTGGTTTTACAATGGATTTGAGATAACTCTAAGTTTCAAACTGAATTTTGGCTTCTCACAGACTCAAAAGGAAATTGGCAAATGATGAGAAACAAATCTACTACACAGATTCACTCATAGACTGAAAGCAGTGGATTTTGTGTATAAAACTCATAATGATCTGCCTGGTCATATTTAGCAGAAATGTTTTAAATCTCTTATTCCAGTAATAAAATGACATAACATTAATGAATATTGATATTTTAGGATAGAAAAAGACAGACTTAAGCTCCATTCACTTGCAACATTGTGGAATGAATTGTTCAAATCTATATGATCATGTTAAAGAAGATACAATTCATTTCTTGTCCCTTGTCAATACTGTACTGGCTCATAAATACCAGATCCATGTCTTGAAAATAACTTTCCTAATGAAGCCCTTCAGATGCTGAAGGCAGTAGCCTTCAATAGCTATCTCCAAAGTACTCCACTATAGCCTTCATCAGGTTTTGTTCAATTTGAACGTTTTACTAAATCAAGAAAGCTTGGATTTCTTATTTTTTTTCCTTATTTAATTTATAAAGTATAATACATGCAGATAAAATGTTTTAAAATCTCCAAAGCCTATTAGATATATCAAATTAACCTTTTTCAAAGAAAATAGCATTGTACTTTATGTATATATATATGTATATATTTTTTGTGTATATATATATATAGTATACATATTTGTCTAGTTGTGGACTGGGATTAATAAAGAAATAAAACCTTTAAACCTTATAAAGAAGAAATCAGTAACAGCAAGCTAAATTTTCAAGCAGAGAAGAGACTAATGAAAGCAGCTGTGTCTGGAGGACAAAAACTATTTTCAGAAAAACTTCTAAGATCTAATAAATTTGACCATTGTAGACCAGTGATCCTCTACTTCCTTCAAAGCTTTACAAGTGTATTTGCTTGAAGCTACTCTCTAGGAATATATTGCTGAAAAGAATTGTCTTCTCTATATTTGTAGTGAACACATGACAAGACTATGATGCTATAGATGAAAATCGAATGTATTTTAAGATTTTCTGGTATATGAAATAGTTACCAGAAGAAAAATCTCCCAATAAATGGTTACATACTCAAATGTTGTAAAATGTTTGGCTAAAAACACCACAAATGCACACTATTAATTATTAAAATGTATGTATCACGTTACTTCATTTAAGCATGATTTTTGCTTGAATAATAAAATAGCAGTAAATTTAAAGAGCTCTGCTCACTGGCTTTTGAATTAGGGCAATGTCCAGGAGGTTTTTTTTGGACATAATTGAGAGTAACTTCAACAGTGACACAGACACTGAAATTCTTAAAACTTAAAGCACAAATTCTTCCCAAGGTATCTGGATTTACCAGGCAGCAAACTTTGAACTGTTGAATTTATAGTTGCATCTAAATTTTATTCCATGAATGATTGTGTAAACACACCTTACTTAGAACTTAATCTCCAGATGGGTCAGGAAGCCAAACCAGACAGTGAAGCTCCTATTCATTTTTGAGTATTTCTTACAGAAGCTGTGATTATCTTGTTAGTTTCCATGAATCCTATTCATAGATTCCACCTTTCCTAATCAAGCAAGACAAGGCAGACTGCATTACATTCTGACAGTGTCTAAAAGTTCAGCATTGGAATACTTGCAACATTTAGTATTTGTCAAATCTGTTAGCAAATCCATCCCCAGCTCTATAGGAATTTGTCCTGCAGTATTCTTTTCAATTGCAATGCATTAGGCAACAAATCAGTGCACACAGTCCTCCAAACAGAATCACTGTTAGGTACTGAAACTAGAGGTTTTCATGAAATCATGGATCAGTAATTTGAAGCTAGCTGATTTTTCAGGAGAAAAAATGAATGCTTTTTAATAATTGCAGGACATTACACTAGATGAAACTGTTAATTAGCAATGTGATAGATGCTTAAAATTATACCTTATTAAGTTTTTGGTACCACAGATAAGTAAGACAGAGAGGTGGCACAATTTACTAACAGGTTTACATTCCAACACATGGTCAACAAGATTTGAGTAGATTCAGCACAGCATTGCTGGCTAGCCACCATGTGGGAATATCTAAGCAGCTCCCAAGGTAACACACAGTGTGTCACTAACCGTTTATGTAGAGCAAACATATTTTTCCTTAACGTGTTTGTTACACCTTATTTAAACATCCTGTTGTGTCCTGCTTTTACTCACTCTGCTTTACCCAAAAGTCTGTTTCTGTAGAATTCTTACTCAGAACAGTGATAAGCAGGAAAAACCGCAGTATTGAAGAAGCTGGGGAGAATGAATAAACAGCTGGGAGGCTGCAGGAGATGAAGAAAGCTGGGCTGTGGAGTTCCATGCTGAATGGTAAAGTGGCAGACTTGGTGTTTACAACTGAGAGTACATTTAAAAGAACAGTCTTCTTCAATGAGGCATAAGTCTGTTTCAACAGAACGAATTTAAGGACTCAGTAGACACTTCTACACTATCATCTTTGCTTAGATTTTAAGTTTACATTCAAGCTCAAGTTTTCACAGAATCACAGAATCACAGAATGGCCAGGGTTGGAAGGGACCCCAAGGATCATGAATGTCCAACCCCCACCACATGCAGGGCCGTCAGCCTCGCCATTTAATACTAGATCAGGCTGCCCAGGGCCCCATCCAATCTGGCCTTGAACACTTCCAGGGACAGGGCATCCACAACCTCTCTGGGCAGCCTGTTCCAGCACCTCACCACTCTCTCTGTAAAGAATTTCCCCCTGACATCCAACCTAAATCTCCCCTCCCTCAACTTAAAACCGTTTCCCCTTGTCCTGCAGTTATCGACCCTTTCAAAGAGTTGATTCCCCTCCTGTTTGTAGGCTCCCCTTAGGTACTGAAAGGCTGCAATGAGGTCACCCCACAGCCTTCTTTTCTCCAGGCTGAACAAGCCCAGCTCCCTCAGCCTGTCTTCACAGGGGAGGTGCTCCAGTCCCCTGATCATCTTCGTGGCCTTCCTCTGGACCCTCTCCAACAGCTCCCTGTCCTTCTTGTACTGGGGGCTCCAGACCTGGACGCAGTATTCCAGATGGGGCCTCACAAGAGCAGAGTAGAGGAGGACAATCACCTCCCTGTTCCTGCTGGCCACCCCTCTTTTGATGGAGCCCAGGATACCATTTGCCTTCCAAGCTGCAAGGGCACATTGCTGACTCATGTTAAGTTTTTCATCTATCAAGACCTGCAGGTCCTTCTCCACAGGGCTGCTCTCAAGGACCGCTCCTTCCAGTCTGTTTTCTAACTATCTCAGCATTTTGCTCACACTTTACACTGTTTCTCTAGGTGAGGAAAGACAGCTACGGTTTAGAACTGGCTCTGACTTGAACCTTGTCCATGAAGGAGGATGCATTTGATAGGCAGTAAGTCAGGCTTGAGTTTGCTTACCCATCAGTTTACAAAGCTGATAATGTGAACTCAGACACCTCAAGTGTGTGTTCAGAAAAGGGAATATTAGTGATACAGACTGATGGGATACAAACATAAGTTTATAAAAAACAGACTGGCATTCCTCCAAGGTAGGGAGTTGGCTGAGTTTTGATATTCAAGTGATAATAATTGAATCACTGTTGCAGACAACCAAACATTTTTATAGAAGGGTTTGACAAAATAAATAGTTACTGTTAATCCATAAGCTGACTGTTGATCTCTTAGAGATTGTTGTGTAAAGACAGAAAGCATGAATCACACATTAAGAAAGATCAGAGGATAGATTTACAGTCATGAGGAGTTCTGACTGTGGCTCAGCTTAGAAAATGAGAGCTTAAAGGATCTGGATATGTTCTTTAGGACTTCCATTTAGCTGAAGATCCCACTGTATACTATAGAGTAATAAAGGGGATGTCATTGCTCGACTGGATTTAACAAGGATGTTAACAAGGATCTTGACTGTCCTCCCCACCCCTTCTCCCTTTACTTCCCTTGACTCAGCTATAGCAACTGTGCAATTGGAGAGTGAGTCACAACAGTAAACTGTGTGTAATTTTTTTAAAATATTTTTCTGTCAGATTATTGAACTAAACTGAATCATCATGGAATACAACTGAAATATCGATAAAAGTATAGTTTGTCAAGGGCAAAGAGAAAGGCAACAATGTGCAGTTAACTTGAATTTAAATGCTGTGGTGAAACTGCATCCTTAGATCCCTGGGACCAATGGATCAAATGAACAACTGGCTTAAAGCAATAGACTTTTACTGTTTATGATAGATCTACTCTAGTTTACAACTGTTGGTTTAGATAGGTTTAGAGATGTAAAATCAGAAGCTGGCAAGCAACTGGTTTCTATTCCTGTTCTCTTCCAGTTTTTCAGCAGAAAGTTCTGATTCCTCTACTCTTTAGGAAAATCTTTTTCAAAAAATTAAAGGAGAATCTGCTATAAATCTGTAAAAAGCAGTTTAAAGTCAAGCAAAATAATATATTTCTAGCTAATTGTATGGGGGTATTGTGAAAATGTTTCTGGCCAAAGACAGTTCTAAGATTATTTTAAAGACTCTGGACTTTATGCGCATGAGCGTTTATACATGAACATCTGTGTCTATGCGCTTGTTTTACAAAAATATGCACTTGTTTTACAATAATATCATACATTAGCAGCTCATGAATCTTTTCATTAGCCTTACAGTAAAGTATCTCCTAGAACAGAAAATGAAGGGAGAATTCCATGGCAGGAAGCAAGAAAAACATAATTTCAAAGTGTTTAGAAAACTACAATCATTTTTTACTTATTTTTATTTTTTAATAACAAAAAAACACAGACATCTACTCTTGTTGCACACTCTTCTATTTATTACAAGATCTTTTGGTTTGTGAATACTGAAGTAAAATGCAGAGATAGGCTGTAATTTCTATGGGACTTCATTTCTGGGTAGAGAAACTTTGACATGTTTATAAAAATATAGGTTTCAGAGATGTTAATCACTGCTACTTTTATCAGACAGCTTTCTTAAGACCATGTATTTTTTACCAAATTATAAAGAACCTAGAGAAAACTTCTGAGCAGTTATTAACACTTTTTCTGGAAGTACTGGTTACTTTTATGTGCACTACAATAGCTGGGAATTACACAATATCTATATCATTTTTCACAGCTTTGTCATTAGCTGGTAATGATTTGATTATTTTGCAGATGAATCACGGTATAAATCTCTTTCACAAACACTACCTCCAAGTATTAATCAAAACCATTAAGGCAAAGCAGTCAGTGCAAATTAAAAAATTTGCATGTCTAAATTAAAAATTACAGTAATACATCATAAATAAATCTTTTAAATTCTCTATGGTCTGTCTGAGCATCCCCTTTTTGTGCCTGTAATGAGTCCATGAACACAGCTATTTTTTCCCCCCACCTTTTTAAGCAGACTGCAATAAATTTTTATAGGAAGAATTCAGGTCTTTGAAGTCCATGTTGAACGTTATTGGAGAAAAAAAGTATTTTGGTCTCTTCTTTCAGAAAATCAGCAAGGATTTGGACACATGGGCTCACATGGATTCAAAGACAAGTATGAAAGACAGGAGTTCAAATGTATTGTGTATAATTTGCCATGTCTTTGACTATAACAAAGTAAATATTTATAAAGGGTGATATCTCTTATGCAAATAAGTTTGAGTTATGAAGAAAATGTCTGAGCTGTGTTTTAGGTACTATTTCATTTTAGATCTATTAACACCTTACTCACAGCATGGAAAAGATTTGAGGAATCTTCATTAATATAAGCTGATACTGAGGTTTAGAACATGCTCTTAATCACACTGAAGAAATTCAGAAACATTAAGCAACAGTTAACAACCTGGCAGTTTTCAGGTATTATTGATCTTCATTTGGAAAACAGTATTCAGGATGCAGAATTTTGCTGCCCTATTCCTGCTTTCTATTTACAAGTTAATCAAGGTGGACTGTAAGAAGAACTTTGTTCATCCCCTTTACCCTCAACTCTAGAAAAGGACTTTTGGTGAAGAAAACCCTTGCAAGGCAGCAAATACAAATTTGAAAGTGTCTGTTGAAACCCTTCCGAACTTTCCCTATTTGAATTATGCTGTGACCAACTCTAGTGTTGCTTGCTATGCTTTTTCGGCAGCTGACATAAAAAGCTTTATGATAATTAGCAGCTTATCGTTCAGAGATAAGAGCTCACATATCGAAGGTTGTACACATATCTAAGTCTGAATATCTCCTCTAGCTAGTACCTGTGTAGTTGCTTTAAACAGCCCATCGTCACTTTTTTTAAATATTTCTATGCACATACAAACAGAGTTCAGCTTTAGGTTTTTAAATTAAGAAGGAAAACCAAAGTTTGCAAATGGAATTGTGTTTTGGGAGGTCTTATTTCTTGTTTCATGGATGATTTGATTTAGCCTTCCAGTACACAGATAGGTAGATAAAGGTGGTTATTAACTGTTAACTTTTGATTATATTTAGGAACTGAAAATTTAGGTCCGAGATTTTGATCTAGTTCTTTTAGATCCAGAGAGATCCTTGTGCCACTTCACTATTATGTAGTAGTTTGTGGTTTGTAATTTGTCACTTCTAAAATCTCTTCCATTTATGCATTCAAAATGCCTATCAAAGTATTAAATTTCAAACATGTTAATCAGAGGTTTACCTGTTTTTAAAAATGAATTCAGACACATGAACATTTGGTGTCTTCTGTAGAGAAGTCTGCATATGAGGTTCACTGGAAGATCTGGACTTAGGATCTGATGATGCTCATTGATAATTTAGCCAAAACAAAAGCAGCAGTTAGCAAAAAAATGCCACTGGATATGAAAGAAAATAAATCATTTGAAGATTCGTAACTCAATAGTACCATTCAAATCTTTTTTTATTTTCAAAAATTGCACTGAATCCATTATTTCAGTCTATGATTTCAATAAAGACTGATTTGGGATCTTATACATGAAGGATCTGATCTTGCCTTTTTATATCATCTGCAATGAAAATGTCACTATCAACTTATTCAGCTTTTGTCTTAGATTTCTTTGGACAAATTAGGGTTTGTAGCAAAAGAACCTTTGAGGCATAGTAACTGTTACTTCCAAGATTATTTTTGCATATCAAGGCTCAAAGAAAATTAAGTTTCCAATTCTTTTACTGTGAGATGGATTGTAATTATGGAGGTATACAGTGTAAAATGTCTTATGCTCTTTTGAAAACCGTGAAAGTACATAGAATCATAGAATCAAAGAATATCCTGAGTTGGAAGACCCATAAATCCAACTCCTGCCTCCACACAGAATCACCCTAAAATCAGACCATATAGCTGAGAACTTTGTCCAGGTACTTCTTGAATTCCATCAAATTTGGTGTCATGAGCACTTCTCTGGGAATCCTCTTCCAGTGCCCAACCACCCTGTCAGTGAATAACCTTTTCTTAATATCCAACCTGAACTTCACTTGTCACAGCTTTATGCAGTTCCCTCAGGTTCTATTGCTGATCACCAGATGAGCACCTGCCCCTCTTTTCTCCTCATGAGGAAGCTGTAGGCCGCAATGAAGTCCCTCATCAGTCTCCTCTTCTCTGGGCTGAACAAACCAAGGGACTTCAGCCACGCTTCGTACATCTTGTCCTCCAGATCATTCACCATCTTTGTAGATCTTTGGACACTCTCTAATAGTTTTGTGTTCTGTTTGTATTGTGGCATCCCAAGATGCACACAGTACTCAAAGTGAGGCTGCACCACTGGAAGTAAAGACGGATAATTCCTTCTCTCAACTGGTTAGCAAAGTCACGCTTGATACATCCCAGGATATACTTGCCTTTCTAGGCTGCCTAGGTTCACTGTTAACTCACGTTTGACTTGCTGTCAACCAAGACCACCAAATCTTTCAACAGGGCTGCTCTCTAGCATCTCATCACCCAGTCTATATGCACAGCCAGAGTTACCTCTTCCCATGTGCAGAATCTTGCATTTGCTATTCCTCAGCTTCATATGGATGGTGATTCCCCTGCTCTCTAATTTATCTAGATCTCTCTACAAGGCCCCTCCATCCTTGTCAAAGTCAACTCAAGTCTACTTAGTTTTGTTAGCAAACTTACTCAAAGCACCTTATAGTTCTACATCCAAATCATCCACTAAGACATTACGGAGAACTGGCCTAAAATGGAACCTTCGGGAAGCCCATTAGTGAACAGCCAATCAGCCCAATGGCTATTTACTAGAACCCTCTGGGTTCAACCCATCAGCCAATTACTCAGCCATCGCATTATATTTTTGTCTAGCCACATTCTGGACATTTTATTCAGAAAGATACTGTGAGAAACAGTACTTAAAGCTCTATTGAAATCTGAAAAGATATCATTAGCTGTCTTCCTTTAGTCAACTAAATGAGTGACCTTGTCATAAAAGGAGATTCAGTTAGTTAAATAAGACTTTCCCCTCGTGAATCTATGTTGTGTTTGACCAATGACCACATTGTCCTTCAGGTATTTTTCAGTAAGTCCCAGCATAATTTTCTTCTTATTTTTATCAGGCACTGAAGTGAGACTGACAGGCCTATAAGTACCAGGGTCTCTTTCTTGCCCTTCTTGAAAATTGGAATGTTTGCTAGTTTCTAGTTCACTGGGACCTCTCCAGAATCTCGAGATCATTGAAAAATAATTGAGAGAGTCCTTGCAATTACATCAACCAACTCTCTGTGTACCTTGGGATAGGTACCCATTGGACCTCACGGATGTATGTGCATACAGGTGGAACAGCAAACCCCACACAGGCTTGGGGTTCTTCAAGGAACTTCAAGAAAAGAATGCATGCTGAAAGGTTAAAGAATGGCTGAATGAAAAGGTGGATGTTTTTAAGCTTATGGAAATATTTGTATATGGAATAGTTAAAAATTCACTTGAGTATAATGGCATCATATATTTCTTGTAAGAAAACGTCAAGTTTCTAGACTGAGTCCTCAGAGATCCAGATGCTGAGAAGGAACTATAAAGACCTAATGTGGATTATTTTTATGTTATCTTAAACAGGTGTTTTGTTTTATTTGTAATCTAGAAACTTCAATTTCATCTGATACTTTCAGGTTTTCCATATGAAAATATAAAATTTGTCTATACTGTTCAGACAAAAATAATCTTTTTAGCCTTAACGAAAATCCAGATCTTTAGGAAATACAGTACTTTTTTTGATTAAGGAAGGAAGGAATTTACTCATAATATGGCATAATGGAGTGAGTTAACAATTTTTGAAAATATTTAAAAGCTATTTGTTCTACCTAGATTGAGGAGCAGTTCAGTTTTCTTTCCTCTGGTTTTCTGTCCAGACGAGACCAGGCAAGATGCATATGCTGCAACTGCCTTCCAATCCCTCACATTCAGCTCTTCTTGTGCAATTCTGAGTACACATTAGACATCACCCCCCTCTGGAGACAGTATGTGGCCAGCAAGCACTCCCAGAGTGAAATTTTGAAGTGTTTCTGGATTCACAGGCATAACAAAAATGATACTGAAAATATCAGAAAATAATAAAAATCAAGAGTGTATGAATACATAAGCCATTAGAACATTTTAATAAACTTTTTTTTTTTAATGACTATTTTAATTCTCCATTGCAAAAGGAAAAGGATATTACAAGGTGGAACAATTCTTTTTATTTAACTCCTTCATAAATACTATTTTAATTGATGCATCCATTAAACAGGGACAAGGTACCTTTGGAAAAATCTGCAGAAGTAGAAAGACAGTGAGGATTCTAAAGCCAACCTGGTGACGCATGTTGATGGATTTTTTATTTTTATTTTTTTTTAACTATCCAATAAGATTGCTCAGATTAACAGGTCACTCAGACTTTTCCAGGCTCTCTTAGTACTGGTGGGACAGGCAAATGCACCAGATAGGCTTCTTAAGTAACTGCACAGATAAAGTCTGGACAGTTTTACTATATATGACTTGCCAGCTCAAGCAGAGAGACTGACAGTGTGGAAACAGCTTGTCAGAGCTCAGGTCATGGTTAAAAACTGCTAATGCTAATGCTGACAGCCTGTAAAGTCCCTGCTATCCATGATACCTTTAGTCAAATTATAAAACACTCCAGAGGACTTTATCTTTTTTCTTCTTATTCACTACTTTTTTTTTTTTGTCATTAGTGAAAATATTTAAATATTTTTTGAAAATCACATGCTAACACAATGCTGTAAAAGACATCTTAGTATCAGAAATAATATATATTAGAAGAAAGGTGGAATTTAGACCATTTAATTATGAGCTGAACTTTTTTCTGAACAGAGCGTATTAGAAAGAATGGAGCTATTCCTTTGAAAAAAATCAAAGAATTGCAAAATGATTGGGGTTGGAAGGGACATCTACAGGTCATTTAATTCAAACTCTCATTCTCAAAGCAGAGTAAAATTTCTCTGTTAACAACTGTTCTAAGAGCCATATCATAAACACGAGTAATCAGAATATAGAGAGAAGGGTTAAAATATCATCAGATTATAAATCTAGTTTAAAATGCTCTTTAAAACCATGTTACATGGCCAAATGGTTCATTGGGACGCACACAGTCCCCGAATAACTTTTCCAAATTACGTATTTTCTCAATATAAACAAAAGCAGATTAGAACTTACTGCACTGCTTTTCTCGAAGTGTTACACTGTTCTTCTGTAGTGATTTGTTTCTTCTTGGTCTTACAGAATAATTAAACAGACTTGTGTTTTGATCATACCTGTTTAAAAAAAAGTCAGTTGTGTAGAAATTCTTCAGTCTAGAAAATGTCTATATTTTATAAACTTAAAAACTTATTTTTGGCTTTTATACTTTTTTTTTTTTTTTTTTTTGTAGTATACATAAGAATAGCACATATACTTGAGGAACCTAAAAAGTGATACTGAAGTAATTGCTAGCATACGACAAATTAATCGTTATTAGAGAGTCATTCCACGTTGACTTCCTCTTCTAAGCAAATGGCACATAAATTACTAGAGCTTGACAAGTAGCTTCCTATTTTGGCAAACTTTAAAAGCTGTTTTCATTTCAGAATGCTTAGTAGCACGTAGATGTTTGAATCTGCAAAGATTTTTTGTCCCTTTGATTTTGTCAGCCTTGCTTCTCTTCTTTACCAGTCTGACATACTCTGTTATTCTAGATAATGCTCATATTTCACACCAGCTTTAAGTGCCTTTCTTTCTAATCCTTTTCTCCAGGACACTGTAGTCCTCATCTTGCCAACTCTGAAACTTAAATGGACTTCATGAGATGCAACACTTCGTATGTTACTGAAAAAGATAATTATTAGGAATCTAACATTTAATGTAATGTAAATGGGAGTGAACCTTGAATGAGACCTGAAAAATTTGCACTTTGGTGAAAGAAAGTTTTTTATGTGTGTTTTCTCATCAAAAGTATATGAACATTTGGACAGAAGTCCAAACATTTTGGAGTAGTTTTTTTTATTGAAGATTCTTTTCTTTAACTGACAAGGCCAGTGTAGAATCAACACTGTTTACTGATATAACAAATATCTCCTTTATAGTATGAAAGTGTTGCACATGTAACACCACTTACTTGGCTGATGAACACTAATTCTGTTCCATTGTAGTGGAGCTACACTGATTTATACTGACTGAAATCTTGGCCCACTTTGTATATCAGTCCTTTGCATAACCAGACAAGAGGGCTTTTATCCATATGTGAGTAACATTCCTATTTATTTCAGTGTGAGCTTTATATGAGTAATCCTGATTGCAGGATTTTGCCCTCAGGCAGAAAAACCAATTGGATGAATGTAGCTGAGACAGTTAAGAAGAGCTAATGCACTGCCTATGAGGTGAAATACTGTGGCACCAGGAGAAAAGAATAGAAGAAAATATTCCTGAGATCATTTCCTTGGATAGAGTAATGAAGAAGCTCTATGTGAAAACAAGTGTGTCTGACATAAGATAACAAATTCTCTACTGGGGCAAATACATACACTTATGTGCACTACTAGAGAATTTATCACAGTGAGCACAAATAAACTTGTCAAAGTTTGTGGTATCTGACAAGATAAAAGGAACAGTCAAAGTAACAATATGTGTAGGGCCAAATGTTCATGCAATTTATGTTACTAATTTGATTTGATAAGACAGAATCTGGCACTGCAAAAAAGTTACTCGCTAAAGAGAAATGACATACTTCCTATGGAAGGTCTGCATGAAACCCTCACAGTTTTACTCCCTGAATGCTATAAAGGTTTTTTTTTTTTTTAAATTGTTTCTGTAGATTCCATACAGTAAAGTCTATTGCTGTGTATTTAAAATACATTTGCATTGTGGTTCTGTTTTCCTTCTTGTAGATCTTTCTTCCTTTCTTCCTTTCTTCCTTTCTTCCTTTCTTCCTTTTCTTCCTTTCTTTTCTTCCTTTCCTTTCTTCCTTCCTTTTTTCCTTTCTTTTCTTTCTTTCTTTTTTTCTTTTCTTTTCTTCCTTTCTTCTTTTTCTGTGGATTCTCAGCTGTAGGTGACATTATTTTGACGGCTGCATTTCAAAGACCTTACCTGCTCTGTCATCTCTGAATTTATGTTACACTTCATGGTATCAGCTCTAACGATCTTATTCTCTCGCTCTCTCTTTCCTTTACACCTCTACTCACTTCCTGACACTTGACACAATAAAACACTTTTTCATTTAGAAACTGTATTTAACCCCTTTTCACCAACAGTCTATTACTCAAAAAAGAAAGAAAAGTAAATCTGTGGGACACCAGAACTTTGATGATTCAGATTTTTGTTCATTGCAAGCAAATACATTTATACACATGCTATAAATATAGAATAGCTATAAAGTTACCTGTGCATAGCTCTATTTAAAAATTCATACACTAAATGTGGGCTCTTTCAACTTATTTTTTTTTTCCATCAGTTTTTTATAATCATTCTTCATTTCCTGTAATGAAGAAAAACTTAACCCTTGCATGCAGATCCTTTCAACCAATGGCAAACTTAAAATATTTATGAATTGACATGTTTTCCTGAATATTCGGGCTTTGTTTAAATTGCACCAAAAGGTAGTGGGGAAAAAAAAGGAAAGAATTTAAAGAGCCCTTCACTTTTTATAAATCTTACAGAGAAATGCAACATAAATAAACAAAATTCTAGTAAATAAATGAGCAGAGCATTATTAAAATATATTTATTGTTCCAGCATGTAATCAGTATCTGAAAGAAAAAAATACGTGTAAAACTTGGTAAGAAACATACAATGAAATTGCATAAAAATAATATACTTACTTATTCATTTCATTTCATTTTTCTTAAGACACTGTTAACAAAGTTGTGGTTCTTCTAAAGTAGTTAAAAATTCTGAGTACTTAGTGAATATTTTGAATGATTAATATTTAGCCTATTAGTTATTCATGTGCTGTTCATTTTAGCTATTTGTGGTTCATTATTGGTAGAGCAGCCAGAACTATGAAGTCAAATAAATATGTATTTTTGAATACAAAAAGGCTATTCAGTAAATATTCATGCATGTTTTTGTCTTGTTTTGTTTTTTCTTTCTGAGAGAGTGGACTATGTTTTTATTGTATTCAACCTATAGAATCTTCTATGTATTATATCCATGTCGTTTTGTATTTCTGACTGAGAAAGAACCATATATGTAGTGGAGGAAGTTAAACACAGACTTTACAAGTATGGGTACAAAGAGATATGTAAAATGCTGTCTTCTGTGAACAGATGGACCAAGAAGTTGTTGTGAATCTGGCTAGGAACTACGGTGAAT
This sequence comes from Meleagris gallopavo, assembly GCF_905368555.1. Lineage (NCBI taxonomy): Eukaryota > Metazoa > Chordata > Aves > Galliformes > Phasianidae > Meleagris > Meleagris gallopavo. The sequence continues at coordinate 34,898,296 of NC_139409.1, forward strand.
GATATTTCATTAGCCCGTATCAGTTACAGATCTGTTGAACAAAATAAGATTCCAGACATTTTTTGAATTACTTTCTTATATAGGTCAAATCACAGTTGTAAGAGCAAATGTTCACAAACAGCCACTGTTCGGGTGCCCCAGATTTTAAATACCCAGTTTGAAGCATTTTGAGCCTGGTGGAATTGCTGAGTATTTTTTTCTTAGACACAAACACAAGGATGTCTTCAAGTTGAGCTTCAGAATACAAAACATCAGAAAGGAATAGTCAGGTTTTGAAAGTCTTCTTTCCCTATCATATGATTTATCTACTGTCTCATGGATGCTGTGTTCTCAGAAAGGTGATTCTTATTATGCTGGAGAAGTATCTGGGAGATAGACCCTTAAGGAACTACTTGATCTGCCACAAACCTCTCTGCAAACTTAGATAGTTTGCTTTCCCTGACTTTGTCGCCATTCCTTATTCATGCCATAACAGAAACTTGCTCTATAGTGTGCAAAATAAGTGTGGCAATATTTCACATCAGTCAATTTCATTTCAAAGGAAAAAAAACAGCACAACAAAACAGACACAAGAACTATGCGTATCTATAATCTAGGGCAATATGGCCTGAATCTTGAGTGCTACTGTGATACAAGTAATTAACATTTTCTTCCTGGAATGAAGGCTGTCAACACATTTTTTAATAGATTCCATGAATTAAGTCATGGTTTCAAACAATTTGGTCTGAAGTTGTGCATTAAAACTGTGGTGAGCCATTAAAAAGATGACTTACCAACTGTCAGAAGGAAAATAAGAATTAAGAAGGTGAAATGAGAGAGTGCTGTGTGACAGCCACCATAGATTTTCCAGACTGAATGCTCAGATGTCTCTTTACACATAGACCTGCTGTAAACCTTCAGTGTAGGTAGAGAAGTAACACCCGTGTTTACAGCAAGAAACTTTTACTCCGCTGTTGGTCTTTTCTCATCACCTATATAAAAGAGTCTAGCAAAAGATTCAGTCTGATTAGCACTAATAACAATTTTGCTATACACATTGCAAGAACAGTACTGAAATGAAAAATTTAATGCATTAGCACGTAAGGGTTTTTTGTGACCAAAACTCTGTTGGTGTGAACTTCCTCTTAGGTAAACAATTAAACCCTACTTTCAACCATAATCTGAATTACATCACCTTCTAACTCTTTTTTCATAGAACTAACTCCCACTGCCAACTCCGTGATTCATAAACACTGATGAACAAAGGTCAGACTGAAGGTATTGGAGGGTATAGGAAAGGAATATATTGTCCCTGACAGAGGATAAGGAAATTTATCATGGCTTCTTTTTGGAGCTTGGTACAGGCTCCTGTAAGCACTACTTTAGCTCCAAAAAGCAAGCAGACATTCTCTTGTGTGAAAATCAATAACATCTCACATGGGTGTTAGCAATGCTGCAAAGTAGGAAATGTGCACAGCTGTAACTGTTATGTGCTACTGAAGGGAAGCCTTACTTTTCAAAGCTACAGGAAATCAGTCTTTTAAAGTGATCATTTTCCTTAACTCTTTTGGTGACTCCTGTTCATCTTTGCCCCCTACTCTCCTGATGAATAAGTGACAGTGTGCAAATATAGCCTTGTAACAGCAGGTATGGAAAGCTGAAAGTAATTCAAAAGGCTATTTTTTTGTTGCAGTAAGTAGCCTGTCTGAGCCAGATACCAGCTTCTGATGTAACGCTGTTTGCCTTCAAGTACCTTCAACAGAGCAAATCTGCTTTTGTTTTGACACTCTGCTGTCAAATTTCCCGAATGCATAATTACAGATATATTATAGAAATACGAGTGCTACAGTCAGGTCTGCTTCCCAGTCATAGATAGATAATTCTATGAATAACAAATCCATTATCTTCCTTGCTACTGACAGCAACAATACCAAAATCATTGCATCAGCAAAGGAAACAAATGATGCTAAAATGTACAAAGGAATATTGTCCTGACCCAAAATACAGTTAGCCATATAGATGGATATCTTCTACGTTTACTATTTTAGGCTCTTTTGGAATCAAACAGGGAATTACTGACTAGCCAAGATGAATACCATAGACTTTCCTGCTGGTTTTTACAGAAAATCTATGGTCAGATTTCCAACAGAAACAAAATAGAAAAATTAAGTATGTGCTTGCAAGGTCCCCATTACGCATGATATTTGTGACAAGTTATCTTGTGTCCTTCCATGCTAAGGAGCCTTTCCTTCACAGTGAATGATTATGTGTCGCAAATCTATCATTTTATTTCAAGGGCCATAAACATGTTTGTGAATGCATTTACTAAGATGTAGGCTGACTGACCGTACTTGTATTTGCAAAGTACAAATGGATAAATAGAACAATAGAACAACAATTATAGAAAAATTAATAGATTTCTAAATCCTCCTAGGTAATTGCTCAGAACTTTGTTGGATTCAAGGATCTCCTCTTTGCTTGGCATACTGCTCAGTGTTCAATTGTAACATGTCACCTTATTTAAATGCTAGAGTTCAACCAGGAGGTCCTTTTAAAATTTCAGTATGCAGGATGTTCATCTATCCATACTGCACTGGACTGTACAATGGTTGTGGCAGATATTGAGTCATGGTGTCATACAGAAATCTTACAGCAGGCCACTTTTTAGAAGGCAGAATAGTTCCAACTGCCTATAGTAAACCAAATAAAATATTTTGGGGAAGTGCTTAGCAGATGCTTATATATTGCTCCAATCCATGTGAAACATTTCTCCTTTTGTTGCATCAAAGTAATTAAAAGAAAAATAAATTTGTATTGAATGAGAAAAAAATTCTTTTCAACTTCTAGCTTCAGTATCTTTCTACTGTTTGTAAATATTTCAATTACACTATTTTATTCCATTATATTTATTACACTTAGGATGTATAGGAAGATCCTCTATCGTCCTGTACAGATAACAGATTGAAATCAACAGAAGGATATAATTTTTCACAAAGAGTTTATTTAAATTATGAAACTCCATGACACAGAACTTTATGGATGTTAAAAAACTATACACTATACTCACATAGTGAGTTTTCTTCCAGTGTGAAGATTTCTCTGCGCTGCAAGGGGAAGTATTGCTGTAGGCTCGTCCTTTTTCTTATATCAGAACATCTCTACCTTGACTTATCAGAAACAGGGATTTCATTCTGATAAAGGTGTTATGTGTTATTGGGTTCTTATTTGTGCAAGCATCCAGAAAAGTCTTCATGAGTCAAGGTTACAAAAGGTAATTTGGATCTTCAAGTAGACTAAGGGAAAGAAAAATGCCTTAATGTTTTTTGCCATTTGAGAGTTTTCATTAAAAAATAAAATAAAATAAAAATAAAAATCCTTTTGACCCTCTAATGATGCTTGTGTCTAAAAGTTTTCTAGAACTTCCACATGAATAGTGCTCTAGTTACAACTAATCAAGCCTTAAAGTGTTGTGGGTAGCCATTTTTATGCATCTGTGAAATATAATGGCCTGATGCAAGTTACAAATACTCTGTGTTACATCAGTAGTTTCAGCATAATTATGTAATCCTAGCTACACAAATACTTCCATAGCTACTTATGCATGGACCTACATCTGTCTCTCTGTGCTGCATGTTATTATGTAGGTGGACAATATAATCTTCAGAACTGTGCCTATTAAACTAACAACTGTGATGATTTTTCTACTTGCACAAAAATACACACTGGTCTACTGATAAGTAGCAGAAAATTTTTTGAGAAGTTACCATGTGATTGCTCATGTAAAGGGGAACTTATATGCAGATTTCTGTCACTACCGCTCCAAGGGGAACTCAGCACAGTTCTAGGAAATTGGTTTTTGACATCCTGAAGACCTGAGACTGATTACCTGCAGCACTATTCAGTTTTAGCTAGTTGTCTGAAAACACTATACCATGTACACCTGAAGAAAATATGTAGGAGGAGGAAGTGTATTGTTTTCAGTGACCTCGTAAACCATTAGTTCCCTGAGGTAGACTATCATTTGAGAATAGATTTGCTGGTGGCAATTTGTATTATGCATTCAGGGACTGATATTCACTGGTGTTCTCTCCATGCTGTTTAGCACCTCTTTGAAAAAGCAGGTAACATAGATGAAACAAAAGGAATCATGGGAAATATCTGTATCTATCCTAAGCCTTGCAATGGTGTTAGTTTCTAAAAGGAATTAGGAGTACAGAACACTTCCAGGGTCCCTGGAGCAACAGGGAGCATGGCAGCAGAAGAATGTACCTTGAGGTGCCTGACCACAGCGTGAAGGATCTACTGCGAGATATTGCTGCTCCATCTGAAATTTTGAGCAACTACAGCACTGTGAGATTCCACAGCATAAGTGAATGTGCATAACTTACTGGAAGTGTCTTGAGAAGAAATGACCACTCTCGATTCTTTATACTAATGCAACAGATCCTGTTAGGAATTATCTCTATATCATTTGGCAAGTATTGCTCATGGAAAGGATTTCCTCTCAAAAGGGAATGAGGAAAGACTGACTCTTTTTGGTTGTTGGAAATAAAGGTACAAACTTGATATGTGATCTACAATAGTTGCTGTGTTACTTGGAAACACATAGTCATCCCTGTGGGATCCTAATAATGATTGGGTCCATTGTTTATTTATACTTCCCATATGAAAAGTGCTGTTTTCTTCAAGTAGGCCAAGTTCTACTGAAGAAATTATCCCTTATTGTACTTCAGTGAGATAGTATTACCTGTAAAACATATGCTACGTATATATTCAATCTATGATAGCATGTATACATAAGTGTTCTACGTTGTGTGCTGCCTGTAAACATTTGTCTGAATGAGTGTGTTGACAATGAATTACTCAGGTAGACTTGATTTTTTTTTCAGCGTGAATTAACAGCTTCTTGACTTGTTACTACATCAACTGCTAATTAGTTCCTGAGTGTAGTTCAAGGTGTTGGCATTCATTACAAAGCTTTCTGCAGTGGTTTGGATCTTTATCTGTCTCAAAGGCAGAATCTTCAGGCAAAAAAGTTCTTCAGTTTGTACAAAGTAGGTGAGAGCACAGAAAGTATAGGTGAGCTAAAAGATCATTAATGAGGCTAAAGACAATATGCCATTTAGATTTGGTACCATTAGTGCAGGATGTGTGTCATTTTGAGTTAGGATGGTGACTTTAATCATCAGAACTCACAGCAAGATTAACAGTTATAATAAAGGTAGGGAAATCAGAACTTGGAAGCTCAGGATATTACTGAACTCAGGTTGAATGAATGATGTAGTATCTATCACTTGAATGTGAAAAAAACCTGTACAATTATAGGCATGATAACAAAGATCTGTAGTAAATATAATCAAGCTAGCAGTAATAAATTAAGATGATTAAAATGCAATATTCATATTCTAAAATTCGTATTTAAGAATTGTGAAAAAGCTGATCAGTAGAACTAAGTAAGGCAGTCAGTTTTTCCTGAATTGTATTAGAGAATTCAGATTAGAATCTGAAGAAAAAGATAAATACATGGGGGCCAAAGTAAAACACAGCATAAGACAGCATTATCTTTCATGCTGGATAAGAATATGTGTTTTTCATTGGATAACAGAATTGAGAGGAAAAAGATATAGTACAATATAACTCTCCTGAAGTTTTCCAATGTATGAATACTTGAAGTAATTCAATTTTGAAGTCTTTAACACTTAACTCCTAATGAGATTTTAAAACCTTGATTTTATTTAAATCAGTTTTTAAAAAATCAAGTTAGTTTTAGAAGTAGATGATTAAGCATGTGTTTTGGAAATGAAATTCATCTTATTTTTTCCTAACCTACTAATTCCTTATCCAGTGTGTTAAGTCCATTTGGACACAGATATTAAGACTTGTGCCATTTACACATAAAATACTCGGCTATAACTTTTACCAAAAAAGATGTGGTAACAATAAGTTGGTTATCTCGAAGCAAAATCATAAAGGAGAGAAGGCATTTTATTCTAGGGTATCCAGCTGAGATAACCATTAGGTAGAGGGAAAAAATGTTATAGGTTCCTCTACCTATTTCAAGATGGTAACAAATGTCTCATATGATTTCAGAGCAAAGGAGCTATAAAGGAACTTGTCTGAATGGGCTATAGCATGCCTCTATATTTCTCTCTCCTTTGACTGAAAAGAGAAGTATTCAGATCACAAGCCAAAACTCATTTCCTACCAGGCCAGGTTGAATGAGGCCCTGGGCAGCTGATCTAGTGGGTGGTAACCCTGCCCACAGCAGGAGGGTTGGAACTAGATGCTCTTTAAGATTCCTTCCAACCTAAACCATTCCATGATTCTATGATTTTTTCTTCTCTAGAATTGGCTTTCCTAGAGCTAGGATAACCTTCCTTTATGCATTTTTTTAACCATTGCATTTCTTTGCATTGCAGAAAAGTTATACTGCATTTTATTTAGAATTTAGTGGGGTTTTTATTTTACAGCAGCTGTTCAGCCTATACAGAACTAATGGCTACTGTATCCACGTTGATATGCTACACTAGAGAAAACTAAATTTCTATATGGAAGGTTTGAAAAAAACAAGTGGCAATGTCACTGGTATAGTGGTTGACAGTGCTTTGCATGTAGCAACATGGAGTTTTTCACTCATCCCTCACTACAGAAATACAAACTTTTCTCTTCAGGTGGTAGAAAAATGTTAACATCTTTTTCCTAGCCCAGTATACCTTTTCATAGGAGTGTTTCATGGAACAAATAGCAGAAAGCTTAACTTTGCTTCTCCTCAGCACTTTTTTCCCTGCCATTTGGATTTCATATTTTGTAACACGAGAAAAATATTAGGAAGTCCCAGGTCTGAATTTTGTTGGTAGTTTTAGGTGTTCTGCAGATGACTAGAGGATATTTATCCAAAGCAGTAAAGGACAAATGAGACTAGATAAAGGGGATTTTTGAAGAAGTGAGATTTAGCCACAAAATATTAAAATTTTAATCTGTGTGAAATTAAGAGATTGATGTTAATCCCAGATATAATATCCAGTCTATGGATTTCCCTTCAAACAAACAACAACATGAATAGGACTGCTTCATCTTGAAATCAGAAATATTCTGTTTTTAATTAATTCATTATTCTGTGAATGACTAATGTATATTTTGCAAACATATATACTATGTTACATATGTAAAGTTTTTGGTGGGTAAAAGAATAAGGAAACTGCTTCACTGAAAGTTTCAAATACCTGCTATATTATTGTTCACATGCAATGGAAAGAGCAAGCATTTTCTTCACAATATATCTGCATATGCACACACAAACTGAACATTCTCAGATTGCTTCTTGTAAGACCCTCATTTCCACAATTTTTTCTGCATTTTCTTGTAAGAGCACACTGCAGCTGTCCCCCTGTTGCCAGACTACCTGACTGTCCACATTCCCTTGGTTCTGAGTGGGCCTCTGGGAAATTTCCAAAGCCACGTGGCCAAGGTTTTGTGGGGAAGGAAACACTACCCTCACACTTTCTTGGGTGAGACCACTGCCTGCAGCTGCTGCCACCTGCCCTGAAGAGCAGTGGGGATTACTACATGGCCTAGCAGCCCTGGAAGCATGTAATGCCTTGGAAAAAATGCCTACAATTGGAATATATTTGGCTGCTCGTACTGCCACTCTGATGCTAGACAGGATGTTCTCCACAAATGCTGCCAAAGAATTTTCCCTGATAGTTTGTGGGGGCAGTCACTGGGACTGACTGTAGCCAGAGCTTGGGGGTTGACCCCAGTGTGGCACAGCCACCACTTTTCCTTTAGCATTGAGGGCCGGTGAGGCCTCTTTGCCCTCTACATCCTCATATCTTTAGGCCTCCTGCCCTGTAGACCTTCTGCCTGGCAACACCTTCCTGTAGCAGGGCATGCCATCAGCCAGTGGGAGGTGTCTGCAATACATCACTGTGTCCTGATGCGGACCAGCAGCCATTTTGTCTGTAGACAGAGGCTAAACACAGGTGTGTAGAGGGTAGGCCTGGATCTGACACGCAACCTGTCCCAAATCCCAGCGGTCATGCTCAAAAGCATCAATTCTTAACTGGTAAGAGGTCTGTCTGTAGCTAGACACCAAACCCAGAGATGCACTTATAGAGAAAGCAGTTATTTATAGTTAGAACAGAGTGCTGCATGGTTCCTACTTGTCCCTTTCTTTCCCGTCATCCAACCCAATTTTTCCTCTTGTTTAGTTCCCACTTGCCGTGCTGGCCTAATTTCCCATGAACCAAAGCTAATTATCTGATATTGTACCCTTGGAGATGTATTGATTCTAATGTTTACTTTCTTTTTCCCTGCTGAAAAAAATGCCACATTTCTCCCAGCTCTGCTAAGGACTCTTGTAGAGTCTGATAGTTGAAATGCTTTTTCCAAGAAGATATTCAGGTAGGGGGTGATGGAGAGTGACTGTGGGATATGTTGCTATTCTGATCTCCAGTGGGAAAGACCAGTGCATTCTATGAAGGTTTCAGGCAGTCTAAGCCTGTGAAGCAGGTATTTGTTATGCTGTTATATTGTTTGCTGCCATATGCAGGTACAGACTGCTCAGTGGAAACTGGAGAAGACTAATAGCTTGAAGGTCTGGATTCATGTTCTCTCCCTTCTTCCCACATTTTTCATGTAATCAGAAAAGCTGGTAGATAATGGTGAGAGGCAGACAGAATTCCTTACGGCAGACAGCCTGAGGGATCACAAGTTGGGTACAACACAAGAACTAACTGAAATTTCTCAAGGGTGCTATAAAGTCTTATGGAATAATCAGCATGTTTGAAGCTACTTGTGCCTAGGTCATACAGCATAAATATAGACAAGATCCTTCAGCTTCAGGCTTTTGTGCTTTGCTTGTGCCTAGAGCATGGCCCTCAAAAGCAACCTGTCAAACAGTGTAGACAGGGCTTATAAATCACTCAGTGGATGTGTTATGCTAATGCTTTGTGCACCCAGTATTGAATGCATTGGGCCCATTCTTACAGATTTACTTTATCATTACTTTACTGATCAATTCAAAATTTACAAATGGAGGTATGTGTAAACAGAATTCAAACAAACACAGAAAAATCTTTTAGATGGTATTAATGGTGCTTTCTATATGTTCTGTTGATCATGTTGTTTTTCACCAAGCCACAGTATTACTAACTCAGTATCAATGTCCCTTTCTCTCATTTCATTCCTACTAGCATGTATCATGAGAACATACATAAGACTAACCATTAGGTCAAAGAAACATTCCATATTTTTCTGCAGCCATTTTATATTTTCTTTAATCCACTACAAATCATAATCAGTCACAGAATATTTATGCAGCAATGAATAAAAAGGTATGTTCAGTAGTTCATTTTGATTCATGCATGATAGGATCCATTTGTTTCATGCTCTAAAAATTCCATATTAATAACTAAAAACTGTTTCCATTTTTAGACTTTAAGTTACATAACAGACATTTTCTCTCTTTAAATATTATTTGAAATCCATCTTCCTTCATAAGTGCCAATCAAAGCCCCTTTCTTTAAAGAAGCAAAACAACTGCAGCTGTATTTTTTGTTTCATCAGAAGTAATTAAGGTAACGTTGAAGTAAAGGTAGAAAACTCTGAATATTAAACTGAAAGGGTAACAGTATGAGTAAAATATGGTAATCCACTGTTCTGTTCAATGTACAGTAACATTTTAAAAGATATGGTTAACTGTAATTCAGTGTAAATAATGGGTTTTTAAGTGTTTAATAAACCTGGAAAACAATGTAGCTTGCCCAGCTTAAAAAAGAAAGGAAAGTCAGAGCAACAATGAGCTCAAAGAAAGCAGTAAAAAATTTTTCAAGGATTGGGTTTTTGGGAATACTTGAATTTCCTGCCTTCATTTAGGTTGCAAATAAAAGGCAAGAATCAATTAGTACAGAGATAAAAAAGGAAAATAGGAAAAATAAGGAAAAAAAAAAAGAGATTTCTAAGAGGATTTAGATTAACTTTACAACATGTTCTCATTTTATGTAAATTATGTTTCCTTTTCCTGTATTTTATCCCCACTGGAAGGAAATAAAAACTATGCAGTTTCTAACCAACTGTAGCATATTGCCAAATACAAGTTCTCAAAATCACAAATCCTGCTTCTAAAGAATGAGATCAGCTAAGAAGTGGCATAATTTTTAAAAGTAATATATGCATGCACATCTATGCATGTGTAGTCTTTTAGATTAATCTTTCTACATTTGGGATTTTAGCATTCCCAACTCCCTTCTTTTGCCCTCACAAATAAAGAAGGTTAAATATTGAGAAACTTTCAACAGAACAACAAAAACTGGCAATGTCATGTCTCCCCTGAGGCCCAGTTAATAAAATGCAAACTAGCGATAACATAAAAAAGTCCTCCCAGGACAACAGCAAACCTTGTTCTTCTGATGTGTTACTGCATGGTAGTTAGCGAGTAATCATGTAGTAGAGTGCACAGTAAAGTACAAAATAAACTAATTTGTATTTTTTGAGCCTTGAATGAGTATGGTCTAAAGACTACAGCAGCACTGCTGATAACGTTGCCTACTGCAAAGGACATTGCATGAAAAGTGTCTCACAGTTCTGTTTATTGTCCATCACTAAGGGCAAACAACTGCTTAGTAACTTACAGCAGTGCTGTCAGAGGAGGCAGGGTGGATCTCGTGTTTTTTTCCACAAGATCAAAGGATTAATGGGAATGGTTGTTTTTTTTTGTTTGTTTGTTTGTTTTTCTTTCTGGATTTTCAAGTTGATCCCTGAGTATTCACTGGAGACTGCAAAAAGAAAAAAAAAAAAAAGTGATCTCAAGTTAAAATCAACATTTTAGCTTTTTAGCTGTAGACAGGAGAGTATAGCAAATTATTACTTTGGCCTAGGAGAAATCTAAAAACTTACTTTAAAAATAAAAGTATTTTCCCTTTCCCATCAAAATTAGGGGTTTTGTTACAGTAGAAAGTGAACAGAAGCTAAGCAGTTTTTGGTAAGTGCAGAGGCTTCTGGAAAATTTCCCAAGCCTGCATTGGTTTGTGCAGAACGACTTTTCTGCTCAGCAGCAGACACATGAAATGGAATCAGTCACTGCTGCTGCCTGTAGCCATGCATTAGGATATGCTGTTTTGCTTTTTAGCTTGATAGAAAATACCAAAAATCTTTAGAAGAAATGGTTACACCTGATTAAATTATTTAAAATCTCTAGAGTTACATCTCCTTTTATGACATTAAATTGACTTACCTGTTAACTTAGGGAGTGTTCAAAATCCTACTAAAATTTTATTATATTTAAGATATGGAGGCATCTAGAATGGTACAGTGAATTATGAAGTAGCGCAGAGACATACCATTCCTCATTAAAAAGCCTTTACAACAATTAGATAGATCTCAGAAGCATTCTTTCTATCTGTATTGCTGTTCAAATGCCATTTTTACTATTCAAATGTTTTGAGAATTGATTTTAATTTCTATTACCTTTTCACTGTCATTTCTTATGGGCCAAGGGACTACTGGAAGGAGAGTAGGAACAGAAAGCAATAGGATAAAATTATTTTGGTATTTAAGGCTAACAAATCTACTGAGCTCTCCAAAAATAATCTTAGTTATTTCCACTGTCCAGATCCCACTTTTAAAAAGGAAAAATGGTATTTTTCCTCAGTAAATACCGGGATGACTTAATTCTCTTTAGAGATGTTTTGGCTGGATTAAAAAGCCTTAAAGAAAGCAGAAATGCTCTCTTGAAAATACCTTGCAAACAACTTTTTGCTGAGTATTGATTTATTTGGTAAGAAGAGCGGATCTACACGGTATAAACAAGTGGTACACACAGTATAAAGAACTACGGAGGAAAATGGAAGATTGATTCCATAGCATTGTGTGGAGTTCTGTCCATACATCAGTCATGTACAGACAATTCAGTATATCTGTTTGTGGCAGCTTTAGAATGAATTTTTCTCAGGATTTTCATTAACACTTTACAATAAGACTTCTCTGCCTTCAAAAATTCAAATATTTATGAAAAATTGAGATTTACATATTGACCACTCTAGTTCACTATTTGTGTAACATCTGAATACATGTCCTCAGGCTTTTCAGATGATCATTTCAGCCAGAAAAGAATACGCCACAATTCATGAAGAGTGAGGCTGCTTTTATTTGTGTTTGTTTGTTTTATTCTGGGCTTATAGATTTGAATTCTCTCTTACATGAGGCAGTCAAGAGTCAACTTGTTCACATGATCTAGAGTATCAAAAAAGCAAATCTTCTTATGTATTTCCCACAATCCATCAAGAGTTCCTGGTTAAAATCTGCAAATCAACTCTTCATATTGTCCCAAATACAGGAGGTGCATATATATAAAATAATTCATTTCAGATTTGAGGACAAGGATATCCTTTTAATTTTCCCATTTTTGAGTGCTAGTCATGGATACTTGCTTATTTGCACATATCTAGACGAATATCTACACCTTCAAGTACTAAGATGTAAATATCTGATTTGCATGCATATATCATATATTTGCAAGAATGTATAAGACATTCATGTCTAAAATAGAAAATCTGTCTGAACGTATTTTTCCAGTCTGAGAAAGTTTTATTTATTTATTTATTTATTTTGCAGAACATCAGCATATAATCTTACAAAGACTTTTTAATTAGTTACCAATGATTTAGTTTAGGAAATATTCCATTAGAAGAGATCAGTGTTCTTCTGCTAGGTTCTGAAAGCAAAACAGGTGTGATGATAAACCTCTCAGCCAGATTTAATGCTAAGTGCTGAAATAGAACCTCGCACAAATTGTTAGACTAGAGAATTTCTATAAAACAATTGCTTGAAAATTGTTTATAAACACTTTAAAATAAGTCTATAACTAGAAATAAATATTTATTTGGATCACTTAGTAGTAGAATGTGCATGTAATTGGGAAATTAGCTATTTTTGTTGGTGCATGTACAGAATATTAGGAAAAAAAGAAGACCGTAACTTATTCCCAATTAGAAGCTTGAAATAATTCCCAAAGGTAGTTCACTTGATTTTTGTCGTTGTTGCTACTAAGTGGAGAGTTTATTTTAAGACATTTTTGTCTGAAGTTTTTGAAGAACATCTATGACATTACTGAAAACTAATGGTTTTTATCTTGTAGTTGCAGGTGTCTAAATGTGTTTTCGTTGTCCTTAATTAAATGTAGTTGTTGGTGAAAAACTGTCTTTATTGGCAGGCACATTGTTTCACTTTAGATTTGGATTTCTCAGTGTTTTCTTTCCATGCACACAGTTACTTAATTTATACCAAATATAAATAGTAAGCCCAGTTGCACAAATTCAAAAAACATGTATTTGCTATCTATTATTAGTATGTTTCCTTTCTGTTAACACAGGAAATCTCACACAAACAAGTGCACTGATAACTGTGATAAAAAAAATGGTGCAGTGCTTGTTTTTTACAGCTTATAGACCTGAAGACTATAACATATATCCCTACCAAAAGGAAAGAAGAGTAGAAAGAAAAGTAAAAAAGATATATAATTTTTTTTTTTTTACCAAGATGATATTAAAAAAACATTATCTTAGTTCTTGCATCTTCATAATCAAATTCATATAAGTTAGTGGTGTTATTTTTGATGCTTGAATATAAACAGCGAATGAGTCCCAAGTATCAATTTCCTTATTCAAATTTCAGACACTTATCAATCAAAAAAACTTCTGTGTGACATACTGAGTTTGAAACAACTGATCTTCAGCTGCTGCAGTTGGAATTACCAGTCTCACTAGCATCATGTGGATTTAAATCTTTACTTTTTAAAATTTTGTTGAGAATAACTCAGGAAGGAAATGTTGAGAATCCCATTCTCAGGTTTAACTTCTATATGGAATGCACCAGGAAGCAAACCACAGTTATGGCATTCTTCATATCCAGCCTCTTTTTGTCCTCTAAGTTTGCCTCCTGCTGACAGTGTGAGAGACTTTCATTTTCTCATATTTTCTGGGCTGGTTAATTATAAAGTTCACATCAGCAATTCTTTTCTTTTGCTAGAGGAAATCTTGATCAAGATGGTATCAACATAAATACATGAGCTGTTCCTCAGTTTTTTCTCTTATTTTATATTCCTTGCTTTTTTAAAGTATTGAAGTTTAAAGTATGGAAATATAAAATATTATGGAATGAAAACATTATGGAATTTCTAGTTTATGTTAAGACTAAGGAGCTACAAGAAGCATGTCCTAAACCTCTCTATCCCCTCCCTCATTTTTCAGGAGTTAACTACTATTAAAGCAAAAGGAAGCATCATCAAATTTTAGATCCCTGTAATCCAAAAATCAGGGATAGCATCAAGAAGATTGTCAGTCTACCCTTAAGCAGAAAGTTCTGAGAAGCACAGAATAAAAATATAGGTCAGATTGCACAGAAAAGATAAGGGAAGTTGGCTAAATAGTACAAGTAGTAGAAAATTTTTTATCAACTTTATTTTTACTAAAAATGATGATTCATGAAAACAAACTACAAAATAGACTCTTTCCAGATTAAAAAACTTTAAAGAATATAATATTGAACATTTGTTCAAAAATCTCATGCTTATATTTGGAAAACATGAATTTTCTGAGAATATTGACATAAAATGATATTTTAGAGTAAAGCATATTAAGTTTTTTGGAAGAGGAGAGGTTTTGACTAATATAAAATGATTTTATTGTCTGAAGTCATTAACATACTAATGAATAGACTTTCTTGTTGGTCCTAGCTTAGGATATGTACATTTATAAAAACTGGAAAATTCCTGTAGGATATGTTTAATAGTCATTGCAAATCCCACTAAAAATATTCACCTTGCTCTAAAAAAAAATCCCCAACTTTTATAGCTGGGAAATACTTTAAGATGTTTTGTGAACATTTTTCCAAATTTCAGACTGTCGTAACATTTGTAAGAAACATTCCTTTGTATGTAGCTACCTAACTTGAATACATTCTCACCTCACAATCACTGGAAAAATACTGTTTCTTCTCATCTACACATTAAGCATTTCTTTAGAAATTCTCATTCATAATGTCAGACTCTGTAAAGGAAGTCCTGTCATCATTGTTCGATTGTAATAGGCTAGCCATAAGCCTAATTTGGCAAGAATAGTAAAAAAGTTCGTGGTTGTGCTTCAACATTTCAAAGATTTACTTTTTATATTAAATTTTCCCTGATTTCACACCTTCGTCAGGGTTGCAAGAACCTATGTGCAGAAAAAAATGAGATTGAGCCTTATGACACTGCAGTGCCATGTAACATACATGACTACTGTGGGATTATGATCTGTTTGCTCTCTGAGTCCCAGACACTTCTTTATTTTTTTCTTTTAAGTAATCAATGTATATTGCAAACATGTGTTAATAATCTTCTTTTAAAGTTCTTCATGCATATGGATGATCTTTGTCTGGCTTATCTTTTTCCATAGTCTAGAGAGGTGTGAGAATGGAGCATAGTTGATGCTTACTTGCTATGTAAAACAAATTGCAAAACATAGACGCTTCCTGGGAGAGTGGTATGCTATACTCATTGCAGAACTCTTGTGAGTGTGTCCATTTTCAAGATACCTGTTAATAAATAGAAGACCTGTTAACAAATGGAAGATAGTGTTTCTATATCAGAGAGAAAAAAAAAAGAAATCCTTTCACTGTATGTTTATGGGTTTATGTGTTTGTTTTTTGTTGTTGATTTTGGTTTTGTTTTTTACTGTTAATGGATTTGTGATGACCCCTGAATAAAATCCTAGTTATTTAGAGCTCATCTAACCTGAGTCTGATTGAAGAAGCAACTGCTGTTACAGAAGCTGCAGTATCCACCAAAAACAAAATATAAGACATAATTTGTAATAAGATTTAAAAGAAAGTAGTCGGTCCTTACCAGTAAAATATGTCTGAATGGACATATCTAGAAAATTATACTTGATGTTGTGAATACACATTACATCTAGATAAGTTCTAAATGTATGAGAAGCACTCATTCATTTAGACAATCAGTTGTGCTCTAGTCAAGTTCAATGGATGTGGTTATACTGTGACTTTTGGCTGCAAATGGAACATGAAGTAAAGAGAGCTCTGTGAAAGAAAACACATGGGTAGCCTGTGGAGGTGACTATATTTGTGAAACAAAGGAAGCTTGTTGGGGAGCATGTGAGAGAAGAAGGGGTTTATATGTTCTTTAGCAGAAACAACTACTATCTATCTATCTATCTAGATAGATAGATAGATAGATAGGTAGATAGATAGATAGATATGTATTTGTGTAAAATATGGGAAAACAGAAAGCCAGACAAGAGATTTGGATGTAGACTATATTAATTCTAATTTCATGCTACCAATAAATTATCAATTTGCTTTACTTGTTTATGCTAAAAAAATTATAAACAGGAAATATTCAAATCATTTTGAAAAAAATACTACCTGTATGAAAAAATCATAGCTCTATTCCATAGTTTTGGATCTCTACTCAATAACAAGTCTAATGGATTTTATGGAGTACAATAAAATATACATGGCTCAAATGATAGTTCATGTCTGTAACACAGTTAAAAAAATGCTGTTGGATACATGAACTTTTCACCTAAAATTAAAAATTCTTTTCCAAGTTTTGTGCACATTGTTTCCCTGTTCTTCCTGGGACACTCCTTCTGGAACTCTAGTTTGGCTTGCAAGAGCTTGCAAATAACAAGGATGTGGGAATAATGAATAATTCTACTAATTTATTATTCTTTATGAATAGTAAATTATTCTAATAACATTTACTATTCTATTCATTTATTACTTGTGAATAATTAGCCAGGAATGGCTTCTAAGAAGTTTTTCCAAAATTAGACTTTAATAGTTTTACTGTGTTTATCTTCACATGTATGAAAATATCTTTGTAGCTCTCCCCACTTAACTGTTCCCACCTCCTCCCTCACTCAGACATGTATTTGCTTCCCAAAGCTACTGTATTGTTAAAAATGTTAATCTCCTCTCCCGAAATCCCAGACACTTCCTTCACATAGCTGAACTCCTATTTCAGGCAGAAACCCTCCCTCTAGTCAGATGTATCTTGTCTGGGGTAATGAGAAGTGTATGTAAGTGGGGGAAAGACCTGAATGAAGATCAAAGAATAGGTGTGTCTGTATGAGAATAGAGGTTATAGGTAAATGAAAGAAGGTGATTATGGAAAAATAAATATATGAGTAAAAGAGAGATGCAGTGTCGGTGCAGGTGATATATCCAGCTGAGGCTTTAAATTTGATAGGGCTACAGAGGGACCATCAATTTGCCTCTATGCAGCGGAGTCAGTCATACTATCTTGACTTTGATCAGTACTTATTTGGGGCCACAGTGTTTGTCATTACTAGATTTCACTGTTTGAACTCTTGACTTCCTTTGTTGATCTCTCCTGATATTTCAAATCTCTCAATTTGAAAAAGTAGTTATAGCCATGGCAAGTCTGCAGATGTGCTTTCTCCTTGTCAGGGCAGGAAGAGCTGGACTGTGTTTTACTGTTTTTCTCTAGAATTGTCGTGGCGGACTGCTGTTCAGACTGATGCTACCTGCCCAAACTGAATATTCCACCGTCTTTATGATTTGCGTGCGTGTCTGAATTCTATATTCTTCCAGAATTAATATTTCATCTTCTCCAGTTTCCTTTCCTTCCTTTCATGTTAAGAAGGAACTTTCCTTCTGTACCTTTATAGAATGAGTACAGCTTCTATGAAAGATATAACGTATACAATTCACTGAATATCATACCGAATAATACATATGAAAACATAATGTTACCTTACATCCAGTCTGTCTTCTTATCCAAAGTCTTTTCAATTAACTGTATAATTATTATTGATATAAGTTGAATAGATGTGGCTTAGTGCATGACCACTTGTATATTTAAATAGTGTTTGTCTTTGGAACCCACTCAATTCCCATCCAGTTTGGTACATAAACATCTATTACTTCTTTTAATTCTTGGTGTCTATGCTATAAATTCAAGCTAAACTCTTGCAGCAGCTATGAATATTAACATCATGCTGTTGAATTTTGGAGACCAAGAGTAGTAAGCCCAGAAGAGCTATGGCACTACTTTGTACCTGGCTCTGTCTAATATTATATCTTGTCTCTGAAAGACCAGTAGAAAGTACATAGGGAGAGCGATGAGAAACCAGTAAAAGCAAAGAATATTCATTCCTCTTATTTATATTCCTGGCTCACAGCAAATAATGGCTTGATTTAACCATCAAATATTGAATTACAGTGTTTGCTATCCAACCATTTCAGTGCACTCTTAAGCACCCACAGAGCATTAAAGAAACTTCCCTCAGGTGCTGCCCTAGGAGAATCATGCAGTTTGATCTCCCTTGGCTTTCCCAGGATCTCTGGACTTTGTCAGGTACTTCTCAAGAAGCACACCCTGTGAATGTGTATTCCTGATTCAGTCTGGCTAAAAACACCTGAGAAGAAAAAGCCAGACTATTATTGAAACTCATCATGGCATAATTTTTCATGAGTGTCAAAAAAGAAAAAAAAAAATCTTATGAAAAAGGCAAGTCTGAAAAATTATATTAATGGCCAAGATCTGGTCCATTTCTTTTTAATAGTGCTGTAGAAAAATACATAATGAAAAATAGGTAACTTAGTATTAATAATACCCTTTTTATGGATTCTGAAGGATCCTACGTACCCCATTTCAGAGCACTTTGACTCATTCCCTTATTGCAACTGCAGAGATAAAAAAATAAAAAATATTAAGAATAAAATTAAATTTTACTGGGATAAGTACTTATTTTATCTTATCTGCAAAACTGAGGATAGAATGTGTAATATGAAATACAAAGTAAGGAACATTATCTGCATTGGCAAACCTTGTTGGTGAGAGCATTTCTCTGCCCCTGCACCCATACTGCAAATCTTACTTGTTTGCACGTACATCCTCTACTTTTTAAGAGTTGCTTTAGTCTGTAGAGTAAGAAAAATAAGTTAACAAGTCAAAGGTTGTAATGCTTCCAACCCTTTGTCTGGGCAGGTTGATAAAGATGGTGAGAGATTTGTTGATTTTATTTGTAAAACGTAAAATGTTCTTGAGATGATAAGTGAAAGAAATCCTGTATGCAGTCCTGTCATTGAATAAAACCAGTTGGAGCAGGGCAAATGTCTTTTTTGACATTGCAAAAGAAAAAAATGAGACAGATTGAAAATAGATTGCACTTATCTAATATCACTAATGAAACCACAGTGATGTCAGTTCTGATCAAGCTGTAATCGGAGTTGCTGATTGTATGATAACAGGCTTCCTTTTTACGTGTTTTCTACATGTTTGCAGTGGAAAAGTCCATAAATGATTAACTGGGGGTGAGTGGAAATAGTGAAGAAAAATATAACTGCCACAATAACAACAAATGAGAGAAGGAGAGGTCTTTAGAATGAATGCAGATGGAAGGAGAAGAAGAGAATTCTGAGTATTCTTAAACATGTGAAAGAAGACTCATTTACTTTATAAGAAGTAGATCACTCACACAGACACATTCACAACTTTGTGGTCATTGAAATTTGCGTAATTGCTATTAATCAGCTCACCACAGATTATCATAGCTATTTCTTCGGAAATGACACTTGAATTTAAACCTAGGTTTAAAAGGGAAAGCAGAAAAAATATGATTTAAACAATCAGAAAAACCACAATCTTTTATAACATGGTTACTTAAATCTCCTTGGACCAGCTTCTGCTGCCTTTACTGACAGTGATAGAACCTTAGTAAAAAGTCAGTGAGGTCAGAATCACAGCATTATAGAATCATCATTGAATCACTGAACTTGGAAAAGACCTCCAAGGTCATCCAGTCCAATAGTTCACCTATCACCAGTATTTTCCACTAAACCATGTCCCCCAGTAGAACATCTAAATGCTTCTTGAACACCTACCTCGAGGGTTGGTGACTCCAGCACCTCCCTGAGCAGCCCATTCCAGCATCTGGACACTGTTTAGACGTATTTCCTAGCATCCTTATTGTTCTATGTGGTTTAATTTGGTCGTGGTTATTGCATTTTTTATGTTCTCTTGAAGCCATCAGTTAGACCAGACATCAAGAGATAGATAGGTTCCTTTCTATGGAAGAATTTTTTTTCCTACTACTCCTCACAGCTACTTTGCAAAGAAGTAATGGTCAATGAAATGTCATTTTGCCTTTTTGCAGCTATCGAGCTATCTGAGGTGACTGTAAGTCAATGAAATGATACAGTCATCTCCAGATGACTTCAGAGTGAAAAAATTTTCATTGTAGTTCACAGTTATGGAGAACATGTGGAATGGAAGTGTTTGAGAGGAATGCATTTGTGAGCGTGTGAATGTATACTTATATATGTATACAAACATTTGTGGAAAAAAATTATCTATACTTCTAATGTACTTTTATTACATTTATTATTTATATTATTATTATGAAATTGTACACCAATTTATAGGAGTAAGATTTCTCTGTGTGTTCCTTTTTATATTCTGTACAAGAGTGGGATAATTGAATTATCTAAAATAAATTATGAAATATGAACTGATGCCTCAGGGCAAATATAAGATATATATGTAAAATCTGATGTTTTCTTTTAGAATTAAAGGCTAAAAAACTAGTAAGTTCTTTCTGATGGCCATTTTTTGTAACTTTTTCCTATCAAAAACTTTGATGGAAATTATATCATCTTACTACCCAGTAATAACTTCTTCCCAAAACAACAGAAAGACAAACAAAAGCAGAACTTGATTTATAGATTATTTTTTTCTCCACAGACTTTATAGTCTTCTTTATAGACATTAAAGCCTAAATGTAGGATATTTTAGAGAACTTGTGCAATTAAATTAGAAGAGGTCGTCTCTCATACTTTTTTTTCCCTAAAAGAAGGGAAAGTAATATTTTAAAGTGATTAAGAATTGAGTAGCAGTAAGCTCTCCATTAAACTTTCAAACATGATAACAGAACTCCGAGGTCAATAAAAAAAAGAAAAAAACAATATTACAGTAGCCATTTCATCTTTATTGACTTATTTATTTCTACATTTAATATATAGAAAATAAACATACTAGCAGTAGTTTTTGTGAGCACTTTTCTGCTTAGCTCACACATTATCTTCCTTATGTGAATTACTCTCAGTAATTATTATTGTACTGTGTTTGGGATGATAGTGTTCAATAAACCCCTTAGAATGTATGTGTTTGTCTTGTCTCCTGTATAGAAAAAAAATATACAGCTTCTTTCTCACTTGTGGAATTCTTCATGTAAGGCCACCTCATCTATATTTTTTTATTTTTAGAGGATTTTGATGCATTATTAAGGAGAGAGTACTTGTGTGAAAAAAACTGTTGATTTCTAATATCATGTTAATGAGAAGATTTTAAGCCCCACAGTATCCATTTTTCAGGTGATAAAAGAAGCTATGGGGATGCACTGGCAAGACGAAGGAGAAATGACAAATAAATAATTGGCAAATGGAAACTGATTCAGGGATTACATGGATGCGTAATCTGACCCAAGGCTAGGCTGAGAGATACAAAATTAATTAAATGAGAAATTTCAGATTGGGAAAAAATGGAAATTCATCACCTTCTCAAGCTTTTCAGAATACAGAGAAGAATGTGTTTGCTGATTTAAAGTTGCCCAGAGAAATGAAAAGATGTTGGTAGGGAGTTGTAGATTCTTGGGGACTTTGCTGCTACTGAGAGGCAGGGATAGCAGAAACAACTACTGTTGTGTCAAGAGGCTTTGTATGCAGGGTTATCTGATTTGTCCTGGTAACAAATAGAACTATAATTTAATAAGCACAATATTTAATGCTGAGACATTATAGACAGCTGGGAAGAGACAGTTGAAAAGTGTCTCAGAAAGTGATGTGTCTTATCTGGCTTCTTTTTTTAAACAGTTTTACTAATACATATATTTTTAATTTCTGTAGTCATTATTGAGGTGACTAAGAAGTTATATAAAGAAGATTGTTTTCAAGTTAGTTAACGATATTAATTGTATGATGTAATAGAGATAGAAATATTCTTAAGTATGGAAAATCTTTAATTTTTATAAATCCAGATTCTTTACCGCCAATAATTTGTTTCTCGGTGTTTCACATTTTTAAGGTTATTTATTAAAATTCATAACCCCTACTAAATCTTTGGCAAGTAAACATACTGCTATTTCTAGATTTTTCAGTATAGTGGCTAGTCTAGTAAATCTATGGACTTTCAGATACAGCTTTTAAATAGAATTTTTGTGCATTTTGCAAATCTGCATTTCCCTGTTTTTCTGACAGTAAGTCTTGATAGCTTCTTCTTTTGTTGTGTTTGCTTTTTATTCTGTGATTCTTTCATTCCTTATGTATTTTGTTATTTTTAAAATACATACTTAAGGTAAATTAATACCAAGAATATCTAGAGTATCAACTGGGGATGCTCAGGACAGAAAACAGTATTCTATTATAAAATTGATTACATTTTCAGGAAAAGTTGCATTGGTAAAGCATTTTATTTACAATATTTTTCTGCTTCAGTATACTCTGTAAGCAAGAGAATTCTCTCTTCATGTAAGTAATCATAATGGAGATTTGTTCTCAGAGTATATGCTTCATATTTTATTTATAGCAAATACTAATAACAGTAGACCAATTCCCATCGGTTTTCCATATTTCTACCATTCTGATCAAACTATATATATTAATTTGTCTAATATCAAGTGTTTTGCTTGAATTTTATGGAGTCTTTCAGATAATTTTAAGTATTTAGGAGGGCTGCTACAGAAGCACCTACTATTTTATTATGTTGGCACACGAAATCAGAGGCAGATGTTGGTGGTATGGCAGCAGAGGTTGAACTTTCCTATCAGAAAGACCAAGAATTGAGAAGCAGTGATGATTCTAAATTCTTAGTGACTACAAAAGGCATTTGGAAGTTATTTCAGATTTATATTGATGCAAGCTATCCCCACATTATAGTGGGTAAAAATAAATTAAGTTACATGGTTCCACTGTGCTCATAGGAGAAATAAGGAGAAGCAGTGGTTGCAACAGGTAAAGACACTAGGGCATAGAGATATGTGTTATTCACTGGTGCCTCTCACATATAGAAAAACAATTTAGTTTAAAATTAGACTGGAATATTTTGCAGAATATGAGCTAATGATATTATCTGAATGCCTGCTATTCTTTTAAAAATGTTTACAAACATAAAGTGGAATACCAGTCCTGAAATTACATTTAAGTCTGTACTAGCAGTACTAACATAAGGTCATTTTCCCTTTGTAGTGCCCCCTGATTTCTGTGATAGGCACCCAGTATGAGGGATATTCCACAGCCAGTGCAGAAAGTTTGAGAATATAAATGGGTAGCTCTACTCTGAATGTTCTGTGTTTTAGCATTATGCAGAAAACTCCAGTGCTGCGCAACTAGAGCATTATGCAAAGCACTCTAGCATGTGTTCAGTGAGGCTGGCTGCACATAAGCGGAAACTCTGAGTGTTATGTAGGATACCTATTGTCTACTCCAGGGTACACCAGTTTCCTCTTTCAGAGAGAGGAGCAGCAAAAACGATTGATAATACCATGTTTAATTTCGGATTTATCACACTGGTGTTAGTAATGATTCCACGTGAATTAGATTTTAACTCTTCTATTGCACAAACCATTACAGTCTCAGCATTTGCCACTCCATGGTCCTTAGGAGAAAGTAAATTAATGCAATCACAACTGAGTTTTGCACACTGGATACAATCTCAGCGAGAGACACTGTGTCATGAATAATAAGAGCTACACCCTCCAATAGAGGATCTCGACCATCCAGTGTAGTTGTGTCGGTTTATAAAAGATGAGAAATCAAATCTCCAATTTTACAGGACTCGATTATTTACAGGACTTGTATTTGGAATAAGTGCCATTAGCCTAATATATGAAGCAAATATTTGCAGCCCAAACCTAAATTTTGATGCATATTCGCAAAGTAAAATATTTCTTTCTCAAAATTAAAACTGCTATAGTTCTCACTTCTTGCTGATGACAGTTAAATAACTTTAATTTTCGTCTTCCCCCTGTCTAAAACTTAATGTTCTGCTTTAAATTTCTGTTTTGGTAAAGTTTGTCTACCATATCTAGTAACTTCAGCACTTTGGTCAAAGTCCAGCATGTGTCTTAGGATATGGTATCTCCAACAACAAATAAAGATGGAGGTTTTGCTCAAAGGTTCATCAATATTTTATAGTAATTTATTTTCATCATTCATAATACTAACATTCTACTTATGCCCTTGAGGTCATCTGAGCATACTGTGCTGTCCATGATCATTCTGACCAAATTCATGATGCTGTTTTGAATAAGACAGTTACCTTATTTTGCCCTTCTTATGGCCTAAGCCTATCTCTACTCCTATGCAATGTGGTCTGGGCAGTAGAAAGGACTATGGGTCTCTTTTCTTTGGGGTTAGAATCCATTTTTTGAAATGCATCTTTTAGCAAATGCCTGAATATCATTTCCAGATATAAAATTTGCCTTAAAGCAAAAAAATACAATTGAGTAAGAGTAGCCTGAATCAGCCAGCTTTATATTGAATTGCAATGTTGGAAATTTTCATACATCGTTCATTTCAGGAGATGGTTTCTGAATGTGACTGAAGAACATGTCAAATGAATAGTTTTTCAATATGGAGTTAAATTTTAACAGAGTGATCAGTCTAATATATTTTGAATACTTAATTAAGTATTATAAAATGTTCACTGAACTATTATATTGATATTTTTAGTAGTATTTACAACTCACCTGCATGTCTCAAAATGGATGCTTTATTGTCCAAATCTTCCTTTGTGAAACATTGCCAACGGAATGTGTTGTCACAGAACAATCTAAGCAGAGTGTGGCTTACTATTTCCATAACATCTGTCTTTTCTACTATAGAACAAACTAACAATTATGTCTTTAAAAAAAAAGGAAAAAAAAAAAAAACAAAAAAAAAAAACAAAAACGCAGCTTAGATAGCAGTAGTTAGCTGTGCTACATGTATGTCAGAGGAAAAGGTCTTTCCCACAGTGCAGCTGGTAGAGTTCGTACTTTTCTTCTCATTGTACAAGAGAATGCTATATTATTTCTATTATATTTCTTTATTTATATATCTATTATGATTGTCTGAGGGTGAAAAAAGAGATATCAGACTTTCTCACCCTCCTCTTTCCATGAATGCAATGCTTTTCAATTGTGTTAAGTACTATAGCAGAAGAATTTTTTAAATTGGTGTTTTGTTTTAGCAATGATTGCTGATGTGTACATGTAGTACAGTTTTAATCAAATCCCAAATGCTGAAGACCTTTCAGCTGTATCTTAGGCAGCAATGTGCAATGCTTATTCCACTTGAAGTGGCCACTAGGGAGGTACAATTAGCTGTTCCCATGGAGAAGTTTGTTATACTAATAAATAATAAGTAGTGTAGGTAGAGATGGAATCAATTAAAGTTATTTTTGACCATCTAATGGTTTATGGGAATACTAAATAATTGACAACAAGTTTTGACTATGTGTTCCATAAGAACATTTTATTGTAACTGAAGTGTGACCACAGAACAAGGAATGACTGTGTTGACAGACGTAAAGGTTAACAACTTACACCTCTTTCTTAAACATCACTACTCGTAATGTTCACCATTAACCCTTTCTAAGGAGTTAAAATGTAGTCATAAATACATTTTTACTGCATGTTGAAGCTGCTGCAGCAAAGTTCATTTACCTTTTTCAAAAAACCAAAAAGATATTCAAAATGCTAAGAATGTGAATAGATAATGCTGTCTATATTTTCATGTGTTTGCTTGACTAACTAAGAATTTATTTTGTTACTTAAGATTGATTTGACAAACATTCAAACCATAGCTTAATCATTCTTATTTGTCTGAAATAAAAATGTTGACATAGATTCAAACCAAAATCAGCTCTAGCTATCCTCTTTGGGGGAAAAGAAAGGATTTGTTCAGTAGTATTTGCAGAAGGCAAATTTCAGTAGAAATAAGACATATTAGCTCTTTAAGTCTTATTTGTTCCATTCTATCAACAAGTATTTTCTTAAAAATATCCTTACCATTTTACAATTCATGGATGACATAGACTCTGCGTTTTTATATCACCTTTTCCTCCTCTTAAGTGAAGAGAATTTAATGGAAAAAAACAATTGTAACAGATATTTGAAGTCAGAAGGCAAAACAATCTGCAGGACAAAAGTTAAAATGAAAATATGCACTATACAAAAATTGCGGTTCCTCGTACACTTTGGTACACTTCGGAATATGTTGAAGAGACAAAAATAATCTGATAGTTGGTAATATTATTCTTCTTTATTTCTTTTTCCAATTAGGATAATGATAATAATAATAATAGTATCTTAGAATCTGATGGCAGTAAAAGTAGATTGTCTGTTATTATGACCTTCCATGTCATACTGTATGATCACTCAGTAACTGATAATGTTTTGAATGAAATCATGTTTTCAACATTAATAGAAGAAATTCTATTATCTGCTAATGAATATTACTTTTACCCTTAGAAAAGCATTTAAATTGTTAATTTTATTAGCAAACTTTGGAAGAAGTAACAGAAGGATATTCAAATTCTTTATTTATCCAGTATGAAGTAAATACTGTGTACAAACCATTCCCTCCAAAGAAAGCTAGAACAGTTTAGGTTACATGAAATTACTCATTAATATCAAATAAAAAATGTTGATTTTTTTCAGAAAAAAAATTATGCAGGAAGAATACAGATGCCATTAATCACAGAATCACAGAACTGTAGTGGTTGGAAAGCACCTCTGAAGGTCATCTAGTCTGAAGCCCTGTTTAAAGCAGGTTCCCTAGAGCAGGTTACACAGGATAGTGTTCAGGAGGGTGTTGAATATCTCCAGAGAAGGAGATTCCACAATTTTTCTGGGCAGTTTCTTCCTGTGCTCTGACATCCTCAAAGAAGTTCTTTCTTATGTTCAGATGAAACTTCTTTTTTTCCAGTTTGTGCCTGTTGCTCCTTGTCCTGTCACTGAACACTACCAAAAAAAGTCTAGCCTCATCCTTCTGACTCCTGTCCTTTAGATATTTATATGCATTTGTAGGATCCCATCTGTCTTCTCTTCTCCAGGCTGAACAGTCCCAGGTCTCTCAGCTTTTCCTCATAAGGGAGATGCTTCAGGTTTCTCATCACCTTTGCAGACCTCTGCTGGCCTTGCTTCTTGTCCTTCTTGAACTGGGGAGCCTGGAACTGGACACAGCACTCCAGATGTGGCCTTACCAGGGTAGAGCAGAGGAGGACAATAACCTCCCTTGACCTGCTGGCCACACTCTTTTTGATGCACCCCAGGATACCACTAGACTTCTTGGACACAAAGGCACACTGCTGGTTCACAGTCAACCTGTTCTCAACCAGGACATCTAAATCCTTTTCTGCAGAGCTCCTTTGCTCTGCTAACTAGCACTGATGCATGTAGTTATTTCTTCCTGGGTGTAGAATTCAAAACTTGTCTTTGTTGAACTTCACTAGGTTTCTCTTCACCCAACTCTCCAGCCAGTCAGGTCTTGCTGAATGGCATCAGTCTTTTGGTGTGTCAAACTCTCCTCCCAGCTGTGAGTCCTCAGCAAACTTGCTGAGGGTGCATTCCATCCCTTCATCCAGGTCACTGACAAAGGTATTGAACAAGACCAGATCCAGCACTGACCCCTGCTGAACATTGCTAACTACAAGCCTTCAGCTAGACTCTGTGCTGCTGATAAACTCTCTGATCTCTGCTCTCAGTCTACCTCACTGTCCATTCATCTATACTATACTTCCTAAGCTTACCTACGAAGGTATAATGGGAGGCAGTACCAAAAGCCTTCCTGAAGTCAAAGTAGACTTAGGGAGACTGTATTTTGTGATTCTACTCAGTGTGTGAGAGGAGGACTCTTCAAAAGATAAGTTGAATTGGAACAGCATTAAATTCCCTACGTCTTTGTAGTCAACATTGTATTGGCTTGTGGAAATGTGATGCATAAGATGTACTTCTTTAGTAAAATCTTCCCCAAACAGATCCCACAAGTCAGTTCTTGACAGGAGCTCAATTTTGCCAATTTTGGAAAAAAGTATTTTCTATTTGGTTTTTGATCCCTTTTCTATTATACTATAAAATTAATCAATGTTTTGTAGAAAAGAGAAAATGAAACTTTCAACTTCATACTCAGAAGCATGCTTTGTTCTTTTCCTCTTTTGTGTCTACACATAAGCCCTACTGTCCCACATTTATTACTTCCTAACAGTATGATCTATTTTGTGATGAACAGTTTGAGTTCTAGTGCCCTTATGCTGATTTGGGCTTCTCTGAACACAGAACTCGAGAATTTCAGTTCATCCACCTTGAAGGCCTTCTTGTTATTGATCCTGCAGGTTTCTAGCTTTTTTCTGACTGCTGTCAAACTTCCTCCTGGCTGAATCATTTTGATGCAGTCATTAGAAGAACAGTTGCAGCAGATTTATTGCATAACACTAAACTGTGCTTTATTTCTCTTCATTCTTTTCTAGGTTATTTACTCTGGCTTCATATTGTGCATGAGAAGATAGTGTTGCTATTCTCCATAATTTGTCATATAACTTAATTCAAAATTTATATATGGCAACTCTGATAGTAAGAAGTATAAGAAAAGACCCAAGTACCTAAAATAATTATCACACCACTTACAGCTTACCTTTAGAATGAACATGCAAGTATTTGTCTGATTTCTATCTTTGAGAGAATTACTAGTCTGTTTCTCAGGAGCCAAGAGAATAATCAGAAACAATGCTGATGCTATTTGATACAGCTGATTAAAATCTGGAGGGACAGGGTTCAGAGCTTGTTGATGAATCATTTCAAGATTTTTCATGGTTGTACCATGAAAAATCTGTTTTTCTTATTAAAATAGTGTTTAATCAATTTTTAAACTCTCAGTGAACATTCAAATTGTTGAATTCATGGAAGGAGATATTTGTAGAAAGGCATTTTGAAGTTAAGGAGTCTTGAGAGAAGTTTACAATTTAAAATTGGTATGAGTGGGTTTTATCACAACAAATGTAGCTCCAAGTATTCATTTGGGATATACAAACAAATCTACTTGAAAGTGCTCAGTTGAGAAAAAAAAACAATTGCTTGAATATATAAAACTTATACTCAAAAACATGAGCAAGTTATAGTCTAGAAAACGTGACTCCATTTTTATGTAACACATCCAGATGAATAGATTTCTAAAACAAACAAATAAGCAAAAAGCAACAAAAAACAAAAACATCAAAAAACACCACCAACAACAAATCCTGTCGTTTCTGAGAATCTCGTAGTGAGATGATACGTAGTTAAGCGTTTATTCAGATCATTGTTATACAAATATACAAATAAAATTATGCTTGCAATTAAAACTACTTCTGTCAAAGCAATTAGAATATTTAGAGTGGTATTGGTTATAATCCAGAAAAAATGTACAATTGAGGAAACAAAATAGATTTCAGTTTAGAATGAGCTAACCTGTTTAATTTATTAATTGCAAAGTCACTATCAGTAGGTCTTTAAGACTGCCTGGACCTCGAGCTGCAGCTCATCTTCCAAGAAGTATCCTGTGTCTCCATCTGCTGGTCAGTGGTATAACCCTCTGCCTTCCAGGAGTAAAGGTGTAGGAATCAAAGCCCATATGGCTTTTGATCTTTTTTGTTCTTAACGGGCATTTCATTTGAAACATGCAATTCCCGATACTAAAAGAACTTTAAAAATGACTGTAAGGAAATGGACAGAGTTTACAGAATGAGTAAAATCTTTCCTAACATTCTTTTAAAATATAGTTTGTTAGTGTCCCCATTTTTCCTTCAAAATGGATTAGATTTATGCCATTGGGAAAAAAAAATAATGGAAGTCAAAAGGATTCAAAAATGGAGAAAATTGCAGATTTTTTTTTCAGTAAAATCATTAAGAAGACAAAGTGCTCAAAAGGTATGAGTGATAGTCAACAATTCAGGAAGATTAGGCAAATCAAATATTTATCCAAAATGTAATAATTTCATCAGAGCTATTTTTGTTAATTAAGACACTAGGTAGAACTACAAATAAGAAAAGATCTGTAAATGTATCTTCACCATAGCATGAGCTTGTTCCAAGAGACAACTGCAAGTCTTTCTTCTGAAACAATGTGGTTTGTCTTTCGATTGGTTTAGCTCAACAAGAGAAAAAAAGTTTTAGATTTAACTATGTCTGCTTAGATTTTCTCAGTCAATGAGAGAATTTTTGGTTTCATAGAAAACCCAGTCATATTACTCTCCTTCATTCACACTGAAAAATGGGTATGGTTAAGAAGTTTGTTAGAGAAGAAGATATAAATTGAAATTCCTGCTTAATACCTCTGATTGTGAATGGGAATTCAGGTCTACATCTTGAGCAACTTTCAGAAGTTTTTTGTAATAACACTGAGTTAACCTGATTTAATCAGGTTTCTTTCTGAATAACATAACAATTTCATAGAGGAGATTTTATCCCTGCAGTTAGTTATCTACACAGGGATATCTATATCTATATACAGGGATAAAGGAGACCCCTGCTTTTATTTCTGTTTCATATAGAACAGATGAAACTTCCATGTCCATCCCTTTCATCACAGCTGTCAGTCACAATTATGATACTTTTCAATCACTCTTATTGACAGAATTTTGGAGAAATTCCCTTTTTTATGTCTGTGTAATATAAAATCCAATCTGAGTTTTTCATGAAATGGGATTCTGACTGTTATTGCTATGTATCAATCAGAAGATTTCATTCATTCATGAGTTCCTCTTGTATAGTAGTTAAAAAAGAACGAAAAATCTAGAGAAATGTTGGTATACTGTTTTCAGATGTATGGCAAGTATGTTAACTAGGAAATAATAATAAAGGTTATAGGTATGGTAATGCTTGTTCTGTAGTGAATGTGAATGACTAATAGTGATCTCATTGAGTTTAAAATCTAAGGCAGAAATCTTAATGTTGATTTTTCTTATATTCTTCTGATTTACTTATGTGCCAGGCCTTGATGTCAGAATCACTTTCTGGATCAGATCCCAGCTGGCATAAGAAATGTAGCTTTGTATAATTTTACATTTATTGCAAAAAAAAACAATTTATTGCAATAAAAGTGCTGTAAGACGTAGTGAAAATCAAAAGCTGTCATGAAAGTTTACTGAGTAATTCTCAGTACAAATCTCAGCTGAAGTGGTAATGAACTAAAACGTCCGATTTAGTGCTGCTGGAGATTTAAACAATGAAAGCTACTGTAGTTTCTCATAGCTATGACATTAAGATACAAAGCAGATGTATCTGTAGTGATGCTGCTAACAGTGATTTCAACTCTGACAAAGTTGTGTAATCCTAGCAAATTACATTTCTGCTTATTAAAAGAGTGGGATACCTGAAGTAAAATTAACAGTTTTGACTGAATTGTATGTTTCAGTGTCATTTTTTTATATTAAATATGTAATTGAAGTGCTTTTTGTGCTGTTCATCATTGCACTGAAAACAAAGAATGAACTTCTCTAGGCTGTGAAACTGCCTCTTACTGGCATTGAAACTATATCTGCAGCATATTATCTTAGGCTATTTTTTTAATATAAGGAAATTGCCATCAAATCATGGTTAATCTGAACTGAATTAGATTATAATTGAGTCCTTATGAATGGGAATTTAAAATTATTTGGTATTTTCATAGGGTAACAATACGTTATTAGGATATTAAAAGTAGATGACAATGGTATCATAAGAGTACATTTTGTGTTTATCACTTTATGCAGAGTTAACTCTATTCATTTTCTGTGTGCACATCTTTCCAGTATCTCTTGTTGTAATAGACTGCAGAAGCATCACTACTTTAAGGGCTTTTCAGCTTTAAAAATGCATCACAGATTAAGATATAACTTAAAAAAGGAGTCTGTCCAAAGCCTTTTGAAGGCAATTGAAAGACGGTAACTTCAATGAGCTTCGGATGGGGCTCATAATGTGCTTGTTGCAAAGTAACAGCTGTGCAGGCCTTTGTTTTCTGGAGAATCAGAAGTCTTACATTTGATGGTTGGGATACAGCGAAAAGCAAAAAAGAAGAAAAATGGAGGCAAAGTAATACATAGTATTTAAAAATGGAAATGAATGCTGTTTGTCTTAATTAGGAGATGCATCATAAGCCTTTGGCTTTCATTATTCAGCTGAAAACATTTAAACAAAAAGCATCTGAAGAGGTCAGGTTGTATCTGTGAAGTTTTGGCAGAAGGGCGTATGAGCAACGTCTTGCAACATTTTCACAGCACTTTCATACATGAATAAAGAAAAATGGCAAATTTAGCTGATTTTTTTTTTCTATAACGTTTACATTTGGGGTGTGTTTTTCACTTACATTTACAACAGAATAAAGTACCAATGACTCAGAACTCAATTTCTTGGGGAGGTGAAATGCAAGTACTTTTCCATGTAATATATGATTATGTATTTGGTAACCTTTAAAAACAGTTAGCATAGGCAAAGATTGGCATAATGCAGTCAATTCTAAGCAGTGAGTAGAAATAAATGTGAGAAATCAACATTAAATCTATTTGAACAGCTAAATAGATTTGCCAAGTGATGTTGACTAAAAGTTTGTGTGCATATATATATGTATATATGCACTTTAAAAAAATATAGTATAACTGCACAAGGTCAACTGCCACCTGACCTTCATTTGCTGCACTTTTTCCTTAGTTAGGCTTTTTAATTGCAGAACCACACTACATTTAGTTTAATTATTGTCTTGCAGTAAGTCTTCACTATTTCTGTTTTGCTGTATGCATGAGATACTGCTGAAGAGATAATGGCAGTGGCAAATTCAGCTGTTCAGCTGTTATTTGGCCTATTGGTATACATGTGAGTTGAATAGTATTAAGAAGGAAAGGCATAGGCAGAAAGGAAGAAAGACTGATGCACTGAGACTACTCCTTTGCTATCAAAGAGAACACATCGTATAGTTCCATCATAAAAGGCTATTTTTACCCTCAGTACTCTAAATGAAGAATAGTTCCAAAAACTCCTTGCTGTACACAAGAAGAATTTTACCTGTAGTCAGCATGTACCAATTTATTCTGACATCAGTCTAATTCTCAAACTTAATGTTCACCACTGCTGACAGCATTTACTGACTGCAAGATATATCCTTTGTTAACCTTTGTTTTATTAGGATAAGCAGGGAAATTCTCTTTAGCATTCTTGCATATCTCTTGCTTATTATATAGTTGCTTGCTGTATCTTTTGTAGTTTGAGTTCTTTCTTCTTTATTTTAGTAGGCATAATATATAGTATTCCAGACAAGGTCTTACCACTGTGTAATCACTGTATCTTCTGGGAACACCTCAGCTTTAGGTTTAGATATTCTTGGCTGCACTACAGCAGCTGTACATTAACTGCAGAGCACTCATGCCTGGTAGTACACCACAGGGTCCTGGCCTCCCTACTATTATGACCAAGTGAGTATCCAGTCTGAGCTCAGTTTAGACACAGCTGGTGGCAATGATGATACTGACAGATCTGAGGACAACTGTTGCTACCGTGTTATCAACTTGTACAGAAATTGCACTTTCAGATAAATACTTCTACCCTTATGACTGTGAATAAAATCTTCTAGATAGTAGCTATAAGAATAAACATGCTGTAGAGAAGAGTGTGTAATACACTGATAATTATTAATTGTTTAGTCAAATGCTAGAAGAAATTAGGTGACAAAGCACATATATTTCAGAGACCTATAGGTTTTGGCCACTGAAATTTCAAGGGGAAAAAAAAAAAGCCAAAATTTTGCTGCCAGTCCTGGATTAAATGTCAGTATTTCTGGGAAGCCTCATACAAATATGGCATAATGGCCTCAAGCCATTTAAACATCTGAAGAACTCAGTTTTAATTTGCATCTGGGTTGAACTAAATAACGAAAAATTCTTGGATCTAGATCTTTTCAGTGTACTCTTGTGGAATATTGTTATTCAATCAAATGAATCATCCCAATGGGATATTTTAGAACATGCAAATTCTTATCAGAAGCACAGAAATAGTTTATCTGGCTACATCAACAATGCATAGATAATAGATAATACTTTGAAGAGTATGCTGTCATTAGTGGCATTTTGGCACATTGAGAATTTTTGGCTAATCCATCTATTAAAGAACAGCATTATTTCCCTGTGGTTCTACATCTTTTCAAAGACTGCAATATTAGTTACTCCCATTTTGTACAGTACTCTAGGAACCAGTTTACTTAAGAATGGAGATATGTGTTTTAGATGTAGCTGAAAAAATTACAACTGCTTTTCTGTATAATTGCTGAAATAACATAGAAGACACACAGCAAATTCATTTCTTGACTTCATGCAGATCATCTGTCAATGGCTTCCAGCAGCCACCTCCAAAGCTCAGGGTCAAAGTCTGGCCTAGTATCAGGTACTTTGGTGATTTGGCAGCGATGAGATTCACAGAGTCACAATGAACACTATAGAATTAAACATCTATTCATACAATGTTGTACATGATTACAATGACAATTTCTACAGCAGTTGAAACAGCTACACTTCCGTGTCTGTTTAAAGCAAAGAATAGCCATTTGCTGAAAGATGTGAAATAATTTCCTTTACATTTTGAGAAATGCTACATATATACATATTTCTGTAGTTTTCAGTCCTCATTTCCTAATAGCTGCTCAGCAGTTTTTGGCAAATGCCAAGCCTTGAGAAGTGTCTACTGCAATTTTATTTTCAGAAAAATAATTTTGCCCACTGGCTCCTAAACAATAGGAATGCTACTCCCTAGGAAGACTGGGGAGATTAATTGTATTTGTACCTCAATATTTATGATTGAAACCAAATAGAAAGTACTTGTTTCAATAGAAAAATCTACCCCAATGTTTGGCATAGAAGCATCCTACTACTAAATTTTCATTGGAACAATGGGCTGCTTCCTAAAACAGCTTCTGTTTTGCCTTCCCATGTATATCTGAAAGTTTACATGAGTTTTGTTCATGAGATTAGGCAGTGGTACATCAGAACAACTGAGGAAAGTCGACTGAAGGGTTATGCATATTATTTTATAGAAAAAAATAAAAAAGGAAAAAAAAGGGACCCGCAGAAAACTTTGTAGGATTGTCATTTAAGTGGGAAATGAATATAAAAAGAATGTATACACATGTATACCTGGTCATACAACAATAACACATAGAAAATTCACATGCATTATTTTAACTTATATATTAATAGGTCTGATGATTTTTCTGATGATCCCTAAATACAGAAGCAGGCTGTGTTTTCATCACTGTTGAGTTCAGCCTTCTAGAACATTTCAGTACTACATACTAATTATCTCTCTGGTGTACCACTTATTCTTGAGCTAGTGAAGCTACTCTTTCTTCTTCTTTGAACCTCAGTTTTCTGTGTCTGAGAATTTATAAGTTGAAGTGATATAGAGAGAAAAAACTATTTTTTCTTTATTTTCTAGAATGTACACAATATTTTTTCATAACAATAATAATATTATAAAAATATGTTATGAAACACAATATTTGCATTTTTTCACCAATTGCATAAAAAAATTTCATAAGCATTAGTTTGTTATTCAAAAGTTGTATAGAGCAACTATCCTGAAATTATGTTGAATATCATAGTGCTTAATAGAAAAAACAATGTTTCTCCAAGATTTCTGGAGACATGTGGAAAATGAGAGATATGTAAAAGTTTAAAAATATTTTAAAAATAATTTTGCAGAATTAGTTCTGCTCTTTTTCCTTGAGAAATCATAATTTGAGGCGTTGAAAAGGTTGTTTGATTATAAAGATTTGGATTTTCCTAAGACTAGTATCTTGATGGAAATTTGAGACCCTCCACTAGGTTTTCTAATAAACCTTTTCTTTCTTAGCACAGTGTGGAATACTGTAGAAAGGAGGAAAATTCAGGTTTGCCCCGTGTATATTTAAAGTCAAGAATTAAATAAATACTTGTAACTTTCATTTAAATGGTATTTTTACCAGAGTTTTGATACTAATGCTGCTGCTCAGATAGAATCATGGAATCAGAGAATAGATTAGACTGGAAAGGACCTTAAACATCAGCGAGATCCAAGTCCCCTGTCATGGGCAGGCTTGCCACCCACTAGATCAGACTACTCATGGACCCATCCAACCTGGCTTTTAACTCCCTCAGGAATGGGGCATCCACAGCTTCTCCGGATAACTTGTACCAGTGCTTCGGTGCCCTCTCAGAAAACATTTTTTTCCCAACAACTTAAATTTCACTTTTTAGTTTAAAGCCATTCCCCTTGTCCAATCACTATCAGACCACATAAAAAGTCACTTCACTTCCTGCTTATAAGCTCTCCTCAAGTATTGGAGAACCACAATGAGGTATCCCCAGAGCCTTCTCTTCTCCAAGCTGAACAAGACCTGCTCCCTCAACCTTTCTTCACAGGAGAGATGTTCCATCCCTCTGATCATCTTTGCAGCCCTCCTCTGGACCCACTCCAACAGCTCTATGTATTTCTTGTGCTGGGGGCCCCAGGCACTTGGTGATCTTTTTAATCTGGTGGCCATACTGTGAGAGGAAATCCCAAGGCTGAGATGTATTCAGCAGTCAGAGAGAGATTAACGACTAATATCATGCAGTGGCACAGGAACACTGATAGCCCTGTCTGAAGTCCCAGCAATGGGTAAAAAAGAAGCAGGCTTCCTACCTAGTAGATGGTAAATACATACATGATGAGAGAGTCTGGAACTTCATCTCATCTTGGGGCAGGAGAAGCCTCTCTCTTCCCCCTAAGTCCTTCAAACATGAAGCACTGGGCATGGAAACTGAAGAAGGTTCGGATAGCATATCAGAACCAGAAAGAGGCAACTGCATGAAGATGGTCCAACCAAAGCCCCAGGTTAGAACCAGTGCAGCTAAAAAAAAGCAAAGGATCATAGTTATTGGGAGTTCTGCACTAAAATGCATTTGCTGCAGAGATAGCCTCTCTAGAGAGGTTTGCTTTCTGCCATGGGCCTGCATTTGAGACATCAGAAAAAGGATACTGGGTGTGATAAGGCCTGATAATAACTGTCCACTGCAGCTCTTTCAAGCAGAGTCAAATAAGGCTGCAAGTAGGAAATTAAAATGGTTGCACCACACTGACTTTTTTTTACAGGACGCCGACTGTGTTTTTAACGCAGTAGCCCAATTAATTCTAAACCTCGACGTGATTTGGAATTTGAAGGTTAATAAAGGTCATATATTGAATAATTGCTTTTTTATAATCGAATATTGATAATTGAATATTGAATAATATCAGATTCACAGTGCCAAATGCAGGCTGATGGAGACCCTGTGGTTCACTGAACACAGGCTGAATAATGACTCTTTTCCAGCAGCCTTCAACTTTTACGAACACTGGTCCACTCATTTTTAATAAGAAAATTGCAAGAATTACAGAGCTGCTAGCATGTAGTATTTAACTTTGTATCTACTGTTTGTCCTCAGCCATCATGGAGAATCCAGTTCAGACTATGATCTTAAAGGGGAATCTCAGCAACAGAAATTCTTAGGATTTCCCTTCTCATACTGAAAAAATGTCTATAATGAAATCTGTGATCCTTTACCTCTGAAAGATATTCCTGTGACTTTTTCTCTACAGTGGACACAAATTTCCTATAGGAAATTTCTGCAAGTTACTGACAATCATAAGAAAGAATTTACACGTATTAATATTTTTATTTTTCTCACAAAACAAATAAAGTCTTTTAAAATCTAAACCTTTGTCAGTTTTGATTCCAGTTTGATGTCAGTTTTTCAACATCATAAATATCTATCAAAACTACGGCACAAAGCTATGTTATTGTAGTGGGATAATACATGCTAGGTCAGCAGGTGGTTGGTTGCAGAAAGAGAATTCTTGTAGTAAGGAAAATTCTGGAAAGTCTGGATTTCCCTCCTTTATTTTCTTTATCAGGTTTACTTTTACATACAACATATGTTTTCCAGCTGTTGGGTTGGGTGAAAGGACGAATATTGCTGAACACAGAGTACTGTAAAGAATGTAAACCTGTTGTACATTTTTCAGTTCTGGAAAGAATTAAAATTAATTGCAAAGGGCAAAAATGACTTTTTTTTCCATGCTCTTGGTAGAACACTTTTCTTCTTGTGTTAGTTGTAGTTCTATCTATTTGCATCAATGGATTGCTAATTAGAAACTGACTTTGGAAGGCTGCAGCACGCTTTTCAATGATTCATGTGTTTGCATTGATTTTTGCATAAAAACAAAATCTAGCTGTACTATTTAGTACTTAGAAATTGGTCCTCAATGAACTATTTGGAGCTTAATAGGCTTGATAATACTTGGAAGCTCATTATTGTGTTTTTATCATTATTTCTTGGATTAAACTATATACATACACACATATGCACATATACACAACACACACACTCACATACGGAGTTTCATTAAGCCAAAAGACAAGGTAGGCAGCAGCTTATGGCAGCAGACTGTATCCTTCATCTTTGCCAAAGATGGAGCCTGGCTTTCTAGGCTGAACAGCAGGTCTTTGTTTCCCACTTTATGCAGCCATCTTCCTCTCCTGCTGTTGCTAACATTGAGTGAACAAATAGTATATAACTTCACAGAATCATGGAATTACAGAACGGTTGAGTTTGGCTGGGACTTCTGGAGGTCAACTGATCTAAAGCCATGCTCAAGCAGGGACACCCAGAGCAGGCTGCCCAGGCCCATGTCCAGGCAGCTTTTGAAGATCTTCAAAAAGGGAGACTCCACAACCTCTCTGGGCAACATGTGCCAGTGCTCCTGAACTGTATACAGGTGTTTCCTGGTGTTTAGACAGAACCTCCCATGTTCCAGTTTGTGTCCAGTG
Source organism: Meleagris gallopavo (assembly GCF_905368555.1). Classification (NCBI taxonomy): domain Eukaryota; kingdom Metazoa; phylum Chordata; class Aves; order Galliformes; family Phasianidae; genus Meleagris; species Meleagris gallopavo. Next base: position 34,937,158 of record NC_139409.1, read on the forward strand.
CTCGTTGTTCTGGCAGTAGACACCATTTAAATGAACCTGGCTCTCTTTGCAGTGTTCCTTCAGGTATTTATACAAGCTGGTAAGACCATCCTGAGCTTTCTTTGCAATCTCAGATTGTCACAGGAGAGGTCTTCTAGTCCCTTGCTTATAATAGCAGCCCTGTGTTTGACTCTCCAGTATACCCATGTTTCTTTTACAGTGGAGTACCAGTAACTGGATGCAGGACTCCAAATGCAGCCTCCCCTGTGCTGAGCAGAGATGAAGATTCACCTTTTGTGATCTGCTGATGATACTTTGCTTATTTCAGCCAAGAATTCTTTAGCCTTCTTAGCATCAAGGGCACATTGCTGACTCATGTCCAGCTTGGTGTCTACCATATCTCATAAGTCTTTATCTGCAGAGATGCTTTTGAGTTAAGTGTTCTCCGGCATGTACTTATGCCTCAGGTTGTTCCTCCCCAGATGCAAGGCTCTGCACTTTTCCTTATCTCTTTCAAGAGACTTTTGTCAGCACACCTGTCCAGCCCGTTCAGATCCCTCTGGATAGCTGTGCATTACTCTGATGAATCAGCTAGTCACCCTAGTCTTTTGGCACCTGCAAATTTACTGAGGGTATACTCTACTCCATAATCCAGATTGTTAATGAGAATGCCAAACAGGACCAGAATCAGTACTGATCACTGGAGTACTCTACTCATCTTCAGTCTACTTCACTGTCTGCTCATCCAGCTCTTACTTAAACAGCTTCTTTATTGGAATCTTATGGAGGACAATGAAGTCCAGGAAGATGGTATCCACTACTTTCACCTCACCCATAGTATTGGTCATTTAATTATAGAAGCTTGTCATGTTAGTTAAGCATTATATCCTCTTAGTGAGTCTGATGATTTTCTTCTTCTTTGTTTTCCTTAGAGATGTGTGGATTCTTATTATTTCTTTCTTTGTGAGCAGAGGGTGGGAGAAAAAGCCACTGAGACACCTACACTTTTAAATGTTCTGCTGGGTCATATTCCAGTAGAAGTGGACTCTGCCTCTGTGGGTTTTACAGGCCTTCCTTCAATGGAAAAGGTGGTAGATAAAGAAAAACCCATGGATGACAAGCAGGGGGTATAAGTTGGGGGTGATGTGCTTTGGGAAAGTAGAGGAGGAGGTTACTCAGGAAAAGTGGCAAGCTTCTGAAAAGTGGAAAAAGAACTGTCTCTACCATACTCCCACTAAAGCAATCTTCTCTGTTCTTTTAACCTGCATGGTCATTTTGAAACCAGAATATCATGAACGATCTCTATGTTACTAGCACCAGCCCTACTACTGAAAACCTATTCTTTCCCCTCACAACCCATCTGTTCTGTCTGCTGAAACCTCCGCTGAATCTTTTTAGCCTCTTTCTCCCATCTGCTGTGACCCACATTTCTGCTTCCATTAAACTGATTCTGCCTACAGTTCTGAGATGCCTTCAGCTGAGTTAGCATATACAATATGGATTGTTTGTGTCATATGGCCTATATATGTATGTGTCTATAAATAGATTTTTTGTCTTCATATACAACCAGCAGATCATCAAAGGTTCACAAGGTTTCTATAAATATTCTTAACATTTTTTCCCACAAATACTTAAAATACAGCAGGTCTAGGCACCTGCTGAAGTTTCTTGCAAAACTGGGGAACTAAGATCCATATGGTTAGATACAGGATCTAAGATCCAACTTCATTCTCAATTTATGGACATATTCAAACCCATTTATTATAAATCTTTGCTCTCATGTTCATGTAATGAACACTGGGAAGAAGTTTTTGCACTAAAATACTGCGATCACCCTGACTATTTTATCGTATTTTTATACTGGAAAAACTATTTCAGTTATTTCATAGTTATGCCAAAATCAGGAAGTATGTCAAATGGCTTGGATTGGAAGGGACCTCAAAAATTATCTGGTTTCTAAACCCCTGCTGTGGGCAGGGTTGCCAGTCGCTAGATCAGGCAATGGATCAGGTTGCCCAAGACCCCATCCAACCTCGCCTTGAGCACCTCCAGAAATGGGGCACTCACAACTTCTCTGCGCAGCCTGTTCCAACAACTCACTTTTGTTCACTCAGTGAACATTTTTCCCCCGACATCTAATCTAAATCATCCCACTTTTAGTTTAAAATCATTCTCCCTTGTCCTATCTCAATCTACTCCTGCAAAAGGATTTGCCATTTAGCAAATATTTGAAGCAAAATATTGATATTGTAGTCAATCCAGATTTAATTTTCAAAATCAAAACTTATTTCTGCCTGTTCTGGGTAACTAGTAGAGAACCTGCACTAACCCAGAACAGTATCAATTAACCACAGACACCCAACTGTAAGAGCTACTTTAGCAGACAGGTGGAATTGGGCTAATTATCGTACAGGATTACACAGAAGAAAAAAAGACCTGTGGTCTCTTTAGGAGAATTACAAGTCTATGATGGCCCCCTCCTTTTGCTGCAATTACCTCTAAATCACACCTGCCAAGCTGTAGGGAAGCATTCCCGTGGTTTGTGGCTGAGAACACAGTCACACACAGCCTGTTGTTTTAGTTGGATTAAAAAATCACCATACCTCCACTCACTTCAAAGAATGTTTTACTATAACTATCTTGTCATAGTGAGACAATTTTGTTATAAAAATTGCATTAAAATTAGTCTATTTTGTTTGTTTGCATTAACAAGTTTCAGGGTAAGATACTATTGAAAAATTTCAGCCTCAGAGTAATTCTCATCATTGTGCCTAAAGTTGAGATGCCTTTCCACCTGGATTATACCTGTAAGTTCCTCCATAGAAGGAGGATACTGAGATCCGTAGAACGATTTGTGTTAAATGAAGAACCTGTTCAGTCTATAAGCAAGAAGTGTTACTAAAGGAATTAAATTTCAAGATCTAATTCTTTGGCAAGATATTTGTCACAGAAAAAAATGTAATCTTTTACTTTGAATTCTCCGTTTTGAAAACTTTGATCTAGCTTGTAAGTAATTATTTTTCCTGAAGGTCATGAGAAAGCAGACCTTTTCTGCATCTCAGAAATTTGTCATTCTAACCTGTGCCATTGAAAAGATGGATTGTAGAACTCGGGAGAAAAAACTCCATGTTGCTTGTGATGTGCCCCTATATTTGCAAGTATATTCTTGTTCATTATGGCTGTTTTTTTTAGATATGCCTTTAACAAAGCCAGAACTGTGGGATCAAGCATCCAGATTTTTGTGGGAGATGATTCTGATGCTAAGAATCTACTTCAGATGCAGTAAATTGATTACATGCCTTACTGACAAGATGTTTACAGATGTCTGTTTTCTTGAAAGGAACTTTTATTAAAAAAAGCAAATGACAAGAGTTATTTATGTAATTTACTTTCAAGTGATCATGCCATGTCCAATGCTTGAATTTGAGCTACAGAGTCCTGATGATATCTTATGGAGAGCCATTGCTTTGATCCAGAGCACATACCTAGTTTTCCTAAAGATCGAGAGCTGAACCACTCTAGAATATGAATTACTCTTGAAGAAAATAGATATAATCTCAGTTATTTTCAATAATTTATCAATACCAATTTTCATTGTAACATAATTATCTTCAATATATTATTTCACAGTGGTATTATACATATACTGTACTATCCATACAGTATTAACCTAAGTTTAAATATTTTTGTTAACGAAATCTATATTCTCAGCAATTTTTGACACCAAACTTACATAGATGTGATCTAATCATCTTTGTTATATTGACTGATATATAAAAATGTGATTGATTTTATCATTAAGCTGTTTCAGTGATTCACATCAGAAATGATCAATAGAAGGCAGGTGAGGTGATTGGAAAAAAATTACTTTGTTCAGTTTCCATGTTACAAAGTTGTTTTGAAGTGAAAGGAACATATAAGTCAGAGTAGGGATCAGTCCTGTACTTCTTAGTTTCATAAAAGCTTGTGCTGTATTCAGAGCCTTTTTTTTTCTTTTTTTCTTTTTTTTTTTTCTTTTTCGTGTGTGTGCGTGATTTTGTTGTTGTTCATTTGTGGGTTTTGTTGCTTTTTGTTTTTTTTTTGTTTTTTTAAAGGGAGGTGGAGAGGAAGGCAGTACATACACATATAGGAAATTGATTTGTAATGTACAGCAAAGTCCATTTGGTAGTGTTATCATACTGCTTTTTGAAGATATCAGAAGAATGAACTATGTCAATGATGACTGGAGTTAAATGAAGTCAATAAGAGCTAAAGTTGAGAAAGTAAGTAGAATGAACAATCAATATCCCAGTTTTCTGTCAGCAGTCCTATTTATTTGACTGTAAATGTACCTCATGAGCCTATCTCTAAGTTCCCTTATTTTGGCATGGAAAAGGTATGATACGGTTAAATACTTATAAGAAATCAGCTATGAACCTAGCTTTCCTGTCATGCTGTTTCTCCAAGGATATATGGAAATTCAGGATTCAGAGAGTCTGTATAATCACACACCTTAGATGCTAGGTTTAGGGATATGTTTACAGTGTAAATTGCATAAAGACAACTGATGTTTAGTTATGTGGTTTGGCTTAGGTATTCAGTCTTGCAGCAGCTGGTGACAAACTTTGTGCAAACCATTATACTGGAAAAGAATATGACTGATAATGAGAAACTTTTGAAATTCTCATTTTTTTTCTGTTTACTGGATTTTATTGAGCCAAATTTTGGGAATTTATTTCAACTAATCGCAGAAAATCAGGTTTTTACAATAAGGAAGAAAATGTAAATATAGGACTGAAAAACTGGAGAAAGGGCAGACCAGTTATTCAAATACACTGGCCTCTGTTCCCCCTTCTTCATGCTCACAGAAAAAAAAAGAAAAAAAAAAAAACAAAAAACAAAACAACAGCAACACAAAAACCAGAAAACAAAAACAAAACATTTTTTTCATGGATCTACACTTCATGCCATTGTCCTTCATCACTGGAAATCCAGGTGGTCAAAGTCCTCCCTCCAGTTGTTCAAAACTTTTACCCTTTTTCCCTCCAATGTGTGAAGCATGTAAGAATGAGCCTTAGCAATATTGCTTCTTTGTGTGGATACAATCTACTTGATATACAACCTCTGAAATGTATGTCTGTAGACTTATGGGAAAACTAATAAAAAAGAAATTAAAACTGACAGCTTTGAAATGATATGCTACCCTTAGCATATGGACTATCTCACATGAACACTTTACAGGATTTGTATCAGGATTATGGACAGTAACTCAATGGGGGATAACTTCTGAACTATATTCCTAAATCTCATTTGACAGGTTTTGGATGCTGTATGATTCTTGCAGTATTATAAAGTCATGTCAGTGATGCTGCAGTCATCATTAAGATAGCCCTTCCATTCTTAGTGCTAATTTTGTCTTATAATTGCTTTTGTAGTGAAATTTCATATGCCTTTCCTGAGTAGACAAATGAGTTTCCTTAAAAAAAAAATTAAATACTTCATTCTCCTCCAAGACTCACATTGAAGATCCAGCTTCCTCAGAAATAGACAGTTTTATCTGGAGAAAAACACAACAACCAACCAAATCAACCATCCAAACAAACAGAAAACCCCAATGCTTTATGTCCCGAGGTTTAAATTATGTGCTAGTAATTTACAGTGTCAGCATTGGCACTGTTACCAAAAATAATTTAGGAAGTAAAGAGGTGTAAACCGCAACAATTTTACAAGAATTCTATATTAATTTATTTGCAGTGTAGGTATTCATCAAGAAACTTATATGTTTAAGGGAATGAATGAAAGATTATGACAGATTCAACTATATGAGACAGAGAATAGACTCCTCTGCTGTTCTCTACAACATCCAAATCCTAGAGCAGTAGTTAAGGCATTTTCCTGAGATACAGAAATGATAGCAATTTAACCTGGAGAACTTGTCTATTGGTGAGCTGAGTGGTATTATCTGCAGCTGTTGCCACTTTGCAGTCTGCAAATTACTGTCCTCCTCTTAGAAGTACCAGAACTATCAGGAAAGAGATGCTGCTTTTCAGGTTGAACAAGATATTATCCATAAAATAAAATTTAAGTGATATTTGTTGCTTCTCAAGAAAAACAAACATTTTTTAAAATATGTTTTTTTTTCCTAGAAAATTTTCATATCAGTCTTTTTTTTCCTAAATCTCATGTCAAATTTTTAAATGGCCATTGAGTGCACAGACTAGGTTAGGTACAGATAGCTGTTGATGTAAATATCATAAAGAAATCTGCTCAGGTTAAACCAGTTTTGACTCCATTTAAACAATGTATTTCTGAAGAGTTTCAATAAAAATGAGATGCATTTTAGAATTCTGTTATTTAAACTGTAGCTAGTGACTAAAATGAGTCAATGAGCACTATCTAATGACAGTTTACAACATATGTCAAAGAGTGAAGATCCAAGTTCTTCAACAAACACAACCACAGCCTGAACTGGAAGAAAATAACTTGAAATGAAGCAAAGATAACTTGCTATGGTCTTCCCTTCTGCATACTTGTATATACATCTTTGCTTACTCTCTGGTTATATTTACACGAACTTCTTGAACAAATTAGGTATTGTTGCTGATTTGATTTAAGAACAGTATGTGTCTCAGATAATTTGATAATTGTTTCTATCCTACATATAAGAGCTCTAGACTGATAGAAGCCTTCATTTGTCTGTTTCTACAAGTTCATCAAGTGTGTTTTATAGCAATGTTTTTGAGGCTTGTGTTCTTCTTGTAGGTTAGAACTAGCTTTGCAGGGTATAATTGTGTTTTAGATGATTTGGAATACTTTTATTCAAGACTGTGAATCTCTGGGATTTTAAAAGTAATTTAGAAACATGCTTTTGATTATTGGAGACAGACTGATGCCTGTAAAGACTAACAGAATTTGTTTCCCAGCTATATTCTTTTACGATCATAACATTGGTTCTTCTCTCTAGATACAATAATTTTATAGGTGGAAAGTATAAATATAGATATAAAACACATGGTTGATTTCAATGAATGTGAATTTCTTAATGTTGGTATGATTCTTGCCATTATGCTGCATTAATATCCAAAAAGCTCAAGCAGAAGGACTAACCAAAAAGAAATCTTTCTTTAGCTATATGTGGTACTTGGAGAACCAGTTCATGGAAACTACATACAAACTGTGCAAATGTGTCTGTCAAGAAGAGCCTGGGAGCATCCACACAGTAATGAATACTCCACTTCTATGTGTATTCTCATTCCCTATTCAGGGCCATTGGCATAAGGCATTTCAATGAATTTTGGCTGCTTATAATACAGTCTACAGTAGTCCCATAGGAATTCCCATTGATCACACATGTATGCGGTGCATCTTATCTTCTAGTTTTGTTTTTTTTGTTGCAGTTGATATTTGAACATATGTGAAAAGAAGTGCATTTTCAAATACATGGTACACCACAAAATAGTGAAAGTGGCACATAGGGGGTTAAGGGAATGATGAGACAAAAAACTGTGGTGCCAGCAGAATTCCCCAAAGGGTAAACAAAACTCGTAACTGTTGCAAACAATAAATTGTCAATACCTTGTAGAAGCAGTGGATAATGAAAAGTTATAATGCCTATAGTTAGTACCCTCTTTAAAAGAATTTACACAGGATATGAAATTAAATTCTGTGCACAGTTCTCTTAATTTGTCCTTAATTAAACAATACTCCATAAATGGTGCATTCAGTGACCAAATGTTCAGAGACAGCAAAATGGTGGGTCCCAAGCCATTAGGAATGAAATAAAGTCAGTCCCCTGAGAGCCTGCTAGAATCTGGTCTATCTAAGTGACAACTGATGGTTTAGGAAAGATAATTAACTTTGCAATTACAAACCGCAGCTTTCACCAATGCTGTTTCTTTCAGTATTCTCTTCTAAATGTTCCACTGTTTTTACAGTGAGATAAAACAGTTTTTAAAAATGCTGAGTTAATAGGGATTCACTTTTCCTACACAAACAGAATTTGAATATGTTATTTAAAATATTTCAAATCAATAAGTATATGTAGAGCTATTATATAAAATACAAAAGATAATATTTTTTTAATGACAAAATTCAGTCTTTATAGGTAAAATAGACACACTGCATCAAACATATTTGTTTTTTTTTTTCCTTTGCTAGCAAATCCTTAACCTACAAAACCACAATATATATATATATATTTTATCTAATTCTGTTGATTGAAATTTTCTGTTTATCTCCAGTATAGGGAGTATCAGTTCTGTCCCACTACTGTGCTTTCATATTAAGAATTCCTGCATTGGAAGGAGTTTGCCTGGTGAATCCATATGTTATATCCCTGATTATTCTTACCATGATGTCTCCTAGCATGTAGATTAGTGCATTTTCATGCTGGCACAACTGCCATGAAATCATCAAATACCACAATATGCTTATGTGAGAGTATTGGTGTTTTGATATAGTGCATTATGAAAAAAATAATATAGCTTTTTGATACAACGTGTGATTTTACTATTTTTATTGAGACTCTGGATATCTGTGTGCTGAATAGAGATCCAGGCAGGTACAAATACTGATAAGCAGGAAGGAAAAATCAGGACCTAAATTTCATGCGAAACTGTTTGTGACCCTGTTTGCTTATGATTTCCCATATTGCAACATACTGTACAGCACTAGAACTGGCTTCAGGAAATCCCAGCTTCAAGAGAACAAACTGAGCTAATCTGGCAGGCTACAAAGGACAAGATCCACGTATTGGTTTAGTAGCTGAAAGTAAAATTCAGATCTTGCCCTAGGCATATCAAACCCCTTATCATCAGCTGCAAGCTGATGCTGGAATCAGGTTCTGCTATCAACAGTGGCAGTTCTGGCAATATGTTTGCCAGGATGTCCCATGGATGTCTGCTGTTCTAATCAACTCCTCCATTTGCCTGTGCATGGGCATGGTCTATGTCACTATAAAAAGTAATAAGTAGATTTTTCTTTGTCTTTGCATTCAAAATGTATTGGTAACTTTCTTACCACATGTACAATCAAAGATGTAACATGCTCACAGATCTCAGTCACAGACACTGGATGCTCTTCAGAAATAAGTTATATTAAATGACATACTTTTTACTGGTAAAAGTACATTTTTGTGAATTGTGCTATATATCTCCAATTAAACTGGTCACCTCTGTACAACTTCACTTTTGCCATTTACATGTAATTAAACTTAGCAAAGTAGAGAGAATACTGTGGTAATATTTTGATACTTAATTACAGTACTTCTAAATGGCAATTTTAATGACTTTAATGACCGGCTTTGTATACTAACACGTAAATTTGTAAATCGTCAGGGGGAGGGATGTTATTACTGATAACTCTTATACATTCTGTTTTCTTAACTAATCTTCCTTCATGAATATGCTTTAAAATATTCAGCTGTCTTGTATGTCATTTTGTCCAACTTTGCCACTTGTGAAGTGATACACACATATGCTTCATCATAGATAATAGTTCCATCATATCAGACGGCTCAGGGTTTTAAGGTAGTCTGAAAACTGGTATAAAAGGAGTCAGTGCCTTCAAAATATCTGATGATACCTTCAGTAATGTTTATATGGGCTTCTGGATGCTAGACTGATACTTATGTTTAACATCTCTTTCTCTTGTTTTGTGATGCCACACTGAGGGATATAAAATTCTTGTTAATGAGTATTATTCAAGTTGCAATGCTGTTTCCCTGTCCTTCAGTGTTAATGTGTCTGATGACAATATATAGAAATAGTGAAGGACAAGAATTAGATGCATGTCTTTTTTCTTTTTATGAAATGCATATAATTACTGTCACTCACTGCATTAGTTTGTACTTAGAAGCAAATTCAGAAGAAATAGCATGATCCATGTTCATCCCAGATTAATAAAATACGAAAGTTTTATGTGAAAAAAGATTCATGTGAAAATAGAGCTTATATACGTCTGGATTCCTGTAAATGAAGACAGGAAAAATTATATATATATATATAATTTTTTTTTTTTAATTAACTTCAGTTCTTGTCCATTCTTTCTGTACAAAGACTTTCCAATGTGCCTTAGCATTTTTAATTCTAGATCTTAGTTCAGACTGATGCTCCATATGAATTAAAAACAGTAAGAGATAGATTCAGGTTTTCAAAATCATCAAGTGATTTGGGAGAAAAGTGCTTCACAGTGTTAAGTTCCAACGATTTGTCTGTTATTGTGGAACCCTGGTATCCAACGCTGAATTTCTTCAGACAGTAAAACTTTATCTCCACCCTCTTTTGTGATGTGTGATCCAAAATGCCAATCACTGAGAATGGAATACAATTATTTTCACTAATATGTCTAAAATAGAAACTCTTGCTGTCAATATATACTCATTAGTACTGAGCTGCAAATGAATTCTGGAATTGTGCTCTTATTAATTAGGTGGCAGACTAGAAAACTTCCTTGCTTCTGTTTAGCCAGATGGAGGGACAGTGGGTGTAATGACCTATGTTGGGCCTTTCCCAGGGGATTTCTTGAGTGTTTCTTGGTGTCATTATGGGTTATTCTTCCATTTGCCATTTAAAAATAAGCAGCCCCAAACATACAATATCATGCACCCAAATTGCATTCAGAAAAAGAGATGGTAAATTTTGTTTAGCTTTAAAATTAGTTATGCATTACATTCTTAAAACACCAGAAGAACTTGGGCATGCAGATGCAATAGATGCAATAGATTTTTAGGAAAATTTAAATCAGTCTGTCTTGTTGTGAGTTTTTTGTTTTGTTTTGTTTTGTTTCTTTTTCCCTGTTAATACTATTTTACACAATCTGCCACATAGTGCATCAGCATACAAGGGTCAGTTTTTAAACTCATTCACTTCCTTATCTTTTTCTATTTCAATGTTTTGGTTTTAAACTCATTAATTTTCCTATTTTTACTATTTTTTTTCCCTATGAGTTGTTTAAAATTCTAAGAGATTCAATGACTCAAAAATAGACTTTTTTCTAAAGTAGAGGAGAAGGAGGGGAAGTTGATGATCAGCTCACATAAAAAGTCCTTATTCTCTCCTTGACCCCATACATTCTAAACAGCTGTCAAGCTACTTAAATGCATATCTTCATTAAAGAGTATGAGTAATGCCATACTCTGAATGGAATTCTCATGGACCTAAAGTTTTGTGTGACTTAAGCATCATCCTGCCTCAGTTTACATGAGATGTCTGAAATACTCAGAAAGTACCGTATTTGTTTTTTAGTTAAGATTTTCAGCAGATACTTCAGCTTTGTCAGCATACAAGTTATTCTTCAAATGAATAAGTAGGAGAAAAAAGTTTCTAAATATTACATAGCATCAAGTTGTAAGTTTTCACTGGTACATTTCAGATTTAAAAATCTATAGTATTTGAATAAATTGGAAAAAGATATTTTCTAGTGACCTAATAGATGACTTAGTTTTCCAAAAATAAATTAATGTGAGCTCACAACTGGCGCTGGTTCCACCAAATTAAAGCTAAGATCAAAAGAATTGGGCAAGCATCCTCATTTCCCAGTGTTTCTCTTCACTTCCCACTGTGCCAGTTACTGCATAGAAAATATTGACAAGTGTTATTATTTATGGTAGAAGTGTCACATTTCTGTCTAAATGCAGAAGGATGTACAATTTTTCCTCTCAACAGAGGGAAAATTCTTTGGAAAAACATCTGGAAAATAATTTCAGTTAACAGAAAGGCTTAAGACTTTTTTTTTTTTCAGCAGACAAAAATATATATTGAATTCCTAGCAGTTCATTCACTTGGCTTTACATTTGCATTGAACATTGTGATGATGTTCAGCATTCTGTGAGTTTAAATTCAAACATAGAAGTTACATGGGAGCTATATTGTGACACAGATTTAAAAACTTCCATTGTGTGGCAATGTGTTTCCTAATTTTCATATCCAATCTCTTCAGCTTGCAAATAAAGAGATGCTTAATTCATTTTTATTTTCTTTTAAGTACTAGGAGTCTTTCCTCTGACCTAGAACAAGCAAAGAAATTGGCCTGGCAAGTTAGTGTTAGTGATCTCCTTCCTCTACTTTTGAAACAAGGGATGAAAAGCAATGTGATTAAAGCCCCTTGCAGTCCTGGGAGCTATATGCCTGGAAGAAAAGAGTCCAGTCATCTAAACTTGGAATAGATAGACAGATTGTATGATTGAAACAATTAAAAAAGTCATATTGTATGCTACAGCGTATCTGATCTCTGCATTATGCTGTTAATTACCCACAGGTGACTGTGTGCAATAATACCACTACCGATGTCCAAGATAATCCCTCATATTTTTCCTTGGTATGCTAATGATAAAACCATTAAAGAGAAGTTTATGGTTGTTTTGGAAGTATATGGTAGTGGCTCTAAAGTGAATAAGAAAAGGAAAAAAAAAAAAAAAGCAGCAAAGGGGAATAAGCAAAGTGCTATTTTTGCATGATTCCTTTTCAGAAGACTTAAAGCATTTTTACAAGCATGGCTTAATGAGTGCATGCCTGGGGCCAGCCATATCAACTTTGAAGTCATCTGAAAGCTGAGTGGAGAGAGTGTGGATACTAGTCGCTGGATACTTTCAGAATAATATAAAAGGGCATGACTCCCATGAGATCCATTTTTCAGATCCCTACATAGTAGGTCACTTTTTGAGGCTGACCCTTCTATCATAGAAACAGTGAATGTATAAAAGCTGACATCTATCATGTCTGCCCATCATGTTCAAAGCTGGATAAAATAAATTTCATTCTCCCTTTCTCTTTTACTCTTTTTAGTCTTTTTTTTTTTTTTTTTTTTTTTTTAAGAAATATACAAAAATAAATCCCAGAACTTCTAAGTGCCTGAGAATATCAGGCTTTTAGTGTTTTAGTTCTTCAGACCAAAAAGAGACAATGAATCAATGAAAATAATACATGCAATTTCTCATTTAACGTTTTATAATTTTCTTTCTGTATTTTTAAATACTCATCAGTATAAGACTTCTATGAGGGCTTTAAGTTCTTAACTATGTCTGAAGGACCACTTTACCAGAATCTAAATAAATGCATTAATATATTCTGCTGTGTGAAGTAGGTTCAAAACAATATGTACACAGTAGATAATGGAAACATGTTGACATTCTTAAGGTTAGAAACACATTTGAAGTTATCCTAATTGTAAAATTGAAGATTGTGAAGCACAATGTCCCTGAAACTCCTGGAACAGCATCTTTCTCATTTTACTAATTGCTGTAACACTTGAGATCTCAGTATGATGTTTTTTCCTGTTCACAAATGAGCACACGGAGGCCACAGAATCTCTTTAAAAAGGCAGATGTGTTAAATAATTTATTTATAAATAAAATTAATGTGGGGTGCATTAACATGAGTTTTGGTGGCTTAAATTAAGGAAGAACTTTTGTTTAATGCCAACAAGCACTAGTATAAAATCCTTATTATAAAATCCTTATTTCTTCTTGGCACAGTGTGTGCCACTTCAGAGCTCAGCACTGATGCAAGTATATGCATGTACTGTGCTTGATATTTTGGAACAGTTTTGGGTGTTAAGGCTGTGTTTCTATGTAAGTGTAAGCATCAGTTTTCTCCATAAATACCACGTGATCTTTTTTTTTTTAACTTTTCGTATAAAAAATTTTTATCTTCCCTATTCTTATTCTAAATGCTCCATTTTTAATTTTTTTTTTTATCAACAAAAATAAGAAATCTGCAATGTCTACAATATAGCAAGGAAATTTACCCTTTCCTGCCTGATAATAACAAAGTATAAGGTGTTCGTTTTGGTTTGTCTAGCAATAAATTAACAAATTGGAACAGGTATATCACTAATATTTGCCTGGGAGGGAGACAGTGTGATTAGGATTTTTTTAAGAAATAATAAGTGTAGGATTGTTCAGATCAAACTACATCTACAGAATGCTGGTAACAGGACCTCAGAATCATAGAATGTTCAACTGCTCTGGTTGGAAGGGGCCTCTGAATTAAGATAGGAAGAATTATTAGATCTTTGAAGTATGTCATTCTGCAAAACAGAGATTACTTAAATTTTTGCTTTTCCTTTCACTAAACATAATTTACATTGCAGAATGAGTTGATGTGAGAGTCTCAGCAATTTGAGTTTAAGAGATTCTTCTCTCAAGTCCTTAAAGACTCTTTAATGACAAAAAGACTAAATACTGCCCAAGAACAAGAAAAGACAATTGCATGTGATCGTATGTTTTGTCATCATCTTTATGATATTTACAATGACTTCTGTATTTCAATGAAAAATACAACCAAATAGAAACAGCAGGAATGGAAAATTTGAATTGTGTTCTGCCTTAAAATTCATTGAATTTGTTAGAAACAATTAACAGTTTTATCATTATCTCATAAAAAGCACTCTCCTCATGTGTACAGCATCCATGCCTATGACTAATTGAACTGTGCATAGCAAGTACTCCACAATGTAGTAAATGAAGTGCTGGGGTTGTACATATATTCCAATTTCAATTAGTTTGTTATATTTCAACAAATTTCGTCAATCTAAATGAGGGTTAAAGTGATATTCTTAGTATCACAACATAATTAGAGATATATATATCATAATATCATTAGAAATAATATATATTTGTTATATATATTATTCCCCATAATATCTCCAATACATATTATGCATATATATAATTTATCTTACTGGGAAAAAAAGGAAACTGCCTCAAATTACATTATCTAACAACTAGAAATAGAAACTATTCAGGCTATTGTGATTGAAATAGTGAAGAGGCTGGAATACTTTTTTCACATCTACCAGAGGACTACCAGAAAAAGTTAAGATATATGACAAGGCTTAACACTTAATTTTAGTCTGTGTGTTTGGTAGTCAGATAACCACACTGAAGCAAAATATTCCAGTAATAGGCAGGAGAAAAGTTGTTCAGAAATAGATATTCCTAGTCAGGCTTGTAATGCTTATCATATATACATAACATTGAAGAAGAGAAAGGATGAGTACTTTGAATATGTTTTTCAGACAGTATTTAACATAATTAGTTAAAACAGTGTTGCATGTGTGAGGAAACAATTCTATTAAATATTCTGTGAAATTTCAGAGTATTTCTTAAATTTTCTCTTGAAAATTATTTTTTCTCTAGCGTAACAATACATGTGGAGTAGGGAGAAAAGGTTACAGTTGTGGGAGAAAAGAATTTTGAGGAGAAACCTGTCAGGAATTTTGTCTGTTTTGTCCTTTGTAAATAATTATTGTAATAAACAACTACTTGAAACTTTAATGCCCATATAAGTAAGAAATTACGTGTTCCACTGAGGAAGTCAACAAATGCAGACTCCAAAGCCTACAATTTATTTCCTGTTTTTCGGTTGACCTGCATTCTTACCTTAATCTAGCTCTAAACTTTAATCCATCGTTTGTCTGTTTATCGTACTTGGACAGTAATTGTTTAAGATATCTGAACAAGTTCTTACTATGACTCTGTAAAGTGCTACACCTAATACACCCAATTGAGTTTTGTTGTAGTCTCTAGCTCTACTGTGCTACAGAGCAGCAAAGATGTTTTGATATGTCAAAATAAGATCCTTATGAATATAATGCATTATGTCTAGAGTTCCTTTCATTTGAGGATCTCAAAGTACTTGCATGCCTGCAATAACAAAAAACGTGTCTTCAAAGTTACAACATGCGTAGGTAGATTGAAATATCATTATCAGTAATCACTGTGTTTTACGTGCCAAGTGGCATAAGCACATGTAACATGCAGTGCTTGTGGGTTTCAATTCAACTGTGTGTGTGGCGGTGCAAGAGGCAGAGTCAAGCCTGTACTACAACCCCTCCTCCACAGTGTTCCATCATCACCTATGTAGTCTGCACTTGAGCTATTTGCTGTAAAATCATTAAAAATATCACCAAAAATAACACAATAATATTAAAAATTTACGACCTCATGGGGCCACGTTACTAGCTGAACAGGGTTGCATGGAGCCTGTGGGCAGTGAGTTGGACATACCTGTTGTAGAATATAACCAAAACAAGAAAAGCACTTTGTAGGTGGGGGTTATAATAATGGAAACCTCAAGGAGATAGAACTACCTACCTAACTCTCAAGACTGTCTCCAGTGACCAGGAACAGTGATGTGTGGGAAGCAAAAGAAACAGGAGAGCTCTGGTTGGAAAACAGCTCCAGAGATATTTCTGAGAATATGAAACTCACTGTTTCCTAATAATTAATTGAACTATAAATTGTTCTCAGTGTTAATAAGCATCTAAATATTAACAGCAGTTGGAGAGGGGCATTCAAATGAGCTACAAAACTTGAGATAGGACCCCAGACATATAGGGTATATTTTACTGATTATCTGCAGGATTTGCTCAAGTTTTTGGTCATTGATAATTTGGCTATTTGTAGATGTCTGTTTCAGGAAATGTTTAATGAATTAGGGCAACATTTTTTTTGCTTTGGGCTCTGTCTGCATCATAGTAACTTCAATACACCAAGTACTGTTCTCTGGCACTAAAGGTGATGAGTATAGAAGTGAAGCTGAATAGCATATGACTAGCTTCACTCATCTTATTTAACACTTTTATCCTTCAATATAGGATCACTGTAGACAAACTACTAACTGAGAATTGTTTCTGGCTTTTGATAACTTTCCAGCTATGTCAGGGAAAACTGCATAAAAGTACGAAGTATATTTATGGGCAGCGTTTTTTGCATCAATCAAGTTGTGCAGGTCGTGCATCCTGTATTAATGATATAATATTCCTGTAAGATTAAAAGAAACTGAACATGTTCAACTGATCAAAATGTTTATGGGAGATTTTGGTATTTTTCTGAAACATATATAGATAAATAAAAGAAACTTGAAAAGTGCAGTATACTTGACACTTTTATCTAATCTTCAATCACATTATTCTAGTTTGGCTTATCATCATAGCTGATTTACAGGTCACATTCATGAGTATGTTCTTTAAATATATAAGTACATGACCTTTCTAAACCATGACCATTCAAATTTTTTTTATAGTAGTGTAGGAAAATATTATATCATTTTGAAGTAAAATACAATAAGAAATTGTATAACTTGCAGAAAACCAAGTCATTGGCATAGCTAATCATTGAAATATTAGAGTATTTCTGCAGTTTTTGTTAGATGTTACCCATACATTTTTTTCCCTTACCACAGCATATTCAAGTTTCTAGACATAATATGCTCACTTCACAACACATTTGCCTGCTGTAACCAGTCTGCTAAATCTGATTTTGCTTCTCTTCCATCAAATACTCATTGCAGCTCTTGTTACTGAGCCTGACACTAGGGATAGCTAGCAATCAGCTTACACATTCACTGGTTTGCATAAGGGGAGGAGACAGGACTGCATAGTGGCAACAAATATGCAAACAACTCATTTCACATGAGTTCCCCCAGGTAAGAGATTCTTTCAAAGGAGATCATTGAATTTACCTGTTTCATATTTCAGACACCATTGTCTGATACCCAATTGCACATAAAGCATCTGGTGTAAGCAAAACTAATTTGGATCTTCTTTTGTAAAATGCTAGCTGGATTAAGGGATCAGGTAGCCTCTTTCCTTACAAGAATCACTAGAGGGAACCATACTGTGGAAAAGATAAAATAATTAGGACAGCAGAAAACAGGCAGCGTGCATCTCAACTGCAACTGTTCCTGTGTAAACTCAGCCTATAAAATTATATTAGTTTGCTTATCAAGCAAGCTTCTTTACAAATTTAATAGCTACCTATATTACACTGACTGTATCAACACCTGTGACTGTTATATTCTAGGCATTTTCTAGCTCTTATGAGCTTGAGTTCTTATCACATAGGCAAAAAGATTAATATTCCAAAGGTAGCTTAGTGTTTGAAGACATAGGAGGAGAGGGACTGTGGGAAAGGGAAAGAGGGAGGAAAGCATCGTAAAGTAGTGCTAGAATTCAGCAAATGGATTATCTACTGCATTTGAAGCTTTTATAGTACAATTAACAGTATATAAGTTACTAAAAGTAAAACTCCTGTCACAGAATCACAGAAATGTAGTTGCTGGAAGGCGCCTCTAGAGATCATCTAGCACAATCCCCCTTCCAAAGCAGGCTTACTAGGCCAAACTGTGCAGATAGGCATCCAGGCAAGTCTTGAATGTCTCTAGAGAAGGAGACTCCACAAACCCCTTGGGCAGCCTGTTCCAGTGCACCATCACCTTTACTGTGAAGAAGTTCTTATGCACATTTTTGCAGAACTTCCTATGCTTCAGTTTGTGGCTGTTTCCCCTTGTCCTATTGCCACACACTGCTGAAAAGAGTCTGTCCTTGTCCCTTTGCCTCCCACACCTTTGATATTTATAGACATTGATCAGATCCCCTCTGGGACTTCTTTTCTCAAGAGTGAACAGACCCAGGTGTCTCCCTCCAATTTATAGGAGGGAGATGAGGTTCTTTTAATATCTGTATGCCTGGCATGAGATTAAGAAACAACGGTTCAAATGTTAGTCCAATCAGTTTATTATAAATCCTAATCAAGGAGACGGGGAAGGGAAGGAGGGCAATAGAAAAGATAAGAAAGAAGTAAGAATCGTGTAAAGTGGGGATAGTCACCACGAGGATTCAGCAGCAGTCCCGCTGCATGACGTTTCGAAGGTCCGAGGCAAAAGCAGCAGGGGGGGAGAGCAGCAGAGTGGCCGGCCTTGGGCAGCAAGCAGGTAGAAGGAAGAAGTCGCAGAGCCAATCCAGGAGGAAGCAGCAGGACTCAGGTAACAGGCCCAGGAGAGTCCGTCAGCATGCAGGAGTTCTGTAGTGAGGAATCTGATGGCAGACACCTTTGTTCTTCTTCAGCATTGTGGTAGAGCACAGAGCAAGTCCAGGAGGGAGAGAGGTAGGTCGTGAAACCTCTTCTTCTTCATGAGGAATCTATTGCCAGAAAACCTAAAAACCTCATGGTTTTTGATTCCTCTTTAATCCTTCTTCTTCTGCCAACATTGCATTCCTGGGCACTTGGGTAAGAGTCATGTGCAGCACCTCCAGAAATGGCCATCTTCCTTGAGATAAGTCCACACAAAAGACCGCTTTACAGACAATAAGCTGCAGTTTATCTCTCTCTCGTTGCCCCTGGTCTTGTCCATCTGTGTCCCTCAGACAAAGGATTTCACAACCCTTGCCCAGGACTTGTCCATCAAAGTATTCCAGACAAAGGATTTCTCAACCTTTGCCCAGGACTTGCTTGGACTTGTTCATCTGTGTCCCCAGCAAGCTTTGAGACAATGATGTAAAATAATCTCTTACACCAGGTTGCTCAGCCTTTCCTCATAAGAGAGGTGCTCCAGGTCCTACATCGTCTTCGTGGCCCTCCGCTGGACTCTTTCCAGGAGAAAGAGAGAAAGGCTGTCCAAAGTCAGAAAAACAAAAAAAGAAAGACTGTCCCAAGTCAGAAAACTATTATAAGTTCCTAAGATATACTATCAACAAAATTATTAATAGAAAAACACAGGAACATAGTATTGAACAAAGTATTAAGTATTTTTAAATAGAACAAAGTATATGTATTATAATAAAATAAATATAACAAAGTATATTATTACAATAAAATATTATTAAATATAACAATGTGTTAAATATTTTTAAATAAATACATTTTACTTATGTGCAGTGAGTCACATTTCTGCTTTCTACAGTGTACTCAATGAAGTACAGAAGTGTATGAAGTTTCAGGTGGCACAGTGACAAGCATTTGCAGATATCCACAAGACATTTGTGATTACTTGCCTCCCAGTAGAATAGATCTTGAGGAAATAGCACCTGCATCATCAATATTTGCACAGCTCTGAAATGAAAACTGAGTTGCTCAAATATACACGAGGCTCAGAACCAGTCTGTCATAATTTCCTTATTAAAAGTCAGTAAAGTTGGCCCAGCTTCTGTTAATCTATGTGTAAGTTTAACAAAAATAGATAAAATACCCATCATTTAAATAAAATATTTAAAAAATAGAAAAAGGATGTATCTTTAGTTTTCACTTCCTTGTTTCTTCTTTCACTATCTCTAAACGTTTTCCACCTTTAAAAACTCTACTTTAACTTAGATGGTTACTAATGTTATTTTATCATTTCTTCACAGTATTTCTCTGTACTTATGACATAAAATAGGGCAGATATCAAAGCAAAGTTATTTTATAATCAGAACAGCACATGCTCTGTGTTTCAATGTATTTCCTAAATAATATGAAAAATCAAATGATCAATCAGCAAAAAAAAATTCTGAGGACAAGTTTATTCAAGATTGTAAAAATTATATGCAATTGAAAAAAAAAAATACCAAAGGATCATATGATAGTCATTTACTGATGATTTAAAAATGACAAAATTCCTTATTGAAAAAATAACGTTTTAAAATGCAGAAATCTTTTTATGTATACATGTGTGAAGTAACTATTACTCAGAAAGTTAGTTAGATCACCACACGCTTTTCTTGGCAAATGATAAGTTCTTGTTTGGGTAAAAAAAAAAAGTAAATCAAATTGCATGTTATAAAATATGGAGTTTGCTCCAAAAGTAATGCTTCTTACTTATTTGGAAACTATAACAGATTCAAAGAGCATAATAACCCTGGCAGAAAAAAAAAATCTCATTTAAAAACTCTGTTTTGCAATGCATTTTTACCAGCAGTGAACAAGAACCTGCATGCTGTAAAAATCTACACCAGTAGAAGTGAGTCACTGCTACCATCATCACTGCTGAAATGCACCACTCACTCCCTTCTGTGCTCAAATCCACTGTTTGATCTCCATAAGCATTCAACAAGTGTCAATGGATATGAATGATTGCCTTTTTTTTTTTTTTTCTGCATGGGGGAATTCATTTCCACCCCTTTCTTTCTTACACACAGTGAACAAGGGAAAGGCGACTAATGTCATTTACTTGGACTTGAGCAATGCCTTTGACATGGTCCCCCACCACATCCTTATCTCCAAATTGGAGGGATGTGGATTTGATGGGTGGACCACTCAATGGATAGGAAACTGGTTGAAAGGCCGCAGACAGAGGGTGGTCATCAATGGCTCTGTGTCCAGGTGGAGGCTGGTAACGAGTGACATCCAGGGGTCTGTCTTGGGACTGGTGCTCTTTAACATCTTTGTAAATGATATCGATGATAGAATCGAGTGCACCCTCAGCAAGTTTGCTGATGACACCAAGCTGAGTGGTGTGGTCAACATGGTTGAAGGAAGGGATGCCATTCAGAGGGACCTCGAGAGGCTAGAAAGGTGGGCCTAGGTGAACCTGATCAGGTTTAACACAGCAAAGTGCAGAGTTTTGCACTTGGGCCAGAGGAATCCCAGGCATCCATACAGACTGGAAGGAGCGGTTCTTGAGAGCAGCCCTGCAGAGAAGGACCTGCAGGTCTTGATAGATGAAAAACTTAACATGAGCCAGCAATGTGCCCTTGCAGCTTGGACGGCAAATGGTATCCTGGGCTCCATCAAAAGAGGCGTGTCTAGCAGGGACAAGGAGGTGATTGTCCCCCTCTACTCTGCTCTTGTGAGGCCCCATCTGGAATACTGTGTCCAAGTATGGAGTCCCCAGTACAAGAAGGACAGGGAGCTGTTGGAGAGGGTCCAGAGGAGGGCTACGAAGATGATCAGGGGACTGGAGCACTTCCCCTATGAAGATAGGCTGAGGGAGCTGGGATTGTTCAGCCTGGAGAAAAGAAGGCTGCAGGGTGACCTCATTGCAGCCTGTCAGTACCTAAGGGGAGCCTACAAACAGGAGGGGAATCAACTTTTTGAAAGGGTCGATAACTACAGGACAAGAGGAAATGGTTTTAAGATGAGGGAGGGGAGATTTAGGTTGGACAGCTGGGGAAGTTCTTTACAGAGAGAGTGGTGAGGTACTGGAACAGGCTGCCCAGAGAGGTTGTGGATGCCCCGTCCCTGGAGGTGTTCAAGGACAGATGGGGCCCTGGGCAGTCTGGTCTAGTATTAAATTGGGAAGTTGGTGGCCCTGCACGTGGCAGGGGGGTTGGAGATTCATGATCCTTGGGGTCCCTTCCAACCCTGGCCATTCTGTGATTCTGTGATTCTGTGACTTCCATGTCAGGTGCCGCTTTATCAGACTGCCCCTCTGCTGTCATCCGTGGCACAGCAAGAAAATTTAACAGAATATTGGTGGGAAGGTTCAGCCTATACTGCCACACCACCAACAATCACCTCTGGTGTTGTGGACCAGTATGACAAAATAGGAGGCACTGCTCTCCAAGCAGCCATCATATTCTAAAAGAAATAGGAAGAAAAATCAAGAATCATTTTTGTTATATGAATGCATATTATGCATGCATCTGGAGCAGTTCATCCAATGCAACCACAAAAAGCTAAGGAGGTGCAGAAAGGCTGCAGAAACGATGTAGCTTTTGTTTGGTGAGACAGTAAGTTGGACATCTACAGCCTGGATAAGTGGCAACTGTGAGGAGGGAAGGTAAATAAGCCTTTAATACCATGAGTATCAAAAATGTTAAATATAGAAGAAACATTCGTTCTGCTCCACAACAGAAGGACTTTGGAGCTCTTTGATTACACAAATACTAAGCAAGCCTACTTGAGACAATATGTAGTCAAAACGTATTGCTGTAGGTTTTTATAGCTGTCAAAAATACTTTCCAACAAGCCACTGCACAAATTACAGAGAGATGAATATATCTTGTGCTCTTAAAAACAGCAATGTACTGCATAGTCCAGAAATTCTAACCTTTTGATTGCCAAAAGGGAGCAAATTATAATATGGAAGGAATCTATTACTTACTCTGTTTCTTGGACTTCTCCTCGAAGAATCCAAGACTTGCCACAGTACTAAAAGGACGTTTGATCTGACCTGTTACAACCTGATTGTCTATTAGTTCACTTCTTTTTGGTATAGTCCTTTACTTTCAGAAGCATCATTATTGATTTAAAATTTACTCCAAGCAACAAGACAATAAAGTACCCATTTTAAATATACTTCCAATTCTTGAATACAAAACAAAATTATGACTCACAGAAATAAATGCTATCAAGATATTAAAATGGAGTTATTCTTCCTGCCTAGTGTTCAGAGCTCTGTGTGGGATCAGTCCACATTGCTGCTCTAAGCTTAGAGCCCGCAAAATCCTGATCCCTCTCCTTGCCCTTTCAGGGAAGAGTCAATCCTTAAATTTAATGTTTCTTTTGAACACTTGGTTTCTGAATGAACATGGTGTATCTCTATAGGCCAATTTGAAATGTTTAAGTATTTTACAAAATTTAGAGGGGAAAAAAAGTTATGGAAATGCCGCTTCTGTGTTTTTACCCTAATTTTCAGTGCTAACAAGAAAACATCTATCAAGGGAAGCTAATGGGATCACCTTAAATAATCTAAAGATACTAAAATAGAGTTACATTTCAGAATTGATTTTCACAGACTGTAGACAGAGAAGAAAGAAGTAGAAGCATATTAACTGAATTTTATATTTGAGTTTTTCTTCAATCTGAAGTTTCAATGACATATTCTTAGGTAAAGAAGCATTAAAACATGGAAGGTCTGAATAATTTTTAAAAAATGTACTTTTCAGTACTACAGTAACTTCTATTTAGCAGAAGGCAATAAAAAACTCCAGCTGTCTGTTCAGTACCAGTAAACTGCACTGGTAAATGTTCCTTTGTTGGAGGTCATTCTCATGTTGCTTTGCTCTTCTGTATTCTTATTACCAGTGTAATTGTTCAGCAAAACCAGTTAAATTCCTTTGTATCACAGCAGTACTTGCATGCTTTAAAGAAGAGATTTTTGCACATAGCAGACTTTAAGCAATATAGCTTTTGCCTGTAGCTCTGTGAGAATACCCATCTGGCAGACTACACACAAGTGATTTTACCTGAGTAAGAAATGATTGCTCCTGAGCAATACCACTAGTTAGGATGCATAAAATATGAGACTTATTATTTTGCTGTTCTTACCCCAATAGATTATTCAGGATGTCTATTGTGTAGCTACATCATAGCAAGGGACATTGATACTACTATTGAAAGCAATAGTAGTATGAAGGTAACGTACATTCTCTAAATCATCAGAAAATTCTCCCCTGAATTAGTATACGTTGAATTTTGACTTTTACCCTTTCTTGCTGTCAGAAACTGGTCTGATATCCTCTGCAGCTGTGGAAGAAATCAAACAGGCTTTTATTTTTTTATTTTTTTTTATATATTTTATTTATGCTTTCTGTCATATAGAACAGCTGAAGATAGAGTAACACACCTGTTTCAACCCTGGTTTTGGTAAGTGCTTGTGTGAGAAAGAAATTTACAATGGAGTTAAAAAGTCAGTAGTATGCCCCTATATCAACTCACTGAGGACACCACTATAGACTGGACTGAAGTTGGATTTCTGACAGATGATTACAACCTTCTAAGCCCAGTCAATTGTCCTTTGAAATTACCATGCTTTTATATAGTCTGTATTTCATCAATTTGTCTGTGAAGATGCTACTGTGGGATATAGTGTTGAATACCTCACTAAAGTCTAGATAAATTTACTTTTCCCTAATACACCTAGCAAGTCAACTCATTGTAGGAGACTCCCAGGATATTGAGGTATGATCTCCTCTTTACAAATCAATGGACACTATTCCTAATAATCTTAATATTTTTGGGCCTTCCAGAATATTTATCTCCATCACCTTCCCAAACATCCAAGTGAGTCTGAATGAGCCACAGATCTTTATATTATTGTTTTTGCTCTTCCTAGTGATAGGAGTGACATTTACATTCTTCAAGCCCTCAGGAACCTCCCCAAATCACCTTGCCCTTTCCAAAATAATCAAATCTATTCTTTACAGAATAAGCTGGGCCATGTTTCATGTTTCATTTGAAGTTTTATCTTACCGATTTTGATAATTTGCCGTTTCAAATTTGTATTACAAGGCTCTTTCTGAGATGGGAAATACTAAGAGTTTATTTTCCTCTAAATAGCTGAACTATTTTTTCAAATTTTCCAAATCTAAATATTCACAGATAGCATGCAAAAAAAACTTGTGGCTTAAAGGTGAATATTTCACAATATGTTCATTGTTAAGAACTGAAACTTGTGAAATTCTCATTATAACAAGAGCTCTAGCACTGCCACTGCTGTTTCCTCTATAGTAGTAGTTTTGAATTAGTTTATATCCAGTCTGCTTCACCTTCTAATAGAGACTGCATAACAACAAACATTCTTATAGCCACAATTATTTTAGGATTGCCATTTTTTCATAAATTACAATTTTTGTTGTTGTTGTTGTTGTTTGTTTATTTGTATGAAAAATTTTCATAAATATTTTCAGCACATGTAGAAAGTTCATGAAAATGAGACTGGCAGTATAAAAATTAGTTCTGCAGGAGTAACAAGAACGTTTTGCTTGCCATGTGCTTGTACTTGTTTCTGTATGAGTTTTATTCATCGCCAGTTTACTGATACATCAGTGTACGGTTCCGAACTGAAAGTTAACCCTTCCCTTCCCTTCCCTTCCCTTCCCTTCCCTTCCCTTCCCTTCCCTTCCCTTCCCCCTTCTCCTTCCCTTCCCTTCCCTTCCCTTCCCTTCCCTTCCCTTCCCTTCCTTCTCCCTCCCTTCCCTTTCTTCCCTTCCCTTCCTTCCCTTATCTCCCTCGCTCTTTCTCTTTTTCCTTTATTTCCTTCCCTTTCTTTCTCTTTCTCTCTCTCTCTAAACTTCCTGAAATTGCAATTCATTTTCAGTACACAGTATTGCACATTTTAATATTCTTTACTATAGAACTCCAGGGTCTTTTTTTTTTTATCATGGACACACAACAAGATTAACACAAAGGAGACATGATTGGCCAGGTTTTATGTTTCTCGTTGCTGTTTTGCAAAAGTACTAAATTATTCAATGTTGTCTTGGCCCTTTCCATAAATGCTGACAACCCACAATTTCCTCTTTCACTTTTTAAGTATCAGATTTTTTTACAGTAGTCTATAAACTACATCGTTAATCAGATAGTGTAAAATCCAATTAGAGACATTAGAATCCAGAAATACAAGTGTTAAGGAATTTATTTCTTGATTGACAAGAAAGCCAAATAGACTCATCTATTTAGAATCTTAGCAACAATTAGCTGCCTTAGTTTCATTTATTGTGACATAAAAAATCTGGTTTATTGAGAGCTCTATTGAATAAGATTTCTATGATATGCACCATGAGAAAATATCTTCAAACTAAAATGATTGTTTTGCTGTAATAAATTGAACCATATGTACACTATGTTATTCAATCCTTTTTCTTCAAGGCATAAATTGATATTAAAGAACATTTAAGTCATAACACATGGTTATCCAGGCATGAACGAGGCAATAACCCATATAAGTTGTCAAGGTGAAGCCAAAGCATTTATTAGAGGTTTGTGTTGTTTTTGAAAAGTGCACGGTTGGATAAACATGGATTAGTGCTATTATGCTGCTACGATGACTCAAGTGTGTTTTTACAGTGTCAGTAATTTTTATGTTTAAAAATCACTGGTGCAGTATATTAGCTATAATTTATGTTTATCATCTTGTGTACTCTAATAGGTTTCAACAAACCATTTAACACTTCAGCTTGTGCATATACATTACTTAATAGGTATTTATCTTAAAAAAGAGATACTTAAACAGGACTTTCAAAGCTTGCAACTGCATGCTAAGAGCAAATACTGCAGTGAGGCACATTAACTTTTTTTCTCTTCTGGTTTATATTTAACTTTGAACAATGTGACCATGCAATTTCTTTGCACACTTTACTCCCAATTGAAGCAAGAAAGATATATCATATCTGTAAACGCCATCAGCCTGAATGGCATCAAAATCCCTGACATGAAGTGTCCGTCACACTTTCTAAGTAGAGTACATGTGATAAAGCCAACGCAGCTGAAAATGCCAATGACTTCCTGTCATCAGAGGTTGCCCTTTCAGGGTAGTGCAGAACTTTATGCTTTCCTCGTTAAAGGATATTATTAATTGTAGATTCTACTTATTGTATATCTTTGCATTTCTTTTTTGGTATCCTGGCTTGCTCACTCTAAAAAATCAGGCCTCCTTTCTCATAATGCTCAATAATGCTTTGTTTAGGGAACAATCTTATCTATACATAAAGGAGTTGGGGAAGACAATGTTAAAACTAAAAGAAATCAAGTTGAAACTCTAACCTAGTAAAGGGTTTTGGTTGGCAATGAATGTGTCATGCTTAATCTGTGATACTATCGTGTGTTTCAGACAACATGTCGTTTATTACTTAGGCTGTATTGATGTATTTCTGTTCTAGACAGGCTAGGTTTGAGTTACTACTGTTTAGTACTTTCATAAAAGAGATTGATGCCAATTTAAAAATCATCATAGTTTGGTCTTTTGAGGGGGGTGGAGTTCCACTATTTCTTTATGCAAGATATTACTTCGTAATTTAGAGAAAAAGTGTAGAACAAATATAAGTTCTGTTTACCAATCTGATAAAATTCCAGATTCATTTACAAGTGAGGTCATTTCAGAAGAAGATAAAGAGTTGATGCAGAATCCTGAAACTATGGACATGCTGATCTATTCTGTAATAGATTTTTACAAAGAGGCTATCAATTCTCCTGACTCAGTCAAGCATATCTGTTGGCTGAGTTGGCAAATAGGAAGGATTTATTACTCACATGGGAAAAATTGACAAAGATGAACTACTTGATATTGCAAACCACTTTTTTATATTAACCTCTTTCTTAAATATAATTTGTAAAATAACGATAAAATGCATAGAACAATTTAAAATGCTCACAATGTATTTATTCAAATTTTATTTTGATAAATATACATTTACAGTGCTTATATTTTAATCTATACTAGTAATAATTACACACAAATAGATATGTCTCTTTTTAATACTGACTTCTAATAATCAACCACCTACAAGCTGTACTTACTTTATAATACATAAAAATACATGCAATTTTCAATTCTTTAGAGTACACATTTCCACCAATGGAGACTGTCCTTCTTGCACTGAAGCTACCTTCTGCTGGTTGCCTGTGAAAGTTTATCCTGTTGACATTTTTAGCAATTTTGTTCTGTGAAGTATCTTGTTCTATAGTTGATGTGCTTTCTGAAAGCATTATTTATTCATTTTGCCGCAGTACTCCCTGAAGACCAAATGAGAGCGTGGTCCCATTTTACAAGGTACTCCACAAAATACAATGAAAGAGTTTTTCTGCCCCAGGGAACTTAACAGTTTTATGATTACATGTTTAGGAAGAATTGAAAGTATGGAAATCATAATGTTTTCTCTGGTAAACAAGGACAAGGAAGTTGAAACTTCATTTTTGTAGAAGTCTATACTTTGTCTATTTTTTTTATGTTTCCCATTGACAATGGCTCCCAGTTTAAGTAGGTTATTTCTAAATATATAACAGATGGAAAAAAGAGGCTTTAGAGCAATAGCAACATACGACTTTTCATTTTCCACAGCAAAACTCTTATTATCTTCATCTAGGAAAAAGCATACAGATTCATGGTAGGACTTTAGGAAAGGCTTTTAAGAACTGTTTTAATCCTGTGTAGAAATCCTGAAGCTTTTCTACGCACGTGGAGTGTCAAGGAGCTGCAAGGACTTCTTGGTCCCTGAAGGCCAGGGAGATAGGATGAAGAAGACAAGCATCTGAGCAGAGGCCTTGCCAAGAAGAGGCTGCTAGTATGACAGGAAAGGTCACTTGACAATTTTATCTTCTAATTTGAGGAAAAGTGAAATTTTGAGGCTTAAGTGTAGGGGAAACGAAGAAAGCATAAGGTCAATAAAGGTCATAAATAGTGAATGAATAATTTCTCCCATTGATTTTAAAAAATCTTAGAAAGTTTATAAAATCTTTTATTCATGTGAATGTCTTCCAATATGTAACTTTATTGCAACTGTGCATCAATAATACTATATATTAATTCTCTGAAACTAAATAATGCAGTTTTCTTCTTTGGCATAAAACATTTGCACTGAAGATTTCCAGGTAGATTCTTAACTGGTAAGCACAAGTGTAAGCATTCACCTTACTTATTGTCATACAGTGTCTGAACCTAAATCTGAGTTGCACTTCTAAGCCAGAAGTCTAAAACTCATATTCTCTCAGCTTCCACAAGACTTAATACTCTGCTTTTTGATACTTGTGTAAGTGTATTATAGTACTCATGTACATCACAATTCAACTCACAAGAACAACTAGTAAAAAAAAAAAGAATGATCCAGTCTGAAGGGATTTTTCTTTAGTTATATATTCTTCATTAAAGGAGAAATGCTTAGACTTTCCAGTTCACAAAGCAGTTATTTGCATGTCATGCACAGGTTTTTTAGAAGAAACTGGAAGTGTACAGAGTTTGGATGCTGTGTGGAAAGATTATTTCAGAATACTGGACAAAATATTGGATTGGAATTCTAGGGTGGTACATTTTGTCTGCTAGTTTGCTTAAGAAGACTTTGGGTTGTGTATAGTCAATTTATGCACAGAATTTAGAATATTTTCTAAGCAAATACTTACAGCGAGCTATACAAGTAAGGAACTATCAACCTTAACGGAAGAAATCTTGACGAAGAATTACAATTATTTTAGCCCTGCCAATTATGTAAATGTGTTTAGAACAAAAGTTCTAAAGGGCACCTTAAATACGACATCTAATGATACCAATTTAATTATACACCTCCTTGAACTATATTTTATTTATAACACTATTAAATAAACACAAGAAATACAAGAAAAAGTAAAGCAGAATTTCATAGATGATTGCTAAAGCATTGAAACATAAACACAACATGGTCTAAGTGAATTTGAATGCTCCCATATATAGTGTGTTTACACTGACTTCTGTTTTTTTTTCCAGTTTTCAAAGGAAGACAATTTTTTATACCTCAATATTTGATAACATCTCTATGAAAAGAGGATTCTATGTTTATGTCTTGATTTTAGCTGGGATAGAGTTAATTTTTTTTTTGCCGTAGCTTACACAGAGCTGTGTTATGGAGTTATGACAAAACTAGTGTTGATAACAAGTGGATATATTACTTGTTGCTGAATGGTGCTTGAATAGCCAAGGACTTTTCTGCTCTACGAGTAAGATAACTGGGGGTGCGCAAGAATTTGAGAGGGGCCATAGCCAGGACATCTGACCCAAGATGATGAAAAGGTTGTTCCGAAGAGGCTGTTGATCTTCTCTTTGCATTTTTTCATTTATTTTCTTTGAAACACTTCTTGACCAAGCTCTATAATTGACATTGAGTTCTTACTTTCATTTCTTCACTGTTTTCTATTCAATGATACAATGATCATTTTGTGTTTGTTTGTTTTTTTTCTCCCTGTTTGTTTGGCTGTTTTTTGTTGTTGTTTTTAACTTGTTTTGTGTGCTGTGGCATTGGAAAATAGGATTTTTAACTCAATCATTCATTCAAACAATATTCATTTCTGTGTCCCAGAAGAAAAATCTGAAATATAGGTCATACATTTGCATACATCTATTCTGTTCTAATCTCATTCATTTGTATTTCCTGACAATAAACGCACAGTATGTTTTTCAACGCTATACTTTCAAGTTATTCAGTATGAAGACCAAGCCATACTGTAGCAGAATTGACTACAGTAAACTGTTTTCAATCCTCACTATCAAATGAAACAAAACAGTTTAAAAATTAAAGTGCAGGGTCTCACCATGATTCCTGTAGAATCACATAGTCAAAATTCAGTAATTATGATTTACTTGTTCTTCCTAAAACTTAAGTTGAGAACTAACTGCTCCATAATTTTGACATATTTATTCTTTTTCATACAATTACATTTGTTGGGTGTTTTTTGTTTGTTTGTTTGTTTGTTCTTTCACGAGAGTTCAATATTACATTACAAACATGTAAAAGGACTGAAATCCACTAAAATAGAAAGAAATGAGAAATTTACACCACGAAGAATCCAAAAGAGCTAAGAAGAAAATGTAACTAGAACATGACTGAGAAAAGATTTGAAAAAATCTGTTTTTAATAGAAACCTTCCACTTTTTTTTTTTAACTAGGTTCAATAAAACAAAACCTACTTTTATTTTTCAGCAGCCATTGTTTGAGAAGCTCAGTATAGAATTCACCTCAGACTTTTAAAGTTTATGGCAATATATGATCCAGAATAAGTACTCTATCCAAACTTCAGAACTGAATTTAAATGGGAACCTGAAACTTAGAACTCAGAACTGATTGATTGAGAAGAACACATGCAAGAACAGTCAAAGTTAGGGAAGACCTTGAAAAAAGCTTATCAAGGATGCAGGAATACACCTTAATTTCAAGCTACAGGAAACAGCAGTATTCTAAGAGGACTACTAGCTGGATGATGGTTGGTTTTCATAAGAAATGTATACAATATATTTGTGAGTGTCCTCAGTGGGGCTCATTCTAAGACAGAAGCACATGGTTGATACTTTCCCTTTTGTAAGATTTGTTTTCAAATTGGTATTGGTAATTTGGATCCATGGAAAGAATAATGTCTAGGTAAATAATGGTGCTGAGACCAAGAATGTTGATTTTGGAGCCCTAGAACAACAGAATATTTCTGATGACTCTCAGCTGGATGGTGGTGTTTTCCCACATAAGTGCTGTAAAGATACTTCAAAGAATTGCAGAGCAACAACTTGCTTTCTGCATGTCATTAAGAGTGCTGGGGATATCTACAATGCATCTGTTCATAGGTATCTGCAGGCATCCCTAAGCAAGCTTTAAATCATATAGCTTGGGATTCAGCAGTCTTGAAGTCATAGCAGTGTGGGCTTTAGCTGCCAAGAACCTGTCAGTGTTCTGTTGGGCTTATGCGGTCTGCTATAATATGTGAATTGTTTTGGTATGTGAAGGATGTTTACACAAGCTGTAGTTCTGTGCACCTGGATGGCAGCGAACATCCTTCTCTTTGTACCTACAGTAAAGATCATAGGGTAAAAACTCGCATGTGTGTACATGAAAACAATCATAAGTAGAACTATACCATCTGCCTACACGTTTGCACTCAGTTTCTCTCCAGAGAAAAGAAGTACCGTTACATCTACATTGTGAAACTGATTGTATGTGCACAGTTCATACAGTCCATATATCTACTGATCCCAGACTTTGCACAGCTGGGATGAGGAAATAGAGGACAATGCTCGTGCTGTGGTAGTCGAGATTTCTTCACTCGTTTGCTCAAAACAACTATGCTTTTTATATATTCTTTAAGAACCGCAGATTTTGAGTTCCTTAATGAAGTGTTTTTTCATATTTACTTCTATTTTTACACCATCAAGAAGCTGTTATGTTAAATACTGCTCATAATTTAGATATGGCCTAATTGTAGGGAGATATATAAAAGATATAGATAACTTTGGCCACGTTGTTATGGGAATTAGAAAAATAATATTTTGAATGTCCAGTTCATTCAGAATCCCCCATTGTTCTCTGTAACAACTGCATGTATTAAAAACATGGATAATACATCCTGTAATTTTTGCTACTATTCTCAGATTATTGAAGATATCATTAGGTATGGGTTAAAGTAGATACACCAACAGAAGAAACTGAGTGTCCAAGTCCCTTAAGCAGCTTTGGAAAATTGAGACATAGTCAAACCTTATATCTTTTGAGTCATTGACATGTATTATTCACTTCGCTGATCCGAGAAGGAAAAAATAAATAAAAACAAAACCAGCGATTCCACTTATGGAGTTCCTTCAGCAACAAGGAATCTTTAAATGTGCACTCATTTGGCAGCAGCATTATCATAAGATGATTATACAGTGTATGAATGTTTATTGCCTGACTTTAAGATGCACACTGTATGATAAACAATTGTAGAGATTTTTTTCTATAAATGCTATATTTCTGCTATTGTGTTTGCAGAATACAGCTAGATAATAATTGATTCTGTGACAGGGACTGGCTAATTTGCCAACAGTATAGTATAAGACACATTTATACAGTCAATTACACCCAAGTGCATGGCCTATTTGCTTTATAATTTCATAAACTTGCCAGCAATTTAAATAAAAAAGTTCCATTAAATTATCATATCATGTGATAGAATGATATTGCCAAGTATATTAAACCATGTGTGTTCAGCCAGAATTAATTAAATATTATTACTTTTTTCTTATTAACACATTGAACCTATCCTTCCTACTCACTACTAGAAATAGAAGCCTATTAGTGAACAAAGTAAACTTAAGGGCAAAGTTTAAACATTTTCCTGAGGGTGTTTCATTAAGATTCCTAGTTCTTTTGTTTAAACATTTGCTCATGGTAAATGTACTTGTATTGTGAAAATATTTTATGATCTTAGATATGAATACTGGAAAAGTTTAAAGGTAGTCTTTGATAATTCAGTTATTTTAGGCAGATCTGCTCTCACTGTTTTTATGCAACTTAAGAGTATTGGAAATGACACAGAAAGTATTTGGTTTCTATGTTTCTTCTGAACTTTATTTCATATTTATTTTTGTCTCATTTTGATGACTTTATTGAGCAGAAAGAAATATTAATGATTCAGCTTGACTATTATCTGAAGTTTCCTCATCTCCTAGTTAGAATAAAATAAAAAGTACTCATTTCATATGAAATGCTTCAACAAAATGGCTCAGGGACCTTCTTATTTGAAGAAGACAGCAGTGAACAGAAAGAATTAGCATTTTCATATAACTTAATACAGACTGACGTACTGAGTTAAAATAAACAAAAAATTCTCAACCCGCTATACTATGCTCATACAAACATCCTTTCTCTCTTTCATCAGGTGTTAGAGTCTCAGACACTGTCTGTGCCCTCCTGGTTTACAGACACAGGGGATCATTTGAGAGAAAGCTTTATCTTCTCATTTTTAACGACTTTTAGAAAAACCCAAATTTAAAAAATGCAGCTTTGTAGTTACTGACATGCATTTCATTTAATACGATAGTGTGTTTGAAAGTGGATAAGCATATCTTTAACAGAAGTCTACCAGGAATCAGCAGAAATAATTACTATCAAGATTTAATTATGTCAAACAAGAGTATCTGTCCTGAATAACAGTGTAGACAGTAGAAGCTGGCTATGCTGTATATTCGATCCAGCTCTCTGTATATTTCATTTAAACAGTGTTCAGTGATTCTGTTGTGACTGACTCCAAATGAGTATAATGGAACACATCAAAACAATGAAGAGAATTATTTGTAATACAGAAAAGGGGGAATATAAATGAAAATATTTTGGAAGAATCAGGACAGGCTGTTCTCTCACATACAAGACATATAACAGAAATATTACTGCAGATAAATGTGGAAGCAGAATTGTAAAAAAAGTGTAAAGGAGATCAGAATAGGTCACACTGTGTTTATAAGGAGAAATAGTTTTAAGTTGCAGAAGGGAAGATTTAGGTTGGATATCAGGGAAAAGTTCTTTACCAGAGATTGGTGAGGTGCTGGAACAGGCTGCCCAAAGAGGTTGTGATGATGCCCCATCCCTGGAGGTGTTCAAGGCCTGGTTGGATGGGGCCCTGGGCAGCCTGGTCTAGTATTAAATATGGAGATTGGCGGTCCTGTCTGTGGTAGGGGGATTGGAACTTGATGATCCTTGAGGTTCCTTCCAACCCAAGTCGTTCTATGATTCTATGATTCTATGCATAACAGTATCTTCTTTAGCCTCTTAGGAGAAACTTAATAAATAATATAAAACAATTTTGACTGTTATGACACTGACTTGCTCCTTTTTAAGAAAAGCTTTCATCAGAATGTCTCCAAACTGTGCAAAATACTACAGTCTGTTTCTATGCCAAACCAAAAAAATATGACTTTCTTATTATTCAAGTGAGTGGTGTTGTAAGAAAAACAAATCTGTAATCTGAGTCAATATTATACATCATTATTAAGAAAGCTTAAAAAGGAAAGGAAAAAGAATTGTACTAGAGTTAATTAAGGCTTCAAGTAAAGCTTGCTTTTATTGGCAATTTTTTTGTTGCAACAAGAAAACTAAAAATTAAGAGGATGGTTGGCAGCAATATTGATATGCTAATGGATAAACATGCTAATTTAGAAAAAAACTAATCAGCAAAGACATTACTAATGGAAATGTACTGGAAAATGGCTAATGCTGTATGCAGACCTGGTATCTACAAAATTAAGAAGAACTAATTTTGTGTTCATAATTGTAACTTGAAAGCTAAGCCTTGATCTATCTGCTTTGCTTTATGATAGTATTTAAAGATATCTCTTAAAATACTTATATACTTAAAAAGTACTTAAGATGACCTGGCCTGGTATCATGACAACTTTTTAGCTTCTCTATAATTATGCAGCTAAAATTAAACATTTTGTGTACTGATAGGAAGGCTAAAAATCTTATTTTTTTTCCGTCTAATTTACTTGAAGGGACAAAGTGTCCCTTCAAGTTAAAGGCTACATGTGATTCAGGTCTTCTGACTGAGGTGTGGCAGAACCTTCTGTTTACCAGTGTCATAGAATCAGGAAATCACAGAATCATAGACAGGCTTAGACCTCAAGGATCATCAAGTTCTAACATCCTGACACAGGCAGGGCTACCAGCTGCTAGATCAGTTACTAAGTCAGATTGCCCAGGGCCTGATCCAATCTGGCCTTAAGCACCCACATGGGGCATCCACAGACTCTCCAGGCAACCTATTCCAGCACCTCATCAGCCTCTCAGTAAAAATTTCCCCCGACATCTATTCTAAATCTCCATTCCTTTAGGTTTTAAACTCTCCCTTGTCCTCTCATTACCTGCCCATGTTAAAAGCCGATTTCCCTCATGTTTATAAACAGTCTTTAAACATTGGAAAGCCACAATGAGGTCTCCCTGTAGATTTCTCTTTTCCACGCTGAAAAAGCTGGGGAACCCAGAACTAGGCACAGTACTCCAGATGTTGCCTCACCCAGGCAGAGTAGAGGGGCAGGATAACCTCCCTTGATCTGCTGGCTACACTCTTCTTAATGCACCCCAGGATACCACTGGCCTTCTTGGCTACAGGGGCACACTTCTTGCTTATGGTCATCCTGTTGTCCACCAGGCCACCTACATCCTTCTCTGCAGAGCTTCACATTCTTTCAAGCAAGTTATCCCTGACCTATACTGGCACATGTGGTTATTCCTCCTCAGGTTTAGGACTTTACACTTGCCCCTGCTGAACTTCACAGGGTTCATCTTTGCCCAATTCTCGAGACTGTCCAGGTCTCACCGAATGGTAGCACAGCATTCTGGCATCCCAGTCACTTCTCCCAGCTTTGTATGATCAGAAAACTTGCTGAGAGTGCACTCTATGCCTTTATCCTTGTCACTGATTAAGATCTTGAGCAAGATCAGACTCAATACTAATTCCTGAGGAACACTGCTAGCTAGGTCTTCAACTAGACTCTGTGCCATTGATCACAACCCTCTGAGTTCTGGCAGTCAGGCATTTATCTATCCACCTCATTGTCCACTTCCTTACCTATGAGGATGTAATGGTATCTAAAGCCTTTCTGAAGTCAAAGTAGAAAACACCTTCTGCTCTCCCCTCATCTACTCAGCCAGTAGTGACATCATACAAGGCTTCTAGATTGGTCAAGCATGATTTCCCATTGGTGAATCCATGTTGACTATTCCTGACAACCTTCTGTGCTTCCACTTGCTTGGAGGTGACATCCAGAATAAGCTGTTTCATCACCTTCCCAGTGACAGAGATGAGGCTGACCGGTATATAGTTTCCTGGCTCCTCCTTCTTCTTGCCCTTTTTTGAAGATTGGATTGACATTGGCTTTCCTCCAGTCTTCAGAAACCACTTCCATTCTCCATGACCTTTCTTAGATCATAGAAAATGATTTGGCAGTCACTTCTGCCAGCTTCCTCAACACTCATGGGCGCATCCCATCAGTACCCATGAATTTGTTTGGTATGTCTGCCTAGATTATACATTTATTGACTCTCATATCATTTAAAGAACTAATGGATCAGAATTTTGAAGTGTGTTGGGGAAATATAGAGGAAAAAACTTAAGTGCTTAGAGTAGTACAGCCTGTAATATTGAAAATGACTGAAGGCTGAAAAGGTTTCTATACAGTAAACAGGTAATGTTTGAAGATCTGGGTTACATGAACGGTGAACTATCACAAAGAACTCTACATTTTGACAATATATCTAAAGCAGAATATGAAATGCATTAATGTTAACCACAAATGTTATGTTCTCACTTCAGCCAGATCTTTCATATGATCTTTCACAGTTATTTAGCCAGACTGGTGAGATAAGGGCTGGATGTTTGAACAGTTATGTAACCAGACAATAGTTTGGACTGCTGAGCTCAAACAATAGTGATCAAAAGAAAGTCCAACTAGTCAAATTAATGGTGCCCCTTAGGGATAAGTGCTAGGATCAATGCTCCTTTATGAATCACTTGCACTGTAGTGCAGGTAAACTGTCAGCAAGTCTGTGGATGTTACCAAACAGAGGAAGCAGATTATGAGCCAAAACTTAGGGCTGCTATTCAGAGGAACTTCAACAGAATGGATAAATTGACAGGATAAGGATGCTGAACTCTGATAGAAAGCATTGGGGTGCGAAGAATTACAGCTGACACTGCTGTCTGAACTCTGGAGTGCTCTTTCAAGTATGAACATGTCAAAGTAAAGATATTTAAATGCCATCATAACCACTGCAGCATTCACTGAAAATCCTTCCCAGTCTTCTACAAACTGCGTATATGTCCCTATCTCTCCAGATACATCTTCCTTACAGTCCTGTACATTCCTCACCAAGGATGTTCCAGAGATTTATCTTTCCACTTAAAATACTTAATTTGCCTCTCCTCCTCACTAAGAATTGTAGGTAGCCATGTGGATACCTGGAACTAGACAGAAGGTATTACTGAGAGATAAAGGGCACTTCCCTGTAAATTGTAACAATACTGAATAAAAGACTTC
Organism: Meleagris gallopavo; assembly: GCF_905368555.1. Classification (NCBI taxonomy): domain Eukaryota; kingdom Metazoa; phylum Chordata; class Aves; order Galliformes; family Phasianidae; genus Meleagris; species Meleagris gallopavo. Next base: position 34,975,047 of record NC_139409.1, read on the forward strand.
TGGATAGGAAACTCTATGTCTCTTCACTTTAAATATTCAAAAGCAGTTTATAGCTAGGTATAATTTGAAATATATAAAAATTAAAAGCGTAAACCTCATCAATAATATAACTTCAGAATTATTACAGAAGTTCTCCTAAAATAAATTTCAGTGGTTGTATAAAAGGAAGGATTAAAGCATGAATGGCAGCTAAATGACTGCTCAAAAAATGTTTAACCTGATCAGAGATAATGAGCTTTAGTGGTTTAAAAAGTGGTTATAAACAACCCAATATTAGTCACAAAAAATCTTACTCAGCTCTTTATTGTATTCTGAAGACAGAAGAGACCATTTTTGTTCCCACTCTGCACGCAGTAGGTTGATTTCTTTCTTTTTTTTTTTTTTTTTTGGTTAATATCTGTGAATTTCATCTTTTGCTTTAGATATACTGTCAAAATGTAGAGTTCTTTGTGATGGTTCTTCCTTTAGAAACATAAGAATCATTGTGTTTGTAACTAGGTGACTGACCACATGGACGTCCGGACGTCCGCGGATCCTTATGGACTTACTGTTTATGATATCTACTGAAATGCCATTTAGTATTTACTTCACTCTTTCCTGGGATTGAATATCATTACATTAGATAACAAGTTACATACCACCATTTAAAATGCTATTAAGTACAGGTGTCTGTCTTATAGCTATAATTCTATATGTACTTAAATAAAATAAATACCCTGGGCCTTTTTGCAGGATGATTTTTCAGTAAGGTGACACATACATTACTCAAGCATAAGAAATATAAATAGCTGTAAGATATTTATGCCTTTTACAGGCATTCTAATCTTTTTAGAAAATGGCTATAATTTGAAGATACAATGTGAAGGGAGTGTTCTTAATGCTACATTAATTACAAAGGCTCTCTTTCATTTCATTTTTTGAGACATTTTTGTATTTTTATATGAAAAGATGCATATAATATTGTGGCAATAATGAGCTTAATGTAACTGGAAGCTGTCACATGAGGTTGTATCAAAATTTCAAGTACAAATAGCACAAAAAAAAATCACCTATATCCCTGAACAAGTTTCTCTCATATATTGAAAACTTTGTCCTCACCACAAAGTAGCACTGTGTTATTTGTGGTTGGCTGTTCAGGACAACATTAGAAACCCTTTGGGCCAAATCTATTCCCAGTATAGCCTCATTAAGTCAGAGGAGTTCCATGTGAAACGAGTTTGGCCCAGAGTTTTAAAGGCACCTAATTCTAAAGCATTGCTGTAAATTTCCTTTGCGGAGGCCCAGAAGGAAAATAAAAATCAGTTAGTGTTTAATCTTGCAAGCAGCTGACCCTTTCATTTAGTGTTTAACTGTTTCATTTATTTTTCCTAACAAATTAGCCCTAGTTTAAAAGGATCATCTTATCTATTTCAGTAGAATTGTCAGTAAATTCTGATTTAAAAATGAATGAACTCTATGCTCTTTGTGTTCAACCTGAATTTTCATTAAATTAATGTTATGTATTTCAAAATGTGCATGCATATGACAATGTCCACTACTGAAACCCTTTTGTAGCAAAATATGTCAAGGTATAAAGAAAAGAAAATGATCAGGTTTGTTCAACGTTGATCTCTATTTCTTGTTTCCTTACAGTAATAGAAGAATAAATAAAAACATAACAGTTTTGACGTAGTGCTTAAATTCTTTTTGACTGTGCAAAAATACAGACATATGTTCGTAAATCTTGAGACACCATGAACCGTTAAACATAGTTTCTTCCATCTTTGACATAAGACAGTCTTTTCCTTCCTAATATACATGTATTTTGTCACTTGCTTCTAGTTTCCTGAGCATTTAGCGAAGATACAGTTTATTCTACAAATACCTGAAAAGATGTAATGTTGGTCTCTTTTCTCAGGTGACACGTTAGGACAAAAGGGGAAAGTCTCAAGTTGCACCAAGGGAGGGTTAGACTGTATCTTAGAAAGAATTCCTTCATAGAGAGTGTTGTCAAGCATTGGAAAGATCTGCCAAGGGAAGTAGTGGAGATGCCTTTCCTGGACATATTTAAAAGATGTGTGAATGTGGTACTTCTGATCATCCTTGTGGCTCTCCTCTGTACCTGCTCCAAAAACTCCGTAGGCCTGGATGCAGTATTGCAGGTGGAGCCTCACAAGGGCAGAGCAGAGGAGTGCAATTACTTCTTTCACCCTCCTTGCCACCCCTCTTGATGCCCACTTGATACACTTGTCTTCTGGGCTGCAAGTGCACACTACTGTCTCATGTTAAGTTTTTTTCATCTGCCAGAACCCTAAGTCCTCGGCAGGGCCGCTCTCAAGGAATTCTTCTGCAGAATGTACACATAATTGGGATTGCCCAAACACGAATGCAACGCTGCCATACCACCAACACCCTAATTTTGTGGGCCAATATAATAAAATAGGATGCATCGCATTTGGTGTAGCTCTCATATATAATTGAATTCAGCAGTTCTCTTGTGAGAAAATATTAGATATTACAAATAGCTTTCTAGAATGTAAAAGATGCTAGAAATTCTAGAATTTTTTTTCACATGATCATACAGAACTCCCCATGTTTCAGTTTGTGCCTGTTGCCCCTTGTCCTGTTGCTGGACTCTACTGAAAAACTCATCTACTTGACACCTGCCATTCAGATATTTACAAGCATTGTTAAGATCCCATCTCAATCTTATCTTCTCCAGGCTGAACAGTCACAGGTCTCTCAATCTTACCTCACAAGGGAGATGCTCCAGGCCCCTCATCATCTTTGTAGCCCTCTGCTAGACTCTTTCCAGTAATTCCCTGCCTTTCTTGAACTGGGAAGCCTACAACAGTACACAGTTGCTTTTTTATATTAGGCTAATATTTTTTTATATTGGGCTAAGCTACAGTATTATTATTTCTGCAGAGTATTTTTATATTTGGTGTAGTAAATTGGTGTGCTAACTATAAAATCACTGCAGTTTAAGAAAATTAATAAGGTCACTGTAGCAACATTTAAGAACTGATCTGTTAGTTCTTTACAGACATCTGTGTTCATAAACCAATTACAATTTAAAAACCACATTTGACATTTTCTGCTGATAATCATTATGCCATTATGATGGATGGTATAAGTAAGTTCCATAACCACTGCATTTATTATGTTTTTGTCCTTCCCTGCTGTTAAAAAAGCCTACAGGTTTATTATTTCTTTGTTCCAAGGCTTGAGAAGATAAGAAATTTTTTGGACCATGAACATGCTTTTCTTTCCCTTCAAAATGAAGTGACTCCTCATCTGTTGCTTGCTATATTATATTTGTTTTGAATTTGTTGACTGGCATTCACAATGTTCCTAAATAAGGAATAGGTGATAAGGACTTTTGGATTTAGTATAGTCAACAATTTCATCTAGATTACACAGAGAGATTTTATACTGAGCAAAATTAAATCCAGTATAGGATAAAGCAATCCTTTTATAAAACATGTAAAAATACAAATAAAATATTTTTAGTGCACATCTGCATAAAATAATATTATTTGCCCAAAACTCTCGTTAGTAAAAACTATATCCTCTCAACTGCACTAACTGTGGTAACTTTCTTCCTCTACCATCCTCAAGGAATAAAAAATAAAACTGATTAAAGTCTGTTATATTTTATTCATGCTGTGTAATAATAGCAGCAATATTTATCAGAGAAGTAAAATCTATGTTAGCCAGTTTTTCCAGGAATTAATCTTTGAGCTTTTTCTTCTATGATGTTCCTGCTGAAGTATTTGTGAACAATTCTGCAGGGAAATAGCAAATTCTGTATGCCAGAATACTGAAACTGTGCCAAAAAAAATCTACGAAAAGATTGGTTAGTAAAAATGAGTAGAAATGCTAAAACTTTGATTAATGAAAGGTAGCCCATGTTCCTGTGCTGTGCTGAAGTTGACAGTGTTAATATATACAAGTTGTTTCTAAAAAAGAAAGCCTTCATCGAGTATCTGCTTCATGTTGCAGATACAGAGGATAATGCAAAGTGTTGTTTGAGTTTGTTCAGTGGTAAAGGTAAGATGGCACACCACCTTGTCTTAAATGTTACAGTGAATAACCCATCTCCACCCTACCTTCTATCCTGCATTGCTTTCTATATATACTTTCTCTATTGACTGCATGCTATGGGCATTATCTCACATCTGTGGTACAACATGCATTTATCGCACAGCTCATATGTGGTAACAGGAGTTTTGTAGAGAATTCAGTGCTTGCTTTCTGAAATTCTATGTTGCAGAGCACGGAATGCTGGTTCACACCAAGTCTGTGAGGAGGCTTGGTGTCATACCCGTGATTTACGAAGACTGCAGCCTACGCACACCTACCACTTACCCATACTTAGAGAGATCACAGAAACCTAAATAGATGGCATGGTAACCTAAAAATGTAGCACCTGGGTTTTGCACGTTTTCTCAGGACTTTTTAATTTGGTTCCTATATAGTTTTGTTTCTTTTCTTTTTTCTTTTCTTTTCTTTTCTTTTCTTTTCTTTTCTTTTCTTTTCTTTTCTTTTCTTTTCTTTTCTTTTCTTTTCTTTTCTTTTCTTTTCTTTTTTTTCTTTTCTTTTCTTTTTTTTCTTTTTTTCTTTTCTACATTGGCTGACCAATTTATGCATTGTGTGCAAGAAATGTGCTTATTGTTTATATCAGGGCCAGAATCTCCCACACACATCTACATAACCAGCAGTGACCTACATAAATTCTCACAAGAGTTACTTTAAATTATATGTGTCAAGCTGCAGGTGTTTCTGCACTAGTCAATAAAAGTTGCTTTTTTTTTCAACAAAACTTGTTTTCCTGTTTCTTTCAGATTAGAAAGCTTGATGAAAAAAGAAACAGATCTGTATAATCTTCAGAAACAAAGGTTTTGTGACCCATGGTTTTAATAGGTATTGAGAATATTGTTCCATTATAGTGTAATTCCTTCATTATTTTAAGGAAAATTGAGTGTTGTTGGTACCAAAATTATTTCTGTAATACTTCTTCCATAATTTAAAGTGCAGAGCTTAGAAGCTCAGTACTGGAGTTGTTGCAACAATTATTCTAGATCAAAACTTGATGCACTTTCTAAATCTTCTGTTTGTGTTTGTTGTTGATGTTTGTTTGGTTTTTAAAGGATTAAAGGATTTTTTTGTACAGTTCATTGCTAAAATTATATGCATTAAACTTGTTGCTTTAAATATTTAAATATATCTCTGTATTCAGTAGGGTTCTTTAGAGCTTGTGCAAGTGCTGACACTAGTTCTGTCTTTGACTTGTGTGGCCGGACTGTGCTATTGAAGAATTTTATGGGGATTTGGATCTAATCACTAAAAATTTGATGGGAGAAGCGTTTGCCTTGCAGGTGGCTTTGAAATTAGAGAAAAAGCGTGAGGAGCTCTGAAGATGTTTGGGAAATATAAGAGGAACTATTACATTGTTCCATCACTTTTATTTTTTTTCCAGACTAGCCTCACAATGATTGCTGTTAGGTAATCTATATGTTCTATCATTTGAACTTGTCTTACATGCTAAATGTGTATATATATATATCTTGTTCAGCAGAAACATCATTTAAAGTTTTGCAGAGCCTTCTTTAAAAAAAAAAAAAAAAGTAGAAACAACCGACATATCCCACCAGCCACTGATAGAATTGAAAACTTTACAGCTCGTATTCTTTCAAGTGCGTTAGTTAAAAGTAAAAATCCAGCACACTTCAGTGCTATTCCCTGAGACTGATCTTGAATACCAATGAATGCATGTGCTGTACCCAGGTTCTCACTGACTTTTATCATGGGCTTTACTGGAGTTGGGAAAGAGTATAGTTGCCTTAAGCCAGATAATAACCAAAGAGCTTAAAAGTGAAAGCATGCGTTATTTCAAAAGAACATTGCCAGGCATGAATTTTCAGCTTCCTGCTCAACAAACAATAGAATAGCAGCCTGGGCCTAATTCCTTTCTCCTTTAAAGTCAATGGGAGTTTGTACCCTACAGTCTAGTTTAGCAGTTCATATTATGTATTTGAAAGAAATGTGACAGACAATAAAATTATCCTCCTGGAGGAAACACTTCTAAAATAAAATGCTTTTAGAGATAGGGGAGACAGAATGAGCACAAGAATTTGTGTACTTATTGTGCACTGTGATATTTTATTATTTAAAATCCTTGCTACATTTTGAGGTTAAAAATTAAGCTCCATGATTTCCTTGTACATCAAGCAGCACATCTTCAGACAGCTATCTACTGGTGACTAGTAGATAGCTGTGACTAGTAGATAGCTGTAGAAAGACGTGTAGAAAGATACTGCTCAACTGTAAATTTGAACGTTCTTCATGAACAATTTCACTTGTCTCAGTCCTTCATCTCCTCTTTCTACCAAAATATTGCTTTTTCTCTTCCAATAAATATACTTTATAATAGCAATAAGGAGCTATAACTCTGGAAGATGGTATTGCTCATCTTTTCTTTGTGTCATGCAACTCCCACTGTATTATGATAGCATATGTTACCTCTCTGTCATGAGTTATTGTCTAAGTGCAGCACATTTTTACCTATGTTTAGACAACAACCACCTTCTCTTGAAAAGCACCATGAGTAATGCTAGACTGACCATATTGCAAAATAGTTTCTGTACTGTAGAATAATTTCTTCTGGACTTCTTGCTTGGATTTTGCTTCCTAAATAGTTAGCTGGCAAATATAACCCCTAAGTTATAGGGTGTTTGAGGCATGTTTTGCCATGCTGTATTGAAATATCTATTTGAACTGTCTTTGCACAAATGAGAATTATAAGAAAAAAATCTATTTTCACTCCATTAGGAAAATAGTTGTGGCCAAAATAATACCAATTCCATTAAAATAGAGAACTGTTATTTTCCAGTTCTCTACTCTTCCATTCAGTTCTCCACTCTTCCACTCAACAGCAAATACAGAAAAAAAAATTTAAAATGACCTATCTTCAATATAGTTACAGTACTCTTTGTAATCCTAGTATAAAGATATTAAAGAAAACAGTGAGAGAAGTAAAACTGATTTAGTGTACTTTCAGTCTGCAAGATTCTGATTCTGTGTTCTGTTTTATATACAACACTGAAATTGGCAAATTTTATGTAGGATGTTTTATGTTTTCTAAATACAAAAAACTTTTCTAAAGGATTCTGCATGGACCAGAAATGTTTGTTTATTTATTATCAGACTTCTCTTTGAGAATGGTATAGTCTCTTGGAGTCTCTTTTATTAATTTAAAACTTATGCAGAAAAAAAGGTTAAAATTTGTTTGTAAAATTAAAAAAAAAAAAAACAGAAACACTACAGACTCAAGACTGCAGTATGTTGAAATATAGTTATTATAGAAAACTCTGATGTCTGATGGCAAACTTTGGCCTCTTTTACCAAGATTCTTATTCAAGTTTTTATGGTTTTTTGGTCCCAGGAAATTGTTGCATCCTGATAATGTTTGGGGAAGTTCTTCCACACTGTTTTTTTCTTGTTGTTTTGTTTTTGTGTACAGGAAGTGCTGTTTGTTTGTTTGTTCTTTGATTTTTTTTGTTTGGTTGGTTTTGACTTCTGCAAAGTTACAGTTACTGCTCCTAAGTAGTCTGAGCTTTCAACTTCTTAATTGCTTAAAAAAGAAAGCCTCATATAATAAATTCTACTGTTTGCTTGAACTACCACTGAGTGTGTCCTCTTATGTTGTGTCATAACTGAATCATTATGAGATACTCTGTTTTCTGAGTAGAAACTTTTGTTTAAAGCTTTCTGAAGTTGGAGGTATTCACAACTCATAACAATGAAAGCCAAAGAATACCAACATCCTTGTACAATTGTAATTAATTTCAGGATTCTATAACAAAACCAAAGATTTTACAATTGATAGTTAAGCAAGACAGGTTCCCAATTCAAGAGTGAAAATTAGTTGTAAGTATTCTGAATAAGAAGAAAAGTCAGAACTCTGTTCAGAGAGAAGTAGTATAATATGCAGCTGACTAGAAGGCTTCCTTTGATTACAAAATATATTTCTGGATAAAAAATTGAATCAGCAAAGGAAAACCTACTAACTTGCAAAGTCAGAATACTGTGAAAAAATAATGGAGATAATGGATTTTGGACTGTATTGCAAGAGAGCTTTCTGGATAAGTCCATTTGGATTTGAATCAATGGCTGAAAACAAAGCACAAACAGAAAAGCATTATGTAAACTAGTTCTAATAAACTAGGCTTCTGTGAAATATAATGCAGGTTAGCCTGTGTGATATAACTTTAATTTTCAGAAATAGTTACAAAAACATTGTAGAAGCATGTACTTTTACTGTTTCTGATAATTGAACCACACTAATAATGCTTTGTGAGCGGAAACACTATAATGTGCAAAATAATAATAATAATAATAATAATAATAATAATAAAATAAAAGTAACTCTTTTAAAACATCAGTCTGTAAAGTTTGGAAGGCCAAAAGTAATATGAAAAGGAATTTGGGGTAAATTTGCAAACTGGGCTTGATGCAAAGGGTACAGATATATCTGTAGCCTTAGATGTATGTGGTACTTCCTATAATATACTGGAAGATAATCAATGAGTTTGTGGAGTTTGAGTTTTACTTCAAGTTCTGATAAAACGCCACTGATAAAAGGTGAATAACTACTGACAAAATGATGTGAAATTGCTTCAATTTAGTACCACACTTAATAATTAAATATCACTGTCTTTTTATTTGTATATGGCATTCACCAACATTTTTATTTTGTTGATCCAAATGTCATTAGGAGTGTTTGCTCTGAAAATAATGCCTTTTTTTAAATTATTTTCTTGGAAAGTACAACTGATACAAAGAGCACAATAAGACTCTTTGATAGAGCAAATTCTCAGTCACAAAACATTATTCTTCAACATAGTCATGACCACTAGTTATGCATTTTCACAAGCAATGAATAAGAGCCTGCATTCCATGCTCATAAACATCTGCACCAACAGAGGTTACCTTGTTTCACATCTCCTGTGATAGTGTTGTTGCTAGGAAAATGTTGTCTATGCACTTCATCTTTCATTGGTCTAAATAGATGGAAGTCAGAAGGTTCCAAATCCGAATTATATGGTGAGTGTGGTAGGACAGTACAGCCAAGATTAGCAATGCTTTCCATGGCCTTCAAACTGGTGTGAGGCATGGTGGTTATCTTCTCTGGCTTAACTGTTGCATTTATAAATATCTAACAGCATAAAAGGCCTTAATAGAGAAGATCACAGTTCTAAGCTCCAACTATTCCATACTTAACAGTTACAATGATTATTTTTAATTATTTAAGAAAAAAACATCACAAGTAGTGTAGTCTTTATATAGCCAATTATTTTCTTTTAATTAGGACCAGTTTTATGATACCCTTATCTGACTCCCAATCTGACAGGGGTTATAGTAACCACTGCATTCTTGTATTCCTAGGTAAGTTTCCAAGATACATGCTAACATTAAGTTTTGATGCAGAGACAAATATATTCTATTTGATTTGAAGGGATAAAGCTCATAAATTTATGTAAAGTGTAATAAAAAAGAAAAGTTGTTGCCATTATCATTAAAAGTAGATTTAACAGATTGAGCTGAACTGATTGCTTTTGACAGCCTAAAGGATATTTATATTTTCTGTGAACTTTTTATAACAGTTTTTCATTGCTAAACTATTTACTCTTGCTGGTTTAGCTAAGTTTTGACTCCCTTGATTGTTCATATGGGAAGGAGACAATGACATTATATTTAATTTTCATTATTCTTGTGAGTGTGTGCAGTCTGAGATACTTGGTATGATGTAGTCTGTTCATATGATATTATTTTAATTCTCTGTTGTTCATAAGTTTATACCTATACATTTTTATTAAAATGCAGAAACCACTCACCCCCAAAAAAAACCAAAAACAACAACAACAACAAAAAACAATGTAATAGAAAGAAAAAATGACACAGATATGAAGTAAGTCTTAGAAGGAGCATTTTCTGTTTTACTGAGTGATATTCTGCCTTGATCCAACATGAAATAAGTACCCAAAATTCCTACTAACTTCAATGAAGTTCTTTTGGAAACTCAGCAGACAACCAGAATAAGGTATTCACATGTGAATGCATACGCTAAAGAAAATCTGAGCATACTGCTATACAATTTAAGATTCAGTAGATGTTTTAAAAAAAATTTAGTTTGGTCCTACTCCATTTACTGTTCCATTCATTTTCCTGAAAGCTGATTCTTACACATCAGAATAAGATGAAGATTCTGTGTTAGAGAAAATGTAGCTATTGACAAAAGTGAATTTTTTAATGTCAAGAAAAAAGTACATACTCCAAAAGTATATAAATGGTTTATTAATTACAACTGATTGGGTGAAAATACTCCTAGGTAATACAACCAGAAGAGCTATGAAACAGCATTCAAAAATCTTTTGCCAATCTTTCTGTAGGAAAGTATGCAATTTTATTTTTTTTAAATACACATCTTGTAAGAACTCTTAATTAGATTTTTCATCAGCTTAAACTTCAAAAGTGATCATAGTTGACCAATTACTTGTAATATGAGATGAAATGGAGGAAAAGCCAGAGAACCACAGACAGACCTCAATGGAGTACAGACTTGAGAATTGATATTCAAACAAAATTTGAATTTATTGACTCAGACACAGAAAAAAAAAAAATAAAAATCTGAAGAACAAAGAATCTTTTCAGAGGAAATACAACCAAAGTTGCCAGAGGAATTCTGTTGGAGAATGTTTCAACTAATGTTCTAAGACTGGGTACATATCATCTAAGAAGATTAACTCCTTTCTGGTAGCCTACCTAATATTATGAGAGGAGGGCAGCAGGTTGTCTCACTCCAATTTATATGTTCTTTGATATGTATACCCAATGTGAGATTAAGAAAAAATGGTTCAAATTTTGGTCCAACCAGTTTATTACAAATCTTAATCAGGGAGATAGGGAAGGGGAGGCCGGCGACTATTATAAATTAAGGTGATGGGGAAGGGAAAGTGGGCGATAGGAAAGAAACAAGAATTGCATGAAGCGGGGATAGTCACCACCAAGATCCAGCAGTGGCAAGTTACACGCGTCCGCGGCAAAAGCACAAGGGGAGAGCAGCAGCAGCGTGGCCAGCCTTGGTCAGCAAGCAGGTACAGAGACAGGAAGCACGCCCAGGACAATTCTTCAGCCTGCAGGCATCAGCTTGTGAGGCTTCTGATGTCAGACCTCTTCTTCTTCAGCATGCAGGCATCACATCGTGAGGAATCTGTTGTCAGAAAATACTATCCTCATGGCTGTTGGTCCCATTTTTATCCTTCTTCTGCCAGCGTGGCATTCCTGGGCGCTTGAGTAAGAGTCATGTGCAGGAACCCCTGAGATGGCCATTTCCCTCGACATAAACCCACACGAAAGATTGCTTCCCTGCCATTAAGCTGCAGCTTATCTCTCTTTCCTTGCACCTGGCCTGCAAATCTTCAGACAAAAGATTTACCAGGACTTGTCTGGACTTGTCCATCTGTGTCCTCAGCAAGCTTTGAGACAATGGTGCAAAAGATTTGTCTCTTACGCAGGTGTTCTCTAACAGAAACAGAATGCATTTCTCAAAAACTAGCTCTTACAGAGTTTCTGTTTACTGCCTTTAATATCCAAATCAATCTATCAGTACCTCACATGCTGTGAGCAGTTGCCAGGTTTCTTGGGAACACATAATCTGCTTCTGTTTGAAGAAAGCAAGTTCTGCACTTAGGTAATGTAGAAAGTCATCATTAATAAGAGCTCAGATGTATATATAACAAGAATAACCTTTTAAAGAAGTTTATGATGACTAAGCAAGACACTGAGATATGTGTAGGAAATACACATATATGAATATCACCTTCTAGTGATATTCTAGTGCAATACTTGTGAGACTCGGAATTATGAGAGGATGAGAAAGACCGAAGTACTTCTCAAAATCTCTCTACAGGGACTAGAAAGAAGTATGGGGAAGACAGATGAAGGACTAGGCAAAAACACCTGAATAAAAAAGCTGTGCTTACTACAGGAAGACTGACAATATGCAGGAGAAAATCCAGATAAAACTCTATTTATAGCCTATTTGGAGCAAAGGACAGTGAGAATTTTGGCAAGAGATAAATGGTTCATGCTTTAGGCAGTGATTTACAGTAAGGGATAGGAGAAATATTATTTAGCCAGGGACAGATGTAAGGATCATTACAAGAAGTAAAGAAAAATAACTCCCGATTTTTTATTTTTTATGTCAGTGTTACAATGTTCTCATTCCTGATTTTCAAACCTATCCAGTTGGCAATACAGCACTTCTTTAAAAAGTTAGACTGGTATTTCTTGAGGGGACTGAAACCTTCCTTCTGCTACATCAATAAGGAAGAACATATGAGAAAAGATACTGATTGCTGACAAAATTAATCCAGTCCCTTTAGGGCTCAGTAGGACTGAAGAAACCCTTTGCAATAAAGACGTGCATCCAAGGTCTTTGCCATGCTTCTAGAAATGTGAGGTCCAATAGGATGAAGAGAGAATCAAGGGATAGTTCAGATCTACAGACTAGACATGGATTGCTGTACCAATCCACGTTGATTTTAAGAACAGATCTCTTTCTTTATTGGATACAATCATCTAATAATAAAATGTGAACATTCAGAATGGAGGCCAGATGGGCTAAGTGTCCTTATACCTCTTTATTAAAAAAAAATGGTTACAGAAAAAAGCAAAATCCTCTTTACTTAATGTGGACCTCTGTCTCTGGTGTGTAAATCCTCTGTGTCCAAAGATAATTAGCACTTTATAATGCTAATTATTATAATTATGTCTGAGAAAAAAATCATTAGGGGGTAGGTCTGTTCAATGATTTTCAATTGCCCCCTCTATTCAAAAATAAGGTCATTTTTCGATTAACTAGTTTTAGAAGCTCAAAGCTGGAACTGTATTACAGCAAATCCTTTGATTGTTTATTTCCTCATTTAAGATATTTTGCAATTCAGTAAAAGACTTAAGTAAGAAAAAATAAAACTATGTCATAAAACATGGCTGTTACGAAACAACCTCAAAACTTTCTGGCTTTGTGCTACCAGTATGAAATATTATGCATATATTTGTCATTTTTTAGACTTGAGTATGTGAATCCTACTCTGACAGAAGCTAAGAAGTGCCTCCATACAGTTTCTTCTCTCGAAATAATTTATTTGAAATGACAGAAGAATCAGTTAAAAACTGAAAAGTTTAACTTGTAGAAAGTTAATAGGAAATATAAATGTGAACCAAATGTGAAAAAGTGCAAATTAGATCATCATACTGTGAGTGACAACAATCAGGTGATTCAAATTTTTTCGTGTTTTGTTGTTAGGTATGCTTTGTGATTTATACAAGCTTAAACTAGAGAATGACACTAAAGGACAGTTTCTGTTTATGATGAACCTTTAAAAAAAAAAATAGGCTGACTCATCATATTCTTATAAGATTAGAGAGCAAAGAAGAGATACTGCATAACTTCTGCCAAATGGCTCAACTAATGTTTTGGGACACATATATACCATATACCATATATAAAATATACCATAAAAAATTGGATGATAGTTTTCCCACATAACAGTGTGTTGTGAAAACTCTGAAAAAGCCTTGTTGTAATTCTCAAATATACAGAGAACATGAACAAACAACTTCTGCAAATTTGTTTTAAAGCTGAACTTAGGATGAATGCAAATGATATTGCAGCTTGTATCAGACAGTTCCTTACAGCTCTAGAAAAAAGAAGTTATACAAGAGAAAAACATTTCACTCCCAAGGTTGTGAAGAATAAAGATCCTCACTGATAAGGTCTCCAGATGGAAATTAGCCCTTCACATGTAATTTGACATCTTAAAAGGAAAAGCTTCCCAGGAGAAAGCAAGATATTTGTTGCATAGATTGAACAGTTTGAAAGCGAACAGCTCAAATGAATTTTGAGAAGATGGTCATTTCACATTTTCAGAAGATTGGTGCTATCAAAAGAAGAAATGCAATGAAAAAAAAAAAAGATTTTAAGAAAGCCTTTAAGGCTCTCCTTCCAAACATATGTAAAAATTTTTGGTTTGATGTTGTAAATAAACACATCTGCTCAGTTGCAGATGTTCTGTATTTCTTATAACAAAAGCAAAGCAAAACAATTTCCCCCCAAACCACATAAAATTAAAAAAGCAAACTAAAACAAAGTAGAAAACAACAACAAAAGAAACCTAGTTCAACAACTATTTCAGAGAGTAATTTAAGCAAAGTAAAGATCAAGTTAAACAATAATAAAACTGATTATCTTCTATCCTTATCCTTATCCTTTGAGAATTTCCGTTTATTATGGCTTTGGAGAATTGCTGTATATTCTGTATTGGTATCCAGTTTATTAAAGTGATCAAACAAATTCTTGATTTTGAACACCAACAAAGCAATGGAATTACTTGTATGTTTAAAGTTAAATACTTACTTCATCCAGAGCAGCATCTCTTCATTCCTTAGGAATTCAAGAGTGTCTTTTGCCTAACAAGAAGCTGCTTGTTCCTTGTATTTACATCTTGTACAGGATGAGGTCAGAAACTGATGCAAATGCATCTGACAGTCTGATACTCCAAATTTCCTAGAGCTACCCCTGATTCTAGTGTCAAGCAGAGGAGGCAAGAAACTCGGATGGCTGAGCAAGGACCTGTTGGTGAGGCTGAGGGAAAAGAAGGAAATGTAAAGCAATGGAGGCAGGGATAGGTGGCCTGGGAGGAATATGGGGATGCTGTCAAGATATGTAGGGATGATATCAGGAAAACATGTGAAATTAACATATGAAAGCATATGAAATAAAGCTTGGCAAGAAATGTAAAAAACAACAGGAAGAGTTTATTTAGGTACATAGATCACAAGAGACAGGCAAAGGAGAATGTACCCTCTCTGATATATGAAAAGGGAAAACTAGCTTCTTTAGATGTGGAAAAGGCTGTGGTACTTAATGAGTTCTTTGCCTCGGTCCCCACTATCACTCAGGTTTCCCAAGTATCTCATGTTCCTGAACTTCCAAGCTGGGGTCAAAGGAGCAAAATCCCTCATAATGTAAGAGCAGAGATAGTCCAAGACTACCTAATGAGACTGAATGTGTTCAGTTCTACAGGGCTGGACGATATGCACCTTATGGTCCTGAAGGATCTGGTTGATGTGGTTGCTAAGATGCTCTCCATCATATTTGAAAAGTCATGGCTATCAAATGAGGCTTCCCAGTCACTGGAAAAAGGGAAAGGTCACTTCCCTTTTTAAGAAAGGTAGACAGGAACAGATCCTCCTGGAAAAGATTCTAAGGCACTTACAAGATTAGGGGGTGATCTGAGACAGCCAGCATGGCTTCACCAAAGGCAGTTCTTGCCTCTTCAATCCGTGGCTTCTATGATGGAGTGATGGCATCAATGGACCAAGGAAGGGTGACTGATGTCATCTACCTGACTTGTGTAAGGCCTTTGACATGGTCTTGAAACATATCCATATCTTAAATTGGATAGATATGTTTTTGAAGTTTGGACTGTACACTGAATAAATAATTGGCTGGATGATGGTAGTCAGAGTTGTTGTCAATGGCTCTACATCCAGATGGAGGCCACGAATGGAGTCCTGCAGAGATCTATCTTGGGGCTGGTACTCTTCATCACCTTTATCAATGACTTAGACTATGGGATTCAGTACCCTCAGCAAGTTAGCTGATGACATTAAGTTGCATGGTGCAGTCAGTACAGTAGAGGAAAGGGATGCCATCCAGAAGGACCTGGCTGGGGTTGAAAGGTGCCTCTGAGAACCTACTGGGATTCTGTAAGGTCAAGTGCAGGATGTTTCACTGGTACTGGGGCAATCTTAATAGAAATACAGACTGGGGGAAGATCTCATTGAGAGCAGCCCTGTGGAGAACACTTGGGGTCCTGAAGGGCAAAAAGCTGAACATGAGTCAGCAGTGTGCTCTTGGAGCCCAAAAGACCAATAGTATCCTGGGCTTCATCAAAAGAGGAGTAGCTAGCAGGGAGAGGGATTTGATTCTACCCCTCTACTCAACTCTTGTGTCCAGGCCTGGGGTTCCCATTACAAGAAGGTTGTGGAGCGGTTGGGGCAGGTCCATACTCCAGGACGACAAAGATGATCAGAGGGCTGGAGTGCCTCTCCTATGATTAAAGGTTGAGGGAGCTAGGATTGTTTAGCTTGGAGAAGAGAAGGCTTAGGGGATACCTCACTGTGATCTTCTAAAACTTGAAAGGAGCTTATAGGCAGGAGGAGGGCCAACTTTTTATTCTGGTAAATAGTAATAAGACAAGGGGAAATGGATTTTAACTGAAAGAGGGGACGTTTAGGTTAGATGCTAGGAATAATTTATTCACTCGGAGGGTAATGAAATACTAGAACAGGCTGCCCAGAGAAGCTGTGGATGCCCCATCCCTGGAGGCACTGAAGGCCAGGCTTGAGGGGTTCCTGAGCAGTCTGATTTAGTGGATGGCAACACTTTCCACAACAGGGGAATTGGAACTAGATTATCTTTGAAGTGCCTTCCAACCCAAGCTGTACTGTGGTTACATGATTCTGTGATTCTGTGAAAGCACAAGTGAAGATGTTTTTCCTTTGTTCTTAATTTCCTTTGAACTTCTGATTTGTCTTTGCTAAGGACATTTTTTACGACACACAATTCCATAGAAAGAGAACAGGATCACAGCACAAACAATCCAGCTATATGTGATGTCAGTTGCCATCACAAAGGTATTTGACAGGTATCAGTATTAAGCCACAAAGATCTATCATTTAAGTGAACCAGTTCACTTAGTTTTTCATGGTGAACTGCCTAAACATTCTTTGCCTCAGAGAAGGAAGATGAACAAATCTGTAGAGATTGAACCTTTCAACCAATATTCCATTGCATTTTGTTGCCGTGAAACAGATGGCAGCAGAGGTACAGACTGACAAAATGGTATCTGACATGGAAATGTGGATGAAGCAAAGGTGTGGAATTGAATTCCTCCATGTGGAAAAAATTGCACCCACTGACATTCATCGTCACTTGCTGGATGCTTATGGAGATGTGGGTGTGCGCACAGTGAAGGAGTAGAAGGTGCATTTCAGATGTGTCAACAGTGACTGGGGGTCATCTCCAGTGGTGCAAATTTTTACAATTGCTGCATGTAAGTCTTCTTCACTGCTGGCAAAAATGCATAGCTAGTGGTGGTGACTATGTTAAAAAAAAGTGTATTGTAGCTGAGAATTTGCTCTATCAAAGAGTGTTATTGTGCTTTTTGTATTTGTTGCAGTTTCCATGGAAATAAATAAGATACGTTACTTTTGAAGAGATCTATGTAGTTCAATTGACAAATTAATTATAACATTTTCATATAAACAACTGTCAGGCACCTCTTTATCCAAAGGTAGAATCTAAGGAATCTAATTCATTCCACTACATATTCATTTTACCACGTAGTCTGAAATAACAATAAATTTTCTGTTGACAGAAATATTGACACTTTTATATGCCACAAAGTAAAAGAAAATATTAAACGTTGAAAAGAAACGTCCATGCCCTTGCTGTGAAATTGTCAACTCCTATAAAATTTTGGTACCTTAGCTGAGTTCTGGGAAATCTATAATTCATTCATAACCATATTGTGTTGGAAATATAAAGTGAAGTACAAAGCCAAACTTTTCTATAACCTTGTATCTGTGGCCAGATCCTATAATTCTCATCACTTGCCCAGCCAGAAGAGAAAGACTACATAAAGAGGTAAGAACTGCTTATGCAGGCAGATGGTAGATACTCTAAAGAAAATATTGTTTATTTCATTTTTTTTCTTTGCTTCATACAGTGATTCTGCTATTGGAGGCTGGGTGCCAATAATTCAGGGTGGTGACACATGGGACTAATACAAAATATGTTCAGTTTATAGTTAGGTTAAAATAGAAGCAAAGTTGAAAGCAAGCAAAGTTGAAGTCAGGCATTTTCAACTTTATAAACTTCATTGCTCTAGTTTAGAAAGATTAGTTGTGATGAAGCAAATCTGTTGGTTCTGGTGGGTGTAGAGCCCCCAGAGCAAGCTGTGAGATCTGTAGACCAAAGAATCAATAAATCTTCTAATTGTGTCATGCCACGTCTGTGATTTAGACTGGAATATATTCTGTGATTTGTTTAATAAACTTGCAAGCTTAAATACCATGCGTTTGTGGGATGCTCCCCTGGGATTCATCCTTAAGGTTGCCCAAATGTATCTCCTCTTCCAGTGACCTACGTAGGAAGTGACATGAGAAATGTAGTGGTTTAATTAGCAAAATGTTGGCATCAGATTAATAAAGGAGAGAATATCCTTTTCTACAGTTTCTGTTTCACATAAATATCTCTCTCAAAGCTTGCGTTCCATATGGCAATTAGAAGTACTTGTTAACAGAGTTGTTTAGGTATATGAATAATGAAGGTGAGTTTTCTCTGAGCTTGTAAGAATTAGGTACAGGCATACTACTTGAGATAAAAGTAAAGCTATCTGTAAATATTCATTCATTTTTTAAAAAATTGCACTTAGGTTGCAAGTTTCTAATATTCCAACCTTGGTTCATTTAAAAATAAATAAATAAATAAAATTATTCCTGAATTGCTAAGATTTGATTGGAAATGGAAGTCATGATTCCATGAAAAAAATTACTTCTTTAAAGAAATATTCAAAGACTAATGGCAAATTTGGTTTATCTAGGGTAAGTATAGTTTTTAAGCATACTAAAACATTAGATATTATTTTTTTTAAATAGACCACAATATATTCCAGTAGGTTATTTATTCAGTAAAATTATCTTTAGACTTTGGAATTCTCATCAGAAGATAAAAATTCTCTTGAATTTTCATTATGTATCTTTCAAAGAGATTATCTCAGAGAACATACTGTTTAATAGGTATATTGTAAAATTCATCCTTTTATACAGTGCAGCAACAAAGCTGGTGAGGGGTCTGGAACACAGGCCATATGAGGAGAGGTTGTAGGAGCTGGGAATGTTCAGCCTGGAGAAGAGGAGGCTCAGGGGAGACCTCATTGCTCTCTATAACTTCATGAAGGGAGGTTGTAATGAGCTGGGGGTCAGCCTCTTCTCTTGTGTCATTAGTGATAGGACCAGAGGGAATGGTTTCAAGCTATGGCAGGGGAGATTCAAGCTGGACATTAGGAAGTATTACTTTTCAGAAAGGGTGGTCAGGCACTGGAATGGACTGCCCAGGGAGGTGGTGGAGTCACCGACCCTGGGGGTGTTCAAGGAAAGACTGGATGTTGTGTTGAGGGACATGGTTTAGTGGGAACTATTGGTAATAGGTGAACAGTTGGACTGGATGATCTTTTAGGTCTTTTCCAACCTTGGTGATTCTATGATTCTATGATTCTATGATTCTATGATTCAGCTTCACTGACAACATCAGAAGTCACAGAAGTAATAAGACCCTGCATATCTTGTTGGATCAATGGCAGAACTACAAAAGGAAAATGCTTAAGGGAAATTTTTGTGTAGTTAAACTATAAATTAAGAATTTAGCTTTTATTTCTTATTTGGCAAAAGGAAACATACAAATTCTTAAAATTTTGGGGGCTGTGTGAAACTACAGTAAATTTTTGTATGGCTGGCATAAAGTTACTACAATAAAGGACAATGGAGGTGAAACAGTGATGATATTTTTTCACTTTCTCATTAACCTGAAAGTGGAGTTTGGGAGTATTGCAGTCCTCACTCCATTAAGCTTTAAATTATCCTTTGCTCTTCCTTTTCTCATTGCAACTTATTCTTGAAAGAAAAGAATAGATCTCATGTTTGTATGTCTTCCAACAGCAACTTTTGTCAATGGAAAAAAAAATAATAATAACTAAACAAATTAGAGACAGACCTAGTCAGATTTATAAGATTAAATAGCCAGGCAGAGAACTGTAGTTACTAAAAAAAAAAAAGTTGTTTTCTCTCCTTATCCCTGTTGAAGGATTGCATCATTTCACTAGAGAAAATCCATAACCCTCATGAAGCCATGGGCTAAAAGATTATGTATTTTCCTGACTGAATTCATGCACAGTTCTTTTTGATTCTCACATAATTCTCAAGTAAATAATTTTTACTTAGTACTGTTCTGTTTTATTTCAAGACTTCATTCAGAATTGTATTCATTTTTGACATTTGTCTTTTGATAATAGACAACTTATTATCAAACTACCAAGCAATTGAAAGATCCTCAATTTCCTTTGTTTGTTTCACTTGTTTGTTTAATATTAGAATGATTCAATGGTTTTTGCAGAAATTCAAATTGTTTGTGCTGTTTCAAGTGCTCCACATATACAATTAAATCATTTTGCTCTGCAGTGACTGTGCCCCTGAAAACGAGAGGAAGCCCACTTGCTTTGTTCTTCAGTGTGTGTAGGTTAGCAAAAGCATTCTTCAAAGGATTTGAGTGAGACTAGTGGGACACGTGCAACTAAATTATGATACTTGCAGAATCAGAGACTGTGGAACAGGATATGGTCTATATTGTTATCTACATAAAACCTTAAACTCAGAGAGCAGCAACCTGAACAAATGGATTTTTCAGAAAACATATTATTCACATAAGTTAAAAATTTGAAGCTTAAGCATTGATTTAAATGCTTGTGGCTAGGTTTTATGCAAGAAGTAATAAAAAGTCCTAGTGTTGGTTAGTACAGACAGACAGTATCGTTACACAATTTTTACATCTCATCCTGCGGTCTTATACTATTGCTATTCCAATTTTGAGCTTCCTGAACAGAACCTTTTCTGTGCTCTGAACTCCACCAGTTAATATAACAGTGATTCTGCTACAAAGGTAAAAGGAGAATAAAATCATATGATTGTCTTTTTCTCTTGTAACCACAGTCCATGTTTGAAGTCAAATTCCATACTGAAATGTTAGTATCTTTGTCTGCCAAGGAGATTTTCATGGACTAACTCCCTTTGAAATCAATGGGACTTCATGAGAATCATAAACTGTACTTGCAGGGAGTAATTGCAGGGTCAAGAAACAGTATGTCAAAGCACTTACCTCTGAGATATTTCTCCGTGCCAATCTGTTAGCAGTAGCAAAAGTATTTCTTTCATTTTCTTCTAGCAATGGGGCCTTTTTAAATAGATGAAGTAAAATAAAACATGAATTCATTCTTACGTTTGAATTGAATGAATAGAACTAATGTATAATCTTCTTTCTGCAAAGTGATAAATATTTACAGTGTATAATGAGATTTCATGTCAAAAATTGATGGTATTTATTATGTTTTAATAAAAGCAGATTTGAACATGCTATTTTTATTAAAGAAAAGAAGTGTTGAAAATATTGCCATTTTCACATTTGCTTTTTCTATGGAGACCTTATATGCAAAGACAGATTTTGAGCTAACTGTATTACTATGGAAATCAGTTTCAACAGAATAGAAATAGTATGAAATAATGAAAACATTAATACTTCTTTACACCTTGTTTCATTTACTTATCAGTTACCCTTCATTTTTTGTGTTTTTTTTCTTTTCTGTTATTATTATTGTTTTTTGTATTTGTTTTTTTGTTTTTGTTAGTGAAGCTCACAAATTACAGTGTTATAAAGATTTTCCTTTTCTCATAGTTTATATTCTTGATTTTAATTTCCTAAAATTACAACACGAAATAGGCAATTCATGTTTGGCAAAATCTGGAAGTGAAGGGCATTGCCATATGCAATATCTGAGGAAGTGCTACATTGATATTTGTTTCTCAAAGAAGAAATTATTTTCAAGGTAGTATTGTTGCAAGAAAGCAATGAGTCCAGTCATTAGTTACTTTGATACTGATTTACAGCAATGCCTTATCATATAGTGCCATTAAGTAGTCTGCTAAGACTATAGAGCTCAGCTTCCTTGAGAATTTAAGGCACATAGTCAAAATACGAGTATATAGGTGCTGAGTGCTTGAAAATATTTATGCTGCTCTTTCCATTTCAGAGAAACTTTTAATCATTTAATGTTTCACAAATAGACAAAGCAGGTGGTAAGCTTTGATTTCAAGAGACTAAGAACTTTAAGTAAGCTCTAAACCACCTCTAAACTAATATTCTGTTTCCATTTCTTGTAGCTCTAAAATCCACTTTGGCTGCTTTGTACTTTGTAAGGCAATTTATGTTAAATTAATAAGCCATTTTCAAAAACATAAATATATGAGAAAAGGAGGCATTAGCATAAAGAGAAAAAAAATAATAGAGGGAAAGTGAGGGCAAAAGAGAGCAAGAGGTATTAAATCTTTCCTATTTTACCAAATAATAAGTTATTTAGATTGTATAAACAGACGTGTGCTTGTGCATGTGTTACTCTTTAGATGGACATTTTTGCTGCAAGGAAACAGAAGGAAATCTCTTACAGCATCCCTTTAACTGGCACAAAGCCAGCCTTGATCATTTTCTGCAGCTGGCATGAAAATAAACTCATTTTTCCAGAAGTGACCCCCATTATTTCATTTTTCCTAGTTCCCAACAAGTTGATGAGCTATAATACAAAGCAAGGCAATTAATTGTTACATGGCATCTTTGTTAGAGTTGTAGTGGTGATCAGCAGTTGGGAAGGAGGAGATAGTCTTGAGCTTGTGGTAAAATAAAGATTTTCAGCAGACTAAATGAGAAAAAAAGGGCCTTGGATGGAAGTTGCATATTTAGTTCTGGATAGAAGTGGAAAGAGCAGTCTTAGAATTTTATGAATTGTGAAAGTGTTTTGTGTCTTTTTTTTTTAATTTTTTTCTTGCTTTTTTGCATGTTTGCCTTTTGCTTACTAAGTTTTCCTTCTTTGTTTGAAATTGAAATTTCAGTTTTGGGATGTATGGACATCTCTCATAACAAGAGGTTTTGGTGCACATTTTCCCTCTGCAACTTAATATTGCAAAATAGAATAGGCAAGTCATCCAGTCAATAAGAGTCAAGTTTGCCAACGGCTGACCACCTAAACTTCTGACTTCCCATCTTCATGGGAGTTCCACTATGCTAGTCAATCTAAATGGCAGCTTTTTTTGTTGTTGTTTGTATTTTCCATTGAATCATATTGTACTGTGTATATAGGTAGTGAAATATTGACTGCAGCTGTACTTGAAGTTTCAGTTTCTCACACTCTTTTTCAGCAGTACAAACACAAGTCACTGATCCTTTCAGTGGTAGCTTGAGTTTGTCTTTCTCTCTCTTGCTGTACTTCCCACACTAGAAATGCACAGAAACTTCCAGGAAATTTTAATTTGTGGTCTTACAGCACTGGAGTCCCACAGAAGCCTAGTTCTGAACTTCAGGCAATTCATAGCAGATCAGAGCAATTTAAAAAATGAGGCAGAGTAGAGCAAATCAGTGAAGTGATAACACAAAACTGCATAGTTTTTTGAAGCTGGGGTTATGACTCCTGTAGACTACTACAGAAGGCAGAAAGGAATGAGAGTGGGATTTTATGTCAATGAAAGATTAATCAAATAAACAGTACTTCCTTAGACAGAAATAAGAGTAGTAGATCATTAAAGAAGAAGATGAAATGTTGCAGATGACACGTTTTAACATTCATTATCTTCTCTTGGTTAATGTGAATAGAAGACAGGAGCAGCAAAATGAGGTGCTGCTGAGAAAAGTGAAAGGAAACAATTGTCATCTGGATTATTTTCTCAATTCCATGGAAATGACTATGAGTTAAGTTCACTGCTGAGTTTCTGTGGGGAACGCATTAGTTATAAAGGAACAGAGCAAGGAGAAGCAAGAATAACAGTTGAGATATTCTTTTTATCATTGGTGTTACTAACAAGGTCAGGTTAGAGAAAACATTTTATAACTCTCTATTTTTAATCCTTGTCAGTTCATCTTAACACTTTTCTACCAGGTACACCGCTGAAGGGTACAAATGGTGCAGGATCCAAGGACCAGAAGGATGAGAGAAAAGAGTCAATCTGTTTAAAATGGTGCTGCTACCAAGGGAACTGTTAATAAGAGTTTGGCTTTTATAAGTGCCATGATGTGGTCCACATTTCTTTCTGTGATCAAATGGCTAAAAATAATTTCTTCCCCACACCTACATAGAGAGACAGAGGATCAATTTAAAGTGGATAAATTATCTAAGTGAGAACTCTGGATCCAAAATGTATCTCCAAGTACCAACACTTTTTAAACGGTTAACCATAAGTCTTTGATATCTCATGAAAAGCTCTTAATACGGAGAATATTTCAGTAATCTCTTGGTTCTTGTGAAATGAGGCATCTTTAATAGCACTGATTTTATCTGGACCCATTTCATAATCTGAAGAACAAGAAATGCTTCTAAATAACTTTACCTTGAACCTGAGCTAGAGAGACCCTACTTGACATAGAGAAGGTAGTTAGTTGTCTACCCACATTTGAGGTTCTGATTACCCGAGATGGCTGAATTGAAGCAGTTATGATGGCACATACCACGTTTGGAACACCTGCCTTCTACAAGGCCATATAAGAATGAGCTTTTTTTTCCTTTTTCATACTCTATCTTTTGATATATCTGACAGATGCAACAACTCTATATCATCAACAGCTTGAATGGTTTGTGTACTCGTTTCCCATAAGTGACAATGTATTCTCTCTTGCTGACAACTGTTTGAACTAACCCACCGCCTTTTTCTTTCCTACATGCTTGTATGCAGAAACATGCAAGCTGGTAAGAAATGTGCAGAGTGGATGGTATCTATGTGTGAATACAAGAATGAGAGACACTACGTGCAAGCACATAAGGGACGAAGTATCATAACAATCTCTACTTTGTCCTTTATCTTATATTGGAAACCATCTTCCTAAAGAAATACAATAAAAATCTTAAGTGACAGAAACAAATAGAAAGCTGATCTTTTTGTTAGTATCTGATGGAAAACAGTTGGTCTGTCCTATAACACAGAAGAATAGGAAAGAGTATTTTGACGAAAAGGAGAGGAGATGAAGTTTTGCATAAACAGAATGCTGATGAAGGAGCAATGATGCACCTTCTCCATGAAATATTGCACATGAAGTTGGAAGGACATACAGGACATGTCCATCATTAAATCTGCTTATAAGAGAAGCAGTTGCATGAAAAGTAACAATTATTTAGCTGAAAAGCTTTAACAAGGACTCAGTTCATGGTTAGATCGTGGCACCACAAACTACTGACTCTGATATTCTGCTTTGGGGAATAAAGGTAGAAAGCCTGCTCTGATTGGAACAGTGATTTCTATTAAAATGTTATAAAAGTCGTTAGCATTGCTATTCTATTTAACAACAGCACATTAGATGAAAGAACTTTCGGAACATTAGTAAGACATACAGCCTCTCTTACAATGCAGTAATGCTACAGTATTGCAAACACTAAGAATATATGTGACTAGTCTACATGCACTCAACTCAGACATGTAAAGGCAATCACAACAGTAAGATATGCATAGGCATAAGATTAGTAGGTCAGAAAAATAAGATAGAAGGACACAAAAATATAATGGTAAATGTAGAAGGAGCACACGTAAGGAATATGGTATTAGAGAACATATTTCATTGATTCTGATGGTTACATTGTATGTAAGACAATGAACAAATAACTCTAAAAATGTTCCTGTAATTTTAAATTATCTATTAAAATGATTTTCTATGTTTTTGAAGAGCATTTCTGGAATTGGTCCAGAGTTCAAAACAGTGGAACTTGTTTGGTCTTATGATAGCATATTTGTAAATAGACACAGAAAGTAACCAGAGTAAATTGTTAGGATATTCATAATGATTCTTGTATTATGCTCTTTGTGAAATATTGTTGATGTTGACCACACTCCAAGTAGAAGTGGACAGCTGTTTTAATATATTCTGCATAAGGCTATGCTTTGTTGTTTTTTGTTTTTTTTTTTAAGTTATAAATCCATTGTAAGTTCAAGTGACGAAAATAACGTGTATGGAAATAGTGCAAAGGAAAGATTCTGTAAACTTTGCCCCACCAGTGAGATAGCTGATATGCATATCTGGTATTACATTGTGTTTCCTCTCCTTTGTTTTGAACTTGAGATTTTCCACAGGATAAGCACTTTGGACCATCAAATCTATAATCTTTTGCTTCTTGGAGCAGCTAATACCTCACAAATAGTTAAAACTAGACAAAAAAATATGCCATTAATCTAGTTAGCAATGATCCCTGTAGTAATTCTGTTCTGAACTTTGCTCTAATCATCACCTCTTATCATACATAGGTTACACATTTTATTCTGAACTTTGGTGTAAACTGAAGTCCATTTCAGAAAAGAACAATACAAAGGAAATCAGTGTTATGTGCTGAAACAGACAAGCTGAATGCCTCAGCTGGCATAAACTGGTTCAGTTGTAGGAGGGCTAAGTCATTTTACTCCAGATGAGAATCTCTTTATTGTGTCTCTCAGAATAAGCCTTTATAGAACCAAGCCCAAGGGATGGAAAGGAAAGAAGAATGATGGAAATAAGGAGACCAAAAGATACGCATGGCAGAAGTACTCAAAACCCTCTTCCCCTATCACTGATTACAAATTATTATACAAGCTGAGCCCCATATTGTATACTTCATTTACAGTAATTGTACAACAGCTGTATAATAGGTGTAGTTTAAGGTATGAGTGTTGCTCAGAGTGTAGCTTAAATGTCCACAGTGAGATGTGAATATGAATATGAATGGTCCTGACTGCACAGTAATTGGTGGTATTATGGGAGTGAATGGAAAAGCTACATATGGATGAATGGGTGGGGCTAGGGAAGGGTGCAGCACAAGAGACTAATGGTAGGTTTTATTTTCTCACATAGATACCTTTCCCTTTAAATAATTAGCCAGCAGCAGTAGAAGCAAATGAAAAGAAGGAGAAGGAGACCAGTTTGGCACAATGAAGCTCTATACTCATTATATTAAATCATTCCAATTTTGCTCTTTTCACCCTATCTGTACACCCTATAGGTGTATCTACCTATCTATCCACCCCCATTAAACTTATAACAGAAGTTCCAGCCTGAGGGGGTATGGGAGTGGGGG
Source organism: Meleagris gallopavo (assembly GCF_905368555.1). NCBI lineage: Eukaryota > Metazoa > Chordata > Aves > Galliformes > Phasianidae > Meleagris > Meleagris gallopavo. Next base: position 35,002,061 of record NC_139409.1, read on the forward strand.
AACGTTTAGAGAATATGAGAACACTGAAACAAAATGTTTTAGCATTCAGACAGAAAAAAAAAAAAAAATCATTCTTTTTATTTTGCACACAGGTTACTGGTTTATGTGTGATGCAGTTAGGATGTTGCAAAATGTGATTGCTCCCGTGAGGAAATGATGAGTTAGGACTCAGAGCTAAAACAATTTCATGTTGTATTTGTTTGCTTTCTTCTTTTGTTACCATACATTCAAAAATATCACTACCAGCCCACCCTCCCCCACCCCCCTTATCTCTTTATCATTTTTGTGAATTCGAGTGCATAGTAATCTGTCCATTTGATACAGCTGGATATGTATTTTTCAAACAAATTATGAAATTTGGATTACTTGGGTGATTTGAGCACTTTATTGATATATCTGAAATTAAGTGCAAGGCAAAAATTAAACTTCAGAAGAAAATGACTTAAAAACATTGTAAATTATTTTGCAATAACACAGATAGACAATTATATTGACAATTCATTTGAGCTTAGAGCCTGATCCTGCAGATGTTAACACTTCAGAAAACTTGAATTCAGTGTGATTCATTCACCCAGTACACGTACTCAATCTACAACTTTTTGCACCAGCTAAAATATATTTATCTGATTTTGCATTATAGGTTGTATTGCAAGACTGTGTTCTAAGAACTAGCAAATCATAAAGCTTTTGAAAGTCATTGAATATCGTATACAGACAGGAAATATATTTTGTATTAAAAATTTGTCAAACTAGAGTTATGTGTATAATAACCAAATCATAGTCCAAACCACTGTCATTTTGATTATCGTTTTCATTTTAACTAGAGGCAGTTTCCTAAAGAAGATATTAAAGAAAAGCCTCATACTGCATCATGTTACCTATTTATAAATTCTAAAGAAAAAATACTGCAAAAATTACAATTATTCATGTTCTTGAAAATGATGGTACATGACAAGAAAGAAGGGTCACTGTTGCTCACTTCTTTTTTAAGACTATCTTTGTTTACCTAGTTCCCAAGTGTTAAGGGCCTGTATCATACATTTGCATAGGATAACTAATATATACCACACCATTTTCACGTCTGCAAGTACACGTGAGTAACCGTAATTACACGTGACACCAATTACTCTATTACTTTGTATTAAATTATAATGGAAAATTCCACTAGAGAATTGAAGCCTAATTGCATCTTAATTTGCATAATTTTGCATATTAATTACATCTCAGATGAATAATAAATTTCAGCAGATTTTTAATTTATGCATAGACACAAAAACAAGTGGAGAAATAATTTACAAAAAAATACCAGCAACTATTACTTAGGGCATTCAACTAATTTTGCTTAGTTTAGCAAAACAAAACTTGGTTTGTTTAATATAGCATCTTTAGGCTGATTGCTGTTTATTGCACAATATGTCAGTTTTGAAGCACAGAGAGAAGTTGCGCCTTTTTAATACAAAAAGATAAATGTTAATTCACAGCATTTTAAGTTCAGAGATTTTACATTTTTGAACAAAATGTTTGGAGGACAGTGCTATTTAATTAATTTCAGAATTTGCTCAGTTGTAGTAGTTTTTTTTACTTATAAGTAAAACATTACATATTTTAATGAAGGAAAAAAAATAGAATACTAAAAGAAAAAAATCTTGATGAGGAGGTTTCTCTGTTAATCAAATGCGGAATGTTTTCTTGTTTAGAGACAGTGGTTAAGCAACTGCAATTTTGATGACTATTAATTTCAGACAAAGGGCAAAATTAAGGCCAGGAAATGTGTGGCATTCTAAATCAACATATATTTAAATTATCCTAGTGGTATTGTGTTTATTTCAGAATCATTTTTTATACCAGAAAAATAGCTTTAAAATCAAAATACGCAAATCTTTAACTTCAGAAAAGCTTTAGAGATTCAATTTTACTGTCAATGTAATACTCTGTGTTACTCTCACTGGAGCTCTCTCATTTGTAAAGTTATACAGACTGGAAAGAACAGTCTGTATAAACATTTTTGCCTACTGATTTTCTCAGATATTAGTTAAAAAATCATATTTATACTTTAAAAGTGTCTATGTAGTTTATTTAATGAGAGAAAAAATTATCATCAGTACTAATTTCATATTAAAATATTTTTCTTCCATGAATTGCAGTCATATTAGCCACCAATTTTTGCTTTTCAATCCTGTTTGTGAAATTTGAAGTCTCTTTATGCTATTAATATATCCCTAACCCTAATCTAGTATTGTGCCTTTTATACCTGCTGCCACGGTCAATCTGAGACTGCGTGCATGAAGGATAATTCTATTGATCACTTGCCAAATTGTACAAAAGGAAGGGATGTCAACACTCTAATAAAATCAGGAGACTGTCAAGAGGAATGAATTTATTCATCTTCACTCAAAAAAAAAAAAAAAAAAACAACAACACCAAACCAAATCAAAACAAAAAACAAACAAACAAACAGCAACCCTAGAGAGGCATATATTTTTTTCCAGTTTGTTTTGTACTTCTGTCACTGTAAGGACTGGACAGAATCCAGCAGAAGACCATGCAACATCAAAAGTCCATTCTATGTATCTGTTTTACCAGTTGCAGTGGTCTGGGAGACTGTATAAAACAATCTTTCACAGTGTATGTTTGCCCTGGTACTAGTTGCAGATCATTATTTTTACTTGTGAGACAGCAATCTGATCTTATGAATATTTATATATTCTATTTCTTTATTTATTTTACAGTGAGATTTTAAAACTAGTATATCCCTGAGAAAAGCTTACTTCCCCCTTAGAAAGCACCAAACACAGCAAGTGTGCTCTTGCTGTGACGTCTCTGATATCATGCCTCTGGTTTGGTATCAGGCGCCTGACACTTGGTTCCATCTGTACAGCACACCAAATCCCATTAGTAGCACTAACTTGAGTATCTTCTTGTTAAAATTTAAAACAGTTTAGCTTTCAGAAATAGAATTCTAATGAGGATAGAGATTGTCCTTTTACTTTCTGAACATCCCATTTGGCAGGGTTCAGATAAGCAGAGGGAAATTGCACTAAAGGAACCGAAGTGCAGAACCCCATCTCCAACAGTTAAACAATAGTTCCCTCTCATGGGCATCGTGAGCTACAGCAGCTTTGAAATGCATCGTGAGAGTCGGAGCACTTTTTACAAAATACGTGATAGTCATTTCATGCGTCAAGCACAATATATTTGTTTGTAGGAGGGAGAAATAATGATCCTTACAGAACTCACCCTTAGCAAAATCTGCTGCAAGTGTAACTGGAAGTGCACGAATTTTTCTTCCAACACTTAGCAAGAAGACACAATTTTTCTGTGGTATGAAATATTCAGCCCTATCCCAACTGAAAAATCTATCATTTCATCACAGTGAAGTAGAAGTTAGTGTAAGTTGCTTGGTCAAATGGTCTTACAATAGATCGTATCTTTTGCAGTTAAACTTAGCATTGGCCTCTGTCATCTTAAGATTGTGTTTGGTCCTGCAAGATAGAAAGGCTTTGCTCCAGTTTTGGAATTTTGCAGTTACATTTGATTTTTGAAAATTAATTCCCATTCCCCATACTGGATGTGGGAATTCTATTCCCTCAGTATCTTCATTCCCCTTTGAATGCTGATTGCTGTATTTCAGGAGAAGTCCATCTACTTTTAAGCTACTACTACCATCTACTACTTAATGTGAAGTCTTTTATTTCTTATGCTGCTTGCATCTGTAAAACCGTTACTTCCTCTCTCTCCAGTCAGAACAATGGCACATCAAATTCTGTGTAATTCAGAAGTGAACTTGTCAATATATTTTCTGCACCTGCTTACTCTAACTAAATTCCTTTTTATTTTTCACAAATCTATTTGGATCCTCTTTGAATTCTCCTGCTTTGTTTTGGAAATCAATACTAGGCTGGAATTGCACTTTTGAATGGATGCTGTTCAAAAACTTTGTTTTATAAACAGGTTGTACAGTGTTGTAGGTTTAGTCAGCTAGTCAATAAGAGCATATATAAAGGCTGAGACCCAGAAGACAAAATTTGTTTTTTCTGGATATGATTTTCAGGATTTGAATGTACATCAAGACAATCAGGATATGCTATTCCTTGCATTCTTGATTTGTAATGGTATCCTTCTTGCACAAATTTCAACCAAAAATCAATCTCGATTTCAGAAGAACAGAGGACGTAATTTTTAGAATTGTGCTTGATACATAAAATATTTAATGATTTTTGCATTGTTTTGGTATCTTTAAATATTTTGTAGATATTCTGTGAATAGAAAACTGGGGAAATGTTAATGAAATATCTATGCTACTAAATAAAAATAATTTTAAAAAATTAAGAAATAGAAAACAGAACAAAGACTCCTAGAAAAATGAATTACCTTCTATAGTAGTTTACTTTTTTATCCTTTCAGATTTCCTTGTTTTCTGATTAATTTTAGAAACAAGATCCTAAATATTCTTTTTGTCTGCTGTACAACAACCAGACTTTAAAAGTTAATGAAAGAAAAATGAGTAAAATTCCAGAAATGAAGACCTCACAGTTTCTCAAAGTTTCAAGCAGATTAAGATCTAAAATAGCTATTAAAATTTATGTTAAAATGTTTTAAAGGGGGAATTTGATTGGCATATTATGGAATCTGTTGCTAACTTTAAGAAAGTTGCAAAAAAAAAAATCATGAGTGATATAATTCAGATAATGGGCATAATTTTAAAATTAGTCACTATTGATGCTTCTCAAATTTTTAGTATGTCTTATAATTACTTATTTAGTATGCCTTATAATTGAATTCACTTGATTTTTGTAAAAATATGTTGCATGGAAAAATATGAAAATAATATTATTGCCATGTTTCAAAACATCATCCCTTGAAGATATGTACAGGTATTACCAATTGAAAGACTTGAAGAATTACTTTTAATATTTGTATGTAACGAGTGGAAGAAGGTGTGTGAGCGCATCTTTAAACTGCTTTATCCTTGTTCTTATTAACTCAAAACTATGGGATATGCTCCCTAAGTAATGTCTCTATTTTATTATGTTGGCTCATGACATCATAGACAGATGTTGGTGGTATGGCAGTAGAGGGTGAACTTTCCCAACAATATTGGGTTCCATTTTGTTGCCATGTGACAGATGGCAGCAGCAGGCAGTTAGACAGAATGGCATCTGACATGGAAGTGCGGATGAAGCAAAGGTGTGTCACTGAATTCTTCCATGTGGAAAAATGGCACGCATTGACATTCATTGCTGAATGTTTATGGAGATTAAACAGTAGATGTCAGCACAGTAAGGGGTGGGTGGTGTCTTTCATTGGAGGTGACAAAAACGTGAAAGAGAAGCCACATTCTGGATAGCCCATACACAGCTGTCACATCACAAAATGAACAGTGTCTTGATCTGTGCAAATCAGCTAATGGTGGTGACTATGTTGAAAAACAGAGTTTTGTGGCTGAGAATTTGCTCTTCAAATAGTGTTTTTGTACTCTTTTCTATATGTTGTAGTTTCCATGCAAAAAATAGGAAGCATTACTTTTTAATTGACCCTCATAGAATTTTGTTCTTTTCTGAGAGTGAATTAGAAGTATCAGTTTCCTCATTTATATGATGTTGGTGTCTAGCTTCAAGGAAATGAGTTAGAATAACAATTCATTTCACATATTGGTATCATAAATATTGTTGAATCCCAATTTCCCTTCTTTTTAACGTTGTCACATTTCTCAACCACATTACCCGAGAAAATAGTTTTCTTTAAGCCTGCACTAGTAATTTTTGCCAGTCGTGTCCACTTACAGTAATACTGCATCTGATTCCACTAGCAAGAGAAAATGGGTGAGATGAATTGCAAACCTTGGTCAGCCGTATTCTTATGTAGACTTGGTCCGTGATCAAGCTGGGGAGTCCCTGGTGAGATTTAAAATTCAGAACCCATCTGATATGTCCCAGTGTTAGGGTGCTTCTGTGTTCCAAAATTTTTTCATGTTGTATGTCAGAAATGTGGGTTATTCCATGAGATTTGTTATGGCATTACAATATTATTGAAGTATAAGCTATATTTACAGCAGAAAAATATAAATCCATAAATCTCAAACAAAACAAAAGAGGAAAGTGTGTGATACACAGTCAAGAAAAAAAAAAAAAAAAAAAAAAACCTGCTACTCTGTGAAGCAGAGCAGATCAAGAGTATAAGCCAAAGCAGTAGCTGTAATATGTGTCAGAGCCCTAGAAAACAACTGGATTTCTGCTACCACTGTGAATTAGATTAGAATGTATGAGATGTTGTCTACAGCATAGTAGAATGGACTTCCCTTCAGGCAGTAATATCCTCTACCCCATAGCCCTTATTTCTGCAGCAGGATATGCTGCCTTGATTTAATCTCGATCTATGATCTTTGGGGTTGCAAAACTCACTACTGAAATGGCTAATGGGGGAAAAAGGGGGGTGGCCTGGTATGAGCAATTTGACAGTTACAGTTGTAAGCTTATCCAAATGCTGAGAAATAAAGGAAACTTCTGGTTAAACTTCAGAAAGAGTGTCAGAAAACACTACAGAGATTTTGGATGATCCTTTGTTTGATTTATTGTGATTTGTGTTTATTTTACTTGTTTTGTTGGGTGCTTGGTTGGTTTATAATATATTCAAAACTGTTTTGTCTTTTGTTATATCATTCTTGAAATCTTGGAATGAGAAAGATGTACTGAATTGAAAGTGCTCCATTTCTCTAGTTTACAAGCAGATGCAGAAAGTCAAACCCAGGACCTCAATTTATTGCTGCAGTTGTGTGATTCTGTTCGGTCTTTCACTTATTTATTTGGAGAGTACAGCAAAGAACATCCATTACTTCTGTTCCATTTACTTAAAACCCAGGGAAAAATACAAGCTATTAAGATATGAGTATCTCCTTGTTGAATGGCAGTTTTTTTAGTCTTCAGAGGCCTTTGGTCTACTCTTTTCCTTAAATTAGACCTTTATTCCTTATTCATGAGACTACTATTTTCCATCATCACTTTTGCTTTCAAATCTCTTCTTTGGAAAGGCAAGATTTGCTGAGTCAAGCACTTGAAGTAAGAGTGGTTGGGCATTTTACTTTTCCTGCTTTTTATTTTAAATATATACCAGCCATGAATACTAATCAGAATGAGAAAGTATTGGGGAAATCCTGGCCTCTTTTTAAATCAGCAAAGAAGCATTAGCTGCAGAAGACTGAAAGAAATCACAGCATGATTTGTAGCTGCCAAAACATTTTTGGGTTACTAAGCTGCTTACTACATTCTTTGTCTCCTATCCGGCACATAAAAAGACTGTTTAAAAACTGTGAAAAAATTTCAAAAACACCTTTAAAAGATTCCATTACTTAAAGTGATTTGGATAATTGTGTTCAATGGTAGCCATTATTTAAAAATATAATTAGTTGCTGAACTCAGAGAAGGAGGGAAATTTCTGCAGGTGTTTCTCATTATTTGCTATGCATACAAAATATCTGCATAAATTACCATTATTATTTCAATGTATACTAAGAAACAATAAAGCATTAGCAAGCAAAGGAAAATGTTGTTGACATACAATCTGTGTTAGCAGCACAGAGTTTTGGCCTTCAGTATTTTTGAGGCACATGTGCAACTGCATTCAAAATTGAAATTACAGTTTTGCACCTGTAACAACATTAAGTATGTAACAAAAGTGCATCAGAAGGATATTGAAATGCAAAGACATTAGGAGAAATATACTAGTACATTCCTGTAGCAGTGCTTGATACAAAACAGACAGTGGTGGGCAGAGCTTTTCATTTGGTATTAAGCCTTCATGCTAAGGAAGTCACTCTTTTCATACCTTTCATAAAGATCTGAGCTTCCAAGAACCACTTTTGTAATATGTTAATGCTGTTACAGAAATATTAGCAAGTGAAATACTGAAACTTATTATGGCCTTTTGGCTTTCAGCTCTGGTTCTGAGCAAGAGATGTTCTGCAACTTTGGGAAAGCCTCTATTCCTTATTCTGTAAAATGGAACAATATTAGTAACATGAGGTGAACAAAAAGTAAAGAATTCAAATTGTTTTCTCAGTTGATCATGCCAAGTATATGCATTTTTGTGAATACATGTAGAATAATCAATGTTGAATTTCATAAACTCATCCAATTTGAGAAACTTGAAGTTACTTGAATTATTCTCTGCATTACAGATTGGATTTTCAATACTTCCACATGGAAATAATTTTCATTAGTTTATTTGAAAATTAGTGAAAAAAACAGCATTTGTTCATTGCAATGAAATTTTTATCTTTCTTGCTTTAATATCTCTTATCTCTCTGCTTTTGTTTCTAGAAAGTTATGCTATAAAGTGAAAAGATAACAAAATGGAAACAATACTTACTCATTGGTAATAAACAAGTTAAAAGTTCCAATTCAAGAAGAATCCAAGCATTGTTTTGGAAAATTACCACATTTCGTAACAGATAATCAAAATTGCATTTTAATATCTGAGTATTTACTTAAGAAAAATTCAGAATGAGATTAATCCTCCAGTATGTAGTTCTCTAGTGCACTGGTGGTGAGCTGGGAATCTAGAAGCTCTGAAAACTTCTGATTGTTCCAGCTGCATAGTTTTCTTGGAAATATGCAATAAGGGAAAAACTTGATTTTCCAATTATGTTCAAAGTGAGTGGGAACAATCTCTATAAGTCTCTTAGGGAGGCAAGTGGGAATTATGTTAGCAAGATGCCATGTGAACTCTGCCTGTGATTCATTTTAACTACATTTGAAGAAATGCTTTATCAGAAACTTTAGAATTGTTCAAAAACAGAATTAAAATCTGATGTAAAAAGGAAAATCTTGGTTGCTTGTTGCTTGTTGGCTAAAAGTCAGATTTGTATCATTGAGTACTTTGAACAGCCTGTTTTTCAGATGAGATCCTCTTCAAATTCCCATTCCAATTCTCTTCACAATTTTCCAACTGTAACAGCACCTTCCTCCTCATGTAAGTCTTAAGACATCAGAGTAACTGCTGTCATCTTTTTTTTAAATCATCCTTAATTGTATGAATGTCTCCTCTTCCTTCTCATAGAAAACTGTAAATTAGCTTTACAGGTTTATGAAGTCAGATCACTGTGTCACCTGCTGCACTCAGGGCAATGGATGGTTACACCATTATTTTTTTTTCTTTTTTAGTTTAGTTCTCACTTAACACTTCAACTGACTATCAACACTTTATATCTTATCACAGTAGGTGGTATTCAGAATGCCTCACCAAGTAGGAGAAACTGTCTTCAAGAGGAATGAGACTTCTCACAGAAAATATTCAGGGTAAAACGTCTACATACCAAGACTAATTACATACCGTAAAGTTCATAAATCTGTGATAAAGTTTTGCCCTGAAGAACTTGTGCTGTGAGCAGATTTTGCAGTTTACATTGCAATCCTGTGATGTTTCATTACATTAAGAGAGATGCATCCCACAAATGTTCTGGAAGAGTGAAGGATTAAAACTATGCATGAGGCTCCAAAAGTAATGCCTCCTGTTTTTTTCCATGGAAACTACCACAGGTACAAAGAAAACAATAACACAGTTTGATAAAGCTAATTCTTAGCTACAAAACACTATTTCTCAACATAGGCACCACCATTAGCCAAATTGCGCAGATGAATTGATCAAGGTGCTCTTTATTTCGTGGTGTGACAGCTGTTCACAGCCATTCCGAATGTAGTTACTCTATCACACTGCTGTAACCATCGCTGAAATGCATCACTCACTGCCTTACTGTCCTCACATCTATGGTTGATCTCTATAAAATTTCAACAAGCATCGATGAATCTTAGTAGTTTGAAAGATTTTTTTTTTTAATTTTTGTTGTTTTTGTTTTCTATTTTTGTCAGTTATTTTTTCATAGACAATGGATTTGCAAATATTTAAAATATGACAATAAAATATAAAAATGTAACCTGTAAAAAATTTAAATGTAGAAGCAAGATTTTCAGACCAAATGGCAAAAGCAAACAATTCTGAGAGCATAGTTAGGATAAGGACATTCTGGATAAAGGTATCTAAAAGGTATTCTGGATAAAGGGAGTCTATGCTATATGATGAAAACGGTTAGAAAGCAGCTTGGGGTTTTTTTGTTTTGTTTTGTTTTTTGTTTTTTTCTTTTTTTGTGTGTGTGTGTGTGTGTTTGTATGTGTAGCTTTTGTTTTGTTTTGTTTTTGCCTAGAAAATGGCTACATTTCCATTAATGCATTTAGAAAATGCATTACTTATTCCTCGTCTTAAAAAAAATCTGCAACTTAAAAATCCTTACTATGCTAATACTTTTAACAGTTCAAGAGAATAGTTTGATATGAGCACTGAAATTTATAAAGGACTGTGATCTTAGGAATTTTGCTGGTGTATCACAGTAACATGAAGGAACCAATTTATTCATTCTTTCTTCTGAGATTAAATGTAATTCATTTAAAGAGATAATCATTCTTTTGTTTGAGTTTTATGTATTTCTTATGAAGAGATAACACATTTTTCTGCAGCCTGACAAAGTGTACAGTCTTTTATCCTCATTTCCCAGTGGATAAATACTTTGCTAATTAATAAAGTATTATACCAGCACTTAGTGTCTGCATTTAACTGCGGAAGGATTTTATTCAGATTATGTTAATAGATGGTCTGCTTTATTTTTGCATTAATTACAACCTTATCCCGTGATATTGTCATAAGAGAATTGTCACTATGAATACAGGGAGCTTTTTGGATTATTTATGTTTGACTGTTCTGAAATAATGCTTATTACATATCATTACTTACACTATAAAACTGGATGTTTAATTATTTATTGAAAATTATATCAATTGTGAATTCAACTTTTCTTCTGCTTCCTAGTAGTTTATATATCTGTATTATACATATGTACATTACATATAGTGTGTTCAAGAAATGTTTAGATGTTGTACTGAGGGACATGGTTTAATGGGAAATATTGGGGATAGGCAGATGGTTGGACCTGGATAATCTTAGAGATGTTTTCCAACCTTGGTGATTCTATGATTCTATAATCAGTAAATAAGTGTTTAGAAAATATTACAGATATTAAACAGATTTGAGAGTATTTGGGATTTTTGAGTTATTTATTTTCTGATCATTTGGGTTTCCTAACATCAGCTAATTCATTTTGTCTGGTGGTACAGCTGCTGAAGAAAATGGCTGTGATTGAAAAAACAAGAAAAGTAATAATAACTCTGACAGTAAAATTGTAAAATCTTTGAACAATATTCTGTGGGAATTCTATAGTAATTCTATGGTATTGGAGAATTGTGGTGGTCCAGTAAAAAATCTTTGTTCTTCAGCTGTAATACAGCATATTTATGTGAAAATGAAACAGAAGAACGTCACAGAATAGTACTGTGGGACATTCTTACCCAGCTCCTGCCTATGTCTATCAAATGAATAGAGGAAACAACTTCATTTTTCAAAACTTTTAGGTAAATTTATTTCAAATAGGAAATAACTGTCTTCATCATAACGGAAAAGTATTTATTATTTATTTTCATAGTTCAGATCTAAGGACAGAGAAAAAAAAAAGAATATATGTAGGCACTAATACTAGTTTGTTGTCCTGGACACTTATGTGTCTTAAGTTATGGAATCTCATCACATTCTATGGGAGTTTGGTCATACCATAGTATATGCAGATATACTAAAAAAAAACATCTGGGGGAGACTTGGGGAGACAATTTAGAATGTGACATCTCTAAAATATACTGCAATTAAATTTTTTTTTTCTTCCTCACTTTCCAACAATTCTGCTGAAATGCTGATATATTGATACTGAAGGAAAATACAGCTTTTCTATTGTACCTTTTAGAACTCTGAGTCTGACATTCCTATATTCAAATAAAAGTCTTTGTAAATGCATAGTTCGTTTAAAAAATGACAGTAAGCATAGCAATGATAGTTGTCATGTATGCTTTACTGAAGATGCCTAAAGTACTAAAGTTTCCACATTATAGCTTAGCCCAGGTGCAATCTTTTGTGATTCAGAAGGCAAGTGACTATCAATAGGCTATTATTCTGCTATACACACCTTTTTTATGATATTGCATCTATTTCCAGTGTGTCTGAAGTAGATAGATAAATAGATAGACAGACAGACAGATAGATAAAAGACTAGTCTGCATACGTTAAAACAGTTCTGTATCTGCTTCTGAAACATGATTCTCATCATTCCATATGTATATACACTGTGACAGTGCATTAGATTTGATGGCAGCCTCTGGTAAGAAGTGTTCAAACCTAGAAGAACTGAAGTTTTAAAAATGGGTCAAGCTACACTGGCAAAACTGTCTACAAAAATGTACACAAATACCCACAGTATGACTGAATCTAACTTAACCTCTCTGCTGATGATGATGATGTTTCATTCATCAACTTCAAAGAGGAAACTACAGTGACAGTGGTGAAAATATGGATGCATTTGCTACTATTTTACAGCACTAAAAAAATACCTTTATCTAAATACTAGTATGTATATTTGTTTTACTGATTACTTTCAAACAAAATGCCAAACTCTGTGTTAAGTAGGGCCATTTCAGACTTGGGAAGTCCTTTCTGGCACTGAGTCTGAAGGCATCTATCAGTTGATGGATGTGAAAGACAAAATATATTTGTCTCAATTTTGAGACATCAATTTTGCTTTTGTTGATTGATTACAGATCTGGGGAGGTTAAAACATGAAGCGACTTTCAGAATGCATCTACGCTACATTTTTGTTCAGATAGGAAACATGCTATTGCAGTGATACGCTCAATCAAAACAAGTTTTTGATTGTATTTCAGAGTGTTTCACCCTTCAGATGGAACTAAACTGAAAGCTGTACTTCCTCATGCTCACCTGTATGGGAACTGTTGAGTCACAGCCTGAACCACTGATTGACCACCTGAGACAAGCACTGAGTCAGCCATGGGAGCACAGATGAAGGTGATTCAGCTGTGTGACCAGAAGGGGTGGAGCCTGGCTGCACCTCTCCTAAACCCCATTTAAGGGCTGCCACTAGGGAATGGTCCTTTTCTGGAGATCCTTTCTTTTAGAGTTTTCTACTTTGAGCCTAGGATATGGGTGAGCATTTCATTTCTGATTGTCTCTTTCCACCATGATAATCTTTCTAAATATAAACCTGTAAAATACCATCCTAACCATGCTACTCTTCTAACTGCACATTTGTTAATTGTATATAACATCATGTATCTCAGTAGGTCTTCGGGCACAGTGCAGTCCAAACCTAGTGCAAGTAATCCCTCATTAACATAAAACATTGAGGTTCAGCATTGAGTGTTTTATTCCATGGATCCACTCCTAATATACATTGTTCAGTATTGTAGGTTTAGCCAACATTATAACACAGAATCTGCCAAAAACTGCATACGTGCGCTACCCACAATAAGAATACCTTCCACACAAAACCTTGCAACTTAATCCAAATGGAAAGTTTGTATTACAGAAGGGCACTTAATCATCTCCTGTTAATCAGAGTGTTCTTGAGAAAGGACACTGTATCCAGGCACTTCCCAGTTTCCTGGAATACTGTTTGCAATTTCAGGCCTTCCTTCTGTCTGAATGATGTCTGTTTCTGAAAGCATCATCCTTCCAGCTGCTATTTTTTCATCCACTCAAAAACACTATTAAAGCTGTGAAGCAAAGCAAAGACATAGGTAAAACTAGCATGTGCTGAGAGGAAGATGTTCAGCTAACTAAAAAAAACCCTTGTTTTTTTTTCATTAATGGAAGAAACAAATGCTTATGAGCAACTTTACTTCTCCACATCAGTAGCATTGATTAAATTGCTTCCGTGAAAAAAAAAGAAAATGAAACTAAAAAATTACAAAGTCATTTTCTGTCAGTTCAAGTCCTAATATTTTTGTTGTAGTGAGCAACAAAAACTAGAATAGATTTTTTCTTTTTTCTTTTTGACTACTGTAAAATGTTTGGAGTAACCAACAGGCTAGTATTAGCAGCAGTCTTTGTCATTCAGCATGTTATAATCTAATGCTAACACATGGCTACCTTTAGAGTAAAATGTTTTTCTTACAAACCTCTAAATATTGTGATAGCTATCAGCTGCCGTTCATTTAAGAACAGTGATGTAACATGGCTGGAATTTCAGAAGCAAATCTGCAGAACCTATTATATTTTTATAATATATTTGGAGGCTTTCCAGTTCATGCTGTCAGTATAAGACTAAGATGGGCAGTACCATTTGACTATTTTTTTGATGATGCAGTTTAACGTTTTGTTTGGAAGGCCCTGGGCAATTTGATTAGTGCTGTTTGATGGAGCTGTGTCATCAGCATGAAGTGGAACAGTTCTGCTTATAAGTGTCTGGCAGGAGATCCGAGTTTCTGAGCATCACACAGGCATAAGCAATAAACAACATGTTATTGTACATTCCATTTTATATTTTTATAGCTGAAGAAAATTAATAATGCATGAGCATCCAATAGGTTTCCATAAGACCCTATCTTCAAAATAAAAATACAAACTACAGCTTGTGGTAGTATAAATGTCTGTACTTCATATCTGTGAGCACACTTTCATATCTCTTGAGGCAACAAGAACCTAGACTGAATTCTTGACTTGCTGGAGTCAGAGCTCCACTAGACCTAGATGCCAACATCTCACCCTGGTTTATTGTGGTGAATTGTGGTGATGTTGCTTCTCCAGAGATTACATCAGGTGCTGCTGCTAGGCAGTGCAGATGGAGAAGTAATTTTCTAATGCTCAGCTACCCTTTTGTTCTCCCATGTTGGGGTTACAGAACAGACACTGGATAGACTTTGCTGTGTAAGGGACTATGTATGAATCCAGGCTTCTCTATACGTAGGATCTGAATGCCTGCTCCTTCCTGAAGCCCCTCTTTTCTGCCAAAAATATAGTCTTTAATATTATTAATTATTGGAATGTACATCAAAGGGACACAAGTATAATGCGGTTGTTATTGGATGGAGAGTTGTTGTCAACAACTAGTGCTGAGAACACTCTTTTTCATCCTGAACAGCTACAAATGCATAACAGCCAAAGTATTTTCAACTTGTGCCTTGCAGTTGAATCTCTGCTAGTTTCATGAGCTGGAGCTTGAATGGACTGAAATAGCATGAGCATTTAAAGCCAATTGTCTGCTTTTATGATACAGCTGCAGACAGAACTGAAATCCCAGGTGTTTATCTGCAAAATCTTGGATGATCTGCTATTGAATTAGACTAAATATTGTTTTTCTCTTTGCCTTACTTTGTTTCTCTTTATGTCTTACAGCTGTAGTTGCATGGTAACAGGTTTGGGTCTGTGAAATATGGGGTATCCTCACAGTATATACTTGAGCTAGGCAAAAAAAAAAAAAAAAAAAAAGAACCATGTCTCTTTTAACCCACTTAGAATATATAAACCAATGTTAATTTTGGTTGTGAGGAAGCAGGTAAGTCATACTCAGTATAACATAGGAGCACTGTAGATTGGTGCTAGTTAGTCTAGAGATCAAGTCTGTCTGGCAGACTTAATTTCACACAGTTTTTTAACATGAACAGCTAGAATATATATGTAGTTTAGGAATCTGCTTAGCTTCAGTAAGCTGAAGACTGAGAAATAGATTTCATTTAAACTTATTTTCTTTGATTATATAGAGTGACATCTGTTGGCTGCTTTGTTAATTGTCTCGATAACATACATGATAGATTAACAAACTGGCAAAACAAGAGGGACTCTTCTGTTAATCCAAACCACTTGTGCATTAGCAGAGGCCTTAGCATTTCATCAGGTGATTTTTATCTAACATGCCTCTTGTGCAATAGTGGCGGTAATTACCTGGAAAGACACTGAAGTATTTGGCAAGTTAAAGACTTTCTCTGAAAGTATATAAGCTGAAATAATGGTGTCTTACAACCAGTTGTCTGTTTGGCTATTTGATTTTCTACAGTTTTTCCCTCTTAGTTTAGAGATAGGCTTGGATGACAGACCTTAAGGGCTAAAGTGTCCACCAATTCCCCAAGTTGTTCTTGTGTTTATATATTTTAGTTGTAAACACGTGTATGTATCTTATTTATTCAGTTTCTGTTTCTAAATAACAGTAATTCACTAAAAAGATCATTGGAGATAGGGAAAGAGAAAGGGAGGAGAAAACTTGCTTGTTTTGAAACATCAGAATTTCTCCTGTTTGCAGAAGGAGCAAAGACTTTACAACAAGAATTCTAGCTCTCTTCTATGTTCATGTTAGTTCCGTAGTTGTATGCCTAAGTTATATTCTTGTGTGTCTCTTCCATGTACTAAATAGATATTAATTGGAAATAGAGTAAAAAATCTCCACTTCATTTTTGGTCTTTTTTTTTTAACTAAAATGTTCACTTCAGATCAAGGCTTTATCTTAATAATAAAGCAAGCTCAAAAACAAAGAATTAGTTTGCAAAAATCTTGATTTATTCTTGATGTAGTTAAAAGTCAGACAACTTGTATGTTTAGTAAGATAGGTCAAAACTTTAGGCTTTTAAGCATTATGTTACTTATAATAATATTTTTATTATTGAAATAGTATTTTCTAATGTATTAGTCCATTTAAATAAATATGGGACTGACTAACGTCTGGAAATGAGATGACTTTAAATGTAAACTCTTTAACTTTTTGACCAAGTATTTTTCCATCATTTGTTATCTATTCTTCACCATGAAAATGAAGAGGAGACAATTGAGAGTCCTTTATAGATAAAGAATGATATTTTCATAGGTAGGGTCATAATTTTCCATAGTAGTTCCACTGAGTTCCTCATCTTTCTTAATTTGTAAAAACATTATAAGTACCTTTATATATTCTTTTATGATAATCTATAGATCTAACATGCTGGTAAGGATTTTGATTACTAAAGATAAAAGATAAAAAGGACAATGCAAAACAGTCTTATATAAAAAGGTTGCCTCTACGGCTCATCAGTGCAAATTTCTTGTCAAAATGCTCCTTGAGCTAAGTAAGGGTTACTTATTCATATGAACACCTGACATAAAATCAATCAAGCTCTGATATCAAAGATGTCTGGCTTTTGCATCTATTCAGGTTGATGCTTCCATTAACTTAACTTCATGCTCTAAAAGCGTATTTCATTTCTAAGTATGCTATGTATAACTCATTAACATCAGAGCCCCCAACAGTAATTGCCTGAAAGTGAGTAAAGAAAATCTGAAGAGATGAAGAGCTGAATTACCACTTAATGAAAGAAAAAAATACAGACAGACATTTAAATTGACTGTCTCTCAGTCATGCAGTAGCAATTTCTTCTCTGTGGAAAACACTAATTTTTTCCCAAGATTTAAAGATTGCATACATAGTTTGTGTTGAGACATTCAAAAATGTATTAAGTAATATAAAATATATTTAAAATCTCAGTGTTCTAGATGGAAAGTTATTCAAGATGTATGTTAAAAATTGCTATTAGCAAGCATACTCTTTATGCTACTTCACCCTATATAATATTGCTGCACTTGTTTTGGGAAAGGTCTTAGGAGTGAAGAAAAATCTTAGTTGTGAAATGAGGAAATAACGTGTTTATTTTCACACTGCACCTGTTTCTGACTATCTTCCAGTAATGAACAATATGATTCTTATCAGGCCACTTGTCATTAATATTCTTGGTAGAATGAAAATTATACGTAGATGTGGAAAAAAAGTCTTAAGTATCTATACTATCTTGCTTGTATTTAATAGGAAAGGGATGGTGAACCTTAAACAGGAATACATAAGAGCAGAGCTCTTTAGACCTGTATAAACTCAGTTCATGGTCTTGAATTTGTTTCAGCAAATGTACAGTTTTCTCCTTGCCCTTCCCAACACTAAATTCTATTGTGTGCAATTGCCACTTGTCTATTTATAAGTACTTGTGTTGCACATAAATGTAATGAATTTTCCTTGGATTTGAATATATTTTCTTCATACTTTTTTTGTGCATACACATCCCAGAAATACTTCAGTATTTTCTTCATGGCCTTTTCAGGCAGCCATTGTGTAACTCCATTTTGGTAATTCAGTATGCCCATTTCCTAAAGCACAGTAACAGGGGAAATGTGCTATTCTCTGGGACCTGCAACCCACAGGCATTCAGATCTTGGTGGCACGTGTACTGTACACTGACATTTTGGAGAGAGATGATGGCATAAACGTCTTGCAAGAAGACAAGGCAAGCTTGTTTGCACTACCTCAGTCACATGCTGTTTCCACTGGACTTTTTTTGGAGGTAGCATGCAAGACATGAACTGAGAAATTACTACTGTTCCCGTGCCACTACTCTTTAGATAAATGTATGTTTGTACCTGTCCTACAGGGTACCATGGAAACAGGATGTGTTCCTCACTGCAGTCTGGGCTTCTATCCAAGTAACTCATATGAGATGAGTGTGAGTTTAGACATAGGGTTGGATTCCTGCTTAAAATCAATACAGAAGCAGCCATGGTAACCACTCAACTAGTATGACCCTGTTTGCAAGAGGTAGTATGTGCCCCAACATGTAAGCACCATTTGATATTACCTTCTTTTATTAAGACTTGTGTGTACACATCCTGAGTAGATTTTTCTGAGAAGTTTTACATTTAAAGACTAACTATTAATTTTATAGGAGACAAAAATCCACAAGTGAAATAGAATCAGCATTTAAAAGTATATTTGAAATCTGGAAAACAAACAAACCAACAAATAAAAAATCCTAATTAGAAGTGCATGTATCTCCTCACAGGATTCATTAATGAGAAACTGTCAATATGAACCACAAATTTTCATTCACTGGAAATCAGGAACCTGTTAACTCTTGTTTTCATTATAATCTGCTGTTTGTTTTATATGTACACATAAAGATTCTAATCTGAGTGTCCAAGTGTTTCATAAGTACTTAGATAAATAAGACTTCACTCCAGGAAAAGCAGTCTAATTTGGAACAAAGCACAAGTAATTGAAAGGAACAAAAAAGAACAGAAAGGAAACTTTAGATAACAGATATAGGATCCTGCTGCTATCTGTGTTACTACCATATTCTTGCTTATTTCTGAAATTGTCAGATACTAATTGTTAAATAAAATGTGTTACTTCTGCATGCATACTACAAGTTAATTGTAGTTGACTGGTCCTGCCTTTTGGGCTTAGCTTTGCCATACTTCTTAATAGCGAGTGAATTTCCAAAGGAGTAATTTTGTGGCTGATTAAGAAACTTAAAAGAAAAGAAGTTGCGAAGGAGAGATATAGAAGGAAGAATAGTTATTTAAAGGCAAAATGGAAGCAGAAGCAGTAGATGAAGGCTTTAGTAATGTATTGGGCCCCATTTGACTATGAAAAATATGAGGAAAAATACGACATGCTTTGCTTCCCATTCTGTGCATGCTAATTCTACGGTAGACTCATAGCAAAAAACATTATCTGTGGGAGACTGGTTGGTTGAAGCCAATCCTGGGATAATCATGTTATTCTGAGGGCAAATGTTTGTGCTCTTCTTGCACAAGGAAGTCCGCCCTGTGCTAGTGTGGAGGTGCTAGGCATCCGCTTGCTATTTTAGTGAAGGCATCAGATTGTAAACATGACCACAAGGTGCCTGAGGCCTGTCAAGGTCCTAGGCAGACACTGCCTGCCATATAGTAGCAGTTGAGATATGTAGTTATAAGCCACTCCTCACCCACATATGATGCTCTAGCCAGTACTGTGCATTGAATAGACTTGGTTAGGTCCTGTGCAGAAACAGGGAATGTTTCAAAAGCTTGTCATACTAGCTTATATGGGATGGAGAAGATGGGTTGTATTTTTCAAATTTGGCCACTCTTATTTATGGTTATCAAGCAGATGTCATAGGCTGAAATATGGAACTGTCCTGCATCTAGACAAATCAGGAGAGGAAATATTAAAATCCATATGCTGTCTTTTTTATTAGATATGCTATCATTGTTTCAAGATAATGCTGCCCTTTTCTAAGTCTTGAACTTTCTCAAGTATCTTAGTGACTTGAGAGCAGCCCTGAGGATAACGATTTGGGAATGCTGGCTGATGAAAGATTCAATATAACTTGGCAATATGCACTTGCAGCCCAGGAGGCCTACTTGTGTTGCATCAAGAGAAGTGTGACCAGCAGGTCAAGGGAGATTGTTCTGCCCTCTACTCTGCTCTCATGAGAACCCACATAGAGTATTGCATCCAGTTCTGGAGCCCCTAACACAAGAAGGATATGGAGTTGTTGGAACAGGCCCAGAGCAGAGCTACAAAGATGATCAGAGGACTGGAGCACCTCTCCTATGAGGGCAGGCTGAGAGCTGGGGTTCTTCAGCCTGGAGAAGAACAAGGTCTGAGGAAACCTTATAGCAGCCTTCTTGTATCTGAAGGGGATCTACTGGAAAGCTGGGAAGGGGCATTTTATAAGGGCATGTAGTGACAGGATGAGGGGAAATGGTTCTAAACTGGAAGAGAGTAGATTTAGACTAGATGTCAGGAAGAAATTCTTTACAGTGAAGGTGGTGAGAAACTGTGACAGGTTGCCCAGCAAGGTTGTGGATGCTCCCACCCTGGAAGCATTTAAGGCCAGGTGTAGGCTGGATGGTGCTTTGAGCAACCTGGTCTAGAGGGAGGTGTTCCTGCCTATAGCAGGGGGTTTGGAACTAGATGATCTTAAAATTCCTTCCAACCCAAACTATTGTGTGATTCTAAGTGGTGCAGAGACAGAAAAACAGCTTAGATTTTTATATCTTTCTTCCCTTTCGATCTTCATATGTGTAATTGTGAAAGAGCATAGTATCTTTTTTTGAGTAAGTTAAATCCTTTTAAAGTGTTCTTTTTACTAGGTCTTTGTCTTGGACAATACAGGATAAATGACAACCCCTATGGGATATGGATACTGATTGATTTAAAAACCAATGAGATTAAAGTTGTTACTCTATTTAATATTTCAGACACTCACTCACTTTATCCAAACCCATGTTGGATCTTGATTTCATCTTTCTATTGGTGAGATAGCTGCAAGTTCAGGTGGATCAGGTAGGAAGTCATATTGATTTGTGCTGTGCAGTTGTTTGCTGGCAATTTGGTTGTTATAGAGGGTATTCTCTTACCAATCATTGTTTTCCAGGATCTGTCCTCCAGTAAAAACCTTTACCTTTTCTTGGGGATCTCAAGTCCATGATTTTTTTTCTCAATCTAGATAATCTATGTGCACAAGTAGAATGTATGATAAGCCTTCTAATGGGTGCTTCTGCTCTGTATCTTTTTCTTAATAATTGGAGGATATGGGATGTGCCCCCCTCCATGTATAGATGTTTTCAGAGTTTAGAAGTGACCAGCGCCATTTGCAACTAGCAAGTATCCTGGAATCATTTAAGTTGGAGGGGATCTCGTGAGATCGTTTAGTCCAAACCACAGGCTCAGCCAGGATCAAGTATTTGAACGCATTAATAAGATCCCTTATTAAGCCTTCTCTGTGCTGAATAGTCCCAGCTTCTGCTCTCATTTCATGTAATTCAGATTCAATCACATTTGTAGCTCTTTACTGAAATTCTATCTTCTTGTAATGATGAGTCCAGATCTGGACCCAGTACTGTAGATAAGACTCTACCAATGCTAAAAAGGTGGGAAAAATCATTCTTCTTTGCTGCACTGTCAATGCTGCTCCTAATACAGCCCAGGATGCTGTTGGCCAACTTTGCAATGACACATTGCTGACTCCTGTTCAGCTTGTTGTCCACCAGGACCCCAGGGATATCCTCTCAAAAGCTGTCTTCCAGCTGGACCCCACACCCAGCATAGACAGTGCCTCGGGTTTATTCCTCCTCGCATGTCTATTTTGGCATTTCCCTCGTTGAACTTCATTATGTTGCTATCAGATCTTTTTTTCTTCAGTGTGTTGAAGTCCTCCTGAATTGTAGCACAAATATCTGGTGTATCAGCCACTCCTCCAAGCTTTTTATAATGTACAAGCCTTTTGATGGTGTACCGTATCCTATTATCCATGTCATTAACGAAGGAGCTGAGGTGTGTTTGCCACAGCGTTTATTTCTAGAGTATGCTGTCAGTGACTGCTCTTCAGCTAGTCTCCATTGTTCATTACAATCCTAAGAAGTAGGGTTATTTATGAGTGTTTAAAAGTTGAATTTCATGTCTGAATCTGAAATTCATACACATAGCAATTGTCAACATTCACAATTTTTTTATTCTTCTCATATTTTCCAAGCCACCTCTAAAAAGGAAAGGCCTTTGCTTTGTTGGTTATTTCCATGTCTTTTTTTTCTACTTTGTTTCCTGTGTTTATCCTTCTGAAACATGGATCACACGTTTTACAATTTTTCTCGTCTAGAGAACAGAAGAAAGCCCATGTCCGTAATGATTCATACAAATACTTGAGCTATAGTTGTACTGTACACTTCACTGTTTTAATACATCTGCATCATCATTCCTGTCATTTTTAACTGGTGACTCGTGCACAAGTCTTCATTGCTATTCTGAAAATCCAAGACTTTGGAAAAAGGTGAGATTCATTAATGCTGTTATACGTACCTTGAAATCAGTCCTTTTCCTTTTACGGAGCTCCTTTCTTTTCATGTCTAAGAGTGAAACAAAGCAACAAGAAATTGTTTTAAAGGAAAAATTTTACTCTGATTTTGCAGTTGTTTTTTTTTTTTTTTTTTTTAAACGAAGGCTGCAGTGCGGCGTGGCCTCCGCTAGGTGGGGATCTTGCCGCACCGGTGACTTGGCAGGGAGAAAGACTTTCCCTGATGTAGCAGGGGAAAACCTTTGGAGTCTTTAAATTTCATTCAAGAAAGAGATTTGAGCAGTATAAAAAAGATACAGGAAGTCTTCGTTTGGCTCAAAGACGACTCAGAACTGGGTTATAAATGATGATCTGAAGGTAGTTGCTTCATCCTCGTTAACTCTTTGTAATTCAAAAGCCTTGCAACAATTTATTTTTCGCTGCCTTTGTTGTATTTTAGACAGCATGATAGCAAGCTTATCATTTTGGCATTCTAATACATAATGCAAGTTTCCTAAGACTTCCATATACATTACACTTGTTGATTCTCTGCTGAACATCTTGTTTCTTTTACTGGCTTGTTTCTGCCCTTTGAGTGCAAAATAAGAGTTATATTGTGATCTTTGTTTCTTAAATAAGGCTTACACTTGATCAAATGGCTGATAAAGGATATGTGAGACAAAAAAATAAATTATATTTCTTGCGATCTAAAATCAAATGCTGCCGCGCTTTTGAAAAAGTTTAACTCAGCACTATCTTACATACTTCAACCTACTCCGAATAATTTTTAGAGTGTTTGGATGCTTTTCAGTTAGTTAAGTCTAGATGTGAATTTTTGCTTTGGGGTCATCCTTTCTGTCTTCAGCACACATGAAAGTCTTTAGTAGATAAAGGGCATGGTGGATATAGAAGAGTATAATGGCCATCTGGAAAGAACTTTCCTGTGAGCTTTCCTTAAAAAAAAAAAGATTAAGAGTGAAGCCTTCAAAGTATACATGCCAGTGAAATAGTTTGTGTCTGAAAATCAATAATGTTGAAAACCCTCATTTTAAGCCTGAGATAAGTTTTTCATATTATGCTTTTTGTGTTCAAAACTGGCCATTTTCAAAAGAGAAACCATTCAGCCATAGAGGAAAAAAGAAAGAAAGAAAAAAAATCACTTCTGAAATAGAATAGATTTTAAGGAACAAGGAAAATCATTTTCAAGGAAAGAAGGTAGAGAAAAAGAATTATTAGGTTTTTTTTATCCCCTTCAGAAGACAACAGAACAAGAAATAAAAGGATCTGATGGATGCTGTTGTAATTCATGCTTACTGTAAGTAAACACTTGAGTTCATTGTGCATACTATTCTATTAATTTCAGTAATTAAGTTATTAAGCCCTTTGATAAGTACCTATCCTGTACTGTTAAATCTGACAGTTAATGCTCCAAAATTCTTCCACTAGTTCTACCTAAAGCTTACTCTTTGGCTTAATGTAACAACCCATAAAATTGGATGAAATAAATGTATGGAGAGATTACCTTGCTTTTGAACTCTCAAACTATTCATAAAATTGTTTGCTGAGACTACCCTTACTTTCAAATGACTGAGCAGTAAGGCTAGTTCACTGACTAGCTTCACATATTGCTTTCCTATATATCACTTATGGATTTCTGTGGATGTGCTTACAGTATCATCATCAGAAGTGCCATTTTGAGTAGATTCTGGGGAAACCTGTATTAACAACCCCATACACACAACACTGAGCAGTCCAGCCTGGTGGAAGGTAGGGCCAACCCAGGGGAACTCAGGTGCAAACAACGAACCTGAATGACTGGAAGGGGTTGAGCCAGGATCAACCTCTTCACACACCTCATTTAAGTGTTGGCAGTGAAGGTGAGGGTATCTCACTGGACATTCCTGCCCGCCTGAGACCTTTGAAGGTAAGCAGGTTTTTTCCTTTGTTTCTCCATCCATGGCTGCTGCACTTGATCTTATCCTCACTTGCTGCAGTCTGGGACTCTGCTACCCTACCATCATCACTATGTTTTCCATCATGTTATAGCATTACAGTGATATACTCAAACTGATTATACATTAAGTAGGAAGAACATCATTGCTTGGATTTTCATGAATTCAGGTATCAAACAGCTAGGATACACCGGGTATTACAATAGGACTGTAATATAGTGTCTTGCTTCCCTCAAAGAGGAGAGGCTTTGCCCCCTTCTTGTTGAAATCTTGATTAATGGTCTAAAATAAAATGTTATAATCCAGCTGTGAAGTTTCATAAAATTCCAATCTGCTGCATCTTTTAAAGGAATTGATTCATGCAGTGGCAGGCCTTCTAGATGTATTAATACCATTCTTTCAGTGTGCATTGTTTGTTGACTTTCTGATTCATATGAGACAAGCTGTCTGATTTGCATACGTAGCATAAACCCAGTTTAGAACAAATTGAAGCCTGATTTAATCACTGAATGTTTTGTCCTCTGTTCTGTATTGACATAGGTATTTGCAGGGTTACAATTAAACATGGATCATGTGGGGAAAAAAAACGTTGTGTTGTGGAAAAACTCTGAATGTATCTGAACTAAGATATGTTCACTGATCTGATTTGCAGAGCAGCCATTCAACAGATTCTGTAGGAAAAACTAGGAAGACTGACATTTTTCCAGGGAGGTGAGATGGAGCACTAAGACAGGAACTACTTAGGGTGTCTGTGCATGCTTTTTTTGTTTGGCTTGTTAGTGAGAGAAAAGTAAAGAGTTGTATACTGTGCAGTTATAAATATTGTAAAGGCTTCTATTATGCAACATTTTTCTAGCAAGCTTTTGAAGCTTAGAGTAGACTTCAAGGTTGAATTGATGAAATGTATCCTCTGCTTAAAATTAAAAAGAAAATAAGGTAGCTGTCATGAGCCCACTCAGCTATTACATTAGAGAATTTTTTCTTATTTTTAATTTGAACTATTAAACAGTAGGTGGCACCCTAACATAACACTACATTGAATTGTAGTCTTGCTAGTCTGTTATATCACTTTGTCTAGAAAGTTCTCTCACATGTAGTGTCATTGAGCAAGTACTTGTTTGCTTATTTGGATTGTGCTTGTTTGTTGAGGGGGAAAGATGTTTCTGGTGGTGGTGTTGGTTTTTCTTTCTTAATGTACACAGGAATGTGTGTGAGATTTGATGTATTACATACAGAAAGCTTTTAAGTGATACGCACAAAAAGTCTTAATTAAAATTTGAGTTTAGAGTTTGTCCTGAAAGTCTAAGAATAGACCTTCGTAAGCAAAGAGCATTGAGCAAAATCAGATTAAGAATTTTTTTTCTTTTAGGAGCTGAGTTAGTTGAAGATCTCTGTGATACTAATTGTGTTCTGTCTACAGTTTCAATGAGAAGCAAAAAATAATTAATCCTGTGAATTAGATTGAAAAGCTGTTCAAGTTGTTTTCAAATTTATTTCCTTTTACTACTTTTAATGTTAATATTGATACACTGTCCTTATGTCATATCATTCGTTATAACAAAGTGTAACATTACCTGCTTAGGCAGTCTTTAACTGAAGTGCTTTATGGAAAGAAAATAAAAGAATTTTTTAAAAACATGACTGATGATGGTCCACAATGATAATGGAGAAGGAAAGTATGAATAGTGCAAGGCTTTGGGAGTGGATAATGGACAAATTAGATCAGTAACTGAAGATGATCTTGCAAGATCTTAATGTATTTTATCAGAATCTCTCTGACTTTGATAAGCAATCTTTATTTTAGATTCAACAAAGGTCTGCAAGAATCTTTTAAGAGCATCCTTCAAAGAGCTTGCTTAACTGAGTTTGGTTCTTTTTTTTTTTTGCCTTTTTATCACTTGCTTTTTTTAATCCTCTCATTCTTTCACAGTTAAGGGGGAAAGGCTCAAAATATATACTAATAATAATAAAAATGCATTGTCAGTAAAATTCTGTCTTAGATTGCTCAGAAAGCTTTATTTGAAATACAGCTGTTCACTCAGATTTGAGTGGGGTCTGAGAGTTGGTAACGTGAAACTCAGTGAAGTGAATCTGTTGAGGTGTTACTTTCATCTATTTTAGTATCTGCATGGATTTGTGCCAGGATTTAACAGCTGCTCATTATCTTTCTAACGCGATAATTGTCATTCTGAAAAGGAAGTACTCTGCTTAAATTCTTTGTGTAGCTGGCCCTTATGGTGCTAATAGGCAGCTATTAAAATATTCAAAATCACATAGGCCCTTAATCATTTTAAAATAAATCATTTATTGCCTAATCAATTTTCTTTCAGCTGATTGTATAGATTTTGCATGGGAGAGCTGTTCTGATTCAAGAGGTGGCTAAAGATTCAAATTTTCTTGACTGTTACATGAAAATGTAGAGACAGAGGGTGTTTAAACGTGATATTATAATGGTTTTAAGCACACTATTTATAAATCACTCAATGTGATGTATGTACTAATGTAATGAGCTGAATTTGGACTGTGGAGAGAATTATGAAAGAACTTATGACGTATTTATTGTAGTGCTTATATTTCTATAAGGAAGTATTATTGTAAGTTTATAGGTCCTTGAGCTAGGAATGTTGGGTACCTTTGTCTTTCCATTCTGCTTTGTTATTTGCACCTTAGAGAAATACATCACTTTTACATTCAATAATGAACAATAACACTAAGTTACATACTGTTCTGTATTGCAGGAGAGGTTTTGCTAATGTTATAAACAGTGTTTGGTGAATTGGAACAACACTCAAATGAAATACCTTCCTGTTTACATTTAGTCCTTACTCAATTACAGTATGTAATATAATTAGAAAATAAGAGAAAGTACAGCTAGAACTGGGACATAGGAGTTTCAACATACCTAGGTGATAATATGGTAGGAATAAGAAAGAAAATATAAAATAGGTAATTGTGAGACAAAATGCAAATCATATGGGGGAAGAAAAACACATCTTAAAGGTTTGTTGCAGACTCAGAGCATACAAACTCCTACAGTAACATTGTAAGTACACAGAATCAGTGAGAACTTACCAAATGTATATGTTGTACAGTGCTTAAAGGCATGGACTGGAAGTTCAGCTGTAACTCCAGCACAGCCAGTAGAATTACATCAATAAAGAGCAAGACATTTTGTCTATTCAGGAGCTTTCAAACACATAAGTAACCAGGTCATGCTATGGCTGGAGGCAAACATTGACCACAGTCCTGGAAAAACGTACACTGAGAATTTAATACTTCATTATGCTTGTCTAACAAAATACATTTGAGGAAGTGCTATAAGAGTTTCACTAAATCAGAGCTTAATGCTAAGCATATTAGCAGTCCTGTATTAGTGTACATTTTTCCAGAGTTTTGCTGAATCAGCTCTGGTAAATATAAGCCAGTGCTTATAGGACTAGAGAACTGATTTCAGTTTAATTATTTTTTAAACATTAAGGTTGCTATTATTTTTTTTTTAAATAGTGTATGCTTGCTTTGAATTGTACTGAGAATATTTTCAACAGTCATATATATCACTGTTAGGAAATGTTGAAGCCAAAACATGAACCTACAAGCATTTCTGCAGTTCAAACTACAACCAAAGAAAGTTTTAATATGAATAAATTTATGCTAGCTATAAGATTCATGGTACCACATTGTTCAATTAAAATAAGCAAAATGGAGCAGCCTTCTGTGGAACATATTTCCAAATTTTTGTACCAAGTTTTCATAATACTTAAGTATATGAAAGATACAGTTGATATCAATCAGCCAGTTATTAGGTTCCATTTTCACTTAAGGAAGAAGCTTGACAGAATTAATAATTCACAGAATTTGATTTGTTTAATTCTTTCAGGAATTCTTTATGTTCCTCTCTAATTCTCATTAAAATGCTTCATGTGCTATTTATGATTAGAATTTTAGTGATATTATTGCAATGAAAGTAGTGTATTAGTACAATGAAAGTCTTGCAGTCATGCAGGCTTCCAATGTATTTGGGACTCTGATTGCATCCTCTTCCAGTTGTTGCTACTGAATGACTGAATATGTTACTACCTCTACTCATTCCTACTGTCTGCTGAATTTCAGATTGTTTAAATGTGCACCAAGAGTTGATCCTGAGAGCATCCTCCCCCAGTTCATATTGTCACTAAGGGCTGGAGAAGTAAAGATTACACAAATTAGTTAAACATTTTTTTGAAAACCTGTAGCTTTCATGCCCTTATCTTTAAGCACCTGAGAGTCTTTGTAGACTTAAATATAGTACTATTTTTGTTTCAACTGCTATTACCTTGAACTGAATATTTAGCTAAACTTAATTGAAGTTTGTACTGAAGCTCACCCTTTCAATTTACTTTAATCAATAAACAGTGAAAAAGGGAAAAGGAAGAATCTAAATCCTTCTATTAATTCTTTCCTATTAGTCATGAACTTCTTCAATAAATATATAAATACTACAAAGGACAGCATTAAATAAAAGTTACAGACATCGTAGCATATCTCCTTCATTGAAAGCAAGAATGTAATATTTTATCTGTATCATAGTAGTCTCTTTTCCAGCATCAGGTCAGAGTTCTCTTGCAACATGATAATGCTCCATATCAGTTTGAAGACCATGGAGCACTAAGCCTGTCTTGGCTTTACTGTCATACCACATCACAATATAGTCTGGATCTGGTGCTTTCTGACTTCCATCTGTTTGGGCTAACGAAAGACTGTACTGGCCATTTCCTAACTATGATGACATCATAGTAGCTGTGAAACAGTGGGTCATCTCTAATGGTGCAGATTTCTATGAGTATGGCATGCAGGCTCTTGTTCATTGCTGGTGAAAACACATAGCTAATGATAGTGAAAAATTGTTTTGTAGTTGAGAATATGCTCTATCAAGTAGTATTGTTGTGCTCTTTGTAGTAGTAATCTGTTGTAGTTTCCATGAAAATAAGTAGGAGATATCATTTCCAGAGCAACCTATTTTGCCTAAATTGCACCTACATGTCCAAACGTGTATTTGTGTTCAGATGAAATATGGTAGGTGCTGAAGTTCCCAATATCTTGCTCTTACCAGTGAATGTTCTTTCTTTTCTGGTAGGTGATCAGATATTGGAGATATATAAAACCTGTTTGTACGTATTGTGTATACGTATAAAGTTGACTTACTTGAATGTGTGTATATACATGTATTAGTCAGTTTACTTGCACAAGGTTTGGTCCTTACTTTTGTAAGCTATTTGTTTTCTACATTTAACCTCATAGGATATCTTCACTAGAAAATAGATACTGAAATGTGAGAAACTTAAATCTTCAAATCTGGAATTTCACGCTGCAGATTTTGGCTGACTGTGGATTTGATTCCATGTTATTTGATCACAATATCTTGCTAGAGATTGAATGCTTTCACCTCTGCTATTCAATCACTAGTACGAATGTGCTAAGAGATTTTTTGGTCATAAGCTATATTTATTTCACATTGAAATAATTCTAACAGGTTTTTGGTTCAAGCAGAAAAGTAACATGATAGCTGTTGGAAAGCAAACATGTTTTAGAAGAACTTAGTAAAAAAAAAACTTTATGGCTCATAAGATCTTCCAAATATGCTTATGAAAATACTTGTGGGTTTCTGTGCCCTCATTTGTCATGAGGATATATATTAAAAAAAAAAATTGTTAGCCTTCTTGGGACAGTGCCTGCATTATGCATGTTTTAATACTTTAATTTCCGCTCTCCATGGGACAGAAGATACTGATATGCAAGCTGTGTTTTGAGCCTCAAACTACTGGAAAAGCAAAAGCCATCCTCTAAAAATTTCAAGAATATGCTAAGTTGCACACAAAAAGGATGAGAAGACTTATCTAACCTAACTAGGGAGTAGATTATACTATAAACAGTGCTCTGAGACTGCACTTACAGCAAGGCTGGTTGTTTCCTGCAAAATCCATAACACGTATACTTGCCATAATCCTTTTAATGTTTAAGATTTACACCTAACTATGATGCTATGCCAGTTTTGTGTGTGCTCTCTCTCTGCAAACATAAAGCTTGCCTTACTTGGACACATTACAGAATCAGAACAGGAGATTATTTTTAGATGAAATATACATGTCTATGTAACTAATTTTATGGAGAAAGTAAGATAATGGGAGTTCCGATGTGGCTATCTTCCAAGTTCTTCTAAATATTGAAAATAAAATGAAAAAGTCTAAATTTAAACAAAAACGTATATAGAACACATTTAGGGAAATCCACAAGAGCAATCTTTTTGAAGCTGATTGGATTTCAAGGTAGTTTTTGTGTGTTCTTCTCCCATGTAACATCCAACAAGGCAGAAACCAAAGGTTATTTGGTTAGTGGCAACTGGAAAAATGGCAACATCATACACATTCTTAAGAAGGGTTATAAAGATGACCCTGGAAACTACTGGCCTGCCAGTCTCACCTCTGTGCCAGGAAAGATCATGGAGCAGGTCCTTCTCGAAGCTATACTAGAGCACATGGAATATGGAGGTAATATGGGGGGAACCAGCATGGCCTTACCAAGGGCAAATCCTGCTTGACCAACCTAGTGGCCTTTTATGGTGGTGTAACTGCATGAATGGACAAGGGAAGAGCCATTGCTCTACCTATTAAGCCATCTATCTGGACCTCATACAGCCTTTGACATAGTATCCCACAACATCCTTCTCTCCAAATTGGATAGATGTGGATTTGATGGGTGGACTGTTCAATGGATGAAGAACTGGCTACAGGATCGAGTCCAGAGAGTGATGGGTGATGGCTCAATATCTGAATGGGGATTAGTGATGAGTGGTGTCTCACAGGGGTCAGTGCTGGGGATGACACTCTTTAATATCTTCATCAATGACATTGATAATAGGGTTGAGTATCCTCAGCAAGTTTGCTGATGACACTGACTTGTGGGGCATAGACAACACACCAGGGTGTTGAGATGCCATCCAGAAGGATTTAGTAGTCTTGACTTGGGCCCAGGTGAACCTCATAAAGTTCAACATATCCAAATGCAAGTTCACACATCTGGGTTGAGGTAACCTGATCTAGCTGTGGGTATCCCCACTCTCTAAAGGGGAGTTGAACTAGACCTGTACAGGTCCTTTCCAACTCAAATATTTCTATTCCTATCTAGTTTTCCTATGAATCCCTTGCTTGATGCTATACTGAATATGTTCTAGTTCCAAAAATTATATGCATCACAACTGCTTAAGCATCTTTGCAAATTCTTTTCTTATGATCTCATGAGAACTAGTGAAATTAGTATTAAAAAGGGGAAGTAGATAAAATGGAGAAGATTAAGAATAATATCAATCAGTATCAAGGCCAATTGTTATGTTCTTGGTGGAAGAGTTTACTTTCTTGTTTCTTAATGTTTTATCTGTTGTATTCTGACATAACTCTAATAAAGAAATAGAATATACTATACATCAGTAGTTTTGTTCAACTGCCATAAAATGGGGAGAAATGTGGGTATAACAGAAGTGGTATAATCAGAACTAAAATGTTGTCCAAAATCTGTGGGGAAACTCTTTCACTTCTTTCTGTCTTTCAGAAAGGACATGCATATTGTAGTGTCTTTATCTATTCTAGCTGATGCTATGATTATTGAAAGATATATCTTTCAAGAGATAACTCTTTTCAAATATTTTAAAAATCAATGTTTTTTCTTTTCCTTACCCTCATCTCTTTATTCTACTTTCCTAATTAGGGACAAGGTGTTATAGTCCTCACATTGATACATTGAGAATTGTACCAGTTAGCTAAGTGAAATACATGAAAGATTGTTACTGGCCACTTTGCTTTGTCATCAAGGTTTTCTGCTTGATCACTTAAAAATAAATTGATAGTTGGTTGTTAATTGGTTTATATATGAGTATGCGCACGTTTTATGAACGTACAAGAATATATATATATTCATAAGTCTTTAATACTACAAATATTTGTTGTATGTATAAATACTGAATCTTGAAAGTAAAGATGATGATGAAATGTAAAATAAAAATTCATAGTATTACCTGTAAATTAGAAAGTCTAAAGAACACTACTATCTGATGTAGTTGGCTCTGGTTTATATGGTTTTAGCACATGTAATTAATCCTCTATCTTGTGTGTTTTAGTAAACTCATATTACTCAATTTTATGTATACAAACGTTAATTTAGATTACTACCTCTTGTGGGTTTCTCTTTACCACAAGCATACTTCTCTACTCATACTCTATCTCCTGAATTAGGAATGTCAATTATAATATTTGTACCTCTGTCAAAAAGATAGAAAACAAATTCTAAACTGTTTGAAAATGGGAAAGGGACAAGTGTAGGTCCCATTCTACAGATAATTCACAAGTAATTATTGACAAAATACTTGATCTTAGGGAGGATGCCTTTCTTCTAAGAAATTTTCATTTTCTAAGTGTATTTAAACTTCACTGTGAGTTATTTTGGAGCTGAAATAATCCCGGAGAAACACATCTTCCTCTAAATACTTGGTACCAGTTTTTAAGTTATTTCTTAAGGTATTTAATTCTTAAACATTTTTCTCATGTTATTTTAATTCTACATCAAGAGTATTTTTTTTTTTATCTCAGTGGTCATTGTATATGTGATTTTTAATTTTCATCATAAAAGATTTCCGGATACTCTAATGTACACATTCATTGAGGTAGAAGTTATGTTTGACCTGCTATGATTATAAATACTGAATTTTTCTCCTGTAAAACAATAACAACTGAAGTTTCATAAACATAGTCCAATTATGACAAATGCTATAAAACACATTGATTACAAATACAGAATAGGAGAAGAAAAACCCTCCGTTTTTTCTGTTGGGAACCTCTTAATGTAAAATTTATTATCTGGATTCAAATACCTCTCTCTGACTTCTGTGAAGCTTGCTAATTACAACTTTGAGAAAATATATTCTTACTGTTCACGCACACAAGTAATATATATTGGAAAAAAAAAAAAAAGCCACCAAAGAAACCATGTTTCTAAAATGCTTTTGTATAAGAACTATATGGCAGGCCTAATTTCATCTTAGATATCTAGTAAAATATACGTTCATCATAATGATGATTTCTGCATCTTTATGGTATGAAAAGATAAAAGCCATGAGGTTTAGGAGAGGAGCACCCAGGCCCCACCCCTTCCAATCACACAGGTGAATTGCCTTCACCTGTGCTCCAGTGGCTGACTCATCACTTGCCTCAGGTGATCAATCAGAGGTTCAGGCTGTGATGTAACAGTTCCCATACAAACTTGTATTTTAATTTTTACTTTTTACTTTTAAAAATGAAATAAAATCCAAGAGAGAATAAGAACTTAAAAAAAAAAAAAAATCAGTAATCATTTTGGCTTTCTGTTTACAATTGTCAAAGCAAAAGCACTGAAAACAATATTGAAGTGATGTCTAGTGAAACAGTACGTTCAATGTATTCCCAACAGCTACATTTTTATTGACTTAGTATTACAAGGAGAGATTTGAGAGCAATGATAGCATTTCAGATCAGCAGAAGAACTGGCACAGCATTTTTTTTTATGCTGTAGAGTAAATTACGAGATCCTCCAATATTAATATTTCCCTCAGTGTCATAGTGAGGTAAATAGGCTTGTTATGTGTCTTTTTATAGTGAAGAAATATGCAAATAAATAGTTGTACTGCAGTCTTCTAAACCAAACTTTCTCTCTGTCCTTATTTTCTTAAGTAAGAGGAAGATTTCTGTTCACATTTAGTTAACCATAATCTTTATCTCCAGAAGTGACTTTTCTTTTATTGTTTCTTCATCTTTGAATGCGGATTTTGAACATAGAAGAACAACTCTCTTCTAAGTGATGATACCCAAGTAATGATAGAACAGTTCGGTATCTACTTAACTCCTTATCTGAAATGTGGTTCCATAATTTTCTAGAACTATCTAGACATTTTTGAATGACAGCTGCTATATTTTCCTTATCTTCATCATATATTTGATGTTTCTTGTAAAACTTGGTTATTACACAAGCATTAAATATGTGTATGCAAACCCTAAAGACGAGGATTGTATTTCCTCAAATCATTCTGCTTAAGTAGACAGATCTTTTCATCTTCACCTTTTGCTCTCTTGGTGTTTCATCCCATTGTTTCAGAACCCATTCTCATCTGTTCATCTTGTATCTGTTCCCAATGAATCTAATTCAGCTATGCCTCAAGGATTATCAGGTTCCAACAGAGATCCAGTTTTTCTTTGCTCCACTTAATTCTCACTTGTGCTCATCCATTTCCTCTCAATTACTAATTGCGTCCCAGTCCCATTCTCTAGTATGGCTCCTTTGCATAATGTTCTAGTGAGTTGCAGCTTCATTTGCTGAGATTTCTCAGTGTTTTATTCTTCCTCAATTGAATCTTGAAAACTGCTGGAAGTTATTTATTTATTTATTTAGCTGGAAAGTTTCAGGAAAAACTGCTCAGTCTGAAGCAGATAGCCATATTTGGCAAAATCGTGTGTAACAGAAAGCATAATCTTACAGTTGGAATTGTGGGCAGATGTGTAATTGCAAGTAGGTCTCTACAGCCCAAGTAGTACATGAGCAGCCAGTACTGGGTCAGACCAAGGGTCTGTCTATCTCAAAATCTCTTCTTCCCTGTGACTAACAGCATACAGTGAGGGAAGAGCATACTAATGAAAGAGCAAATTGCAGCTCCTTTTCTGGCTTTTCTCCCTATCTCTAGCAATTTAGCCATTTCCTGAATCAGAAGTGATGTCTTTGTACTTAAACCTCGACCCAGATTGCCCTACTTGGTAGGTCTTCAGTTATAAAGCTTTATTGTAAAGTTCTGCTACTGGCTTATGCACAGTGGAAAACAAAAGGCCAGCATTTCTTTAAGCACTGCGGTCATTTATTAGGATAATACTCTTAACGCACGCTACTTCAGACTAAATTAGCCTCTTCATGGCAGATGAACAGCAGGTTGCCAGTCTTTGCCCTTTACTAGTACTTTAAGATTCCTTCATAGTTCCTTTTTTATTTTTTCCACAACTGGATGTCTATGTTAATAAACAAATAAGTGGGTGGCAATTTCAAGCGCAAAAGTAAACTGCAGGCTGTCTTTTCCAATAGTTAATTTGATTTTCACTAACTGTTTTCATTTGCATAACTGTAGAAGGTAAGTTGAGGTCAAGCACTTGTGCCAGAGAATCAGTTTCTAACTCCTAATATTATGAGATAATTCGTGGTACTGTGGAATATTAATAAGAAACTTGGAAAATGTGCATCCACTTAAATTATAAATGAAGAAAAGGAGTTCAATTATGACTAAAAATGCTACAATATGCTGCTGCTTGTAAATGTTCTGTGTAAAACTCTCAGCCCGTGGCCTAATTCCTGAGTTGCTGGCTATATCTGTCATACAGTGTCTCAAAATATATTCTTTTATGTGGAATACCTAAATATGTGGATAAGTGGGAGGATGAATATGGATGAGACAATATTTTATGTACTGTTATTTGAAGGAACAATTTTTTTATTTTTTTTTAATAGTACTTCTGGCCTAAACTGGAAGGCCCTCACTAACTCTTACTTAGAGAACTGTCTGCTGGCTACAACCTGAAGTGTAGCAGCAGTGCTATTAGTTGCTGTGGTATTTTCTTTCTAGAAATATATCAC
This sequence comes from Meleagris gallopavo, assembly GCF_905368555.1. Taxonomy (NCBI): domain Eukaryota; kingdom Metazoa; phylum Chordata; class Aves; order Galliformes; family Phasianidae; genus Meleagris; species Meleagris gallopavo. Next base: position 35,038,170 of record NC_139409.1, read on the forward strand.
ATTCAGCAAGACAGCAAACAAAGAGAAATGTACATGATGTGGACTTTTTACCTAGAGTTGAAATAGACTTATATGAAAAAAACCTCAATGTTCAAGCCTTGTGTAATGTCTTTGGCTGCAAATAAAAAAAATAAGATGTTTATTTATATATCTTTGGGGGCAGTGTCTAGGTATCTTAGATACACAAAATTAAATAGTAGAACTGAATGTTAAATTCCTGAAACAAAGCTAAAATCATCTTAGTTTACACTTTGTCTTGTCTTAGATATTTAATCAAACAAACAAAATCCATCTGTGACTGTTCAGAATCCCTAGTCCTTGTTCCATCAAAATCTTATGAAATAATTATCCAGGACTCAACTACAAACTTTCAGCTGTTCATTCACTTCCTTCTTACATAGTCTCAGCTGTTCCCTCCCAGCTTTCCTGAACAGCTTGTTCTCAGCTCTCTGAAATTTCAACCTGCTGAATTTGCCTGCTTTGAACTATCTCAGACTTAATACTTCAGTGTTTTACAGCTAATTCTGAAGTTACATACCAAGCTGTACCAAAAAGGATTGCTTTTGTGAGTAAAATGTAGAATATGCAGAACAGGATGCTACAGTTGAATGTCTCTTCTTCTCTATCTTAATGTTTTTCACTGCGTATATTGTTTTTGGAAGGTAGTTCATCAGTTTTTATTGCAGAAAAACCTGGAGATGATTTTGTGATATGTGGAACACAAATATAATTTTTTAAATGCTTAGCTGTTACTGTTTGTTTGTAGTGCATTGCTATTTTAATGATCTATTTCTAACAGAATGATTGCATACAATGATTGCATATATTCGTTAAACACTAGAAATTTTCTTCCTCTTTTCTGAAGATCTTAGTCAATAAGGCCTCCAGCACATGCTCCTTGCAAAGAATTTGGCGTTGTTCCTCTCTCTTGTACATCACAATCTCTTCTTTGTTAGTATAGCTTTCATTGTTTTCGCCTGCTTTTCACTTGCTATCACCTACTCTTTGCCTGCAGCACGTGTATTTCAACAACTGTAACTTGTGTTTACAATTATTATCAGAAAGCATATCAAATAACTTCTCTGGTAACTATCCATTCTTCTTGGTATGTGTATTTGTGTGATAATTTTTAGTTTCAAACAAAACATACACCCTTTCCTCCACTCTCCATGTTAAGCCATAAGGCCTATTTCTTTTCTCTTTTCTTTTTAATGTTTTCACTCCCGTGGTTGTTAAGAAATCTCTTTTTAAAGCTCCAAACTTACTGAAGCCTATCATAGAGCTCTCAAAGTATAGTATGATACTTACTGCTTAGACTGTGATAGGAGTTAGCATGATAAATATTAGCCGCTTATGAGATGGCAGAGTTATTAGGGACTAATATGACTCCACTAGGAAATGATAGTGTTTCCCCTTTTATGATATTTTTTATGAGTAGAAATCAAGAAATATATCTATTTATAAGTATACAGGTTACTATCTTCTGATTGTCTGTAGTAAGATTGAGGAAATATTCATTTCAGCTCCCTACTGAAGTGACACTTAGGGCAGGTCGTAGGAAGAAAATGAAACCTAGAACACAACTACAGCACATATGCAAAGCCCTTTGCAGATTTCAGTGGTTCAGATTTACCTTGAAGACCTCCATTGCTGAGCAATACAGAAGTGAAAATACAATCAGTCTTTTCTGCTGTACCTTCTATGAAACCTGCTACTAGTAGTTACTAGTGTGGTACCCCTCAATGAGACTAAATAACATGCTAAAAAATAAATTAATTTGGGAGTTCCGGTTATAGTGAATTACAGAACATGAAAATGACTTTGAAAAATAAAATTTTAAATGCTGGCACTCCATATTAAAAATCACATATTTTAAAGAGAAGATTAGTAATTCTCAAGGAAAGCAATTTAGTTAATTGATTGAAAAACTGCTAGTTCTGTTATGAGAGAGTTATGAAGTAGTAGTGACTGTAAGGCAGCCTCCATTTTCACATGCTATGTCTGAAAATGGAACTGGCAGCTTTAGATCAGCAAGGATAATTAGAGAGATTCATGTGATCTCAGTAAAAACTATGGTGTTCTTCAAAGCCAGTGTGTGGTTACCATGTGTACATTTAATGTTGATGCATAGATATTGTAGCATTTTCTGTTTTGGTGTTTGTTTTTTCTTTTTCTTTTTTTTCCCCTAATAATAATCTGTTGTAAAGGAAGGCCTTTTTTGTCCCTTCAATAGCATCTCCCTGCCCTGCTGGGACCTGAACAATGGTAATCGGTCCTCTACCCATTAGGAGAAAGGGAGAATTCCAAATAAATCTGGAATAGAATGAAGTAAAAACAAGTGTTATGAAACAGCAAGAAAGGAAGAGGTATCCCCTCCATAATGTTCAGTAAGTTTGTAGGTTAGGGAGTATACTTTCAATTCTTTCCAGGCTCTTGGGGTCCTGAAAGAACAAGGAGGAAGTCTTGCCTTTTCACTTACCGTAGAAGGAATGACTGTACATTGGGTTGCTATCTGCAAGAACTATGGTATCAAGACTGAACAAATCACTCATCCTGATGAGAGAGGAGTTTGAGTGCCTGCTTTTTCCTTTTTTCTTCTTTCCTTCCTTCCCAAATTTACACATCAGACCTCCTGGGTTAACGTCTGTGTCTTTTCTCTTTGGTTACCTAAGAGAACATATTTATTCTAGGAATTTTTCAGGGAAAATTTTCTAAAAGATGGTTGAGGAAATAATTACGCTGATTGTTGAAAATGGCTATCCCCCAGATTTAAAGAAGAAGAGAAAGAAGGCTTGTGAGATTACCCAACCAGGTAATAGAGCATTCTTCATGTCCTAGTCTCTCCAATTAACATCTACAGAGCAGATACTTTATGTGTCAAGACAGTGATTCTTCTTTAAGCAAAGTGGTGTCCAAAGCTTTACCCTGTGATGTTACTCACAAAGGGAGGTGAGTTTGTTTCAAGCCTAGGGCATCCCCTACATTCTAGAGTTAAGAACCTCTAAGGCTCAGGCGGGCAGGGGCTGGAGGAGGTTTGTCAGCGCCGTGGCTGCTCTTCTGGTAGTGCTGCAGATGCAGTTGGAGAGAGGCTGCTCTTCCCCGCGGGAGGCGAGGGGATTGGACCGGGCGCTGCTGCCCGGGGGCACCGTGCCCCTGGGCGGTGCTCTGCACCTGTGCGCGGCGCTGTGCGGTCGCCCCGCCCGGCAGCCAGCAGCGGGTGGCGGCGGGCCGGGAGCTGCCGAGCGGGGGACTCCCGGCGCCGGGGGCGGCGCGGCGCGGCGGCATCCCCATCCTCCTCCTCCCCTCCCCCGTTCCCATCCTTTTCTCCCTCCCTCTGCCTCCTCCTTCCTTTCCCCCGGGCGCCCTCTGCACTTTCTTCTCGAACCACCCTCGTAGGCAAACTTTGATGGGGAACCTTGCACCGCGCTGGAAAAATGCCGGTTATGAAGGGATTACTGGCCCCCCAGAACACCTTTCTCGACACCATCGCCACCCGGTTTGACGGCACACGTGAGTTCGAACGGGGGCAGTGGGCTTCAGCTCCGGGTGTCCGGGAAAGAAACTGAACGGGGAGCACTTTGCTTACGATGGGAGTCTCCTGGCTCCCTCCTCCTCCTTTGAGGGGTTTCCTTGGTACCAGTAGCCGCTTAGAAGAAGGAGGAGGCGAAGCGACTCCCAGCCTTCTCAGTCTCCTGCCTGGCTTGTCCTCAGTTTTTTAAATGAAGAGGATAGAAGATGCTTCAGTATGCTTCCCTTCTCTCCCCAGTTCCTAATGCGGGGCTCTGGGAGGGCTGGTGCTAGTAGTCGAGTTGTTACTGGCACAGAGCTTGCTACAGGAAAGTTGTGTACTGGGTTGAGGTTTCCCCAGACAGGGAGTTCAGGAGATTTTTTTTTTTTTCTTCCTTATCCTCCAATCTCTAAAAAAGTTTAATTTCCGTAGAAACGTTTGGTGGCGAATTGAAGAATGGAAGGACCCTTCAGAGGGTGCGTCCGGCTGCAGCACCATTCATTGACAGAGGCAGCCGGGAGGGCAGGGCCCCCCACCATGTAGAGCTGTGCCCGTGCCGCTCTCCTTGGTGCTGCTCTGCGGCCAGGTGCTAGCTCCGCCGCCGTGGATATGTCTCGCTCCTTTACAGCTGTGGGTTAAGGGATGCCCCTGTTTTGAGTTTTCCTTCTTCTTTAATGGGGCTCACATTTTAAAATTAAAAGTAAAATGTGGACTTTGGAAAATTCCTTTTTTCCTTTAAAAAAAAAAATCCAAAAATCCAAAGTAGAATAAAAACTCTGCTATTGAGTTGCTGTCAACTTGAATGAAAATGTTGCAGTCTAACTGGCTTGCTACCTCCTTGGTTATGTGTCTGTTGGCATTTTCTCAATGGTCCAGTTAGCATGTGAATAAGACAATTGAACTCTAATTATTGTATTGATAAGTTGTGTCAGGAAAATTATATACTCCGTGAGATGATTTACAGAGAAATGTAGAACTGCTTTATAACTGCTCTGCTAGTCTGAACATACACAGGTAATTATTATTCAGGTCTGTATGTAACTGATGCTTGATTATAAAGAAATCCCCCTTAGAACTACTTAGTTATAACCTTTAAATTCCTTTGATACAATACCCAAAGTCTGTTCCTCTCACCCGTCCACTCTTTTTATTTCTATAAAGTACATGAGTATTATTTACTGCATATTGAAGAATGACGCTCTAATAGGAGTTTTGTTGTTGATACTGTTATTTGCCAGAAAAGCATTTCTTCCCTGCCTTGTGCGTAGGACCATCCCCCTTTACAATGGCTTCATTTCAGAATATAGAGCACACAGCTTATGAGCTCTACACACAAATATGTTGCAATTTATTTTATTTTATTTATAAGATCAAAGTTAAAAAACAATGTTAGTGATGATGTGAAGGTGCCTTGTTTAAAACAAAACAAGAACAAAAACACACTATAAAAATGTCTTATCCTTGTGTTTTCAGTGACAGAAATAGACAAGTGTGGTTGAAAGTTTTTACCTTACAGAATTCTATGAGCAAATATAGCTGTGTTCTTTAGGGAACAGTTCTGGTAATCTTCATAGTGTCAGTTGGGTCAGTCTTAACCAAAAAGAAACAGACATAACTGTTTGTTTTAGAAATCTGTAATGCTAACAACTGGTCTACGTTTTCATGCATTGTTTTTAATACCTAATTACCTAATTATTTTTCTATGTACCTCAAGGAAAAAAAAGCAATGCAATAATTGTTTTTTATTATGGGCAAATTAGGTGCTGCTTTGCAAGTAGAATGTAAGAATTTGGCTTAAATGTTAAATAGGCCTAATCTAATAGTTATCAGCACATGAGATATTCACAGGGAAGGGAATAAAAGGGAAGATTTTTTTATGAACCAAACTGTCTGACAACTAATACAGCTAATAGAAGTGGTGGAGAGTGGTACAGTTTCTATGGAAAACTGGTGCAACTCTCGATTGATGGAACGACATCTCTTTTAGAGGATTAGAGTAAAAAGATATTTTAAAACTCTTTTTGAAACAAAGTTATATGTATCAATTCAAATCACAGTTACATTTTAAATCTTCAGAAATGGCTCATCTCTTTTGTTACTTTGAAACATATTCTTTTTCCTTAAAAAGACTTGATTTAAATATTAAAAATATTTCTTTAACTGACATTTTTTTATTTTCCTAATAGAGAAATGCAGTTTTGCAAAAAAACCACCACAACAACAAAACAAAACATATACACTTATCTAAGCATCAGGTAGAAATATATAAATACTAAAGCAAATTTTGTTTTCATTTAAACTGTCCAGGTGGTAATGCTTAGGTTGTTCAGGTAGCTAAAGCTAGGAATAATAATGATGGCTAATCCTCATAGGAATCAGTCCCATGTTGTTCTAGTTTTATAAGTGATACAGACTATGAAAGGAATATAACAGATAAATGGTACTGAACGTGGGGCTTTGTTTCACAAACTACTTTGACTCCATATGCAATGATATTTAGTGTTAAAACATAGTTTTGTGTCAGAGGGCTTTTTTTCTTGTTGTTTTATCATACTGTGTAGTTAACAGACCTCCTTTCATTTTAAGCCTCTGGGAAGGATATATTATGTTGTCATCAGTGATAGACTAATCCACCAGTGCATCTTTAATCCAGAAGAGGGATAATTCTGTTTCTGGGCAACAGTGCAAGAAAGGATTCTAGATAATAATAGAAAATATGTTTTGCTTTGTATAGAACTTTTTAAAAATTCATTCAAACAAATATTTTTATTTCATTATTGTAATGATTTATATCTAGCTTGCCATTAAAAATCACATTGTAAAAAAAAATGCAAATCTCAGAAAACCTAGATATCAGAACTGCACAATAGTTCTCACAATAGTTAATTTGTATTGTTACACGTATGTTAAAAATGCATGTTCTTTACACATTTAACCAGGAAATATGTGCTAAACGACTAATTCAGTTGATCTTGGGATGAGTCCTGAATGTTCAAGACATTAGAGAGATCTCCCTCTGTAAAGTTGCCATTTGCTTTTTGTACCTGCTAGAACAGCATTAAGGATGTGTCTATGGAGATTTCCATGACAGAGCACTTGGATCTGCTTAAATATTATAAATAATAATATTTATTATACTTTACCATTCTTATAACTCTGAACTATCTCTTGTGTCCTTGCTTGTAGCTGCTTGTTCTCAAAGGTCCTTCCCCCCCAGAGAACGAAGCACCAGATCATGAAAATTCTTTTTACCCGCTCAGTTAGCAACACGTTGATGTGGTAATTGCTCTCTCTGGAAAAGAAAACAAACAAACCATCAAACCACACTTTCAAATGAACTGCTTTTGTAAAATATGCAGCCTAATAAAACAAAAAGCCCACCAGATTTTAAAGACAAAATACCACTTTCAAGTGTTAAAAAATTTCAAATATATGCCTATAATTAACCCCCTCCAAGTGTTATGGAAGAAAATGTCCAAAATGAATAATCCAAACTATTAAATGGAAAATTTGCGTGTTTTTGTTTCTCATCTGAGTTTGGGCTACGAAAAGCATTCAGAAACGGTTTTGTGGTATGAGATTATGTTCTGTTGTATTTGAAGGTGTGTGTATGTGTATATATCCATCGAGAATCACTTTATATATAAAAAATTTTAGGGTTTTATTAGGGCATATAATTTTATATATATATATATATATATATAATGATTATTGATGTAATATTTAAATTCATAAATTTACACCAGAGATGCCTGTTTCTGCAAACTCATGACACTTTCTCAGGGAGAAAAGCTAAGAGATTCAGCAAATTACCTCAAGATTTTGAGTTCTAAAAAATAATAAATAAAAGAAGGAATGAAGAACAAGAAGGCTGAGTCAAGGCACTAGCATTTTTCACTACTTTGTAATCAAATTTTATCTCATTCAGATTGAATCCTCTAGACCTGATAAAATGCTGCTTAATCATATCATTAGCTCAAGAAATTCAAAGGCCAATTCATGGCTAATGAATACAAGTAATTAGTATCAGATGAATGGAAGCCGCAGCTAAACTTTCCAGGGGAAGGAAGTAGATTGTTGCTGATCAGACTCTACGACTAGAGTGGTTCACCTCCTATAGGTAAAAGTGTGAAAGCACACACAGATTAACGACAAAGGCTTCCAAAAAGTGGCAGTAGAAAAGCTGGTAGGTTGTCAACTCACCCTCTGAAAGAGTGGAGATGTAGTGAAAGTGATCTAGTTCTATCTAACAGTGATGAAATTAATTGGCATGATGGAAATTTCCAGTTACATATTTATTTGGTCTTTTGTTAAGAAGACTAATCTCTTTTGTATTTAAATCTCTTTTTGTTTTTATACCTTGGATAGGTATATAATGTTTTGTATGAATCATGGATCTGTCATAACAAAAATATACCATCAAAAGAGGAAAAATTATTTCTGCTTGTAAATACTTTTCTTTCTGTACTTATGTCTGTAAGACTTGGCCTCTGTTTTGTTGCAGCCTACTGTACCTCTTTTACTAAAAAAAGGAAAATATGATTTTGAATATAAACTGAAGATCGCATCAGAAATCTGTGGAATCTGTGTTGTGATGTTGCTTTTCACTGACAATAACAGAGAAGTTAGATTAAGCAAACATAAAAACGTATTTTCCTCTTCTTTCTGCAAAAATACTGAGTATAAAGAACCTCGTAACTTAAGACTTTATTTGGATGATCTGCTTTCAGCAGCTCTAATAAATTCAGGTTCTAATTTGAGCTTAGGTTGAATCAGAAAAATACTGGATTTATGAGATTTAGAGGAATCTTAACATCATATTTTTTATTTTTGTTGTTGTTTTAAGGATCTGGTTTAAAAATTGTTTTCAAGAGCTATTTTAAAAGTTCAAGTTACACTGATTTATGATTTTAAAGAACATATTTTGTTCAATGAGCAGGTTATTAACAGAGAAAATATTAATGCATTGGAATTAGCAGGTGGCGTTCTCTTCTGCAGATAAAGATAAAATAGAACGATAATCCTACTGGACATGCATTCAGAAGAATGCGTAACTGATGAAGTACACCAGCCTACATCTAAAGTTCTAGGTTAATGCTCATAAAAAAAAAAAAAAAAAAAAAATTAGACTAGTAACATACATTGTTATTCCAGAAATACAATCTGTATTTGAATTCAAGGCTAGCATTTGAAATTTAGAAGTATAAAAGTCATTAAAGAAGGGATTTTTTTTTTTTCTGAATAATGCAATAATATTATTTTCAGTATTACTTCTGCTTGGGATTTTGTATGTGAGACTAAGAAACCTGACAGTCTCATTCTCACTGCATCGTATGAGAGAGTTTCAAGGTCTTAAGTGATTTTCATGATTCCTGATACTATTCTGCAAATCTACATTTTTTCTGCTCTATACTTGGATACCAGATTCTTCTCTGTTAAATGCTTAAATTGAATTGTCTTATTATTTTAGCATTGCATTTATATGTTCAACAATTCTTTTACCCTATTGATGTTTTCTTTTTGCAGCTATCAATTTTATATTCTTTTTTTTTTTTTAAATATGAAGCATATGTACTTAGAAAAGAGCTCAGAGCATTGAAATGATAGAAATACACCAGAAATACTGCCTCAAGCATACGTATGCTTGTTAGCAAGGAAGATATTGTATGCACGAACATATGACAGTAGATCTGGAAAGGTGGAAGTTTACAGAATATTTACTCCTGTTGGTATGCTATGATGCTCTTAATTCTGATATAGTGCATTTTTTTATTTTTATTTTTTTAAGAAAAGTTGCTTTTTCTGCATTAGCTGTGTCCTGAAAAAGGTGAATACAGACATTTTCACAAGAGCACATTTTCACAAGCTTACCTTATCATGATTTGGTAAAATGATCACAAGAAAAGAACAACTGAGGAACAATGTACACCTAAAGTGATGTGGTTTCCTGCCCAATTACTGCAAAAATAACTAAATAAATAGGAAAGAAAAAAAAATGGGAGAAGAGAGAAAGAAACAAAAGCGTTCTCAGCTGCAGATGGGAGAGACTTTCTTGACAGTAAGAACATTCTTCTTTTGGAGTTTCTCTTTCCAAATTCTTCTGCCCCCTTCTATTTCCCAGGACTGCTAATAACATTCAAAGTTTTTTAGAACATGTGTTGTTCTTAAAATACGAGCATATTCCACATTAAACATAACATTAAATATCTTCTGAGTATCCCTAAGATTCAATGCTGAGCTGTCAATCACTTGTAGGAAAGCTGAAAACAATTGCATTATGGAAAAACATTGAGAAGTAGAATGTTTTAACAAATGTGCTACAACATCTTACAGTGTTGAAATGATTTTCTCCTTTTTCAAGGAAAAGGGAGTAATTGGTTTTATCATTTTTCTTCTTATTTTTTTTTTCTTTTGTCTTTTTTCCCTTCCTCTCAAGTTGTCTGTTCTGTCTCTAGTGACTTGTCTTGAGACTAGATCTCCCCAGAGACACCTAGGTTGAGTCAGTTGTCCCTACACCTTCAAGAGATGCTTTTCAGCAGTACATATATTTGCGAGTTCATGACCAGTTTAACATCTTTCCATTACTGTTTTTTGTCAGATAGGGTAAAAACATTCAGAATTCTGTAGTATTTTATCCTTAATAAAAGCAGTACTACCTCTTTGTGATCAACAGTGGCATCTGATAGGAGCATTAACTATTGTGCATAAAGAAGGAAGCAAAGAAACAGCAATGAGAATAGCTAAGGTAATTCTGAAATACTTTCAAAGTGCTCCTTCTCACATGAAATGAAGGAGATAACTGAGACTGTCCATCTTTGAGAAATTAAGAATAGTATTACATATGAAGTAAAACAACTGACATTCTGTTTTTTCATAGAATTTTGAATGGGTGAGTGACAGTGTGCAAATTCATATTTTTGTTCAAAATGGTAAAATAAAACAGAATTTGAATAATTCTTGACCTAAGTCCGCTCTCAGTGAAGCCAATAAAAATTTTATTCCTGTGAAGACCAAAGTTTTGATTTCAGTGAGAACAGGTGTGATTTGGTACAAACTTTACTGTGGTGTTATAGAATTTTGCAGATTCCTCTTATTTGCTTTTAACATGTTTGCAGATAAAGTCTATCTCTTTCTTTTGCTATGGTACATGAAAAAGCATACTTTCTTATTCCAAATGTATGAAGGAGAGTTCTGATCTAGTCTTTTTTACACTTATTTTATTTTTGAATGTCAAAATTGTCCTAATACAAATAGCTTGTTCATTGTTTTTTTGCTTACTTTTCTTTTTTTCTGTTTTCCCTAATAGAAGATATCTCATGTGATGATAAGAGTATGTATCTACCTAAATTCTCCTTTACATTTTGGAATTAACAAATGTAGAAATATAATGGGAATATTATTTTATGGGAAAATAATTTTGAAGGAAAAATTTATTTTTTGGAAGATTGAACAAGTTTTTTGCTGTGTAAAAGAACTACTACAAGATAATAATAAACACTGTATAAACAGTAAGTTGATCTGTTTTTAAAAAACTCCAGATGAAAATACATGGTATTTTAATTTATGACTTTGTTTTGAATATACTGATTAAGTTTGTGAGATGATTGGACAGTCACTGCATTTACCCAACTGGTTTGGTTCTTTGTTAAGATGAAGGATTGTGACACTAGACAGTCTGTTGACAATATTAAGGATTGGAGTTTGGACATTCTTGTTTTCACTTCAAGAATAGTGGGAAGAAGGACATACCCTTTGAAATCTGATGTTATGGGAAAGTGATAGGCATTTCAGGAATTAAAAGTTTGTTGTGGAAAAGTATATCTAATAAATATTGATAAGGATTGAGCTATTTTTCCAGTAATAATAAAAACTTAACACGATCACCGATGCTCAGAGGAAAATATAGGTCATGAGTATTGAAATAATTGAGCATCATGGAAGGAAAGTTGTGAGAAAACAGTTTGCATACAATACTTTGACTGTAGAAAGACTTTACTGTGGCTTGGTAGGATTTAGGCTATATTCAAAGTTTTATGGTAAATAATTTTTTGTGACTTCAAAACATATTTTGTCCTTACTGGCCCTGTTTTAAGGAGGGATATATCATAAAGTTGTCTTAGGCTTAAAATGTGCTTCTGCATTGGAAATGGAAAACAAGTTGCATTAGATGCAAGTAGATTAGATTAGATTAGATTCTCTTTATTATCTTCATTTATTTTTACAGGAATATTTATCTTTTTCTTTCTTTTTTTTTTTTTTTTCTTGTAGTAGTCTTGTTTGAGAATTTTTGAATTCAGCTGGAGAGCTGGCTCTGCTGCTAATGCCTTAAAGAATATGTCAGTGGTTAGAGCTATACATCTATTACCAACAATTTTTTGCCTGGAACTAGTCAGACAGTAGCCCTTAAATTGTACTACATTGAATCTTTCTCTAAGTAGGAGAACTGTAGTCTGACATGAGCTATGTAACTTCACTGCTATGCAGGATGAGGAAAAACCTGCCAGATTCATCCTCTCCACACTTACGGGTGTGCTAGCGGTTGTGCTTGTTAAAAGCTTTTCCAAATTTTCTGTTAGCATTATACATTCATGTGTTTTTGTTACTTTTTGAATACCTAATAAGAAATTGATATTTTCCTTTTTTTTTTTAATCTGTCATTTTAATTTGCAAGTTCATTAGCAATTGCAAATAGTTATTTGTTAATTCATTTTTGTATCTACAATCAGTACCAATGTGAAAGGTAGTAGCTTTGAAGAAAAAAAATAAAATGGGTCATTCTCCTTTAGAATGCATGAAGAACTGTAAGAAAAGTAGAAAATAAGTGACTTTAAGTAAAAAATTGATTTAGTCAGTTTAACTACAGTATGAACAGGAGCTATGACTGATTTGCAGAGGAGGGAGGGTGCAATCTCATGTGGTAAAGTGTGCAAGTCATCTTTAGCCAAGAAAGAGAAAAGGATGAAGCAGCTTTAAAAAAAAGCTATGATTGACTGATGAGATTGCTGAGTGAGCAGTGGGATAGAGCTTTGAAATTAACTAAATGGCAGTAGCACTGCAGGAAGCTTGACTTCTGTACAGAATATATCTGGAGAAATGCTACTGTGAATGAGCATGGTCATGAGAGGACTAAATGCATTATCTTCTCTCTTCCTAGGACCTGTGCTCTAACAGTGCAGCTGGTGAAAAGCTGTTTAGCAGTTTTGGTTGTCGTAGGCCAATGGATCTTCATTGCCTTATTGACTATTTTCTAGCCACTAAAACCAAAGAATTAAAGTCTATTTTGTCATGTTCCTGCTATCTCGTGGATGTGGGATTAGGAAGCAACATAGATAGGATAATTCTGCTGAAAAAATGCAATAAAAATTGACCGTGGCATTTGCTTTTTAATTATTACTATTTCTTCTTTTATAAGAAGAAATTCCTTTTATAAAAGGAATGAGGATCCAGTAGTACTGTGGGTTTGTTGTTGACTGATTGTTTTTTGCTTTAACTGATTTCATTTGTTTATGAGTATATGGGTGTCTGGATAACACATGACCTTATTTCATCATAAACTTGAACCTAGAATAAATAGTTAATTTTCTCCCAACAACCTCCTATGAAGTTCATCAATTCCAACATTCATAATTCTTATGGAATCAGAATCTTCTGAGTTGGAAAGGGCCTTTAAAGATCATCTAGTCCAACCTCCTTTCAATGAACAGGAACATCTACAGATAGATCAAGTTGCTTGGAGCCCTGTCCAGCCTGATGTTGAATGTTTGCAGCAATAGGACTTCCACCACCACTCTGGGCTACCTGTTCCAGTGTCCCACCATCCTCATTGTAAAAATCTTCTTCCTTATATCCAGTCTAAATCTCCTCTCTTCTAGTCTGGAAGCCACCCTTTAGATATTGAAAAGCCACTCCCAGATCTTCCCAAAAATCCTTCTCCAGGTTGAGCATCCCCATCTCTTTCAGCTTGTCCTCATAGGGGAGTGTTCCATCCCTTGCATCATTTTTCTGGCCCTCCTCTGGTTGTACTCCAACAGGTCCCCCATCTCTCCTGTACTGAGGACTCTACATCTGGACTCAGTACTCCAGGTGAAGCCTCACCAGCTCACCTCCTTTGCCTTGCTGACTGAGCTGCTATTGATACAGCTTTCTGGTCTGCAAGGGTACACTGCTGGCTACTGTCCAGCTTTCCATCCTCCAGTACCCCCAGGTCTGTTTTGTCAGAGTTGTGCTCCATCCTTACTACCCCCAGCTTGTAATGGTAGAGAGGGTTGCCTCGACCCAGGTGCAAGACCTTGCTCTTGGCTTTGCTGAACCTCATGAGGTTCACTTGGGGCCACAGCTAGGACCTGTCTATGTGTCTCAGAATGGCATCCCATACCTCGGGCATGTCGACGCAGCTTGATGTCATTCAGACTTGGAGAGGGTATACTTGATCCCACTGTGGTTGTCACTGATGAAAATGACACTAGTCATTTCCAAAGAGCACTGGTCCCAGTACTGATCCCTGAGGGACACCACTTGTCACCCATCTCCATCCAGACATTAACCACCCCCATATACATACAATCTCTTAACAAGTTCCTTGTCCATTGAGCAGTCCACCCATCCAATCCATACCTGTCTAAGGCCTTAGTGAAGTCCAGAAAAATGATATCAGTGTCTCATCCATTTTCTTGGAATGAGTTATGGAAGGCAATGAAGAGAAGCGAATGTATATTTTAAATATGCCAGGAATTGTAGAACTGTAGAGTTTTTCTATTTCAAAATAGAAAATCAATGTGCTTTGGAATCTATGAACAATAATTTAACTGATGTATTTAATATGTAGAAAATAAGAGAACTTTGAGGGGAAAAAAAAAGCACCCTGAATTTTCAAAGCACTTGAAGTACCATCAATGCTATTAACTACTGCTATTTCTAGAATTCATGCATGTTACATTGATTAGTGTTTTTTGTTGTTTGTTTTTTGTTGTTTGTTTTTTGATTCTCATGTTTGTTATCCGTCCTGCCCCTCTTCCAAAAGTTTCAATGGGGTGGTGGTTGGTGGGTCTGACCAAACAGCTCCAGATTTCATCCTGGTGGTGAACAGTTCTGGCTTAACTCCAGTCACGCTGCAGTTAATGACAGTGGCTCATCACTGCTTCCCATGCAACTGATCTGCTCCTGAGACAGAAGCAGCAATCAGCAAGAGCAGTCAGGATGGACAGGTGGAAATTACTGCAGATGTTTCAACTCATTAGTGAAAATTCTTATGATAATAAGACAGGCAGCTGTTGAGATGTTTGATATGAGCAGAATCCAGATGGGGGCCTGAAGTTTTGATTCCAGTTGCAACTCGGTGCTAATGACTGAAGCAGATAATGGAACAGTAACTTTTGGAGACGTGGATAGAGACTTTGTTGCCTAGCTTTAGTTGAACCTGTCTGAATAGTTTTGCTGGGTATGTATGTATGTATTTATTTATTTCCCTTTTGTCCTAACTAAACAGAGTAATTATGTATTGGAAATGTGATCCTCTTGACCCCAACAGTGTCTTCGGAACAGCAATTATCTATCCGAAACATTGAAATCCTTGTATTTCACGTATATTTATAGATATATGCTGGTGATATATATATATATATATATATATTAATTAAAGAAAGTACACTTTAGGAGAAATAGTTCAAATATTCATCATTCTACTGAATCAAGTCTTAAGGGAATGAGTGACAGGTTAAATGCAGGCCTTCTGTTTGTGCCCTTTTTGTGAATAATTTTATCATTACTCACTTCCACTATCTTTTTTGTTTGGCTTTTTTTTTTTTTTTTTTTTAACATAATCATAACCTGATGTATCCACCTCATCTGCAATATAGCTGAACACTGAGATAAGCACTTCATACAGATAGGTATGATCACTCACAGTAATCATGACGCCAGAAGATCTCTACCAAAGAGCACAACAGAGTAGGGAAAAAGAAAAACAGCTGTTATATGTGCCATAAAGCTAAGCGAAAATTATAAATGAATTGTCCAACTAGCTGTCTCACGACTGACAAGTGAATAGTACAAATGTCTTTTCCAGGAAAGCAGGAGACCAAGTTCATGGAATTATTAGCCACAGAAATAAATAAATTATCTGGAGCTATAGTAATTTGTCACCTTTAACCCTCATTCAGCTTTTTAGAACATTTCTTCCATTTATGAATTCTCTGTAGGTAGGATCTGAAAGGAAGAAAGACAAAGGCCAAAAAACCCAATGACAGAAATACTATATGACCCACGCGATGATGGATAGATCTTAATAAGCTAAGTTTTGGGAGATGTGTGAAATAATTACAAGTAAAGCAAAGAGGTTAGAATTAATTAGACAAATTACAGTTGGATTTTTTTCTCCGGACTAACATGTCTGACATGTCATTTTCTATGGATTGTCATAAAAAAAAAAAATTACTTCTGGGTGTACAATTAAAGTTTATGAGACATATTCTGCCACCTTTACACACTTTTATTTTGGGCTGACTTTATGAAATGAGTTACAATGAAGGTAGAGAAACAGATTTTTATATTTAAAGTGTGAAGGTATTGTCTCCCAACATTTTAACACTCAGAATTACAGAAAACGTATTGCTCATATTTAATTACAATGTATGTGGTAATTGTTCTAACAAAAGCGTTTCTCTAAAGTGAATTTAACAAGAGTGAATCTTTGTGATGTTGTTTCTTAGTTTGCTAGTTGCTATATTTGCAGCTATTGAAATTTAATGTCTTGCTATGCAGAGCACAGGGATTTCATTTTGTCTGTTTTATTGCTGAGTGCATTAGGCAGTTTGCATAGCCTTTAATGTTTTGGTGTTAATTTATCATGGCTAATTTCCAGTTCTCAGGGAGAGCAACATAAACTAAATATAATAGAATAGCAGGTGCTTGCTGATATCTTTTCAGACTCGAGAAGCAAGGCTTGTGTCAATAAAACACCACGGTGAATGTACAGGTAGCTTGGCTGTGAAAAAATTGAATCTATTTTTTTTGACCCCACAAGTATCTTCTCTGATACATAACATGATACCATATTTGACTACATGACAGAAATATCTCTTGAACTGAGGATGTTGAGTTGCAAATGTTCTTCAAACAGACTCAATCCAACTGCATATCATGCTGATTTCATGACATCTATTGTCTAATAAACTCAAGTATGTGATTAGTAGATCAAATATTAGGGTTAGTATCTACCTCTACAGGGTAGACATCTGACAATAAAGGGGCTGAAGTACTCTACTGCATGAGATTCTGACCTACCTACTGGGATTAATGTGTACAACCAAAAAGTTCTTTTCTGTATTATCAAGAAGGTAAGATCACCCTCAGGAATGAAATGCATTATATCCGTAGTAATTCAGATTCTTTCTGTCAGTGCTGCTACTCTACACTAACAAATAGGCTCGTTGTTCCTGAATAAGTTCATACTCGCACTTAGAATTAAACTTATGATGTTAGTATGGGAAAACAAAGAGGAACAACAAAAAAAATCCTGGTTCTGAACTAACACGCTTGTTTTTACTTTTTAATAATTAAAAATTGTGGCTCAATTATACAATTCTTTTAATGTTTTATGCTTAAAATATATCTCATAAGTTGTTTTTTGTTTTCTTGTTCATGGTCATGATGATCAAACTAATTTCAGAACCTCTAAAGGCATCTAAATAGTCCAGTTGCTCAAATATTGTGGTAAAAGACTTGATAAGTGTAACCAAAGACAAATTGAAACCTTAAAAGAATGAGGAATGAATGAATCTTACTTCCTCAAGTGTAAAATACTATCTGAATTACAGTTATGAGAATGCCACTACCAAAAGTCACCCTTACCTACCATATCTATCCCAGTCTTGCCTTAGGAAAGGGATACATTTTACACCTTTAGTTCTTTTTACTGGATAATTACTTCATACGAATAGATAATTGTACATAAGGAGCATGTTTCCTTCCTTACCTTGTATTTGCAAATTTATCCTTGTAAAAATATTCTAAGAAGACAGACTAGCAGAAAATATTTCGGCTAAACTTCATTGGTGATATCTGAAAGAAGAAAGCAAACACTTAGGTAATCTAAGTGACAGAAATACATCTTGCACTAGAAATAGGAAATTGCTCCATTTTTCTAATGTTGGAACATTCTCAATCACAGACATGCAAAGAAATGGATTTTTTATGACAAGTTATTTCTAATAACGTACACTATGATGGAACAGCAACTGTAAAGAGGAATTCTGTCTTTACTTGCAATGCATAATTTCTATTACATTAATGCTCAGTCAGCATGACAAAACTTTGTCTCATAAGTATTTTTTAAAAGTCCAGGATTTAAAAAGTTCCTGTAAAAATGTTCTTAGTACTTTTAAGAATGTTTTAGCCTTCAGACAAAAAGAGAAAAGAAAAGCACATATATGGTTTATTAAGCAAACAAACAAACAAAAAAAAAGGGAGAGAAAAACAACACAATGAAATGACTGTTAAATGAGCTTGAAATAATTAAAACAGGATAGTAATAGATTTCCATATTTTATCACATTTAAATGTTGGTGTTTCCTGATCTCAGGATTGCTATCCCATATTATGGCACATTCTGATAATCTTCAGAAATGTATGAGGAGTCAACAGCGCTTTTTACTGATGCTGACTCAGCTTTCTGAGGCACAGCCTGATTTGTTTTCAGTCTACTGTCATGTCTTCTATAATGCCATTGTCTTAGCATAGTTCTTGATTCATCTGCCAGATACGCCTCTTGCTAGGTATGGGAGAGTCCCCTAAGTGTGGGGACATTCTGTTGTGTTATTCAGCAGACTGACTTGTCTTATTTCCATAAATAATACACGGGTTTCATATGTGTCTTTTAGGAATTATAATGCTAGTCTGAGTTCTTTTCCATAATTGGGATGTAAAGTAATTTTGTCTGCCAAAGAACCAATGAAGCCTTTTTTCCTCTTACGTCTGGGCTCCTGCATGAATTTTCTGAAACTTAATAAAGTCAAGGTGACACTGGAGATCCGTGAGAACCAGGCATGAATAATTTCTCTCCTGGCTCATTTATGAAGATGCTTGTAGCACCTCAGCACCCTTCAAACCAGCCTCCTCTTCCCTACGAAATACTGCTGAAGACAAGGAGAGAATTCAGTGTCAAAAAGGAAAAAAACAGGTTTTGAAGGAGTGAGGGGGGGAAAGGGAGAGGGTTGGGTTAGGCATACATAGGGAATACATTCACGTTTCTTCCATTTGTTTTCTTATTGAAAAAAAAGAACAGCAACAGATTAAAACTTTTTTGAGACATTCAGCAAGCATGAGCAATCTTTATTAGTTTAGTATCACCCTTTCAGGCACATTTAGCTATAGCAACCTAACAGGAATATTTGGTAATCTAATTCTCAAGCTGTTGCTGTGAGAGAAGAAATTAATTAATTAAAATGGTGGGATGTATAACAGCCATATGTGGTAGGCATCCTTCCTGATACTATAGATATGAACCTTAGAATAGTCATCTTCCGCTTTTAGCTAACAAATTTCTCAGAGTCTCCCTCATATAAGTTTGAATAGAAGGACTGAAGACAGGATTTTTATCAGCTGGATATTTGGGAGTGGGCTTTGAGTAATTCATTTGACCTGATTAAAGAAATTCTGAAAGTTACAATTGAATTTGGTACTTTTTTTTTTTTTTTTTTTCATTAACTGGTTAAGTTTTTTACAAATGTAGAAGGAGAAAATGCTGTTCTCTCTTTTGACTGCAGAGGGAACCTTGCATTCCAAATCTTTAACGTTCCTTTAATGCATTTTTATTAGGAATCTAAAACAAACTTAGTAGTCTAAAATAGACTATATGTTTTTTTCTGTTTTTATGGGAGAATCTTATAATACACCTTCAGAGCTATCTCTTTTTCTTAAGTGGATGGATGCAAGAAGTGAAATAGGATTTTATAAGTAAGGTTACTTTGTCTTTTGTCTTTTTTTTTTTCTTGCATCTGCATAAAAATATGAAACTTGAGCTAATTTCATCAATAGAAATTGCTGCATAAGTTAGCTGGAATAATTTCTGTGCTTTAAACAGTCTAGAAATAAATTACACTTAAAAAGAGTTATCTAGAAATGTTAATTTTTACACAATTTCAGCTTAATCATCTATTAACATACAAAATAAAGGAGATAGAGATATCCTTTGCACTTTTGAGAGAGAGAAGCTACGTTTCAAAATTCAGACATTTAATTAATCTGTGTACAAAGAGAGCTTTTTCAGATATATCTGATTATAGGTAGCCATCTTAATATAAATGTACTATATTTTCCATTAATTAAACTATGATTGAACTACATATTCAGTTAGATAATGCCTTTAGTATTGCTGAATAGTGTTTTCCTTTTGTCTACATACCTATTTGAGTATGAATTTGAGGAGTATGATCTCCTGAATCAGGGGATCATTCTGATCTGGTTCATTCTTATATTTATTTTAAAATAGTAAAATAACTATTGGTTTGGTGAACGTTACAAGATACTTCTAACTAATCATGCAATCTTTGGTGAGTTTTCTCAATGAAAAGCATTTCTTTCTACAATAGCAACATTATCTGGTATGCAGTGTCAAGACACTTGTTAACATTAGACTATATGGGTTCAAATTTTTCCTTCAAAAATACTGACTGTAAATTATCAGAATAGAGACTAAAAAAAAAAAAATAGGAGGTTTTTTTTTATTATTATTTAGTCTGCGTTTATACTTCCATGTGTGGAAAATGGGTAATAATAAACAAACCCTCCTGCAATTTCTCAAAATACAAGTACAAAATTAGATTGTACATACTCATCAATCACTGATGAGTCAGCATGCACTTTATCATTTGTAGCACATTATTATTTATAAGTGACTTGATTCTTGTGGCTATTGACCTTTAACTTTCAGATTAAAGTTGACTTCATGGCTTAGACTTGACTAAAATTTGAAATTTCTGGGGGACCAAATGTTTTAGTGTCTTCATTTAGGAATTACATTCATAATAGATTGCCAGACATGGCAAAGAGACAGGCAGCTCCAGATGGTGCTTTTGATGTTCGAAAAGTGTCTGTCTCTCTCGAAGGGAACAAAGAAATAAGTGTCTGAAGTTTGATAAATGGGAGTATGAGTGGTCTTTTCTCTCTTATGATTAACTGGCAGCATAAGATGTACAGTGGGATAGTTGTAGAATTAAACCCTTGAAGAATGTCATAGATCAGCTTAAAAAAGAATTTGTCATCTTCGTATATGAAAAATAATACAGCAAGTTCTAACAGCTACAGCAGTACAACTTGAAGATAGCTCAGATATAATGTGTTGCTTCAGACAAACCAAGTTAGTATTGGTACTTATATCTACTGGTTGCATTTATAGTCACCAAATGAGTCACCAAATGCTTACCTCCACAAAATTGTTGGCCAAATTCAAACTATGGACAGCATTTCAGTGTTGTGCTAATTTTACATGAGGTGTGAACTTAACTTAGTTCTTAATGAGGCTAAATTGAAAATTAAAGGTTCACTATTTCACCTGTCATTCAATTAAGAGGCAGTTAAGTAGAGTTGATGAACATCAAAAACTGTACAACATGATTTACAAGGAAACATAAGCAGATCAGTAGTAGTTGGGTTCTTCTTTATTGCTTTTGGTATGGGCCACTGGGAGACTACATTGGAACAGGGCAGTCCTGTAACAAAACCTTACAGAACATGTGAGGAAATAAACCTTTTTTTTACCCAGGAAACAAACAAGCTAACTAAATCTCAAACAATGAGAAAGAACACTGAGCACCAACAAAAGCATATACCTTTCCAGAGTAAGGTTTGCTACATCACCTGATAGTCAGTTTTCAACATTGTTCCCCCGTAACTTGCAAAAGAGGTGAAAATAGGTCCACAGATGAAGTCTAGTTGGGAAATATGTTCTCGTCTCCCCTGATGTTGTTTGCAGCTGTGCAAGTTGCTTCATTTTATATTTTAAAAATATGTAGCCAACAGGTTTATGAGAAGTATTTTGTGTTTGTGTTTTGTAGCATTGTTATTATTTTAATTCAAACTAGCTTACATGATGTAAATTATTAATGAATTTTCTTTAAAGACTGAGGTATGGCTCAATAACACTCCTATATATCCTCTAAATTAAACAAAACTTGTATGTGTAAGCATTATGTAGCATCTGTAGTGTGTTTTGCATGCCCTGGATGCATTGCACCAAATAAGATGAAATGCCATGTCCATATGATCTAAAGGGAGGACAGACTGGACATGAGGGAGACTGGCGCAGTATGTTCTCTTCAGGCTCAGGATGGCAGGAACTATCAGTGGTATTGTGCATGCCTGTAGCAACATATCAAGTCCAGTGAGATCAAACTAACATGCTCAAGAGAATTCATGATTTCCTAAGGTTCATTCTCATGTTGCATTGATACTCCATGGGACATTTATTGCTTACTACTACTTGAAATACTGAAATTTATCCAGATGGCTTTTAATTCAAAAGATTCTATGATTCTATGATCACCAACATAATATTAGAAAATTGTCAATTGCCCTCAAGTCCCATCCCTATTAATCAGCACTGTGCTAAGTCCAATGACTTCTGAAATAGCACTGGCTGCTAAGCAGAGAGATTACAGCTGTTACTACTGTCATCTGTGGAGCAGCACTAAATTTATTGTTTGTGTAACCTCAGCTGAACAAAAATTTTGACTTTCACAGTTATGGTATCAGTCGTTTTTTGAAAAACTTCATAGTTTCTACTGTAAGCACATGTTCTGTAGCTGTCAATGCCAAATTAGTTGAAACATTACTGGGTTATAGAAAAGTATTTATTTCCATTTTCTTTTCATTTATTTTCTCTGATGGTACTTTCACTTCTTACCATTTTATGCCTCAAATGCTCTTATTGTCTGCTTATACTTTTCCCAATTGTATTTGTTCAGTTTTTGGTAAAAAACTTATTTTTGAGAACATCATATAAAGACTAAGATTCCTTGTAACAAAAATATGGGAGATTCTAATTGTTGTGGTCTTGTTTTCTTTTTGTTTGTTTGTTTTTGTTATTATTGGTTTTTTTTGTTTGTTTGTTTGGTTGTTTTTTTATTTTGTGGTTTTTTTTTTAGTTGTTTGTTTCATAATTACTTCCTTTATAAAGTTGCAAGACTAAATTAGGTTTTATATGTCCAATTACAATTTTTTTCTGTGTAAATGCTCCATCCTTTTTCTGTCAGAGTCAGAGAGATGGATAGTTGGGATAAAATGGTTAACCAAACACTTAGATGAAAAACTAGAGCTTTTTATTTCTTAAAGACTGTCAGAGTTCAAGATGAAAATGCATACACTCTGTTTTTGCAGAAACCATTTGTAGAGAAATCCTATTATGATGGACTTATTAGCGGATTTGTCCTTGCAGTACCAATTTTACTTTTTCTTCTTTTCTTTGACTTCTGAAAGTATTTTCTTTTTACATCTATTTCTAATTATTCAATCTGTCCTTCCATATGTGTGATGCCTTGTTTGCTTCTGCTTGGAGGCTGGGTTTAAATGGTCAGTGACAAGCAGGCTTACAAGTGCCTTCTTCTATTACCTATGCGCTTTCTGCTTGCACAGCCAGTTCTCAGTCCAGCTGTGATTCAGGTGCCTTATGCATCTATTTGCTAAGGAAGAGTTTATTATTTTTTTCTTTCTTGATACTCAAATTAAGCTGAACAAAAGAATGAAAACTTCTGTGTTTGTGTGTAAATCATGTGAATGGAAGCACTGGAACACTGTCTTAATACATCCTTTAATATTTCACAAAAACAAAGGTCTTTAAACACATAAAATTAAGATTTTACATAATTTTCCAGCAAAAAAATATCTTTCATAATGTAAATGAAATAATTACTTATTGGGGGGAAACTTCAGAAGTTCACATTTATTTAAATGTTAACCTTTAAAACTTCTGAGGAAGCATAAATATCCACAGGACAGCAATGGTTTATTATTCAGAGAGAAATGTTTTAGAATCTCTTCTGTCCATGTGCAGTCATAAAAATAAGTATCAAATCTATAATAGAGAACCCTAAAGTCAGAAAGTCAAATTTCTATTTGCAAGGCAGTAGGAGAAAATAGTGCTGTTTTTTCAGTTTGTTTATTTGTTTTTGTGGGTTTTTTTTTTCCCCTTGTAATGCTGTTTTCCATTCATTTTTAATAATAAGTTTTTGTGCTAGGTGTTGTTATTTCTTCTGTTTCTTGTACTATTTCATACAGACTTTCAGATCAGGAAGGCCCATAAAATATCAGTGTATAAATAATCTATTATTATACAAACATTTCATAAATAACGCATGTCTGTGACATAAGGGAGCAAACAACTTGGAATGCAACCTTTCAAAACACTGATAAGCGCATACAACAAAAATGATTCCCAGCTTTGCAACTTTGATATGTTTAGGAGACAAAATGGCAGCTTGTTTAAAGCACAGAAACAAATGAGTATCCACAGGCACTGTTAGCTGTAAAAACAGACCATGATTACAGTCATTCCTGTAATCCATTGGGGTGCGAGGTCAAAGTATAACCACAGTGTTAGTAAAATGAGGAGAAAGCGGACATATAATTCACTTCTGAAGATAGCACTGTTGACTTGAATTGCAGTACTTCGTGCAATATTTTGTTAAAGTATACTTGCCAGATGACACAGGTCAAAATGCAGAGTAGCATTTAAAAGGAACCTTTCTAATCAAATATTGATTGAAAGCACAACATAATTATTTCCTGCTGTTCTTGACTTATTGTAGTACATGATTTTCATTTCACTGTGTGAGTACAAATCCTGAGTAGAATCTATTTGAATTTCTTAAGTATATTTTATGTGAAGAACTTTTAATGAAAGAAAATCTCTTTGACTGTTATCTCTTTCAGTGATGCTATGTTCCATTCTTTTCTGAAATCGCTTAGACTATAAATTTTCTTCCTGAAAACATGTTTATCTTTTCAGCTGTTTATTATCTTCTTTACACTTTTATCTTAAACAATGCACACTTTGAAACAATGTAAAGTAGAGGGACAAAAAAATATTTGCAAATAATCATTTGTAAAAAGCACAGAAATAGTGTCTAAAACAGATGAAAAAAAAGAAAAATGGATAATGGATGGAAGAAAAGATAGATAATGAAGCATGTGAATTATCATGTTCATACACCTATTTTTAATATATATTGCTATTTGAGTCTAACACTTACTATGGTTAAATCCACATATATCTTCAAAATCATACTTTTATTTTTCTCCTTATGAACACCCGTTGCATGTCTTTTATTTTGTTTTCTTCTGTTATATTTCAAGGAATAATGACATTGGAAAAATATCTTATATAGTCAGTGCAAAATCCCAGAAAATACAGCTGAAAATCTCACACAAAACTGGGGGGCCAGTCTTACTATACATCACATATGATTATTTTTTGAGTTCTCCAGGCTTGTCAAATGACATGGAAATAATTGATTTTAGTAGAGAATGAACAAATGTTTAAACAATTTGCAGCATTCCTGTCTTTAAGGAGTGTTATGTGTTATGCTGATGTTCAATCAACAGCAGTTACCATCTAATGATACCATGTGAAACTTACAGTACGCTACTGCTGAAAACCAGAATCATCTCATATCTTTAACTTAAATGACACACAGGTCTCTAAACCTGTAAAAAGTATACTATGTAGGGAGGAAGATCACTTGGGACTGATTGCATTGAAAAACATAATAAAATTTTTCATTTTTAGAAAACAAAGTAGCTGTCTGATTATTTTGTCAGAGAACACATTTCTTGCCTATACTCTTTGTCCCAGTTGCTGATTTTTGAATTCTGTTCAGCAATCTGGTTAATCATTACACCAAGCATCTTTTCTCTTGTCTGTCTGTAGAGACATTTAGAAAGGGTTTCTGTATGTAGTTCATATCCTAAGGGAAAGAGGACATCTTAGAGATGACAAATCATATCTCTTGTTTTTAAATAGCTTTACAAAGTCCTGATTTAGGAAAAGACTTATAAACCTGTCAGAGTTGTGCATATGTCAAAATCTTGTGTATTAATTCTATTTTTTATGCATTAATTACTTGTGAGGTGGAAGAGAAAAGATATCCCATTGGAGGATGAATTTATTTATTTTTTTCCTCTTCAGACTGCAGGCCAAGATTTTTATTTACTAGATTACGTCTACTCAACATATTTGCTTTTGTTTTCGTGGTTGTTGCTTGCTCAGTTTATTTTATTTTATTTTTTTAATATTGATCTTTCTAGTACAGGTATTTTTTCCCATTATTTTACAAAGAAAATATTAGAAATAACTGTTGTGGCAAATAAATATGTCATACCTTACAAAAATAATGATTATTCTACTACTGCAAGCTGATTTTTTCTATATTATTTGTTGTAGCAATTTTTGCTGTCCCTGAGTTACTCAGTGATTGTAATTTTTTTTTTACCAGGATCAAAATTGATGATTAGCTTTTTACTGCATATTTATGTCTAAATATAACGTTATTATATAAATACATTATTGTGTAACAATATAAATTATGCTACGTAAATAACTAATTTGGAGAGATTTTTTTAAAAACAGAACAACATTTGGGAGATTTAAAAAATATTGTTTTAGGGTTCTCATGAAAAAAAAACAATGACACACGTACACACAAAACTCCACATAGTTATAAATCTTTCAACTTCCAAAATGAAAATTATATTTTGAAGAATTTTTCACTTTTACACTTCAAAAATTTAGCTTCTGGCATGAAACTATCCACTAGTTTCAAGCAGTGTTTGGAAATATCATAGAATGGTTTATGCTAAAGGGACGTTAAAGACCACCCAGTTCCAATCCCCCTGCCATGGGCAGCTCTGACACCCACTAGATAAGGCTGCACAGGGTCCCATCCAACCTGACTCCAGGAATGGGGCACCCACTGCTTCCCTGGGCAACATATTCTAAGGCCTCATCACCATTTGAATAAAAGATTTCCTCCTGATATCTAACCTAAATCTCCCATCTTTCAGTTTTAAATAATTCCCTCTCAGTCTTTTGCTGTCTGCCCATGCAAAAAGCCTGTCTCCCTCCTGATTAAAGGGTCATTATATGTATTGGAAGGCTTCAGTGAGGTCTCCCTGGAGCCTTCTCTTCTCTCGACTGAACAACACCAGATACTTCAACTTCTCTTTGTAGGAAAGGTGCTCCATCCTCTGACAGTATTTGCAGCCCTCCTCTGGACCCACTCCAGCAGTTTCATGTCTCTCTTGTGCTGGGTACTCCAGGCCTGGGCAGTCCTCAAATTAATATCAAAATGGCTAAGAGGGATATTTTTTACTCACAAGTCTTTGCTTTGTTAGTTGTCAATTTATTTTTCTGCTAGGCTTTGGCTTCAGTTATAGAGTTTGTCAAAATTAATTTGTTGGTATATACTGTGTTCTAGGGTTATCTTTGACACTGTGGTAATTGTCAGCAATGTTGGATTAACATCCCTGTGACAATCACAGCAAGTAGTGTTGCTGATGTATTTAATACTTCTATCTATTTTAATACAATATAGCAGGTGGAAATTGGAAACAACCTGTCAGCAACAGAGCAGCTCACTGCAGGATGTAAGCATTTTATGAGAGTTATATAGATGGTAGGTAGATCATAAGAAATACAAATAATTACATGAAGTTTAAGAATCTGTGTTAAAGTGAAGATAAACAGACAACACAACGGTCAATTTCTACTTAAGTTTCAGTAAGTGAATTTTTAACTATGGCAGAAGAGTGCCCGAACAAGAAAAAAATATAAAAAAATGTTTTTAGTCTGTGATGCCTAGTTATTTTTGTTTCATTTAGATGCAGATACAAAGTTTTGTTTAGAAAGTGAATGTAAGCCAACACAGAACTTGAATATACTTCTGGTACACGGTACAGAAGAAGATAAACAGTTTGGGAACAGACTTTAAGGAATATAATGATTAACAAATGTAAGATTTCTATACATGCTAGTCATAAGTCCATAGACTTGAGCAGGTTCTAAATGCTGATGGAGATGAATATGCTTTTATTTTCTGTCTTAATGTTGCTATGATTTTTGAATGCCCAAAATTCTGTTGAACTTCTTTTTCCAAGGATGGTGCAGTGCCTAACAAATGCAAAATAAGAACATATTCACTAGTGCAGATAAGGTAATATTTCCTCCTTTTTTTTTTAAAGACTGTTTTTTTAAAGAGATTAGGGGATTTCATGTTCAATTTTTTTTCTTTCAATATGATCTAGATTTTGAATCACAGACTAGATACTACAATAGTTAATTACTCAGCATTCAAGACAACTCTTAAATGCTGTCTGATGGACAATATGTCCACACAGGGTACTATCTCAGGGCATGACCTGTAGATAGCTCAACTTCAGTTTGGTGAATTGATGTTTTATTTCAATGGGTTATTATAAGAACAACGCAAGTAACATAAGGTTTTTTGTTTTTTCTCCTGTACCCACATTCTTTGTTAGAAGGATTTCATATTGAAACCTATTTTGTTGTTCATCCTCTTTAGCTTGATTGAGATCTTAGGCTGCTTATGGGCATTATAGTTAGCAAAATCACACCAAATTCATCTGTAACTTCAAATCCCTGTCCCAGTGCAGAGCCCAAGTACCTGTTAATCAGTGTGATTAGGGAATTCACAGCCTCTCAGTTATTATGTTCATGATTCCAGCTGCATAAAGTGAGAAGACTATGACTTTTTGAAGCATGAATAACATTTCTGTAGAAGGATGCAAAAACTTTTCTTTTTTTTCAGCTCAGTAGAGGCTGTATTTCATATGTAATTGTAGCAAACCAACTCTGCTAGAGAATGATTTTAAATTAATTTCCATTTCAAAAATAACAACTGAGCCAGAGTCTGCAACCATTCCTTTAAGCTGTAGTCTAGTGAGCATTGCACAAGCAGCCATGGAGATTTACTAATTTGTACCCTCTCAAGAATGATTAATACATTCAAAGAGCAGTCAAAATAAGGGATCTTATTAGTGTTCTTGGTATACTTATGTGCAGAATCAGCCAATAAGTCTTCACCTATCTTCTGTGAACTTTGTAGTGAAGTGGGGACAAGTGTTGAGGTGCTGTTTGAAACAAGAGGCTATTTTCACTGAGTGAAGACAGATTTCAGGGGGAAGGTAGAAACTTAGCATTGATCATCTTATAATGACATTTTGTATTAACTTATGCTATTAAAAATTCTGTTAACTTCAGTGAAGCTACATGTAATGAAGATATATGCTAAGACAGAAAGGAGAATGATGGGCTAAGGTAGTGAACTATTCTGAGCTCTACTTGTCTCCACTATGGTATCTTCCATTCCTTCCAGTAGTAGCATGGCAGAAGAGCAGGAGCTGTTTCTGCTGTGCTGATTTTCTTCTCTAGAGGAAGGCAGGTAGTCGTACAAAAATAGTAAGAAGCGCTTGAAGCCTTGACAACTCCATTCTCTATCATCCGTGACTGAGGACACAAGAAGAGGGGCAGGCGCATCCTTTTTTCCTTCCCTAAATCCCAAAGATAAAGATGTTGGAATCAGAATTGATATCCTGGAGAATATATATATTCAGTATTCTGACCTGCTTGGTGTAGTTATTGCTAACTGTTACCCAGAGAGAATTATGAATTGTAAAGTGTCAATCCAATTCAGCATGAACAAGGAATGCAGAACATGGTTCATTTATTTTTAAGTTGAAGGAAATAATTAAAGTAAATTTGTTGTGGTTTTCAGCCTACTCTAACTACAACACAGAACACTTCAAATGTATCTATTGCTAGATCTATTTGCATATTCAGTGTAAATTAAAATAATCATCCTGATTATCTATCAAGAGACAAGTAAAGTGATCATAAAATAGATGGAATACAATGTTCATTCTCCTATTTTAAAATGTTGCCTAAACTGAAATATCATGATTGCAGGAGTGAAATATGGATAAATATTAATCTATGAATGTGATTTTACATTTACACACCAAGCTTGTAAGTCACAGGAAGGTACATATAATATTTAATTCTGGCTTCATTAGTTTTGAGTAGTAAGGCTATAAATCTGTGACCTGTTAACTATGATCATTAATAACTGAAGAGTGTTGTTAAGAAATCTGAGCTTAACTTGTTAGTGTTCATTTAAAAGAGACTGAAAATGTGAAATGAAAGACAGTAACAACAAATTACATTTTAAAATATTAAGTGAGGGAATAACTAATTTTCCCTCAACTATTAGAATGTATGATCACACTGAAGAATCTGACAAGAAATTCATGGAAAAAACCATACATACATCTGTCTAAACTTTTCCTATTTAGATTCTACATTACATTTTAAAAAGCTTAACTTTTAAAACTTTTTTTTTTTTTTAATTACGATATAATTTACAGCAATATTATTTCAATTCTTAATATTTTAGTGGACAAAACAAAGCAAGTTATTTCACTTTCAGGACAGCAAACTTTTGTATTTTTTAAAGTACTTAAAGTATTTTCTAAACATAGCCATTTTGGTGCAGAAGCAATTATTTATTTTTTTTTCCCCACTCTTACACTTCTTCCTCGCACTGATTCTCCATTTCACACCAAATGTTTTCTTGTTTTTTGGTTTTTTTTTTCTTTTCTTTCTTTTCTTTTTTTTTTTTTTTTGGAGAAGCACACAAGGTAATTTGAAGGCCCAGAGTCTTCTAAAGTTGCCTGTTGTCTAATTATTTTTTTGAAAAAAGGTGGAAATAAGGACACTGACACATCTATTATACTGAAAGGTGAGCAGTCAGTAATGATGTAGACGGAAAAGATAAGACAGCAAGGGGAAAACATTAGAAATTATTCTCTTTTGATTAAGCTTTCATGTTTGTTTTATGCTGATACAACTTAATTGTTTTCAGTGAAACTTGTTTACACAGGATTGAAATACAATTTATTTTAAAATTCTTTGAGTACTGAGTAAAATACTTAAATCTGCAATTTGACAAGTATAATAGTCATGTATACTCACACAAACATTTTGCAGTTCTGAGTTCTTGGTTGCTGTCCCTACACTTAGATTTATAATGTGCAGTTAAAAATGCAAGTATAACAGACACAAATACTAGAAATACAAATATTCACAGTTCCATTGAAAAAAAAAAAAAAAAAAAAGGAACTTTATCAGCCACTGGTAGACAGCATTAGCCTGCCTAGATTTCATTTAATTTCTTGCTGTCTGTGGAATTAGTCTCTGGTATTCTCCAGATGTTAAGGTCTCTTTTCCTGCATCCTCGTATAAGTAAAGGAAATGAGCAGCAACTGGAATGATCTTGCACAGGCTGCTGTGGGGTGGTAACAGTAACTGAAAGATACAAAATACAGAGCAGAACAGCATCATGTGGAGCCTCATGTAATACTAGAAGTTTGAGATTAGGTCATAATCACTGGATTCATTGACTTCCTAAATAATAATTAGAAGTTCTCATATACTGAGTATTGTGAAAATTACTAGGCTTATGCTTTAACTAGAATTTAGGGAATTTCATAGTTAACTATATCACTGTTTTTGTTGTTTTTTAGTAGAATTTACTAACATCATTTATTTCTGTCATCTTCTTGAAGCATGCAAGATTAAACAAGAAAGACAAATATAAATCTATATACCACATCCCTCAACAAACAACACTATCAGCCAATTCTTTGAACTTATGACTCACAAAAATATTGCTTATACAGTTTGATATATATGAGCCATGATGGTACAAGAAACACTGTGTAGATGGACTTGAGATTCTTTATCTCCAAATACACTTTTAAAATCAGGCTGAAATAAATAAATAAATAAATAGATAGACAGACAGACAGATAGATAGATAGATAGATAGATAAGAGAGAAAAAAAAGATTGAGGAAAAGAGTGAGTTTTTTTTTTTTTTTTTTTTTTTTTTTGAGAAGTCAGGAATTTTGGAAACGCTAAACTTCAGTGTAGAAGAAATGCTTTTCTGTCCTAGCAGCTGAGAAGGCAGAAATGGCACAACTGGTACAGTTTTTAAGCAGAGATACCAGAGACAGTGAACTGTTTTCATCACAGTAATTGAATCACACCTAAGATATGTCACTAGGAGAACTTGTGTTCCAAGCAAAGCTATAAGCATAGATTTGATGGATTTTGCTTATATTGGTCCTTGAAGATATTCAGTTGGCTCATGAATTGTTTTCCCCACCCTGGAAAAGTTCATGAGTGCTGTTATGATTGTTATACTTTGCCTCTTTTCTATGGAGTTTCATTTGTTGCTATAATTAGCAAAGTAGCTGTGTAACAACATTTTTAATGAAACTTCTGATGAGAGATACTCTTTAAGAAATCTGAAATACTCACTGATTTGTCAGTTTTAGCTGTTGATCAGAAAAAGATACATTTAAAATGTAGGTATAGGGATTGGATTGATGACTGTGGTTAAAATCTTTAAGTGATCTTAGTGTGCTCTGAGCAAGAAGTCTCAAAGCCCTATAATAAATTATCTAGGTCTCAGTCAGTGTATTATCCTTCCCTAATGTCTTTCTATTAGAATAATAGAACTTGCTAGAAAAGAGGCACTGACTTTTTAAAATAGAAAGCATATGTTGGATTTATCTAAGGCCAGAACATTTCTGATATAGTTATTGTGACAGACTAGAGAGTCAAATACTCCTTCACCTCTGCCTGGTTTAGACTATGAATAAAATTCTGTAGACAGCTAAATATACAGCTTGATATAAGGATATTGTTTTTATTTCTCTGCGCCTGTGAGGAGATATGCGGGAAAAAATGAGTGAGCACAGTCCTGAAATATTTGTTTGACAAGCATAGACAAAAAGATTGGATCAGGGTAACTGTCTTTTATGCATCAGGCAGAACCTCCCAGCTCAGATGTGAAAAGCACTGCAGGAAATTGATGAATAATTAAATCTTTAATTAATGTATTAATTCAAAGCAAAATTTTTCACTTTGTTTTACCTACTGGTAATGCATTTTTTTCTATGTCGTATGCAGTAGAATGTGGTCTGGGTTTAGGCATAAACTTGAGGTAGAAGTTTCAAGCAATTTCTTTGAAGTTCTTGTCTACAGAGGCAAAGTAAAACAAATAAAAAAAGAATTTTTCTCTGAATTTCTGAATTCACTCGTCTCATATATAAAATTCAATAAAATAGTACCCTTTTAATGAAAGCATCTAGTTTAATCTACTGGAGCTTATTCTAGTGTCTATCAGCTTTCCCAAAGCTAATACACTGACTCTTCATATTAGCAGAAATTACACAGGATGACTACATCAGTGTAAATGTATATTCAAAGTAAACAGTATCAATAAAAAGTATCAAATACATTCAGAATTATGGAACCTGTCCCACTTTGTGCCATAGAGTAGCTTCAAAAAAATATTGAGTTGGCATTTGTTTTAAAGTATTGATGCTCACCCTTTATGTCTATTAGTTATTGTTTATTAATTTGTTAAACTATTTTCTTCATTATGTATAAATACTTAAAAAATTTTAATTTCTCTTTAAAGTATTTGAGTGTATTTTATCAGAGAACACAGAGTTTGAGTTTGGCATTTTCTTTTTTTTAAATCAAAATTCTTCGTCAAACTGTTTGGTTTTTCCAGGTATAATGAGTTCAGTGGACTTTTGTGCTTACAAGTCTTTAGTAGGGAGGTAGGATATATTGGAGGCAAAGAATGTTATACAGAACTGAGGTACGTGAATATAAACAGCAACCATGTGATCACAAGTTGTTTATTAACAATGCATATATATGACATCACATTCACATATATATTCATCACATTTCAATGAATCATTCTTTTTATTTATGTTTTTATATAGCTATGTGTAGCAGAAATGCTAAGTCACAGCCTGAACCAATGATTGAGCACCTGGTGGGAAGTCAGGGCCAACGCAGGGGAGCTCAGGTGAAAGCAATGCACCTGAGTGACAAGAAGGGGTGGATCCTGGCTCCACCCCTTCCCAGATCTCATTTAAGGGTTGACAGTGGAGGCAAAGGCATGTCTTGCTGGAGACCCCTGCTTATCTGAGGTCTTCTAAAGGTAAGGAGCTTATTTTTTTCTTTTATTTCTGAGTATGCAGCTGCTGCATTTGGGCTTGTTCTCATTTGCTGTAGCTAGAGATTTTGCTATCTCACTATTATCACAGTACATTCTATGCCATTATAGCATTGCTGCTATGCTTATTAGTAGATAATTTGTGACTGGAGAGGCATTTCTGAATGGATGATTATTGTGAGTGTTTTTCCCATCTCTTGAGGGAAATAAAACTATGCTTTTCTGAAATAGGAGTCTTTAAAGTAATGATGTGGCTATATTTCCAGGACAGAACTACCAAGCAATATAGAGGAGATGCTTCTTGCCTTACTTTGACAATTTTGTGTATTTAACATTCATTGAACAAAGCCCTTCACTCACTAAAACAGGAAAAAGAAATATGTCTGAGAATATCCATTTGAGTGCATTAGTGTTTTTTCTAAGTTGTTCCTCCATTATTTTTTTGAATATTTTTCTCTTTAAGATCAAGTTTCTGTATATTATGGATTGCTTTATCATGCCACATAGATACTATCACATTTCTGAACCATGTCTGCATTTCTTATGACTACATGAGTTTTAAATAACCAGTGTAACTGGACTAGGAAAACTGTTTTAAGCTGCATGCAGTCTCTTCGCCTGATCAAGCTCATTTATATATGTAGTAATTTAAAAGGATGAAGTGTGATATTATTCCCATTGAAGCTGGTGGCACAGCTTCCACTGGCACCTCTCTATATGCTATAATAGCTAACATGCTTCAATTTATGCACCAGGCAAAGAACTGAAAATAATTCAGATGTTGTAAACTTTCCTGTACTTTCCTAATGCTATTTATTTTCTTATGTGAAATACTTGTTTTTCATGTCTATGTAACTGTTGCTGTAAACAAGAAAACTTTACAGGGTACTACTGAATTTCCAAGAAAACTTACATTTCTGTAAGTAATTTGAAGTATATTTATTATAGTGAGACTTACTTTATTTTTGAACAGTTTGTGCTAATGAAATGTGTCTGCAGACACAGTTACTAAAGTAGATCATAGCTTAAACTCTTCCACTTACAAGTATATTGTTAGAGGAACCAGCTGTAGCTCAAGGCAGATATGATCCACTAATCAATCAGGAAGTTATGGCAGGATACTTTTGTGATTGTTGTCTCTCCTCTGCTTTTACTCAAGTCCTCTCCGGCTTCTCTTGAGTGACTTTGATCATGTCCAACAAGAGCAGACTAAGTTCTTCAGGTTTTTGGACTGATTATTTTTGGATTTAAAACATATAAAATACTACTTACTGAACACTTTGGTCTGTTTCCTAGAGTGTGTGTATTTGTGATACAGTCTTAGAAATTAAAGAAAACAACAATCTGTATAGATCTGCCTTTCCCAAAACTAATATGCTGATGCTTCATATCAGCAGAAATTAAATAGGATGACTGCATCACTGTAAGTTTATATTCAAAGTAAACGTATACTAAAAACATGGTTGAAAGTATCAAATAAATTCAGAATTGCAGAATATTTATTCCTATTTCATAGGGAATTATTTAGTCTTGGAGATGGATAGACTGCCATTTAACATCCATTGACAATCTCCTGATTCTTAAAATACTGTTGTGGCCTTGTAAACTGGAGCAGCTTTAAGTATGTTTGTGTTAGCTGTGAAAACCCGCTGAATATTACTATCACACCATTGTAATCTTCTACCTCTTCATGCTCCTTCCAGGTCCTTATCAATTTAGGATGGAAGCCTGTGAGCTGTCATCATCGATTCAATTAGGTCTGAACTTGAGAATGAGGATAGGAATTCTTTCTCATAGTGTTGATCTGACAAATTTCATAGCTGTACAACATACAGATTGTATCAGGCACACAGTATACAAGCGCACAAGGGTGCAACTCCCAATCGGAGGGATGAAGTATGAAGTACTTGCTCAGGTTATTGGTGGATGTTCCTGAAGATCACATTAAGTATGTGTTTTGTGATACATAATCAGAAAAATAAGGATGGATTTTATATACTGATTTCCGTGAATCTTAATGATAACTTTCACGTGGATTTTATTTTCTTTAATTTCCTTGTATTTTTAAGAAGTAATATATTTTACACTGTTTCATTTTATTGTGGAGGATGTTTTAAAGCTTTCCATTACTGCTATTGAACTTATGTTTCGAACAAAGCAGTCAGTGGGTGCGATCTTGCAGTAATTTCCTCTTTATAAATCTAGGCTCGTGGTGGCATTAAAACAAGACTATTTAACAAGCAAAACTTGAGAACTTTTTTTTTTTTTACAGTGCCCTCTCACCCTGTAGTACCATAGACTACTAGAACTGCACTGAAATTGTTTTTTTTTTTTGGGTATGGATTCCATGCAAAAACAGTAACACCTCCAAGAAATTATGGATGAATCATGAAATATTGCTTCTCATTCACTATGATTTTCTTTTTTCTGGAAAAACAAATTAAAACAAAAACAAAAAAACAACCAAGTAACAACTTATTTTAGTCGAGCAGCAAGTTTTATTCATCACTGAGTTTTGAGGTTGTAATTAATTTCAGCCAAATATCTAAAAAAGTGTAAAGTTATATCATTGTTTTAAAGCAGAAGATGCTCTCCTTTCTCTTTGGCTAATGTGTTTAGACAGCTTATGTGAAAGAAGATGATTCTCGTCCTCACTGTTTTTTTTTTCACTTGCATGGGATTACTGAGTGTGACTACTGACTTTTTTTTTTTTTGGATTTTTGATGTGTGGAAGGGCTAAGAAGATAATTTTGAAACAGAATAGACGAAAGGCAAAACTGGTTCAGAGATTGTTTGTGAGTAGATAGTCTATATATAACTTTCTACAATGCATATGCTATTATACCAAATGTGCATATAGATATTAAAAGATTTGTGGGATAGCCAACTGCTTTTCAGATGTATTAAACAAGACTGAAAGATAAGAGTTCCTCCTCATTACAAATTTGTAATTAATTTTGAATTGCTGGCTTTTTCCTCTTACACAAATCCAAATAGCTTTTAAATAATTCAGATTTTTATATTACCAGCTAACAAATTGTAAACATCTTCCTACATAGATTCTCCTGTCAGACAGCAATTATCAGCAATTTTGCTTTTTATTTTTTTAATTCAAGTGCTTCCTGTGCCAACTGTAGGCAACAGTTTATTTTATCTGTTACCTCTACATCATCTCTTAAAGACCAGAGACCAGGTTGCCTTAGCATGTTAACCGTAGCTCTACAGAACCATAGTGATTTAAGTTGGCTTCAGTGGATGATGTAGTTGTGGCTATTTATTCTGTTACTGTAAATGAGAAAATAGCTCTGAAGAAACTGAAAGTGTATTTTGTGACCATAGCAAGGAGAACTGCAAATACCTGTCAAAGTCTAGTTATGCTGGGGACCTGCAACACTGGATACAGGGTAAAGTACCAGAATTTGTAAAGTAAAGGTTGTATTTCAGAAGAAACCGATAAAATACTTCAAATTGCCTGATATTTTGATTATTTCATAAGAAATGTTGAATACATACACGTTCTTTTAATAAAACTGAAGTCATTACTTACTTAAAATTATTCAGCTAGAATTCAGTCTGTTGTTGGTGTACCTCATGAATATTCTTAGATGTTAAAACTGTCTGAGGACGTAAACAGTTATCAATGCGTTTTCAGTAGCCAGTTCACCTCCTAGACTGTCGGAAAGATCAGTACAAAATGCAGTTTGCTTCATTCTGCAGGGAGAAAACCTAATCTTGAGTTACTAGCAGAACATGTGATGCTAGCAGAGTAAAAGACTTTGTTTCTTGTCCTTTCTTTTTGCCATGTTCAGTTTGTCTATCAGTTTACCTTCCTGAACACCTACTTCTTTATATGTTTTGTATGTACATGCACTACAAAAGTGCCTTTATTTGTGTAACAAAAGCCCCAGATTAATGCAAGTTAAATCAATTTCTTTTCGGAATACGTTTTCAAGATAATTCACAGTACACCACCAACAAGGTCATATATAGCTAGTGTTGAGTGTTTTATCTTGTCAACACTAACACTGTCTAAAAGAAAATATTTTATTTGGGACCTGTTCTGCAAGTAGGTTTGCACAAAGGTACATTCTGAATTTCTGCAAAATAACTCATTAAAATAACTGTAACTAGAAGAAGTGTGAGTCAGGTTACACTACTGGTTCTTGCTTGACAAAAAGACCGAATTTACAAACTACTCTAGTGTATCTTTCTAGTGTAGTGCTATGGGGTCTACCTAAGTGGAATCAATTTTAGGAGAGAAATTGAGTGTCCAGGGAAGATCGGGGTTTTTCTTGCAGTTAAATACATTGGGAAGCTGCTGTCTATCAGCAAGTCTGATCATGCTGGTTCTCAGCCGAATTTTGTTTCTGGCTGTATTGAGTGTCTAGGGTAACAGGACTACAGGTGACTGCAAATGCTGAAGTGTTTGAGTTGCCTTTTGAGTTCATCTTGGAATAGAGAACTACATAAATGTGCAGACATGCTCTCTAAGCAAAAAATTATTAGTAACAAACACAAAACAGAGCTTAGTTTTACAAAGACTTGAAAATAACTTGATTTTCAGCAACGTAAAACAGTAAAACAATTCTGGATAATATATTTACATGGTGTTCGTATTGATGCAGTTTTATAATATTTGGTGATAGCTTATTTTTAGCCTGGCAAGTGTTGTGAGCTCCTCTGGAGTAAAGTAGCTGGAATAATGGTAGATTACAAACACTTCTGCTACTTCAACCCCCCCCTTTAATTAATATTTCAAATTTCCATGGGTCTGGATTTAGCTGCTTAAAATTGGAAGATATTATAAGTGGCACCTGAGCTCTAGTTTTCCATGAATCTGGAATATATGACAAATGCTGTTACTTTCTGCTAGTTCTATCCACCTACATTTGAGCCATCTCTCTTCTTAGTGTATAGAAAGAGACACCTTCAGAGCATGATTCATCTGACCCATTTTTGAAATGAACATTATAGGAGATTAATCATGTCCAGGAAATACCCATTTCTGACTACAAGGAGAATCCAGACATCCACTTCAGATACTAAGTATGCTTAGTCAGATGAGACTTAATCAAGGTCTGAGGAATGGGTGTTTTTAAAACTATAGTGAATATATAAATAGCCTGCCTTTTCTTTCTGGTATATGGCCCAGTATCAGGCTGTCTTGAGCACTCTGGGGGAAAATACCTTAAAAGACTGCTGTACGAAGTTGTCAGAACATACTATACTGTGCGTAGAAATAATATATCTCAAAACTAATGAGCTGTTAAATGCTTGCTGTTACTGTCCTACTTGGTGCAGCAAATTTCATTATGCATTATTGTACCTTTGCTTGAAAATGCAGTACAAATACATTTCTTTAAGAGTAGTTAAAAAGGAGAAAGATCCTCTAATATAAAACTTTGATAGGAATATTTCTGGCTACTTACACAAGTGGAAGTTTCCATTGTGTGCTTATTTCACTTTTGTGGAGTTAAAGCCAGATTGCATTTTATATTTCTGTTCCATAACTAAAAATGTTACTGGGAAGTCCTGCTTCCCTAATCTCCAGATTTCTAGTGACTTCTTAAGACTTGTTTTCTCTGTGCATGTGTGTATTTTCAAACCAGTTTTAGTGGTAGGAGGGTGCATAAACTACTAGTAATTTTTAGAGATTACTTTTTTCTCTGTAAAGAAACCAGAAATTTTTTTTATGCAGGAGTGTAGTTTGCGATTTGTCTGTCAGTCTAGCATAATTTATAAGGATGCAAGACAACTTATCATATTCTATCAATGTTGCTTTTGAATACTAAGTTGGAAAGTACATTTTTATGTCTAGATGAAGGGAAAATATTTGATTTCTTATCTTGTGACTAAAGTAACAGGGAGCTATATCACCTTTGAACAACATTGTTAATGAGAATGTACACCTGATGCAACTTTACACATAAGGGAATTTAGCAATTACACAAATGGAGTAGTGAATATAATAGGAATTAAATATTAATGGTGTTAAAAGCTAAGACTATTGTTAACTCAGCAGTGAAGTAGATAAAAGTTGTTACTGGTTGTATTTTTAAAGACTATAGATATATATAGATATACATACACATATAAAGCTTCCAAGAGATACAACTTTTCATCCTTTTGTTAAAATTAGTGATGTTAGAATGTTAGACCAGGTACTAATGGAACACATAATACTAATACAAAATACTATGAAGAAAGTGTTTTTGTTTTTGTTTTTTTTTTTGACAGTCTTGATGGCAACTGGGGACAATAAAAATGCTTTTGCTTTTTTAAGAAGTTTGAAATGGAAAAAATACTCCCTATGTGTTTTTAAAAAATGTGAGAGTCTTCACAGATATTGAAAATAATTGCTTGAAAATGTTCTAGGGAAAAGAAATTTTGATGAATAACAGGTTTCATGGACCTAAACCTTTACTTAAAATGTTTTGCCTACTTCAAAATAAGGTATTAAAAGTGTACCATCTGGATTCCAACAGCGTTCACTTCAGTAAGGCTTTAGAAGAAGCTGGACATGAGCCAGCAATGTGCACTTGCAGTCCAGGAGGCCAGCTGTGTTCTGGGCTGTGTTTTTTTTTTTTGTTGTTTTGTTTTGTTTTTTGTTTTTTGTTTTAAAAAGAGGTGGCCAGCAGGGAGAGGGAGATGATTGTCCCACTCTACTTGGCTCTTGTGAGGCCCCATCTGGAGTACTGTGTCCAGACCTAGGGCCTGCAGCACAGGAAGGATGTGGAGCTCTTGGAGCAGGTCCAGAGGAGGGCTACTAAAATGATCAGAGGGCTGGAGCACCTCTCCTATGAGGAAAAATTGAGGGAACTGGGCTTGTTTAGCTTGGAAAAGAGAGCTCTGGGGAAACTTCATCGTGGTCTACCAGTACTTGAAGGGAGCACAAAAACAGGAGGGGGAGCAGCCTGTTTATGAGTGTGGATAGTGATAGGACAAGAGGGGATGGTTTTAAACTGATGCAGGATAGGTTTAGGTTAGATATTAGGAAGAAGACTTTCACACAGAGGGTGGTGACACACTGGAACAGGTTGCCCAAGAGGGTTGTGGATGCCCCATCCCTGGAGGCATTCAAGGCCAGGCTGGATGTGGATCTGGACAGCCTGGTACTAGACCAGGTTGGTGACCCTGCACGTAGCACAGGGGTTGTAACTTGATTGTTGTGGTTCTTTTCAACCCAGGTCATTCTGTGATTTCTGAGTCACAGGACAAATGTTGTGTATCTTCTAAATTTATTTTAGTTTTAGATGGAATTTGTGAGGCAGATGGATACTTAAAATTTTAATACAAATTTTCTCCTGAATGCAATACTGCATGATTAAACACAATGTCTTAGTAGCTCCTACCTTTC
The DNA here is from genome assembly GCF_905368555.1 of Meleagris gallopavo. Taxonomy (NCBI): domain Eukaryota; kingdom Metazoa; phylum Chordata; class Aves; order Galliformes; family Phasianidae; genus Meleagris; species Meleagris gallopavo. The sequence continues at coordinate 35,079,141 of NC_139409.1, forward strand.
CTTACTCACATCACACACACTCTCTCAGATGCAGACCCATATGTTTTCTTAGTCTTCATGTCGCCATATAAAATTCCACTTTTCTATTCCACTTTCTCCAGTCTTTCTGGTAGCTCTGTCCTGAAAGCAGTTCAATCCTGAAAGTTCAATCAAAAAGTAAAGCTGTGTGTAATACTCCAGATAGACTCCCACCAGTTTTTGGTTCTTTTATGTTGTTAGTATATTTTTTCTAGTCGTGTGACATGTGTTAGTATATCCTGGGCTCACACATCCCTTTTCATGACCTTATGGACTTCTTGGACCAGTCACCCTGTAAACAGCAAGCATACTTGACTCTCTTTCAATTCTGTTATCTCCAAATAATAAATTCCCACAGTGAGGAGAAGTCCACATGAAATTGCATGACTGTATTACTCAGCATAATTCCACTTCTACAGTCTGATAGAAATTTCAACTTCTTACCAGAAATTCCAATCTTCCTTTAATTTTGATAGTAATCCCTAATGTTTTAGGGCCAGCAACTGTCTTTAAGACACAGTGAACATCTCGTTTCCTGCCCCATCTTTTCTAGGACTGTCCATCAGTACACCAAGGTCCCTTTCCATCAGCCACTCCTCCCCAAGCCTGTAGGGTACCCTGAGTAGTTGTGACCAAAATGTAGGACCCTGACACTTGAAACTCATACAGTTTACCTTGACCCATCAATTTGATCTATCCAGGTCCCTCTGTAATGCTTTTCTTCCCTCAGGCGGATCAACACTCCCTCCCAACTTAGTGTTTGCAAGCTTACTGAGAGTGCCCTCAATCCCCTTGTCAAGGTCATTAATGAAGATGTTAAATAGAAGTAGCCCCAGTACCAAGCCCTGGGGGATACCGCTTGTGATCAGCTGCCAACTAGATTTAAATCCATTGACTACAACTCTTTGGGCCCAGCCATCCAGCCAGTGTTTCACCCAGTGGAGCGAAAGTAGTACATTTGCCAGTGCCTAGCTTATACAGAATTGCAGGGATTGGTAGGGAATTTTTGGATTGATTGAATTAATTTTGGAATCTACTAATAAATATACCATTGTACTCCAGAATCTGGAGAGTGAGACTTGTGCAGAACAAGGAGTCTTTGGTAGCAGGTATGCCAATGGGAGATATCATTTACAAGAGAACATGGTCTTTTATTCTCATTATTAGAACACCCAAAACTTTGATGCTGCCTTTATTACCAGGAGGAATACTGCATGTACAAAGCAGGTTCCTCTTGTGTAGTCTTTGAATAAAGAAAGTATTAAAAATAAACAAGAGATGTCTCTTCTGTTCCAATTAAAATATTCAGCCAAAAACGAGGAGTAAATAGGCAATATTAGACAAAAAATATAAGAGATTTCGGTTTTTAATTTTTTTTCTTTTAGAAGTAGCTAGCATTTTATGGAAAGCCTGAATATAGGGAAGAAGTTGAAGCTGAGGGAATAGTAACTGCTTTGAGACCTCAGCAAAGAAAAATGTCCATGCCAACCATTCTGAATTACTGTGCTGCTACTGACACAGTCTTCACAATAAAATCCAGCTGAAAAGGGTAGTTCTATTGAGTGACTTAAAGAATACTGGGCTTTGGAAACTCACAGAGCCAATTTACTCACTCCGTTAGCCCCTACATAGAATTCTTAAAGATATCAAGAATCAGTAATGATTCACATCCAGAATGTACAACAGCCTGGGGTACTTGTGACTGTGACTGACTGAAACTCTCTCTGACTGAGTGAATATTATCTTTCATGGAAAACAAAAAAAGACTGAAAGACAGAAATTTGCTACATACTCTAATAGTTCCAGCACTTATTGATACAACCCATTTAGGGTTGAATCCTGCATGCTAGGTAAATGTCTCAGCTTCTGATTGCTAGGGTGGAGGAGGGAGTCTATTGTGGCAAAGATGTGTAATTCTTCCTGTCTAGTTTAGTTGGAAAAGCTGGGAAGGGATTCATGCCCTTTCACTATCTCTTTTTCTTTTTTGTTCTGCCTTTTTTTTGGGGAGGGACAAAAATCTGTCTTTCTAGACTCCAGGATTTCTTACAAAATTGTCTGTCTGTTCTGAAAGAGTTTCAGAGCAACCACAAGTTTCCAGTCTTGTTTCAAACTCTCAGAATTATAAGTGACAATTATTGCTTCAAACTCTTAAATATGCCTCTTGATACCACTCAAATTTTTGCTTCTATGGTGTATAAACTTGAATTATGCACTACAACTGCAGATAATTTTCAAACTACGCTTGACTGGTTTTCTTTTGTTAACCATTATGTTTTTAAGTATGAACTGACAAGGTAGGATATGTAATAAATGCATACTTAATTGATTGAACAACGCACTTTAATGGCACGTATTCACAGTATTAAATCCAGAATAAATTGATGGCAGTTTTAGATGGCGTACTGTATTCTTGCCTGCTTCTTCTCCACTTACATAACGGGTGGTCTGAGCATTCAGAAATGGGCTGCTCTTGGGTCTTAGCCACTTGATTAATATCTTAGCTGAAGTCACTGCTCCGCAGATATTCTGCAGATAACATTTGCATTCCTGTAAGTTTCTATTAGCCTACTTAATAAAACTTTAAAATAATTAGAAAATAGTTGTTAACAAAAATGGTGGTTTTTTTTAATTAGCACTTATTTCTTTCTATCTGCTTAATGAAATGAGAGGAGGAATTTTATTTGATCCAATTCTAGTAAGGTTTTTTCTTCTTTGTAATCTTGCAATTGAGCACCGTGTTTCATTTCCTGCAACTTGAAGAAAACTACTAACTTTTCACTCTCTTGATGAATTTCTTCAAGATGACAATCTACTTGAAAGACAAAGGATTGAGTAAATATTGGTGAGGAAATCTGTCTCATTTGGTGTATGCATAGCACTGAACTGTTGTTTTGTTTGTGAATTGTCTGTCAGGAGGTTTATCTGCCTACTGCTCTCTTAAATTAGTGTGATTTCCAGTGCAGTTAACTGCAGAGGTAGGTCACAAACAACTCATTTTCAAGATCCCATACAGTCCACAACCATTAACTTTTTTTAGTTCAAATTAGTTGCAGGCATATTAATGGAAAATAGGAATGGAAAATCTTTTCATGTAATAGAATGCAGCTGAAGAAAGTAAACGGAAAAATTAAATGAACAAAATTAGTGAGGAAGGAAGGAATAGAGAGGAGATACTGGAAAGCAGAAAAGAAAAATAAACCAAAGAGGAAAGAAGTATCATTCTATCCTATGTGGAATAAAAACAAACAAACAAAAAAGCACATAAAACAGAAAACATGCGAACAAAAACCTCCTCCCCAAATATAATAATCCAGAGGAATCCAGTGATTTATGAGTATTTAGGAAGGCTGAATTCCATTTCGAAGTAATTTACTCTTAGCACTGATTCTCAAGAACAAATCAACTATAATTGTTTCTGTGTTTTGATTTGTTTTGAATTTTCTATTTACTTCAATTCTATTTTTCTGAACTTCTGGCAAAAGAACAGCTGCTAAAATTGCAAAATAACCTTTAATAATCAGGCCTGTGAACTGAGTATTAAACAGCCAGTCTCATTCAAAAGGCCTTGTATGTTGATACATATTCGGGTCTGGCAGCGCGGTTTCATCTACGCACAGATCTCTACAGAATCCGTCAAAATTTGCATTAGATCCTTTCTTGTAAAGAGGCTATATTTGTGGTAATGAAAGATGTGGCCTTGCTGTCCAGTCTCCTTATTTCTTCATCTGTTAATGTTTTACAGTATTAGAATGGTTGGATACTCATAGAAGTGGACAATCTAACAAATTCAGTTCTGGTGTCAGGGAAAATGTTGATTTAGTTACTGTTGTTTAGGACAAATAATTGGAATTCTTAAGAAATGGAACCAAGAGTTGCATAGGGGATCTCAGAAGACAGAAGCACTCCAAGGTAAACTTCATGCAATGCTTTGCTGCTTAACGATTGGAAATGTTATTTCATAAGCCAGTTGTAGAAATCTTTTATCTACTTGAATTACCTTTTCAGTGAAAAATCTGTCTATTAATGCTCTGTTTTAGAAATGCCATTTGTGTTTCTGTTCACTTAGTCCTTATAAATGTCAGTGTATTAATTTACAAATCAGTTTGTGCATTTGATACTATGGTATTTTCTCTCTTAAATAGTCACAGGTGTCAAGAAATACAAATGCGTGTTTTTAATCTTGTCATTTAATCTTCTAATCAATTTCAGATTGACAGCTGAATGCTGTTTGTCACCATTATTTTGTAGGAAGAGGAATTTTAAAAAGGAAACAAAATCAAACAAAAGTAATTCAAAAATTGAATAAGCCAATTTACAAAAAAAAAAAAGAGAACGTGGAAGCTTAGAAACAATTTGTATTTGTTGGCAGTAAAAACTAACTGCAACCTGATAATCACCTTAGTTAACATTTTACTTTTTCTCTTTGTTAACAATATTATACTTTAATAAAATCAGCTTATTGTTAGATTTTTAAATTTATAATTATTGTTTCTCCTTGTGTCAGCATGGAAAATATTTTCTATGTGATGCAAGTTGTTATTATTTAAATCGGAATCTAATTTGCCAGCTGCTGAGGAAAGAAGTGCTTGACTAAGTGGAAATACTTGTTTAAAAGTACAGAAGCTTAATCTAAGTTCTCAGATTTTCACCTCTCCTAGAGTAAGATATAGATATATATCTTACTGATATAGATATATATATCTTACTGTCAAATGAGCTGCCCTGGAGATACACCAGAGTAACTGAGAGCATGAAAAATGAGATTTAAAGTACATATATTTAAAGATGAAGAAGATTAACTTATTTTTTAATAGTTTCAAAAATATATAATGATTAAAATGGATGACATCCATTCCTTCTCATTACACTCTTGTTTCCTCAAGGAATCAAGAACAGGAATTGTTGATGCACAGCAAGTAACGGCTTTGCTTTATTTTCTTTAGTTTGGTTTTCTCTTTTGGTTCTAAGTTTGAGTTGTAGAACCAAAATTTTTCCCTTTTATTTTAATTCCATCTGATGTTCATGCTTGTAACTGCAGAGAAACTTCATGAAAGGCCAAGGAGGTTTCACTAAACAAAATTTTATTAGGGCATCTTCACTTAAGCTTTTCAGATAGACTCAACATCTGTCACACTGAGGCATTGTGGGTAAGGAAAGCATGCAGTTAACCATAAGTTGCTAATGCTGTCACAAAAATAACCTTTTTAGTATACATTAATACAGGCAGTATAACATAGAGATAACTTTTAAATTGCAGCAGTTTTCAGTCAAAGTTTTTTTTTTTTGTTTTTTAAAAGGAGATAATAGTAGTAAGGGGTGAGTCAGTACCAGTTCTCTCTACTCTTGCTTGAATCCTATGAAGGAGTGCAACTAGGATTTACATCTCCAATAAATAGATAGCTTGAGTGTTTCTATTTTAGCTATTACATTTTAGTTATACTATCTTTGAATCATTGACAGCAGTATTTCATTTTGAGCAGATTAAAATCCTTAATGAAGAATTAGGTTCACAAAATGCAATTTTTTAAAACTTATTAAAAAAAAAAAAAAAGGAAGGATCTAAAAATCTGAGTGAATGCTATATCTTACATGTATTTTCTCATATTTTATTCCTTCCATCTATACATCTTTGCTTGTGGGCAAAGTACCTTGATATGCTCGGAGAAGAATAACATCTGTTCTGGGCTTTTCTGGACAGTAAAATTACTAAAGTGTGCAGACTGCACACCTGTACTGGACAAAGGTACTGCACAGTGGTAAACTAAAACCCTTTAGATTAGCAAAAAACATATTTTGACAATTTCGTCAAAATTCATGTATGCATGCTCTGAGCTAGAATGCTGTTCATACTGATTCTCTACAGATTAAAAACGATCAAGAGAACTAAGTTGGTTTAGAGACGTTTATTCTCACTATGTTCATTATATAAACATATACTGCAACTCTGGGATAGGGAGCAAAACTAATAAATGGGGCTTAAATTTTTTTTACCTTGTTCTGTGAAAACAAGATTTTGCTATGTAATAGTCTGTTTCCCTTTCCCCAGAAATAAACTTGGGAACTTACTGGGTGATTTAAGTAGTAAGTTTGTGCTGCAGGCCTGCAGAATAGTCAATCTGAAGCTATATAAAACCACTGAAGCCATTAGGTTGACTCTGAGTACAAGAGCAGCAGGTCCACTTGCTATACTCATTCCTCTCAGGGAAAGATCCTCTCCTGTTCCCCTAGCAAACCAATCCAAGTGCATGCCTCTGCAGGCTGGGAGAATACGTTTTGCCTCTTTCTATGAGAACACAAAGCATATTAATGTAGGTAGGAGATCTGAAGAAGAAAAGGCGGAACTCACAGTTGTGTGTGACAGGAAGTGCTGTAGTGGAGCAGGAAGAGAATTGAAGTATTGTGGCTTAAGGAAAGGGATTATTGATATGTTCATCATAGTGGAGTGCAGTCAAGAAGTCAGTGGCTAGCAACTACAAATACCATAAAATCAGGTGTTAGTTCTCAGAAACAATAATATTTAAGTAGCTTCTATAGAAGACTCACTGTAACTCCTAGTAATTTTTTTTCTTTGTGAATATTTTCAAATTTTAAAATGAAACAAAATGCAAAGCCAAAGCAGAAGGTATGCGGCACATCATCTTGTTTTCAAAACAGGATTGGCATGGGTTTGGGTGAAAGCATCAGGCAAATATCATTGGCAAGGTCAGCCACCTCTTAGTAATTCTGTGTTCCAAGCAATGAGGTGCTGAATGCGGTAGGACACCATTGGGACACATTTATCTCATGTGGAACAGGTTTTTTGTCAATACAGTGCGTACAAATGTTTTATAAATTGTATATTAATATTTTTATGAATGTACTCTGTCCACTTATTTCACAGAGAGAAAATCTTTTAGGTAACAAAACATCTCAATTACAAAAAAAGTGTTGTCACAATCAATACAAATCTCATGTGCATACCCTTGAAGAAAGTTTGGCTAGACATTGAATTTTATTTTAAGAAACCGCAAACCAACCATGTTCTATTTGGACATGAAGAAAAAATAGGTATTTTTTTCTATTCTGCTTTCAGTTATAGAAAATTAAGTGAGGCTTAGTCATTAATTTTACCATCTGATTAAGATTTGCTCAATTAACATCAGCCTCCACTTCAAGTGTGGAATAGCATAACTGAGAAGATTGTATGAAAAATGTTGGCATGTTAGTAAAAAATGAAGCAAAAACTAATTAACAGAATTTAAAATTCTGAATTATTGCATACAAAATAGATGGGAATAGGAACACTATTGAGTTTAATCTAGACACAATTACCAATTGTATAGGAGTGTGTTTTTAAACTGAAATCATTGTCTCTCTTTAGAAATGAAACTGTTAAGATACGTTGTTTCTTTCAACCCTTACTGATGCTGAAATTTGTCCGGATAAGATCAAAGAGTTCAAACACTGGACAAAGCTAATCATTCTTTAAGAAGGTCTAAATGGGAGAGAAAGTATTTCAGGAACAAGAAGCATTGCTAAATTATTTGAAAGCAGAGGTTGATGTGACTGATCATTGCACGCTTTATTGTAGTGAACTGAAAGTCAAGAATATGTTAATTTCAGATCACTGTTTAATTCAAGTTTAAGTAAAATTACTATTTCTATTCTACTTTAATTTACCAAATCCAGTCCATCCCAGATCGGACTACCAAAAAAAAAACAAAAAACAATAAAAATAATAAAAACAAAAAACAAAACCACCCTTTTCTGGGAACTCAGATTACTCAAACAATAGTAATACAATGAGGCTACAATACATGAGTAAATGGATAAACAATAACTTTCCCAGTTGTTTAAAGCAGAGAAATTCTGTAATTGAAGTTGCATAGAGTGCCTCTGAAGAAGGAAACGTAGGGCATACAAAATGTATTTTGCACCCCTAAATGACATTCGTACTTTCCTTATCTACTTATTTACAAAAAATGTATGTGTATGGGAGGGGGAAAATACAAAAACCTTTCCTGAAATAACAGCAGTGTATCATACTTTTTTTGCATGCAGCAAAAAATAATATATTTGTTAATCCATGATTGAAGATGATTGGGAAATTTTTTTTCATTTCCTTAATTGGCTTTTCCCTGTATGTTGTTTTACATTTCCATCGCTAAATTATATCAAATGGTAAAATGAAATACCTTATTTTTATTAATATTTGCTTTTTTTTATAAAGCCACAAAATACACTTAATCCTTTTCCTTGAATGTTTGATGTATCATTTAAAACTGCTACATTTCATGTATGTTGTATTTGACTAATTGTTTTGAACTCATGCACTTCTAATGCAAAGATTATATGAACAAAATATTTTTAATGGCAGATTAAATGTAAATTAATGCTAATTGATAGTACTTCCAGGAAAAAAAAAGAGTAATGCATGCTTCTGAAGACTGTTAGTTGATGAGTTACAAGGATGGTGAATTGCTTTTCTTGCAGAAGTCTGAATACTGGAAAGTGAGACTTAATTGCAATGAATTTTAAGGGATTATAATCAACTGAGCAGTTCTATACATCGAAAAATAAAAAATACTTTTCTTGAAAAGAATTAGCTTTTATGATGTTACAGAATTACTAAATATACTTTATTAATGTCTACAAAACACTGTTCAGGTAACTTTCCCTATGAAATGTCTTCAGTGAAGTGGGGTGAAGAAGCAAAGCAAAGAGCTAGCAATCAGACCTGACCAGTACATAAAGCTGTACTCCTTCACTATTTATTTACCATTTCAAGAGATTACTATTGATTATCACTGTCTTTCCTGTATTTCTGAATTTTATTTTTTATTTTTTACTGCTTTTAAATTATAGTTTTGTCATAATGTAGGCAGTTTTACTATCTTTTTTTAAGATGCTTATTAAATGCTCTAATACATGGAGTCTAACAAAATGCAAAGAACTAATTACTGAACAGAAGATGCCAACTCCACCAATTGATAATGAGGAATGAAACAAATAGTAACTAAAAAGGGAACATGAACCATGTTTCAGAAATATGCCTCTCTATTTCTTCTTTCTGCTGGTATGAGAAGGTGTATTCAGGGCTTTAGAGGATGCAAAATTAAGACTTTGGACTATCCATACTTTCTAAGAGAGAATAGACTGATCAAGTTTTCCTGAAATGAGAGATTCTTGAGTGACTCTCTGGAAGATATGTCCACCTAAGCTGAGGCTGAAAACTATTTGAAAGTATTCTGAAAGGGAAAAGATAAATGAAATAAACCCTAGAACTCTTCTAAAAGCAACGGGAAACTCTTATTCCTCTTCTGAATGAGTTCCAGTTTATTATTGTGTCAGATACTGGCCTGATACTTAGTGCTTGGATGAATGCCTTGATGAGATAATTCATTTTTTTCCAGAAACATACTTCCTTTTTGTCTCCTGCTGTGGCTTCATGACATGACTCCCACATGAGTCCTTTTTAATATAGAAAACCGTACGGTAGAATTCAGATTCTGACATGTTTGTTAAAAGATGCTCCTTTTCTGTAATAGTGTCCTCCATCAACTCCCCAGGTTGCTTTCTACCTCAGGCAACTTTCATCCAATGTAGCTTACAATTGTTACCATACAAAGGATCAACCAAGCAGATCTACCACTTGCTGACATCTAAGGGAAGAGATTCCATCTCACTCTCTGTTTTGCATTGATATTCTGCTCTCATTTACTGCAGGTTGCAGTCTGCTGATCCAGCAGGACTTCAACCCAAGCTGTTTTTTTATTTTATTATTTTTAAAAAAAAGCATGTTTTTACTTGAATTAGTCGACTGAGTGGCACAAAATTTATGAGACTGGGAAAACTTGCATAGAGAAGATCAGAGGATGGAAATAAAGGAAAGAGTAGGAAGTTTGTGATTGCATAGAAAACTTTAAAAGATATTAAGACTGGCTTGTATACACAAAGGTTTCATATTGGAACCCATATTTAATCACATGCATTTATTCTAATGATAGAAGCTGATTCAAAGAGAAAGTAAGACAACAAAGAGAGGGAATGAGAAGTGAAAAAGAGAATTCTCCCCACTGATCATCTGGAAAGGACAGGCATGGGATTCCCAGAAGAATTTTGGAGGTTTCTCCATTGCAGTGATTGGCAATGAATAAGAAGTTTTTAAAACTTATTTTCCTATTGTGCTATACAGTTGTCATCAGGATCTGCTCTAAACTTCCCATTGGTTGCTCCCATTTATGGTACTAGTAGGATTGGTTGGGATATGTGAATTAGGTTGCAGTGATGTGTATTTTTTGCTTGTTAGGTATGTACGTACATATATTTCTGGTTAACATGTAAGTCACCCTGAAAGTAATGCCTCCTATTTATTTTCACAGAAAATACAACAGATGTGAAGAGAACAATAACACTATGTGATAGAACAACTTCTCAGCTAGATAAGCACTGTATTTCAACATAGTTACCACCATTACCTATGCATTTTGGACAATGATGAGCAAGAGCTTACATGCTCTGCTTGTAAAAATCTTCATGACCATTCAAAAAATGGCTTGTACTTCATATTGCTGTCACTGCTGTTGAAAAGTACCACCTGCCACCTCACTGTGTTCACATCCACTGTTTGGTCTTGATAAATTTAATAAACTTCAATTAATGTCAGTGGGTGCCATATTTTCCACATGGATTAATTCAGTGACAGACCTTTGATTCATATACACTTCCATGTCAGATGCCATTTTGTCAGACTGCCCCTCTGCTGCCATATTACACAGCAACAAAATGTAACAGAATATTGGTGGGAAGATTCAGTCTCTGCTGCCATATCACCAACACCCAACACTGACATCTTTGGCCAACGTAATAAAATATGAGGCATTTCTTTCAGAGCTGCTCTCTATTGTGTACTTAATTTCTATTTTGTTGTGTATGGTCTTTGTGGTTTTTAATAGAGAGAACCAAGAGTGAGATAAGGAAGGAATGTCATGAAATCAGTCTTAAACCAGCGGTAGGTGCTTCCCATCTCTATCAAAGCTTGCAGATACAAGACTGTGAAAACAACAGTATAAGAAAGAACAAGAACGTACCAACTATAAAGGAAAAATAATGCAACAGGCATCATGAAAACTGCCTCTGCAATGCAGGTTAATTCTTATGGGGTTTCAAATAGGAGTCCCATAGCATTACTAAGAGACTGTGATACCTGAGGCACTGTGCAACATTTATTGCAACAATATTTTCAACATAGAATCCGTATATCATGTTTTCTCTGCTTTTGTGAGAAAAGCAGAGAATTTTTAATGGGCCAAATTTCAGTTATTTTTACCTAGCAACTCTAGATTTTGTGAAGTTTTCATCCAAGACTGTCAGAGTTATTATTTCTATAGTAACTTCAGAAAGTTGCTTTATACTATTATGCATGATATCTGTAAAAACCCTATTTTTGAATATTTACACATATGAGAAACTCTGAAATCAAGTGATTTTCCTATATTGCAGCATAATCCAGGAGAGGTCTGATTCCCATTTTATAGACATATTTTTGTTAGAATAAAAACAACAAGAAGCAACATTCTTTTCTCTTAACTCCTAAGAATTTCCAAATAAAAAATTAGTTTTAAAGTACCTCACATAAAGGTGCTCTTTGCCATTTATTTGCTAGAATGAATGACGTGGGTAAGGGCAGATGTACTTACACAATGTTTAGAGACTACCTACGTGCACATATTACTGAAGCATTCTTCTGATTCCTTTCATGGAGTATTTACTGATATTAATCAGTTGCTATTCCTTTAAGGGAGTGTTTGGTCTAGTTTAAACATAAATGAATGGAGTCTCCATAAGTTTTCGATATGATAGATGCAGGTGCTTCTTCTTATAAACCCCTTGGAAAAATCACTTCTCACAATTCCTGTGGATGGCTCCTTACCCAATACAGAGATTTCCTTGGCTAACAGGGAGTTTATTAACATCATTTTGGTAAAGTCATAAAATCACGTAATTGTAGAATGGCTTGGGTTGGAAAGGACTTCAGGGATCACACATTTCTAATCTCCAAGCTATGAGCAGGGTTGCCACTCACCAGATCAGACTGGCTAGGGACTCATCCAGCCCAGCCCTCAACATGGCCAAAGATGGGGGCATCCACAACTTCTCTGGACAGCCTATTCTGGCACCTCTTCACCTTCTCAGTGAAAAACATCCTCTTGACGTCTAATGTAAATCTTGCCTCCTTCAGTTTAAAACAATTTAAGGTGTGGTATTATGGCCACCAAAGTTATAGGAGTTTGAGAAACACATGAAGGCTTTTCTGCTGATGTCTAGGATGCTGCTAGTTAAATTGTCTGACCATTTTAATATCTCTATAAATTTTTACATTCAAAGCAATATCTAGAACAGTAGAGAACTTTCAATTTTTCTACAAACCATTTTGACATTCTCTGAATGTACAAGGACTTTCTTTCTCACGCAGTACTGTAATCAGTAACGAGTATCTGCTGGCATTTGATTAAGGCATTCTCAATTTGCTTTAGTCTGAGCTTTGGCAAAACAAGCCAAGAACTCCACCTACTTTCCTAATAGTCCCGGCATTTGATTGCAGCATTTTTACATTTAATTCCTGTCAACCTAAGGCTGTATTCGTATTGTCTTGCAAGTACTGTGGCAACTGTTTTTTTTTTTTTTTTTTTTTTTTAATGTAAAGCTTTTTGTTGAGCAAGATTATAATTTGTATGTTTTGACAAAGAAAACTGACAGAAAAATTACTCAGTTACCTATCATCACTGATGAGCTGCAGAACACTTGATAGATTATATTTTTCTAGGGTGTAGGAGATTTAGGTTTTGGATCAATTACTGAAAACTTGTCTAGTGTTTTTAGTGAGTCTTCCTGATGCAAGTAATTGTAACCTCAAGCAGCTTTTTGGGGACCGGAGAAAAGAAAAGAAAATTACTTTTGTTTCGTCAGACAATGAAAATAGCACTAATTATAGAAATGCCAAAGGTTCATCTGTGTTACCTAGACTATTTTTGGTTTGTTTGTTTAAAAAATAAGTTTGTTTTTTAAAAAAAGCTAACATAAATAGGCCTAGTTTTATGTAGAAATGATTAAACTTAAGGCTCTGGAAGGCGTTGTGCTGTTTCTTGTCTGAACTATGTTCTGATGCTCAATTCAAGATAATTTTTAACAGCAGTTTTCTTCCAGTGCCTGATTTTCTTTTACTGATACAATAAATAGTGCATATTATTTTGTTTTTCTTTTAAGGTAACCAAAAATCTGATGTTTGTACTGCTTGTTATGGCTTTATGGTTTTTGATATCAGCATTTTGCATCGTAACAATATATAGCGCACTGGGCATTAAAGAGTTAATGCTCAAGTTCCATGGATCATGGATAGTTCTGGGTACCTGGTTCTCAGAGGAGAACAACAACTATGTACTACATACTCCAGAGGACTTTTTCTGTTTCCATTTTCTGTTCAGAGGGAAAGATAAAACTGTATATCATGAGATGTGCCCTCTTTTTCCTTCTGTTCTTCCCAGCTAGACATCTCACCTCAGCATTAGAGTATAGCCTTTGGTTTCTCGGACACTTTCTCTCATTTTATTTATTAACTTCAATTCTAATTATATTGTATTATCAGAATGCAAGATAACACATTATATCTTATTTTCTCATCAGATTGATGCTGCAGTTTTGTTTTTAGGCCCATGTCCTTACCCTTTTCCCTTTCCTGGGGCATGGGTCCATGGGTACCCCGGGTACCCCCACCCCACTAGCCCCAGAGCCAGGCTGAACCAGCCTGTAAAACACTGAAACTACCTATTTATATCTGTATTACGCACTGCAAGTAAGTCCCAGATGTTTGGACTTCATGGACAATATGATAGGAAAGTTTTTATAGCAGAGGTGAGATGACAGAAGGACCAGCATGATAGAAAGGTGCAGGGAAGCTTCACTAAGGAGGGATCTCCAGGACGTGAGGTCCTCCCCTAGTGGCAGTCAGCCCGTAAATGAGGTCTAAGAGATGTGGAGCCAGGCTCTACCCCTTCTGGTCACGCGGGTGAATTATCTTCACCAGAAGTCCCCGGGCTGGCGGAGTCCTTTCCCCAGGTGCTCAATCAGTAGTTCAGGCCATGACTCAACAGTTCCCATACCGATATGGATACTATTATTTGGATATTCTGTACGTGGAAATGAAAATTTCCACATGGATAAGAACTGTGTATTGTATATGCAAGGCCAGATAGATGAATGTGTGATAGTGACAGAAGCAATCACCACGCACTGATGAATATCAGTGGGTGTAATATATTTTTCACATGGAGGAATTCAGTGACCTTTGCTTCGTGTGCACTCGATGTCAGACACTGTTCTGTCAGACTGTCCCTCTGCTGCCATTTTTCACATGGCTACAAAATGTTGGGAAGGTTGAACCTCTACTGCTATACCATCCATCACTGAAATAATGAGCTAACATAATAAAATAGAAATATTACTTTCAGAGCAGCTCTTGTACAGTTGCATAATGCAGGCTCTTGCTCATCACTGGTGAATGCCTGATACATGTGACTAGGTTAAAAAAAAAAAAAAGTGTTTTGTAGCTGAGAATGTACTCTATCAAATAGTGTTATTGTTCTCTTTGTATCCGATGTAGTTTCCATGGAAATAAGTATGAGACATTACTTTCAGAGTGACTTTCAGTTTTGATCTCAGTCACATTCAAAATATAGTAGTTTGTAAACCTGCTTGAACTCTAATTAAATCTCACTTGTATCTAAATGTGCTGACATAAAACTAAATGCTTTCATATTCTATTTTATTCACTCAGGTATATTTAACAACTGTTAATGGGATCATGTTCTCTTTAGCAGCAGTTTGAATCTGAAATGAGTGTTTGCTTGTTAAGTTCCCTGTGGAGTAACTATGGAATCGAATCAAAGTGTAATAACTCCTTTCACCTGGAATAATAGTGGACTTTTTCCAATTCTATAGTGTCTATGTTAGCCTCTGTTTTGTGAATGTAACTTTCTTCATTGCTAGGGACTTATTTTCCTTTGTTATTTTCCCTTTATGTTTCATAAATAATGTAATATGTAAAATTAGAATGGTAGTTGGCTGTGCTTGGTTGCACAAGTAGTCAGATAGATGTTATCTTCACTCCAAAAGAGGATGACATGCAGAAACCATCTGGAGTTTGATGGAAAAGAACAGTTACAGGAACAGGGAAAGCACAACAATGAGGTTCACAGCAGACACAGCTATGCGATTAAAGTAGAAAACCTTTTTGTCTTTTTTTTCTAAGTAAGATGACAGTAAGATTTATCAAGGGAGTGCTGAGTTTAAATGTTACACGGTGTCATTACAAACAGTCACATAAATTGTGTGCATTAATTATGAGCAGAGAATTGCATAATAACCTTTTCCTTTAATTATCTCAATTCTAAAACACTGTCATGGGATTTTTAACAAACCTGTCCCTCTGGTTTGTGTAGCACATGATAAAAAATGGATCTGTTTCTTAGGTTACAATTTTTGAACATCTGAACAGTCATCGAACAACTGGCAACTCTGTGCCAGCATATGATTGAAAGCGAAGCTAACACAGTTATGGTTCAGCTTCCTTAATTGTCCTTGAATTTATGCTGTGTATCTGGCAGAGATTTCTGGGAACGATATGAGTCTTTCGTTGATCAATGTCCTATCTACTTCAGTCTGTCCTACTTCCAGAGACAATACGTGCATGCAAGCTCCTAATATTCATTCTTGCAAACTGTCATGTGAAAAAGTCATTTCATCTTTATAGAAAATTAATATAAATGAATTGTAGCTGAAACAAATCTGATTTAAAATTGTTCTGAGTACTTGTGGAACATCTATATGGTATTCATCCATCTCTGCAGTCTTTCTGTTAAAGGAAAACTTTAGTTAATTTGTAGTGTCTAAGTAGATTGTCCTTCTTTAACATTTTTAAACGCAGTCTTTATATGTCATACGCAGACTTGAATCTACAACCAAATATTTTTGTCTGAAGCTAATATGTAAATGTTTGGAATAATTTTAACTACTTTCCAGTAATATAGAGCACTTGACAACATTTGAGTTTATGAGAGCTACTCGTGGTTTTGTCAGTCTATTCTGAAAGGGTCCATACGACTCACAATTACATTTTTTCTGGAAAGCTATGGAATTTATCTTTGATGTTTACTTATCTAAAAAAAAAAAAAAAATTAGGAAGTCCTTACGGTAGTATAATATTGTCACCTGACATCAAATCCAACCAACTTAAATAACTTAATATTCATTACGTTATGATAATTCTAATAAAGAGCAGCATGGAATTGAATTTCTTGTTATTATTACAGAAGTGTTGCAAGCTATGTATGAATATATATATGAGAACAGGAAAACTGCTATGTTTGTATCACTCACTGCAGCTGTCTTACTGTTCAAAGATAAGCAAAAGTGCTGGCTTCTAGTCTATACATTTCTGATAAATTCTAGTCTAAATAAAATTTCATTCTTCCTACTCTGAAATTTAAGATCTAGCAATCACCACAGAACATTGAACTAAATTTTTTGTTTATTATTTGCATGAAACTGAAGCCTAATTGATACGTATTTTTACTTTGATTCTTGAATGTTTTCGGTGTTTTTTTTTCAATGTATTATGGTGCTTTATGTGCGTTATCAATAGCAAGTGATATTAAAGATATCAATTATTATATATAATTATATACATAATTATAATAATAATTTATAATATTTACAATTAATAATTATAATAATAATTATATATTAAATATATTAATTATGAAAAGCAAATAAATTACATACAAGAACATTTTAAGGTAAGTATGAGAAATTTTACTTTCTGTATTAAAAAAATGATAATAGTCTCTAAAAATATTACTTAAGAATTCTGTGAAATAAAGATGACTATTGGACAAAAATATGTTGCTTCATTGTTAAATATAATAAGGAATTGCTTTAATAAATGATTTAAATATTTCTTTCAGCTTACTAGTTTATTTGTCAGACATCATTAGTTGCCAGATTTTAACTTCAACCTCAAAAAAAAGAAACAGAACAGGAAATTATCTGTTTGTGTTTTCCTAAAACTAATTATTTTCTGCTATCTGTTATCAAAATGTGGAAGCCTTACCAGATACCTGCTGCGTTTATTAGAAATACTGTTTCTTATTCTAGTCAGCTTTGGTCTTTAAAAAGTAAATTGTTTTCTGTTACAAAAGTTAAACTAGCCAAAACTTTTCTAGGTGTTCTAGATGTAAATGGCAGAAGTTTGGCCATCTTAAGTTTTTCATAAAATAATATACTTCATAATGATATTCAAACACTTTTACACCCACAGAGCATCATTTCTACCCTTCTGCCCTTTCAGTGTTCCCTGTTATGTTTCTTGTATTTCAAAATATAAATGATGATAGCAATTAAAAAACAAAACAAATTAAAACAAAACAAAACAACTCTTTCCATTACAAAAATACATTTTAGACAATAAGAAATTGAAGAGTAAATTAATTTAGCTACATATGTACTTGGGATATAGAATCTGCAGGTCTTACACTGTAATGCTATCATTAAATTGCTGTGCAAGCATATGATTTTATTTATTTTGGCAGTGTGGGGATTTAGTTTTGTGTTGATGGGAGAAGCAGTATGTCAGTGCATGACTGGTAATGATACTTCCTCCCTAGTTAGGTAAATAAAAATGACAAGTAAAGTCAAGTACTGCACTGAACTAGAATGTGTTTTTAAAATATGTTTTTGGTAAAAAAGCAGCATCTATTTTATTTTAATAATCATTTACTGAAAGACTTTAATTAGATTTGAGCAAAAAGTGAGTAACAGACATTGTCTAATGAGCAAATAAATCACTTCACGAACTTAAATATTGACTTAAAAACACTGAACAACATCAGCCTTACTATTTAATTCCCTGAGCTGAATCTGATGGAATTTCATGGATGTAAAACACTTGTTCTGCAAGTCTGAAAAATATTAATTTTTCTGCTATTTTATTTATGCATCCTGTATGTTTCCTCCCCATTCATGAATAATATATCTCTATATGGAGATTGGGCATAGTAATCTGATTTTTTCATTAAAATAGACCTTTTTTTTTTTCTGTTCAAATTTATGTATATTTATGAATTTACACTTAGTTACTAGTATTTCCCCTTAATACACATGCAAATCTATATGCGTATAATTTGAAAATATGAGCAATATCTGTCTCAGGACTAGGCTGTTCTTGGTAGCAATCTCTATTGATATTAATATTAATATTCCTGAAGAAACAGTAGACAAAAAATATTCTTTCCGCCCTCATTGTGAAGTTTAGACAGATTTCTTCTTTCTTTTATTTTTAAGAACTTATTTAGAAAATGGCTCTGTGCTAACTGAAAAATAAGTACAGTGCTACAGCTTTAGATGTAAGTTGAGGAAGAGGGCTTATTGCACAAAAAAGACACTTCCACAAGGTATGGAAATGAATCATCATTCTGCAAAATTTGTATAAAGATTTGAACTGAAATTAGAAACTCCTTTTTTTGGTGATTGATATCCATGTCAAAATATCATTCTTGAATTTATAGTAAGTTAGCTGCATTTTGAATGCCCTTGAACAGTATAAAATGCATTAAGGTTTGACAGAGCTGTGACTCCCTTGTGCCATGTGAGAAAAGAATAATGAAGCTCTGGGAAGATGGGGCTTTTGAACAAAATCTTTCCCCTTCCCCCCCAAAAAAAAAAGTCTAAACAAAAGTCTAAAAAGATTTAATGTAGCCCCATAACATAATATAATGTGAGTGTTGCTAAAATACATTTTTAACATATTTAGCTTTTATTTAAGTTAATCTACCTGTATCTGCTCAGCCTGGGGAAGAATCAGAGTGGAAGCATAATGTAGCACCTTTGAAACTTTATCATCATTCTGCTCAAGTGTTGTTTGGATGTGCTAATACTCATCTTGGTGTTAATTATAAATTATTGCTTAAGGATCTAGTGAGGCTTGATCGTACAAGAGAAAACATCATGTTTGCAGACAAATGGGACTTTTTAATATATTTGTCTATTTGTGTCTTCCTACAAAGCTGAAAGAGGTATTATGTCAAAAGACACCGAATTCAGACTGTAATTCATGTTTTACTTTTATATTCTTCTACAGATAGTAACTTCATCCTTGCAAATGCTCAGGTGGCTAAGGGATTCCCTATTGTTTACTGCTCAGATGGCTTCTGTGATCTTGCTGGATTTGCACGAACTGAAGTCATGCAGAAGAGCTGCAGCTGTAAATTTTTACTTGGTGCTGAAACAAACGAGCAGATGATCCTTCAGATTGAGAAATCCTTGGAAGAAAAGGTAGAATTCAAAGGAGAAATCATGTTCTATAAAAAGAATGGTAAGTTTTTCTTTCCTGTCCCAAAAAAAATGAAACTTAGTATTAACCTGTATAAATATGTATTACACATCTCTATTTAGATATTTTGAATGTCCATAATCAGGAACGGGAAGAGATATGAGTGCATTTGGGTACATGTGTCATTGTATTATTAATATTATTGATTTTATGTACCAGTGTATCAACTGATATGTCAGCTGTCTGACAAGTAATTAAGATGTGCAGAAGAATAAATTCAGTGCCCTGTACTGTATTGTGAGACACTGCATATCAGCACTCAGTATGATACTGTGTTTTCTTACATCGAAATCCTCATACCTTTCTGCTGAAACCCTAATTCAAAAATTAACATTCACCACAATGTAGGCAGTATGTAAATATTTCAGTCCAATAAGTAAAATGCTCAGAAATTGAATGATCCAAATGATGAATACAATAACAACTTTTATAAAAAACAGGTAAGTACTATATGTAGAGTTAAATTTATGTGTGTACGTATTGCCACATAAAAGATTCTGAGCCTTGAGCAACTCCACAAACTTCAGTAAATTTTGAGATGCAGTGCCAAAGCTTTCACTCCTGTAATAGGGCATTTATTAGAATGCTTTGCATAGTAATGGATGGAGTGAGCCTTGGAAGAAAGCACCTCATGTTGTACATTCATTAGCTTGCTTCGTCATAATTTCTTTCAATGTACCTATTCTGTAAGTGTTGTAAGTGTCATTATTCATATGATCTTTGAACTGTGCTGCTGGCCACAGATGACTTTAAGTGTGAGATACTGATAGGATTGTAACCACCCCAATGGTGTAGGAGTTTTCTTGTGCACTTGATGATCCACAGGCTTAATAAATCCACTGATCCTCACTGAGTATCATCTTATGTTCTATTATGAGGCTAGAATTTCTAGAGATATGTTTAGGCCTTGTATTTTCCTCTTAGATCCTGTTTATGTCTTTGCTAATGATACAATACGCCCTCAAATATTGTTATTATAATATTAAATACTTTTAATTGTTCTTTTCTAATAGTAATAGATATATAGTATCAAGAAGGTAGGCAGTGATTTAGAGTGTTACTAGAAAGCAGCCTCTTACCCTGACTAATACAAAAGATGTAATTGTTGCTTAGTTGGTTTGTGTTCATGTCCATGTTCATGTATTTTTCACACTGTAAAAGTTATTTTGAAGATGCCTTCTTTGTTGTTTTTTGTTTGTTTTGTTCAATAGAGGGAGAGACTCATATCTCCTAGAATTCAATAGTTTATGTTTTTCAGGAAGATTACTGTAAAAAAAAGTTTCTAATCTGTACATCATGTCTGAATTTAGGAAAAAAAGATCTTATTCCAGAAACATAAGGGCAGATATTGTTTTATAATGATGGCTGGGCACATTGAGAAGATATTTCAATGAATGTATACAAAAGAAGCATAGCTAACGTATTCATTTCACTGGCTTGTTTATGCAGGAAAATTGTGATTCCTTTGCACTGCAAGAGATGCTTGAAACATTTAATAGGTATGATTAATACAGGTACTAATAAATTTCAGGTCAATTTGCTTAGCAATTAAGCTTCTGAAACATAGATAAATAGGATAAAAGAAATCCCACAATCCATTCTAGTTACATCCTTGTATATAATTTGTCTGGAAGCCATTCTGAGACTTACTGTGATTATGAATAAATTTCCGTGAGCTCCTATTGTATTTTTTTTTCTCATGAATTTCTATGCTATTGGAAGCCGAAATTAGTAGGTATTAAAATAACATGAGACTATTCTTGAATAAAAGCAATATCTCAAATATCTCAAAAATATTCCTTTCTTTTTCAACAGAGCTTCATAGTGCAGACATTGAATTTGGTAAATCATACCAAGTTTTAGCTGAATTATTTGAGTTTTTTCATAATAGAAATTGAAACTCTGAAGCAGTTAGATTTATTTGATATTGATAGGGAGAAAAAAAAATACATACATGTCTGTTAACAATATTTTAAGACATAAGTGCTTTGAGACTAAAGACCCCACAATGAATGGATATTCTTTAGTCTTACCACATACTGAAAATAATTTTTAAAGGGGTTAGTGCCCAGTGTAATACCAGGAGCAAATATCAAGGGGAAGCAAGAAAATAGTAATGTCTGAATGCCATAGAGTAGCATGTCAGTGTTCTGTTATGAGTTTGGGGTATCATTGTGAAGCTAGGTGTCTGACTTTAGTCCACTGTTCAGTTACAACCCTATTCTCTAGGCCTAGCTACAAGATCGAATAAATACTGTCAGGGATAACAACAGATTTGGAGACAATTCTGAGCTCATTGAATTGACTGAAACATCCCTGAGTGTATGCCTTTTAAACTTAATAATGAGCACAATATGAGGATAAGAAAGTATTATGAGAAAATAGCATGTATGTACGAAAGAGCTTATTCCTGTTTTTCTTCTGGATTTGATCTAAAATGTAGACACTAGAACTTTAGGTGTGCATATAATTGCGTGGGAAAGAAATGAAAATTTTCAAAGTTGAATGTGTGTTGATTGTTTTTTAATAACCACAGTTTTCAACATTTTCAGTTTGATTTCAACTCAATTTAAAACTGATTTAGTTTTTATCATTAAATTGTGTTGTTCATTCTAAACATGTAGTGACTCATGTTTGGGACTTAAAGATCTAACTAGTTTTCAACTGAATTTAATAAGTTTAAGTATAGAACCTCTAACGGTTATTTATCTCTAGGAACTGCAATAGCACTTCTGCTCAGAAATTGTTAGGAAAATGAGTGCTTGTGCCTATAGCAACTATAGCATTCCACATGCAGTTTCATAGGAGTTTCAGACTGTGGTGAGCAAAACTAGCATGTAAGAAGTTGGGTGGGGAACTGAGTAAGGTGGGGGAAGAAATATAACTTTTTATTGTCTTGATCATTTGGTTTGGGTTCATAACAGGAAGGTGATCTTCACTCATTGTACTCTCACCTAATTAGAAAACAATTCTCCTTGAACTGTGACTTTTCTCTCTGTGTTCTTCTTTTGTCATTCTGGCAAATCTTCATAAAGGCATAAAATGGCTGTACCTTCCCATGCTGACTAGTTTCTGCCTAGTAGAACAGAGCAGTGTTAGAACTGTTGACAACAGCTTCAGACAGAGATGTCTTTTGGAAATTCCACTCAACACATAACTTTTGTTGTAGTTTTAAAATACATTTCAGTTTTTTATTCAGTTTCTAATTTTTACATTTTAGTTACAGTGCTTTCAGCAACAAACATAACTATTTTATAACAGTAACTATTAAAGACAAGAAATTCAGATTGTTGCCTTCTTCTGAAATTTTTAAATGATTATATATTTGGAGTCATTTTTTTTAATATAATTATCTCTTACTATTTCTACACTTACTTCAAATCATCTGCAACAAATTGAGTTGTCAATTATGACAACAGAAATGCAAAGTAACTTCTTTAAACTCTAGTAGCTTCATGCATCTCCATTCTAGAATAATCTGAAAGCAGATGGACACTTCACTAAAGAACTACATTTAAACAATCTCTTCTTTTTCCCCCTGGCAGATCACTGACAAATTTATCAACAGCAAGTACATATAGTTAAATAAGGTCTTCATGATTCCCCAAACTGAAGTACGAACAAGAAGCAGATTGGATTCTTTCAATTTCTGTTACAGCCTAAGGGGATGCTACAACAAGCCTTATAATCACTGGCTTAATCCAGTTTAAGCTGTCCTTCCTCAGCTGCTGAGAACATCATATTTTGGTTCCATTTTAACCCGTCAATCTAATTTCCTACCTCAGAATCAGTCTATAGCCTTTTAAAAGATGTCTGTTCTTAAACACACTTTCTTGTGACTCTTGTAGTAATCCTACAATCTTCTTTCATAGAAAAGAAATTTGGTCTTGTGAATATGTAATTTGTGTGAAGCACTATGTAATCAGCAACGTCTACTTTTGATTTATGGACTTCTGAGAGGTTGTAGTGTGGTGTCCGATGTGTCTGTGCCCTGCTAGTCAGCAACAGGGCTGGTGTTTCTGGATAACATCCCTTCTGTAATAGGAATGGAGCAAGTAGGTGTTGCTGGAATCACCATTACAAGTTGCCTTAGGACCTGACAGCATGATGAGTTGCGTTCATCACAGAGACTCATAGGACACGGTGTTGTCTCCTACCTGTAAACTCATTTAAGCACTTTCTGAGATATGTCAGGCTTTGTAGCTTCTATCTTCTGAGGGTTTGGCAAATCAGTCATAAAATCAAAAAGATGCAAAGCTATTCTCAATTATTTAATTCCAAGACTCAGTGCAATTAAACCAGGATATTTTATATTTTCTTATTAGTGTTTGAAAGGTTCTGTGCTCTTGTCTAAAAGAGAGCTCTGAACTAAAATATGATTTCAGATGAGTGGAATAGGAATGTAGAAAGAGCAAAAGCCTCACTGAGTTACTGGATACCATTGGGCAAAAGTCGTTCGAAGTCAAGGGAGTAACGGCATTCTCAGATGAGCAGCAATCATATTCACAGGCAAAAGCCTTAATACAAAACATCATCTATAGCCTCTGCTATGCTTGACTGTACTTGAATAAGATGGTTATAGGAAGTCAAAGACTCCATACAGTAATTGTGTTTGTTATGTGATCTACGTAAAGCAAATAAAGATTTTTTGGGGGGTAGTATGAGCATGATTTTATTTAAAAATAAAGAAAATGAATACATTTTAAAGAAATTTAAGGAAAATGAGTTTTTCTTGAATTTTTTTTTTTAAATACTTTTATTTTGTACAAAAAGCATTGTGCTCAGAAATGGTATCCTTTTTTTTTTCATCAAGAAGTTTAAAGGTCTAAATTTAATTATTGTCTGAAAATAACCTGTTTTCAGACAGGATACTTTATCACTGTGAAGCATAGGATTTGAACAGTATAATTTTAATATGAACTAAGTTTCTGCTTTCGCAGTCTCTCAAATTGTTTTTGGGAAACATAAATCCCAGCAGATAGAGAAAAGGCATTTATTAGACATCTTTGGTTGAAGAAAATTAAAACTTTCTGTGTAGAAACATCAGTTTTCTACTGATGTCTTGTTGCTAACGTACAGGAAGTCCCTTGAAAGTTGTTTGCGGGAGAATTCCTAGCAAAGTGACCTCAGCACTGCTCTACTTTAGAATGTGGCCTAAAAATAAGCAAGTTAAAATCTTTTGTGGTTGATTTGCTCACATCATCTAAAATATAATACGAAGTACAGGACAGGTGGGGGAAAATGAAAAAGGCAAGCAACACTGAGAAATGAATCTGATGGTAGTATCTACCAGCAATCACATAACCCTTAATCAATAGCTTGTACCTTTATATAAGCATCTTTTTTCTTTTTTTTCTTCCTCCTTTCCATGTATCTCAATAATAAAGTGGTAGGAAATATCAGTGATTTTAGGGAAACCTGTCTTTTAAAAAGTGTACTTGTGCATAGAAACCACGTACTTATTTTCCTGTTTTCAAAGAACAGAATTTTAGCTCCTTTTCTCTGCTAACATTTCATATAGCCTTGAAGTATGTGGACTTTACAGAGAATTTCAGCTTTGCTGTGAGAGCAGCAGAAGGGGAGGATGGGGCAGGTGTCAGTACTCTGGCACATACTGCAGAGAATTGGGTGACACCATCATTGAAAGTCTGTGAGGAGACAAAACCAAGGAATGAGCTTCAGTTAGAAGGAAAAAAAAAAAAAAAAAAAGGAGGGAGGGGCAGTAAAATCCCATGTGTTATCTGGAACATCCGAGACGTTTTGCTGTAATTTAAAAAGACTTCAACAAAACCGCTGCTGTTCAGTAACTGACAATGCTAAGACTTTGTTCCAGTGGCACTTGTCATGACATGGCTAATCGTTTTTTTTCAATAGCAGTATGATTTATTGAAAGCATACTTATGATCCAAGAAAAGATTTATTCTTCCAGAAGCATGTTGATAAGTAAATAAATCTACGTAAGAGTTTCCTGATGCTTATTGCATTGTTACAAAGTGATAAGCCTCTTATTGCTTACACATTCTTACAGATTATTGTTTCCACACAGGCACTTTGGGCTTCCAGATCTGAATGGTTATGCTGTATGCACTTTTTATTTTTATTCTGTTAAGATATAGTTCATTATGCCACCTTTTACACATACATTTTAAGAAGAAATTTAAGTATTTATCTTGTTGCAGGATCCTGGATTCAAACAACTTGCTCTTCAAATTTTCTCATATTTTAAATCAGATTCAGCAAAACTTGGCTTCTGTTCCCAAGCTTTGAAATGAGTTAGGCTGTTGTTTGATTAAGGAAAAAAGTACTATCTCTCCTTATGTCTCCTGCCTCCCATGTGCTGACATTTTCCTCATTTTTTTTTTATGATCTTCAAAATCTTTTATTGGATCATGCTGCAGAATGTAATTGCTACGTCTTCCGTTTAGAATTTCATTGAATTCTTGCAGCAGCTTTACATTTTTTTTGTTCTTGTTTTGTTTTGTTTTGTTTTGTTTTGGAATAATTGCAAGTGGCTCATGGTTAGCACTGTCTATTGAACTCCATTACTGCTTTGGCTTGGGGAATTGCAGAAGCAGTGTGATTTTATAGAGCAGTTAAGAAAAGGTTAAAGTCTACACTTTCCAAATTGCAGGGCTGTTGTAAAACTTCTCAATGTGCAAGCATAGATTCTGATTACAGCATGTGCTCACATAGATTCAAATAGTGAACTGGGAAGATTAATCCTCTCTACAGCATTATATAATTCTACAATGTGTATTTCAAAGCCCTTCTGCACAAACCCCTAAAATTGGCAGGAGGGTATTATTAATCCAGATCTGTGACACAACTCTTTAGCAGGTCCCAGTCTTGTCCCCCTCCTTCTAGATAGGTACTTGTGGGAACAAAGTCAAGAGCAGATTAAAATTCTTGAATTATAGTCTCAGCAGAAAATCCTCAAACATGATTGAAACTGTCAATGAATATTTACAGGATAAAAATAAAAAAAACCATCAGTGTGCCCCCATGGTCAAGAAGGCCAAAGGTATCCACTGGAACAGGTTGCCAAAGGAGGTTGTGGATGCCCTGTCCCTAGATGCTTTAAAGGCCAGGCTGGATGTGACTCTGGGCAGCCTAGTCTAGTGGTTGGCAACCCTGAACATAGCAGGAGGATTGAAACTAGATGATCTTTGAGGTTCTTTTCAACCTAGGCCATTCTATTATTCTGTGATACTGGAGTCCATAAACATACACTCCTCAATAGGCTAAAAGAAATAATATTTACTACTGTGATTAACTCTACATTTTGAACAATGAACTCTTAAAATCCAAAAGGAATAAGCACCGTGGGTCATAAACACAGTTCTAACAATAGATTTCAAAAAAACAATAATCAAGGGAAAGTAGACTTTCCTCGTTTACGGATTGTACAACTCAAAACAATGAAAAAAACCAGGTATTATCTGAAGAGAGTAAAGACTAGAATCCTCAGGAAGGATTGAGCATGACATTTTCTGAAACAGTCCATTGAAAAAAAATTGAAGAAACCCTATATTGTTTGGATTTTTTTTTTCAGAGTACACTGGCTAAATATATTGTATGACTAGACTTATAACTATTACCAAATAAGGTAGCAAGAATATTTTAAGGCAAGACTTTAACACTTTATCGATTGGATAATTAAGTATATAACTGCATTTCCTTTCTTCAATTGTATAAACTACTTTTCCTAGGAGTTAGCTGACAAAATAAAATACTTTGTAGTATTACAGGTATAACAGAGTAATGATCAGCGGCAGGAAAATAAGTTGCAGATTGCTCGTATTTATGCTAGTATTACTGATGCCTTTTGCACATTTCCTTGACTTCACCAAGTTTTTAGATAATCCTGTGTATTTTGCTAATTGTTATAAATGTAATCTGGTAAATGTATTACATCAGGGAAGTACTTCTTAAATGCATTTTTCTTTTCTAATCTGGATAGAGATGGGGAAAGGAAATTAGAGCAGACAAAAAGTAAGTAGCACACATAAGGATAATGAATGTCACACGGGTTTAATGGGCACTGCTTAGTTTCTCTGCTTTTGCTCAGTGAAATTGCAAATGTAACTAGAGGATTTTGAAACAAAGAATTTCTTTAAGTAGGAAAGGTTGTAGAAAGTAGATATAATAGGAGAGGTAGGAAAGCTGAGTAAACAAAGCCAAATGTAGTTCATAAATTAGCATAAAATGTGTACAGCAGACTGCACTGGGGGCTGCATATAAATAAATAAGTAAATAACATTTAGAGAACATCAAGATTGGAAAAGTCATGTACTCAGACTAGGAGCCGACAAGACAAAGATACTATCCATATAAATAAATTCAGAATTTGGGGTAGTGAAGTAAGTCTTTCTGTGCCTAAAACAGTAAGTTTGCAGCAATGCAAAGACTGGAGGTTTCTCTGCTGTACAGTGTCTTCTTGGAAAATGAACATTCTTTCCCTTTCCTCCTCATGGGAATAATGGCAGAAGAATTATACATGCTGAGAAATATGACATGAATAACTGAGTTCCCTGGCAATAGTGGGAATGGGCACTCAAAGAGGGAGGAGAAAACATGGGGAAAGGATTTTCATATTTTCTCATGAGACTTGATAAATTTAAGAGACTTCATATGTATTCTATCACCTACACAGTTGTGCAGGGATATCTTTAATGGAAGTTTCTAAATCACTAAGGAGCTCTACACAATTAATTGTTATATATTTATTCATATGGAACCATATATATATATTTTACCTTGTTTTTAAAGTATTTTACCAATTACATTCCATCTATGAAGCTCTTGGGATTTCTCAGCATTCTCGTTTGAGACTTTTTAAATTGACTCTTAAAACTTTCAAGGAGAGCTTCTTGGCCATGTGTTCTTGAGCTTTTTTCTACTGCCATGAAAGTGTTATTAAAAACCATCAGTGACTATATATGTCAGTTATCTGATATCCCATATGTCTTCTTGTTAGTTTTCTTGCAACATTGTCAGACCAAAGACTGTCACCAGGATATCGTACATAAGCTGTCATCAACAGTAGCATAATTCAAGGAAAAATTAATAGATTTTTTTTTTTAGTACTTGCATGCCATTTCAGAAAAAAAAAAATATGGAGAATAATGAAATGCTTATTTGCTTAAAGTAGCAAAACCTTCTATTAACTGTGTTAATTGATTAGTGTCAAAGTTTTGGTACTGAAAAGAGAGAAAGTGCTCTAATTACAGCTCTGCTTTCTCTTTCATCTACATTCCCTTTCTTTTTAGTTCAATCACTTTTTTTATAAGAATTGTTTCCTTCTTTTCTCTCTTCAACAAAATTTTGACACCTTGTCAAAACGACAAAACATTCAAAACAAAATGTCATCAGCGATGCTGGAATATTTGGATGAACTAACCAAAGAGCCACCTTAGTTTCCCCATAGAAAGTCTATGGCATTCTGCTGTCAGTTGTGGAGTGACAGCCACCTTCTGTGGTGGAAAAGGGAAAATGGTCCTGCTAAAAACTTCTCCAGTAAAATAAAATTAAAATTAAGCATCAGCTTTATTTTGCTAACAATTAGTAATTCTGGAAATGAAAGGAGACTGTATTGTAAAGCTGAATATTTAGCACCAATCCTATTGTCAAGGTATTGCAGTTATATATGTGAAAACAATTTTATCTTTGTCTTTTAAATAGCAAACCCTGGAAAAGGGGACATGGTGGGTTTTTTTTTGTTTGTTTGTTCATTTTGTTTTTTGTTCTTGTTTTGTCTTCCTTTTGTTTTCTTTAGCATTCTCTTAAGGGCTAGATTCACATGTCTTTGAAGTCAAGTTCTGCAGTGCATTTTATTGCAGTTCACTTCTGTCCTCTTAGGCATATGTAATTACGATATTTTTTAAATGAAGAACGATTGCTTTCTGCCACAAGACTTTTGTATCCAATATGCAAGATATTTACACCTTCTTTTTTCTTCAAGTATTTGATTTCTGTAAAACATTGATTTTACTGGTCTAGTAAGTTACATATAGGTGTACAACTTCATAAAAGGGCTCTGCCCTTTGGTTTGTCATCTCACTACAGGCAACTTCATAAAAGGGCTCTGCCCTTTGGTTTATCATCTCACTACAGATGGAGTTTTATGTCACAGGAACTTGTTCATTTGTTATTTACTGCCCTTGACTGATAGATGGGCAGCACAACCTGGCCCAGTGTCTGTCTGGAGAGCGAAGCAAAGCAAGCAAAGTCCTGTCAAAGAGAAAATCTGGAATTTGGTATAACCACTGATTTTTTGATGCACTCCAAAAAAAAAGAAAAAAGAAAAAAAAAATCCATAAGCTACTTTTCCTGTACCATATTACTGCCAGGCTCTCTGAAGTGTAAGGAGAAGATAGTTTTGCATCAGTATCACTCGTTCTAAGTAATTCATATTCATGTATGTCTGAGAAGGTCCTTACTGCAGAAAAACAGTTAAAATATTGATAAAGCTGAGGAGATGGGTGCAAAACTTAATTATTCCATTAAAGACTTTAATTAACTGACCATCAATAATAATACCAATATTTCTAATATCATAATATTTCTACACTACATTACCACTGCAATCCTCATCAAAGCATTTTATTCTGAGTTTTGCAATGGGCTTTGTCTGAGATGGGCATGGCTTAAGATTGTGTGAGTATTGTTGCATGCTGAGCACGCATAGCTAATGAATAAGGCTAAATGTCTGAGTTGGTTGCTTGGTTTAGGCAGTCCTCATTTTCTAGTGAGAGGGATACTTGGATTTAAAGATTATTAGCACTCTAATGGCAAGGTTTATTATGAAATCTTCCTCTTAAATTCCTTGCACTGTTGAACTTTGTTTTTATTTCAGTCTGAGGAGACTTCTAGCTGTCAGAGTGAGGAAAGGTAGAAAAGGAGAGTGAGAGAGTGACCATAAAGCACTCTGTTTTTATGTATATGTAAAAGGTGGAGTATAGCTAAATTGCTTTGTGATAAGATTATGCTTCATTTGGTCTCTTTTCTCCTTTCCTGTGATGTACTTATATAAGCCTTGAGGATATTAAAATATATTTTAAACCATAGTTCATAATGCAAGAGAAAGATTAGACTCTTCTTCACAGAGTGGTGGCTCGGAGCAATAAAAGTCTGTGTATAAATAAACCTCCAAAAGAAATGTCTTTGACAGGCTATTCTTGGCAATACAGAAAACCTTTGTGTGCACAATCAGAAGCAGGTCTCACAGATGAATGCAATCAAAAGAATAGTAATAAAATAGGGCCCTATTTTTTCAGTGAGTAGATAGCTCTTTTGTCTTATAGCATTATACGATGTTGACTTTCAGTAAAAGCTGTATAATGGATTGCATTGGATCTGTATATTTTTCTAAGAACACTCATCTATAGTGAAAGGTGGCACATTTCGGTTCTTAATAGAGTGTAAGTACATACTGATCTAGTCCTGACCTAAACTAGGTCATCTCCTCTAGTCTGGAAGAATATTTCACATTAATTTGCTTTCTTCAGAGTACTGGCAGAAAGCCTAAAAAGTTCATCTTCGAAATTCTGAAAGTATTATCAAGACAGGCAGCTTTACCATGCTAGACACTAACCTGGAACTATTTGTGAGTCAATAAGTATGTGCACACATCAGATATGTGTTTTCTTTAGTTGTGTACACCATTTCTCAAGCATATTTGTTTTGCTTAATCAGAATGTTTTCGAGAGCATTTACAGAGGAGGGGAATAAAGGCAGATAATGATATATGATTGAAGAGATGCAAATTGATGTTAAGCGATGACATGATATGGACCAATTTCAGTGAGCATTGTTCACTAACAAAGAATTCTAAGACACGTTAATTACATTTAAAAACAAAAAAAAAGCACGTGCATTACAATATATAACACGGCAAGTATTTGTCTTTATTTTTATTCATTGCTAAGTCACAGTTATAAATAATTCCTTAAATACACAAATCTATGATTTCAGTTAACATTACCAGATGTGCTTTTTAGCATAACTGAGTAAGGTTTGTATGGGTGTGGCTGAATTCTCTAGCTTTCTGCATTAATGATTAATCTATGTGTATGTGTTGAAAAGACAGAAAAGAATAAGATATACTTCTACTCTTGGAGATTATAACAGATATTTAAAAGAACATTGCTATTATCAGTATTGTTTAGAAGCGAGATTGGAGTGGCTTCTTGTTCAACTGAAAGTACTGCTAGAGTGAGTGCAGAATGTAATTTTACAAGAAAGGACTTAATCACTTTAGGAGTTATAACAACATGCTGTAGATACTTACTATTCTGTTTTTAAGCAAGAAAGTAAATTTGCTTAATGCTTTTTGTATATACCACCCAGATTGATAAGGTGCTTTCTCTATGAAAGGAAAAGAACTAAGTGAAGTTTTGATATAGAAACAATGTCTACACAAAAATTGATTAAGTATGGAAAATTAGAAGGAAAGCGTGGAAATACCTTGTTTCTGATGTCCAGCGTCATTTAAAAGAGCTTCTTTGATTGCTCTGTCTTTACTGTCTCCTAATGAATATCCTTACACCCAATATAAAGCGAGTCTGGTTTTCCCCATATATATACATATATTTTTTTTAAATCTTTACCAAATCTTCTTTCCTCCTGTATCCAATTCTACCTGTCTCTGCTTTAACGTGGAAACTTAGTGAAAAATTCTCCCTACATTCAAACAATATTTGATGACTTAACCAATACCCTCAAAAACTACTTCTTGGGAAGTTTAACCAGGCTTTAGAGGACCAAATGTATATTTTTTGATGCATACTTCCAGATTTTCAGTTGTGGAAGTCTTTCAAAAGGAATGCTACTCTTTCACCTCCCATGCTTACCTACAGTCTTCAATAGACAGTGAAATTCTGGTTGAAAATTTAAGTTAGAAAGATGAATTGTGATCTTCCTGTGCCCAGTTCACTTTCAACATTCAGAGTTTGAAAGAGGAAGGATAGAGTTTGGAGCAAAAAACCTAAGGATACCTCCTTCTTTGTAAGGACACCTACAATTTTCAGTTGATCTTTTGGTAGTAGACAGTAGTGGTAGCACTGGTTCAGGGTACTTTACATTTTTTCTTTTCTGCGTACACTTTTTTAGTAAGTAAATGCCAATAGCAGTATGTAGGAAAGAAGCATGTGGGATTATGGAAGCATAGATACATCTCCAAATATGAATTTTAAATCTAAAAAGACATACTTAACATTACTTATGCATCTTATAAGTAATATCAGTTGGATGTTTGTGGTTGGAGGCAGTGAAAAGCCCAAAATCTTGGCACTGGACTGTGTTATCCTAGGATGGATGGGACTGTAATCCAGGATGTTTGCTGAGATCCCCATTACCCTCTGAGCACAGAGCAGGACCTATGCTTTCACTGCTTTCTCTTCCGAATGGTGTGCATTCATGGCTAACCTATGAATAATGTCAATGCAACTGAATAATGTAATTTGCAAATAAGTGTTGTGATATAATCAGGGGAAATAATAATAATTTATTTTAAGTAGTATAATTATTTAGCGAGTCTGGAAAATTAAAGGTTAACAAAAATTAAAATTATTGCCACAGTTATTGTTTTCTGAATTATGTTTTAGCAAGTTGACCATTATACATAGTAAGGAAAACTGATATTAATTTTACAGATAGTATGTGGCATTATAAATCTCACCTATGATATGCAAAGAGTTAATTATTTCTTAGATTATATTAGTATGAATAAAGCATTTACAATTTCTATTCTAAGTCTGATGTCTGATTAGTTTAAATATCTCTGAATTAGTCGAATGATGCTCTGAATATCAGGTCCCCTGTCAAGAGATTGTAATGAGTATGAGTCAGATGATTAAGGTAAAATGATTCTATAGTAAACATGAAAGCTTCAGATGTCAAGTTAACAAAGTGAAAATTCTTCCAGTAAAATAAGTAACATCAGTTGAGAGTTCAAAGGAAAGCATGGTTTCAGAGGAATAAGCAGCTTCATTAAACTCTATTAATGATCCTTGTAGATAAATTTTGCATTTAAATTAATGCCTTACTTCCAGAGAAAGCAGTATTACTGAGCTTCAGCCAGTGATGCAAAGAGATTTACATGAGCTGAACATCTGTGATTTTCTGATGACTGACCTCCTAAACAAGGGTTGGTTTTTTTTTTTTTTAGAATTACATTAGTTGCAGATTTAGTCATTCACTTTTTTCCCCATCTCTATTAAATGACAGCTGTTTGAATTAAATTCATTCTTTATCCTTACAGGGTCTTCATTCTGGTGCCTATTGGATATTGTTCCTATAAAGAATGAAAAAGGAGATGTAGTACTATTTCTGGCCTCTTTCAAAGATATAACAGACACAAAAGTGAAGATTGTCGCAGAAGACAAAAAGGAAGGTTTGTGTGAATTGAAACGAATATTGATAATGCAGTTTTTTGAGTGTCATAGTTACACTGCTCTCTTTCATGCATTGTCCAGTACAAAGATTTTCTGGAGCTCCAAATAGTAGATTAATATATATATAAATATTATATTTTATATATATGTGTGTGTGTATATAATTATCATCAATATATATGTAGTATAAAATTGATCTTATCTATTTATGGCAGCCCTGTCCATGGAAGAGGGATTGGAAATAGATGATCTTTAAGGTCCCTTTCAACAAATATTATCATATTTTTTCCTACGTCTCTGACAACCTTACAGTTATGAAAGCTTTAGGAAAATATTTTGCTAAAACATAATGTATGAGATCTTGAAGAGGAGATACTGTCTGAACTTTGTGATTTAATGGCTAATTATTTGTCTTATGTGACATGCGAATTTTCTGGATACACTTACTAAGAATTCACATTTAATATGCCAGTGATCGCTTGAAGTAGGAATGTGACTGATCATTTGTAAAATGATAGCTATTGTTTATCTGTTAAAAATTTCATAGCTGTATGCTTAGGTTTGGATGGGTTAAAGTGATCTCCAGCTTTTGATGTGAGTTAGAGTGTAAAATAAAACGGATGTTAGCTCACATTTGCTGTTACACAATTTGAAAGTTATTACTCCTTTTAGATACCAACTGTGTACTGACTGGGGAACATACCTGTGCAGGGTTGCATTATACCAGCAAATACCCATTCAGTTCTCTGTTTTGCATTGGAGATTTAGGACTTTAGTAGTTACCATGAGCGTAAGACTATTAATATATGTTTCTCTTGCCTGTTATACTCTTTGAATCATACACATCTAATTCTCTAGTTTTATGGTTTTGCTGCCCTCTTTTTTTTTTCTTTTAATAAAAAGTAATAAAGAAAAGCTTTGTTATTTATATACATTAACAATATTATATATTTTATATGCTATCCAAGACAATTCCTCTTCATTTAATGCAGCCCAAGGCAAGCCAAAAGGCTGGGAACACATGCTTTAGAGCGTAGAACTGATGTATACTTGTCTTTTCATTTGTTATTCAAGTTATAACCATGAGTGAAATAATGGTATTAGTATATGGAAATGTTGCTTTCCACCACAGCAACTGAAAGAAGCACCTTGTGGAAAAGCTTTGTCAAATACACCGTTTAATATAAGACAGGCAAGAAAGATTTAACCATTTATTAAAAATATTTGCAAGAAATATATTTTAATTTTATGTAAATCTACCTAGCAATCTTAAAATAAATTTAATGGTATATTGGTGTTTTGAAAAACATTCAATTTCTTCCTAAACAAAGTGATTGTCTAGCCTTCAGTGGTGAATATAACCTTAGAATTAACTCCCAGAAATAACTGATTCTTCTTCAATTAGTCCATAGCTACTAACAGGCATGTAGCATGTACCTCATATTAACAGAAAAGTGAGCATGTATTCTGTTTAAATGTATTAAAAATTATTTTTAATGTTCAGTATGTGAAATCCATTGCACAATGATCAATTATATTATTGGATTTTATTTTCACAGTTTATATGGCTAAATAATACTTATAATTTTTCAAAGGTTAGGAACCAAAAAGGGAATGTATAGATACTTTCCATGAGATACAGTTTTTTTTATGGTATTTTTGGTGTATCTTTTACACTTAGATTATATGTATGGGAAGTTATTCCAAGTTCCTTTAATTTCTAAGTTTCTTAGAAAGCTTACCTAAAAAAATTCCTTCATATTCCTTGTTTTCTAATTCTTTAGATCCATTGGCATTTCACCAATATTTTTTATTGAGGCATTCTCAGGTTGTATCTCCAAAAGTCTTTTCCAGGTTCACTCTCTCTCATCTTTGATACTGTTCTTCTCTTATGTAATATCTTGTTCTCTTTGTGCTTTCACGATAACATCTTCCTGAGATTTATCTTCTGGCTTAATGGAAGCTGTTTTGTTGTTTTCTTTTTACTTGTGGATTGTTTTTTTTATTTTACAGACCTCAGGAGTTCATATCCTTTTCAATTATCTGCAGGATTTTGTCTCTTTTATCTCATCTGTTCACACAACTTCAGTTGCTCCTTTGTGCCAATGTATCTGCGAAAGTCCACCTATATCCCTTTACCCAACCCAAATGCCAGAAATTGTCAGTGTTATTTTTGTTTGAATACAAAGTATTATCATAAAATATAATACTCATATAATATTCGTTTTAAATTCAAACTTAACAGATATTTTTCTTCTAGTAAAATCAGCCTTTTCAACCAGTGGATAGAACCATTAAATTTGTTCTGAGGCTTTCAGATGAGAAAAAGGGGAAAACGTGCAACAGTCTTTAAGAAGTGTTGTTACAATCAGTGATTCTCATATGCCTTTTTTTTTTTTCTTTTTCCTAAACCTAATTAACTATTCTTCTTCCTTCCCCTACCTGATTCACTGTTTATCATGTTATTAGAGATCTCAGTTTTTCAATAATGTCATTTTGCTTTCAACACTCAACATTCAACATTGTACGGAGAAGCCCATGCCTGGCCCAAGCATTTAGGATACATCTCACTAGCCCTCAACCTATTGGGAGTGCTCCTTCTGATGCGGCACATGAGGGCACATTGCAGGCAGGTTGATGGCTACCAGAACCTGCAAGTTTTGACTGGCAAGCTTTTTGCCTGTTATTTGACCCCTACACTATCCTATCATATGTTTTTTTTTCTCCCTAGGGATTACACCATCATGTTCTCCCTTGTAATTCCTGTTTTAAAGGCCCCCTTATCAAGTTAGCCTGCCTACTGGCAAAAATGCTCTTATCCCAGTAGTAAATATAAATGAAAAGTTGGACTACTCCATGGATTAAACTCAGTTACAGTGTTATGGTTTAACAGGCTGGCCTTTTCTCAGTTGCAATTAAATCTTAGGCCTGTATGAATTTCATAGAAATCGGCTTTATTTTGATTATGCATCATTTGTTGGTAGGAGGGGGCATTCTTTTCAGTGTGCCAGAAGTGAAAAACCCTGTGTCAACCATTTTGCATTTCAGATTTTTATGTAAAAAATGCCTGTTGTAGGCAGGGGTAGGTTCTTATAACAAAATCTGTAATGTGTAGATTGATTATTCTGTTTAATTACTTTCAGCTACTTCCTGACTGCTTAAGCTACAGCAGTGAGTATTCAGAGCACAAACTTTAGTTTCAGAACACCTTATGCTTCTCAGGAGGCAGTCACCTCCTGATGATGTACATTATTTAAAGCTGGTAGAATTGTTTCAGGATGCACCATGCAGTTCTGTTGATGCAGGAAGTAGGATAGAACAGTTTGACTCCTCTGCTCAAAGGAACTCCATGCTGTGGAAACCTTTGTCCTGCAATGACGCTATTACATCTTCTCTGGGATGACTTTGCTCCTGGCTGACCATCAGAGTAGGAAGGATTTGCATCTCTTGCCCTCAGTAAAGAGAAACTGCTTTTATCCTGGTTAGTGCATAAGAGTGGAAACCTAGGGGACACCTAAGTCTTTATTCCTGAACATGCAAATGAGCATATAGATGCTTTCTCTCTCCCTTTTCTGCCTTCTCTATGTGAGCAAATATGTTGTATCAGAATCTTTCAAAGTGTTGATCTTTGTGGCTATTAGTTTAGCTTTCTACCAAGTGTTAACATGAGTGGCTACTCCTGCTGCCCTCAGAACAGCGCAGGATATGTTTCGAACATGAGCAAGAAGCATCCTTTGCGCCATATGTGGAAACAAAAAAAAAAAAGAAAACAAAAAAGCAAACTGTGATTCTTAGGAAAACATTAAGAAGGCAACATGTTCTCTGAAAAATATTGTAACAGCGATAAGATATATGCATTAGCAACCAAATAGCTCATTTGACTCATTGGGGAACTGTCAATGAAATGAATTTTGAGTTTACAACACTGTGTATGATTAAATACAATTGTGTTTCCTGTAGATACCATTGGATTTTTTGGGGGGCACATACACTGTTCATGGGTATCTGTGCAAAGACCACTCTTTTTGCTATGGTTTTCCTTACCTTATGATGGGAATTTCTTAATACTTTTTTTAAAAGGAAAAACTAAATCACTGCACTTTTTACAGGAAGCCTTGCATGGTTATAAGATTGAAAGTGATTGAGAAATTCTTTAATGAATGATTTGTTGAATCCAGGTTTGAAAAGAAACGATATCCCAGCTAACATCATCTCACTGTGCAGTCATGCCACGTCTCTCCATTATTCCACCCTTAGAGAAACACAAAAGAAAATTTTGTATAGTGTGTGGAGAATACAGCAGCAGCAGAGATCATGCCACTTCTGCTGTGAGTTGAGAAGGGGAGTCCCAGGTGGAGGTAGCCTGAAATCCTGGCATTACCATTCTTTTCACAGTGCTTCAGCATGTGCATGGAGCATTATCATGGACTTCTTCAAGTCTTTCTATACCTGGAAGCTTTTAGGCAAAGAAGAGTGTCTGTTTGTCCTGTTCTACCTTGTTATTGTTGTTCAAATTAGAATTTCATTCATATATTCAGAAAGTATATTACTTTCGTGACAAAATTTTCTGTCTGGGAGCCGGTATTTCATGCTGTTTCAGCTCATCAGTGACATATAGTTTTAAATAAGGAAATAAATATAAAAATGTGTTTAGCTCCTTTGCAAAGCTATCCATTACTCTGTTATGTTAGCAAAATAAAATTTTTGTTTGTCCCACATACTTCCCTCGGACATCAAAAGATAAGAAGTTTTCTCATTATCATTGTGCTGCACCTTTACGCAAAACCTACTTACAGAACTATAAAATACATTTTTTAATAAACCTAAAAAGTTGACTTTTTTTCCAGCTAGTAGGCACTTTAGGATTGATTATCCATGTAAAAGAAGAATCATCATCACATTGTAACACACTGCTTTTCTGCAGAAATCTTCCCTGCAAGTCGTTTCAACATACGATATCTACACTACCTTCCCTAATTCTGTCCAGGTGGATGTTCAGATTTGCTGCATGTAGTGTGTTTATATGGACATATTTACAAGGTATGAAGGAAAGTCAATGTGTCTTACCCTCACCTTCAAGCTACACAAGCAAACAGAACAGCTGTGGCAATCAGGTGGTTCAGGTTGGATATAAATAATTGCATAGATTTAAAAATAAAATAATAAAGCAAGTATGGTCTTGCCCATGGTGGTTAAGTCTATCGTTTCGATACCTACTGCTGAGAGATCCAAATCTGTAGCCTCACAGCCTATTATGTGTGTTCCACTGTTTGAAGTAGAATTATTTTATGTGGATAGTTACTCAGGTGTGCATGTACTTCCAGAACAAAACCCCAGACTGTTTGACCTTCCCCCTCTATACCTCATAAAACAAAAAATACCATCAGTTAAAAAAAGCATTTGCATTTTCTTGTGGGCCTGACAAGTTCATAAGAATTCTCACGGTGTTATGAGAGTACAGTTAAGACTGACAGAGAAGAGGAGGAGTTAGTTTCTTTTCTTAGAAAAGACTTCCGAGATTGTCACAGTGGTGATTATGTTGCTATAGTTAATCTCATTTAAAAAAAAAAAAACAAAAAAAAAAAAACACCAAAACATACAAAAAAGCATAACAGAGAAAGGCACCACAAGGTGTGAAAAAACATATTGCCACTTTTCTCATCAAAGAAAAGGGAAGTTAAGCATAATTCGCAAAGCTGCTTTCTATTTTAAAGTAGGGGTTATAATCACACAGGAAAAATGTGTAAAAGTGCCAGGCAATGGAGCCCCTAATGAGCTTTTTTTAGAACACTAATTTCTTACAGCAGTTGAGGAGATGAGAAATCCTTTTGATTTTATGTTTATCTCATGTTCAAATAAAAGCATTTAAAGTGCCTTCCTGCTGATGGTTGGATTCACTGTTTTTTTTTTCCTAAGAGCAGCAATGAAAAGACAAGAATGAATCTGTCAGATACCTAATAATTTTTAAGTATCAAGAAGAAACAGCTGTATATTCATAAAAATAAATAAACTGTCTTCTTCAGAATAGTGATCTGTAAACAGATATGGAAAAGAGTGAAGGTTGTTGATAATAATCACACACATATCAAAGATGCAGCCAATGAACAAAATAGTTTAGTAAGTTTTAACATTACTTCTTTTCCTAAAGGCATTAGGAAGATCAGAAAGTAGGAGAAATCACAAACTTCATTAACTGATTTATGTTATGCCTTATTGATGTGCCCTAGTAATGGAATTGTCTAATGATATAATATCTACAAAGACAATCTGTATTCTTTGACTGTTAATTAATACAATAAAAATCTTTTTCAGCCTAAAGGGAAAAATGATAGTAGTTTGTAATGAATTTTATACTTTCCTTTTCTATCCTTGCTATGCTGTTACTAGGAGTAGAGTGGTTTTTGTTAGAGAAAAGATAGCTTTAATATCTTACATATGGTGGAATCACTGTGTGATGAAAATCACTTGCTGTGCAAAAAAAAAAAGCAGATATTTTGATTCTAAGTGCCTTATGCTCCACAATGTATGTTAATGAATAAAAGGTCTAGCAACTGGAATGTTAAACCTATGTAGGAGAAATTGGATTTGTCTAAACCAAAATATTATCAATCCAATGGCATATAAAATGGAAATTCTTATAAGGAAATTATTTTATTTAAGGAGTGACATAAAATGTAAAATCAGTATCAATAAAATGTAGAAAAAGGGAAACAACTTTAATTAAGTGTATGTATTTTGAGTGTCCCTGTAATAATTTTTACCATTCTGGAGAGAGATAATGGAGTTGAAAATGGCTTTCATCTCAGTATTCAGCAGTTAAGGAAAATGCAACTCTGAAGTTAGGTGCTATTAAGAACAAAGCTGACAGCATAAACCAATTGTTTGTCCATGTCTTGAATGTTGCATGTTATTCTGGAAGAAGAAACTACTGAAATAACTGCTATACCAGCATAACCCTGTATTACTGAGACTGCTGAAAATATTCAAAAAAACACAAACTGAAGGCACTGTGCCTGCTGTATGCAATGCAACTCAACATGGTTCTCATTCTATACCGCTGAGGCTGTTATATCTATCACCTACCAAAATAGTCTACCTTGTGCTTTGTAGCTTAAAAACCTAAAAGGCATTCAGTATGAGACACTGTGAGGACCAAGCCTTTGGTGGAAGAGTCTGGAAAATGTTGTCAGCCATAAACTAGGCAAGGATAATTTTTGCTTTCTCAGCCTGCTTTATATCATTTCTGAAGCATATTTTATTGACTACTTCGGGAGGCAGCAGATTTAACTGAATGGCTTCATCCAGAATGACTGTCTAGGTCAAGAAACAAAAGAAAGAGAGGCTTGCAGAAAGTTTTAAAAAGAACTTTAAATTGAAATGGCAAAACTATACTACAGCTATCCAAACCTATAGTGGAGACCTAATTCAACAGACTCAGCTGTTTTGCTCAGAGAAGCAGATAAGCTGTCCACTCTCATGTAGAATTAAACATTTTTTTAAATTTAGTTCATGTTTTATACAGTTTGATCATAAAGATATGAAAGTTTTAAAAAAGTTCTATAAGTATTTTCCAAACTTTTTTACCCTTCTTTGTTTCATCTGTGGCATTTTTATTCTTTTTAGGCACAAAACAAAGATGGGAAATCAGCAGTGGGAAGTATGAAACTTCTCCTTCCACTTTAGATAGCTTTCTTTTGAGTTTTAATTTTTGTTTTGCAGTGTAGATTTAAAAAAAAATCACATTTTATCTTCTTTACTGACATAAAAAATCCTCATATGAATAGGGTTTTTCTATGGATCAATTGAAGCTTTCTTCATGGTGAAGTTTGGAAAGTTTGGTGTTCTAATTTTTTCCCTATTTGTGATTCTACTCTGAAGAGACAAAAACAAATCAATTTTCTATAATTCAGATCTTTCATAGACAGGTTTCAAGATTTAGCTATTTTGCTTGTTATTTATTTCTGGCTGCAGTAATTGTTTTTTTTTTCCCCACCTAATTAATATGCATTGAACTGACTTTAATTAAACTTGTTTGACAGATAGCTTATTTCTTTACTCTCATAATTTCTTTTTTTCAGAATAATAACGGATTGCAAAATATTTGCTTTCATTTACCATGGCACCAATTCTCTGTAATTCCTTCAGAGTCACGGGAGTTACTTTGAATTTACTGCTGTAAGAAGAAAAAACGTGATGTCATGATTTACAATTACAGATATCTGAATCGAGGGAAAAACCACAAAGCTTTTAAAACAGTGCTCATTCTTTACTCTAATGGATTCCATGTCATCAAGAAACGTGTCAAGTGATTATGCCTGTGATCGTGTGAAAAGAAAATTAGAAATCTAGAAGCATCTAATTAAAAATTGCATATTACTACTAATAAGCAGCTTTTCAAGTTAACACATTCTGATATTGTGGTTTGTTTTAAAATGCAAAGCAATACAGTATTTTGCTTGTTTGTTTAGATTTTGTTTTGATTCTGCATTTTGTTTTGTTTTGTTTTGTTTTAAAAAATAAATCCAACTGCTCCCTCCCCCCCCAAAAAAAAGAAAAAAAAAAGAAAATGTCAGTAGCTCAGTTCTCAAAGATTGAAGTGCAGTTTCCTGATGTTTAATGGACTC
This sequence comes from Meleagris gallopavo, assembly GCF_905368555.1. Lineage (NCBI taxonomy): Eukaryota > Metazoa > Chordata > Aves > Galliformes > Phasianidae > Meleagris > Meleagris gallopavo. Next base: position 35,121,599 of record NC_139409.1, read on the forward strand.
TCACCTCTATTCTACAGACAAATGGAAAGGAAGAGGAAGAGCAGGGTCACATTTTGATTCAGCACGAAGACGAAGTAGAGCTGTCCTTTATCATATCTCTGGACACCTACAAAGAAGAGAGAAGAACAAATTAAAAATTAATAATGTAGGTGTGATTCTTCTTTTTTTTCAAACATACTTTGTACTGTCATTTCTTTTTTAAAAAACAGATTATTAGAGGTCAGTAGGCATCTGAAGAATGTCTTCATCATAACTTTATTTTAACAAGATGAGTAAAGCATACTTACGTTCATTTCTGTTTACTTCAGTATACTTCATGTGTCAATAATGCATTTATTTATTTTACCTCAGGAACATCTCAATATTAAGTTAATCAGAACTGTTTCTCAAAAACAGTCTTTCTTAAAATCTCAGAACAGTATTTAGTTTGTTGTTTGTATTTTACTAGTATCAAAATGGTCTACTTCAAATCAGTTCCTACTTTATTCACCTGAACATAAAAGTTTAAAATGTAAGTAAAAAGACAAAACAGGGGGAGGAATTCTAAGTTAAGGGAACTGAGATAATGAGATACATACAGTTTCAAAGTAGATCAAAGAAAAACAGTGTCCTGATTCCATTTGCTGGTGGTATCATGATCTCCTAACTGCAGAGAAAAATATTTGTTAAATGTGTTTAAAAGTCTTTGATAGTTCCTTTTTATCTTGAGGAAAAAGCAGACCAAGGATATGTATTGTGATCACCCTAAAAAGCTGATCTTTCTGCCGCCTTTTATTGGTTACCAAAATTAAGGAACAGTGCAGACACATTACAAAATTAGAAATTAATAGCAGAAAAGTCTTGGTTAGACTGAAAACATGAGAATACACAGAAGATAACATACAACAGCATACACTTCAAAACAGTGTAAATGTTAAATGTTAAAAGCTGTTGTAATATAGAAATATGCTAAAAAAGATTAAATGTTAAAAAAAAAATCTTAAAAAATGTTTTAAAAATTTAAATGTTAAGTAAGTGGAAGAATTTAAGAAAAAAAAAAAATACAAACTTTGGAAAATATGACCATAGCTCTGTGATTAAGAACGGATTGACACTAACAGCAACGAGAATTCAGTCCTTCTGATTCATGAATGAAGAAGGTAGGGATGTCGGTACTTCAAAAGAATCGCTCAAAGGAAAAAGCTATGATAGATGAGGCAAATGCAATCAAGTGTGCAGTCATGCAGTTGTTGTTGTTTTATATTCATTGTGAGTACCATTATGATCAGAAGTAATCTTAACTCGTGAATAAGTGACACTTGTCTTGTGAGTCTTCATAACTGGAACAGCATTAAACAAGCATAATGACAGCAAAAAAAATTTATTAGTGAATAAAACCAGACTGTTGATGAAGCATATGCTGCTTTTTATCAGGGTAAGAGGTTCTGTTAAAACCCCGGAAAATGAAAGCTAAGTATTTATAAAATTTGTGAAGAGAACCGAAGTCTTTAACAGAGACCTTTGCTACTTTCACAATAAGACCTCAGGACTCAGGATGAAATGAGGCATTATCTAGCAGGGAAGGCAGACAGATCTTAAGTCCTATTATAACGAGTCTACATCAGTATTTTGTTTTAGATCAAGAGAGTAATTTTCAAGAAAATTAGATAGTTATTTCTACTAATTTTGCTTTGATTTATAAATGCCTCAGGGTTCATGAACTGTACTCATTCAGAGGAAACTGAATGAGAAAAAACTGAAAAAACTTTCTGACAGATCTAGAAGTATGTGTAGGAAGGATATTTTGCCTTCAGTACCATCTATTCCATTCTATACCTTCACTCTTATTTTGTCCTTATGTATACAAAGCTTTAGCCTGTCTGGTAGAAAACTGTTGCCATTTAGCCACAGTTCACCCAACAGAAGAAGAAATATTTTGCTAGATTCAGTCCCTAGAGTAAAATATAATTTGCCAGATTCAGTCCCCTTCTGATTCAATGTAATTCATTCCTTATTAATCCTCTTCCTGCCCCAACATTCACAAAAGATATTTCATTTTCAGAAACATTTTTCTAAAGAAGTGTGAGTACCATGTAAGGAAGAAAAAGATTTTGTTAATGCTAGTATTGAGATAAGACAATAAAAAATAGTGTAAAATACACTTCTTTAGGGAGACTGTAAATTTTCAGTAATGTTTTATTTCTTTATGCACTTTTTCTCTAGGACCAGAGCCTCATTTCAATGAACTTCAGACAGCTGAGTTTTTGTGATTAGTTCAATGGACCCTTGAGGTTCCTAAAATAACTTGCTGTGTCAAACTCTGTGGAAAGCTAACTCATGTATCTGTGAAGCTGTTATGAATCCTCATATATTGTCCAGCTTGTTTAGGCAGCCCTAATTTCAGCTCAGGACAGAAAAAATATTTTTCACATGCCTGACTCTCTCAATTTGCCTTGTATGTATATGAGGTTCCTATAGTTAAAAAATTTATAATCAATCACATTTATAGAAGCAGCTGTGATGATCATCTTATGCTTTAAAATATTTAGTATGACTTTTCTCATACAACCTGAAGGCAGCCCCAAGTGTATAAATCATGCATGTCAAATGTGAGTTGCAAGCAAATTCAAGCAACTTTCGCTTGAAGAGTTAATGAAATGTACAGCTAAAATGTGATATTACTACCATAATTACTTCATTTTTTATGATAGTGCTCTATGCCATGTTTTACAGCCACTTTTCACATTTGAAAATAATGCTGCTTTCATTCTGAAAATGAGATATGTTTAATTTGAAGTGCAGGTCTGAGTTTGTTTCACTTGTTCATAAATCTGTACTTAATAATCATTACCTACTTAAAATTTAGGTTTAGCTGGCATAGTTATAGCCATTCAATTTTACTACAAATCACTGATTTACTAGATGAATAAAATATTTCAGTACTTGGTACACAGAAAATACTTCTCCCAGGAAATAGGAAAAACTCAAAGAATGTGCCTAAGATGTATGTGACACATATGTTAGTGGTTTTGAAAGTTATTTTACATCTTTAATTCTTGTATGCATTTGACCATCATATTTCTTTGCCCTATTTAGGAAAAAAAAAGAAAAAAAGCTACAATGGAAGAAATGTTGGCATGATCAAATTATTGCTTTGTCTCATATCATTTTTTTTTCTCTTTTCAGAATGTTTTTGTAGATAAACCAGCATTTCCAGAATACAAAGTTTCAGATGCAAAAAAATCCAAATTCATACTATTGCATTTTAGCACTTTCAAAGCTGGCTGGGACTGGCTTATTTTACTGGCAACGTTTTATGTTGCTGTGACTGTACCTTACAATGTTTGCTTTATTGGCCATGATGAGCTGTCTACAACTCGAAGCACAACTGTCAGTGACATTGCAGTGGAAATTCTTTTTATCATTGGTAAGATATATTTGGAGCTTTTGGAGGGTTGAGTTGTTTTTCTGGTTTGTTTTTGTTTGTTTGTTTGTTTGTTTTATTTTTTTTACTTCCAAGTTTTAATGTGATAGAGAAATATACTTTCATGATTTAAAAAGAAATGAATTTTAGTTGTAAAGTTTGAGAACTTACTTGAATTTTTGATTAACTGTTTATGTACATTAAATTGCTTCAGGTAGTCTTGCTCTTTCTCAAAAAGTAGTTTGAACTTAAGGTTCACAATCCTTTTTTTACCTTGTGGATGCCTAAGAGTTTTCTGAAACACAAATCACAGTTTGCCCAGGAATTACAATGAAGTTATTTATAACACACTTTTTTTTTTTTTTTAACTGAGTTTTGCAAGCACTTATAAAAACACAGACTACAAGTTGAAAATCACTAATATTGTAAGACTAAAACTCTTATTACAGTAATGCTAATGTGCAGTGTTAATATTCTTTATTGACAAGTGGAATAAAATTTAAGATATTGCAGCTTGGTATCTGGTCCTTTCTCGAAACTTTTCTTTCAGTGACCTCGTTTAATATTTATGCCTCCAATGAATTAAAAGGAAAACAAAGTGATGTCTAATAGCAAAGAAAGTTTGGCAAGGAATTTTGTATTATCTTTTATTCATTTCTTTATGAATCTAGAAAAGAACCACTGGCTAGGGTCACATAGAGGTTGTTGTTTTTTTTCCCCAAAGTTCCTGTTACACTAAATCACTGTTTGCTGTCACACTGACACTCAGATCTTTTGAAAATATGCAGGTGAAGAAGTCGTTTTAAAGAAAAAGAAAAAGCGAAGGTGAACATGTCTTTCTTGAATGTGAAAAGAATTGGGGAAGAGTCTAATAGATAAAGAAAATGAATAAAATAATAAAATCTCCCTAATGCTTAGCATTGTTTCCTATTTAACTTTTTTCTTTTTTTTTTTCCTGAAAAAATGTGACAGCAATGTTACGATTCTCCCTAAGAAAACTGAAGACTGAAAGTTAAATATTAAATATTAAGTAACAACTCCAATTTCTTTAGATTAACAGAAGCTTTTCTTATGAAAATTTTGAAGAGTTTATTTAATCTCCATGCTTAATATTGACAGAAAACCCCACAGATACGTTGATGATGGAACAATCAGATGTCAGCTTTGTATTTTCTCCTTTTTATATTGATTTGCTGTTATACTTATTGTGCCATTTTCCTCTTTGTGCTCACTATTACATCTTGGCTGACTCCCAAGTTAACACAAGTGATCAATATTGAATTACACAACAGCATTGCAGTAAGAAATCTGTGTTCTGCAACACAGATCACAGAGGATCAGTTCTTGAGCTGTGTGCAAAGACCATATTTATGAGTCCAGTGAATCATAAATGACTCCATGTTCCATTTTAAAGAATTCAGTATGAAATTATTCTACTTGATCTACCTGGGAGTGTTTTTACGTTTATGAAAACCATAGACTCAAGGCTAAGACATTTTGCTAATAGTTGTACCCTTAACCACACAGGTGTAGATTACAAGTCTGTGTTTTGAATGTGACTGTTAGAATCTGAGCATGAGAATTTAATATGGGCCTATCTAATTTATGTACTGTAGTGTTCATTTGTAGCAACACAGATGATATACTGCTCAGTGCAACTTTTTTTTGTTATATCCTTTGCAGTAAACAGAATTTTAGTAAGTCAAGGGCAATACTATCTCTGTGATCAATAAAATAATTGGGTAGAAAAAATGAAAGTAAGTTATTCTATCAGTTTTACTTGATATCTTCTCATTAAACTGTTAGCTCCATCATCCAGGAAATCAAACTGTGCTTATATCCAAATAAATTATAAAAAAAAAAGTTGAAAATGCGAGAAAATATTTATTTGAATAGCTAATATTATTTGTAAGCACAAGCACTGCACTACAACATAATAATTTTTCTCCTCCAGTTATGCTAATGCCTTGATTTTTCCCAAATTAATTGTGGAAAAGGATTATGGAGCATTCAGTAAAATATCATACTGCATTTAAATCTCTGCCTTAAAGAAAATAGTATATTTATAGTCATATCTCAGTAGTCCCTTGTCCATTAAAATGTTGAATGAATGTCTAAGAACCAGAGTAACCATATTAAAAGAGGTAAGATTAACAGTATGCATAATTTTAAACATAAGTTTCAGGGCACTGCTGCACTGCAGCTCTCTAAAAAGTTGATGGAAGTGTTGAGTAAAATTATGACACTTCCATTTGAGTTGATCAATGGGAAAATGCCTGAGGTGGGGCCTTCGGCTATTTTATACTATTTTACAGCTCTGTAATCATGGATTGAGCAACAGGAGTCCATCTTCTCTGATTTCATTCAGATTTCTCAGAACATGGCATAATATTCTTTTTACTCATGCAACTTGCTTAAACTCTTATTTGGATTTGGAAGGTCCTACTTTTTACCTGTGTTATCAAAGGAAGCAGAGCCATGACAATAAAAAGGAGAGATGTTGTCTGCACATCATGTTAAGATAGAGGTCTTTAGGCAGAAGAATTTGAATAAGTATACTGGCTAAAAATATATATTTCAGGCTTATCCAATTTGCAATTCAGCATATGTGTAAGCATTGTAAAAATGCATATTAAAGTGTTCATCTGACTTAGGGTACTTATCAGTAGGAGTATTGATCTGAATTAAATTATTTATGAAAAAAGAATATACCTAGCTAGAGGTTTGACTGTCTTAAAGACCTCTAAAGAATAAACAGAAGATTAATAGCAAGTAAAACCCATTATGTGGTGTCTTTGGGGAAGGTATTGAGGATAGAATGTAATTAAAGCTTTTCAAAAAAAGTTAAAATTATTAAGTTGAATTACAGCTTAAAGTATTCTTCACTTGATGTTTCCTGTATGTGCTAGTGTTTTGATAAATTGTGTGATGCATTGTTTGAACACATGCTTAGATCTCTTTCCCTTTGGAATATATGCATGGAATATATTCCCTATGGAATATATATTTTTAACATTCTCTTGTACATGTATAATTTGATCCTGCTATCCTGTGATTAGTTTTAGAACTCTTTGATGAATTCATGCATCTTAAAATCATAAAGAGGTGGAGACAAAGCCTTTTTAACATTAGTATATTTAATCAAACGCTTAAAATAATTATCTTTTTGTTTCATTTGATGAGTGAGATTACCAGCTTTATGATAATATTTACTTTGAAGTTTCTTTCTCTCACCTGACATAGGTGGTAGGTGGGTCCTTCATTTGAGTTCCTGGGCTCTCAGTACACAAAGCATTGCCAATAAAACCTCAATTTTACTTTTTGGCGTGCTTGTCATTCTGTGCGTCTCAGCATGGCTACAGTTGTGGGTACAGCAGCTTGTAACTGTGATATTGGTTTGAACACACCATGCCAGCGCATTAACACCAGCTGTATTGTACTCCTGGTAGGAATGACTTTTCTTTCTGCCGTATCCATTCAAATCACTAATGCTTTCAGATTTTGATGTTAATGGATAATCTACCCAAGTAAAACAGTTCTGTCTTCAGTATCCCATTATCATCTACTGTAGGAACAAATAACAAGGAAGAGCAAATCGGTATGTCAGCTACAGAAAGTTTTTGGAAACTAGTTCTGCTATGGACCGTCATGCCAGAAAACAGATCTTGCTACATTAAAATCTCTGAACATTTTGTCAATCTGTCAGGCTGTAGTAGAGCAAGGCTGAGAACATAAATCAGGGTGCTGCCATTGAGCAGAGACCATGCCATCCCTCATATGCTGTTCAGTGATCAGCATATTAGTGTCCAATAATGAATAAACTTGTAGGAAAAACTAGACTGGTTATACACCTTATTCTAAACTCAGTTGTGAGTGTTGCAAAGTAGAGCCTGTGAATTATATTTGACATTAGCAGAAACTTTCAGAGGTCAGTTGTGCTACATGAATGTGATTCCTTGTGATGCAAATTTTAAGAATTAGGAGATTTAAACTATGCTTCCAATATTAATCTAAACAGAAGTTGTCTGATTAAAGCCACGAAACCTCTGAAAAGGATTTTTTAGTGGAAGTGTAGCAAATCTCATCCTTTGTGATTGCCTACATAAACCAGACTGAACTGTTCCCACAGCAGTCTGGAGAGCTAACAGCCAGGAGAGAACATTACTTCTGGTTGTACTCAGAGAGGAATAAGAGGGATTTACTTGTTAGCAATATTTTGCTATTTTATATGTACTATTGCATAAGGGCTAATTCTAGCCTTTTATATAAATTCATTTAATAGATAAGCTTCTTGTTAAAGTTATTTTTACCACTAGTAAAGAGGTTTTCCTCATGTTTGTATGGAACTTCTTATGTTCCATTTTGTTCCCATTACCCCTTGTCCTATTGCTGGGAATTGCTGAAGAGAGCCTGGCCCCTTCCCATTGACACTTGCCCTTCAGATATTTATGAGAACTGATAAGATCCCCTCTCAGTCTTCTCTTCTCCAGTCTGTACAGTCCCTGGTCTCTCAGACTTCAGTTCATAAAGATTCCCTTAAGGAAGAAAAATTCTGATAAACTCATCCAATCTTAAATATAATGCATTATATTTCACCCAGGTATTATTTCAATAAAGTGTGCTTGACTAAAGCACGTTTTCCTGAATACCATCTGCTCTTTTCAATGACATGAGAGCAAGGAGAATTCACAAATCGCCTCATTTATGGCTTATAAATGACTTTTTATTATTGCTGTTTGCATTTTTATCATCAACCTGCAGAACTGACTTCTTGTTAAACCTTTAGTTTAAAATATTTCTGATTCTTACAATAAATTGGATTGTAATTTAGCATCTGAAATGATACAAGCAACTTTTGCTTATTTCTAAATTATATAAGAAGAATTTATTGAATATATCTACTTTTTCTGCAAAATTATTAACAGCCACACACCTAATAGAATGCCACTAATGCAGTGGAATTGAAGTTCTAGAGTAATGTTTCTTTCCAAGACACCCAACATTGCATTTTTGCTGTGTACTACCTACCAGTGATTTCTTTATCTTTCTCCCAAAACATCTAGATTTTTATGTCATGATTTCTGTAGTTTATATTGATTGTTACTTAGTATGTGTTTTTATATCTTAGTATATATTCGTTTTATCTTTCTTAATAGAAAAAAATGCTTTTTTGTTTAACAGCTGCAATGAGCTATTTTAAGACTTAATCTTTTAGAAAGTGTATCTTTGTTTAATATTTAATTCCTGTATATTTTTTTCTTCTAAGCTTTATTTGATTTCATATATCCCTAAATTTCTAAGCAATTGGTGTAAAATAAGCACTATTTTCTTTCCCTACATAAAGCCAATGTTATCTTTCTCCCCTTATTTTCTCAGAATCTAAAAGAACATAGTGAAACTAATTGTAGCAATACATGTTTGAGAGGACATGATGAGTTGAAAAAAAAAACAACAAAAAACAGTTTCCATCAGATTTACTAGGAATATTTATTTAAAGATGATGTAGGAGAGAAAGAAAGAAAGAAAGAAAGAAAGAAAGAAAGAAAGAAAGAAAGAAAGAAAGAAAGAAAGAAAGAAAGAAAGAAAGAAAGAAAGAAAGAAAGCTAAGAGTTAGATAAAGAGATAGAGAAATTGTTCTTCAATCAATATAGCACAAATATTTCCGGCAACCTTTCCTAAAAGCAATCTGGTCAGATTCTGATATCATTATCCGTACATAATTAAATAACACTGGATTAAATAATAAAATAAATTAAAGAGCTTTGGTTTTGGGAAAGGTATAGCTAACTAAAGGCAATCAATATAAAATCACATAAAGGAAAATGATTTAAAAAAAAACAAAACAAATAAAGGAAGAGCTGGCCATAACATCTGGGAGAGGAAGGTGGTGCAGGAAACTGTCTTCTGTGAAAATCAATGGAGTTAATATGCCTATGTTATCTAGCTATCAAGCACAGGATTGAATTACTATAGTCTAATAAGAATTCGTGCATCACCAAGTCCCTTGGTTACTGCTTATATATGTATTCTATTTGCATTAAAGTGCAGAATTTTTCAACTTTATTTAGCTCACAGTAAAAGAGAGGTAAAAAAATTAAATTACCTAGCATTTTCTGTAATCAAAAAGAGTGCCATGAGAAGCTATTGAATCAGCTGACTAATCCTAAATTGCTATTCTGCTGTAGCTTGATCATATGTTTAATACCAGTAGGCTTTGTTTAAAAAAAAATCAAACCTAAGGAGAAAAATAGAATGTTGGCAGATGAAAATCAACTGCTTCAGGTAATGTAATCCTGTTTATCGGTAAAGTGGTTCAGCTGCCTTGCAAATAGTTTTAAAGTTGGATTATCTCTTTTTTTAATTTAATTTTATAATAGGGATTAAAAACTGAGATTATACAAAACATGTTTTAGAACTTTGCTTCTGAAATTGGAAATGGAAAATTCTTCTATAAAACATCTTAAGTACTTATAACACAGTTTGAATATTATTTTACAATTTTCACTTTTTTTATATCATCTAAGATTGCAACCTGCATTACGCATTAAGTAGAACCTCTAGCTTTTTACACAGTCTTTCTTCTTTTCCTTGAGCACTAGTATAAACTAGTAATTTCATACTAATGACCAAGTGGGCATGTGTGTGAATTTTGTCATGGCAGAAATGTATAAGAGAATAGTTTGGCAAAGAACGTGATTTCCTACTGAATTTTAATTCAAGAGTCACAAAATGGTTCAGTCGACCTACTGATCCACCCCAGATTCCCAGCAGATTTATACCCAGCTATGAAATACATGGTCTTTTAGTGTGAACTGAGTACTGTGGGGTGCTAAAGCATGGATTTTTATGAGGGTAAATGGAAATTCTGTGCGTAAAATAATATGATCACAAAAAGGAGAGTAAAATCATTAGAATTCTCAAATAAGGAAAGGAATAAGTATTTTTAGTTAAATCACTGTATTAGCTTCAGAAATTTTGAATGAAAACATTACAAAAATCTGCAGCCATGATGACAGCAAATTTGAATGACAGAAGGATGATACTTGTGCATCCTTCTGAAGTTTATTCCTGTGGATGCCGTATGAGAGTTTAATTTGAGTAAAACATAAATAAATTAGGAATACCACCTTTATGCAGGTTAAAATTTTTGAAGAAAAAAAATAGCCAGCCTGTTTTTTTGTTTTTGTAGGAGCTGATTTTCTTTAGTATTTCATTGTGATGTCACACAAGTTTTAGAGATACCACATTTCATTTTATAGGATTTAAAATTTAAAAGGATTTAAAAAAAAAAAAAAGAATATGTGCCCACATTTCGCCAGTAATGCAAACAGTAGGCTCATGGCTAGTTAACTATGAGATCCAATCAGAAGATAAATTAGGGTCAAGGTTTAAGTTTGAGGTTGATCATATCAAAACCAAAAAGTTTTGTAAGATTTACAAATCAATGGTTATGTTCTCTGCATACATTTATGGACATGCATGGTCCATGTCCATGGACCCATTGCGTGGGGTTAGTCAAAGAAGTTCACCAGTCTCTGGGCTAGAGGGTAGCAGAATTAGGGTTGGAAAAGAAGAAAGGAGCTGAATCAACTGACATATGTGGTCAGTGGGCGTGAGGAGCAGAACTTTTGTTGGGCACAAGACCTGAGCAGCAGTGGAGGTTAAAGAGAGAAAGCAGCAGGCATAAGTCAGGAGACTGAGAAGATGGGGAGGTAAGAAATTTGGCTAAGGAGTCTGAGCAAGAACAGCTTTTATATGGGTGATTGGTCACTGATTTGCCATTATTTTTTTCTTACTATGAAGTGATTCTGCATAATATGATAATGGAAATTGGAACTGAAATAGCTGAGAAATATCTATTTGAATATTCAGGGGGAAATAGTGGGGTATATGTTTGAAACCAGATGACACTGGCATTTTTGAGTTGTCTCTGTGGAGTGCTGCCAACACAGGTTCACCTTTGTACAGTGTCACTGTACACTGACTTGCTGCTTTTTGGACTGAAGTATTTTGTTTCTGCTATGCTCATCAGCTCATCCACACAGCAGCAAACTTGGGCAGAAGCCAAAGCCTAGAGCACAGGTCAGAACTGGCCTAAAGTGTAGGTTTTGTTTAACAAAATATGTTTATCTATGCTAAAACAAGGCAGAAGTCTGTGGAATAAAAACACAGCTTCTTTTACGTATGAATTAAAGGTCGTTCTTATAGAGAATAACATAACATTATCTTGATCTTTAATTCGTGTGAAGTCTATTTTTTGCTAAGAGATTGTAATTAATTTTGAATTATTCAACTTAAAATAAGAACCTGGCTTTTGCCCTTAGGGGAAAAAGAGAGTCCTCCCCTCCCTCTTTACATCAAATGTTTTAATGTAAAGGTTATACTTTAAAAGTTGTAAACTAATGAGTTAACCAATTATGCCATTATTAGATGTTACTCTTGCTTTAGTTTTAGGTAACTTTTTAATGGTTTTGCTCATATCAGAGACATTATTTATGTCCTTTGTTCTGCTTTTCTGAGCACATGACGTGATCCACGTATCTTGCAATATCATTTAAAATAATATTTTTCTAACATAAATGGAAAAATTCAGTGAGATGACTTTGCTTCAGAAATATTTTTATACAGTAATAGTACTTACTAATAAATGGTTTGTTCATTAGTCTTTTAGCTTTAAGAAAGGAGTTCTCATACCAGTCTAAAACAAACGTATCAAATACAGCTTTAAGTATGAAGCTTGCACAGGATGAAGTTGATTGTTACAGCATACATATAGATAATATATTTGACACATATCTTACAGAAAATTTTTGAACTAGTTAGTCACCAAAGTTATTACATTCACTTCATTTATGCTCACCTCATCTCAGGGCATCCATAACAAGATTTCAACGCTTACATTACTAAGGAAAACTGATAGTTCTGATGCTGTGGAGCTCTCTGGAATCTCTGAGGTGTTATATTATTGATACTCACATTGAATTTCAAACTGTGCTTTCGTAGATTAATGTCACCTGTACGTGGAAGCTAGTGCACATTAAGCTATAACATATTGAATATAAATGTTATATACATGTTATATAAATATAAAATTGTTATATAAATGTTATATATATTATTAAATATTAAATGGGTATTTTCAGAGTAGGCTGTTGTGCAGTTTGCTGATGTTTAATCAATTTGCTCACTATCCTTGTTGCTTAAAGTTTTAATCATGAGAAAACAATAAAGAAGTAAAAAAATGTTAATGTTCCACTTCTTAATCAGCAATTCCCAAAAGGCTGAGGAATATATCATTCCTAAAACTAAAATCTTCTTGGCTAAAAGCTCATTTATAAATTTCTGTTAAAGATTTTGTGTGCTTTTAGAAGTAGTTTAGCTTAAGAGTACTTCCATCCCCTTCCCCCTCATCAGCTTCCTCATTTAGTCCTTTCACAGAGCAGTTATGTTGTCAATAAAGTTGCCCAAAAAAACTCTTTACACCTAAGTGCAACTTGCAAAGGTGTCAAGAAATAAAAGATAGATCATATTCAGCTACTTCCCTCTCGACTTTTATTTAATGAATTGGATGCAGAAAGAAGCATTTGCTATTTTCTATTTGATTTTATGTATCTGTAAAAGTTATGTGGGACTGCTTTCCTAAATTGATTTGAAAAGAAGGCAGAAATGCTGTACAGAAAATGCTCTAATCTCTTCAGTCTTGAACAGTGAATTGCATATGTACATTGATAAACCTTTGGTATGGGAATTTAAAGCAAGCGTTTATCTCCTTTTCTGTTAAGCGTTAGTTTTCTCAAAAATACTAATGTGTGATAACTATGCAAATCCATTTTTTAACCTTGGTAACTACAAAATGGATGTTTCTGAGTAATGAGAATGAGAAGTTTCACCTTTTTTTTTTTTAATAGAGCTCATGTCGTTGTTGCAGAAACATTGCAGTTGCAGAAAATGTAACATTTCCGTCTTTTATTTTTTCAAAGCTTGGTAACCCGAACTACTGAGAAATACTTTAACTTGTGAAAAAATATCTTTAAATTTCTTTCTTACATATATCAACTAAGTATACATGAATTAGTTATGCACGTGGTTGGTGCTACCATGCTGATGTGTAAATGTGAATAGTAGGCAGCTGACTATACTGCACCCATTTGGAGCTGAGTGGACACTTTTGCTCATTTTGAACCATATGAAATCATTCTAATTTCACATTTTAATACCATAAAGATAGTTACAAAATATTTTTGTAGCTTAAAGAATTTATATCTTAAAATATAATCCAATTTTAGCATGTAAGAACTCAATCTATGAAACCAAATAGTCTCATATTCGTGTCTAAGTCATTTTGTGTTGAGACTGTACTGTTTTGAAAAATGTGGATATCCAATAAACTAACAAAACACTGAGAAACTACTCTACAGAAATCAGTTCGTTTGATAGCTATATCAAGCAGATATAATTTTCATAGCAAAAGACAGCATTTTTATTTCACATCATTCACATTTTCACTCACTCATGGCATCAGTTTAACATGTATTTTTATTACTACTAATTTAGAATATATGCCAGAATGGTCTGTTCTACCATTTTCCTGTGGTTAAGAAAGCTTATGATTTCTAGAGTATCATTTTCAGGGTTCACTTTTATCTTTGTTTTTGTGTCTTCCTTTGAATTATTAAAATTATCCTGGTAAATTTCTATACTATTGTCATTTCTCAAATTTCTTGAAGTTGTATCAGAAGATAATACTGGAGATTCAATTTCAGACTTGTAATCTTGACAGTCACTGAACTATTCTACCTTTAATTTACATTTGCTGAATTATTTTGTATCTTACAGTTTTGTGGAGGCTTTATAGTTTTGTTTCTAAAACTAACAAGACCTTTTTTTTCTTTAATGATCTGAATATCAATACCTAAAATGTGTTCAAATCATATGTGTTGAGAAAACAGCTGGGGTCTTCAAGAAAGTTTTTTTAATACTTCCAAGTATGTATCATACATTATGTTACAATTTCAAAGTGTAAATTTATGGTAAGGTCATATTTTCAAGATCCAAACAGTAACTGACCTTCAGATAAAAATAGTTTTTTCACCAAATTATAAAAGATTGCAACATAATTTATCCAACATTAGCATAACATTTATAATTCCATGTTAGCCAATTATTTTTTAAAGACATCTAAGAATTTTTATTAGTAGGCATGCAGAAAAGTGAGTATATATCTGAATCTAAAGGTACTTGCAATGCTGTGTTTTTCATCCTACACTGTATGAATAGATTTTATTTTTCAGAAATTGCCTCTCTTTTTGTAGACAAAATTGTCCTTAAAAAGAAATGTGTATCTGTTTTTTGTGTCCGTATCTTTTTGACAAAGTAGAAGAAAACCCCTGAATATAGAAGACAGGATGAAATATAGCTGAAAAATAACTTCTCCATCCACATGAAAAGCATAAAAGCAATACATAAACTGCCAAATTATTTTAGAACTGGAAGTACTGATTTTTTTTTTTTTTGTTTGTTTACAAAATTGCAAAATACATGTCAGAAACATCTTCTTTAAGGATGAAAAATTAGTTTTTGAATAATCCTAATTTAAAAAATTGTGGCTCATTTAATTTGAGCTGGATAATATTTAATTAGTTCATTTTCAGTATATATTTTCTATATAATTGTATTTTTGATTTTTAAAACTTTGTTTTTTTAAATAAACCACAAGGAAAACAAATAATGCTTTTTTTTTTTTTTCATTTTGCTGTCTGAGCAGAGTCTGTTAATTCATGCATACTAGTTTTTACTGTTGCATTGAATGACAATTGCAGAATAAATGGTATATCAGAAATTGGGTATTCATTCTCATGTACAGAGCAGGAAGAAAGATTTTTAGGCTCTGTAAACCACCTAGAGATCAAAAAGTAGAAGAAACAATAATCGTACTACATATTTCTTAGTTCTGACAAAGTTTGGATTATAGTTAAAAATAATAATAGTAATTTTTTAAAAAAGCAATACTATTACTATTACTGTTGGTCATGTTTATCTCTGAAGAGATAAAATTTAAGATATGCTTGTAGTTTAGGACTTCATGAACCTTTTTCAGGAATGTGCTGAACTGGTGCAGCTTTAACCAGCAGACAGAAATTAGCTGTGAGGAAAGGAAATAACTACATCCAAAGAGAACAATAATATCTACTAAACCTATTAAATACTTTGATTCTGTCTTTGTTTCTGTTTACAAGGCATGCATTTTATTCCTATACCTTCATCTCCACTGGTGGGCAAGACTGGATTTGGCTTGTAGGTTTTTCTATTTGGCGTTTCTGTTTTCCCTTTCTCAGAGGCTATAGGAAACATCTGCTTGGTGCAACAAACACTCCCCAGTCACCTGCACAGTCCTTCTTGTTCATGGTGAGGAGCCAGCTCTCAACAGCTGCTGCCACCTCTATACAAGAGTGATGTGTAGAAGAAGCAGCTGAAAACATGTCTTCTTGTGAATCATCCTGCAGACAGAAAGAAGTCAGTGTTGTCATTGCAGCCATGAGTAGAGGCAGAGGGAACAAAGAATGCAGTTTCCTCCTTCTAACACTTAAAAATAGGTTACATGGATTATAAATGACACAGCTGACAAGTCTATTACATGCTGGATAAATATCTAGAAATCTGGCCCATGAATTCGACATTAAAGAAAGTCCACTGGTTTTCAGGCTGCCAAGAACATCACCTTGAAGCTTTTATGTTATTGTGAGAAAAACAATTACACTCTGAACATCTTCCTGACACTTGGGATCACATCCTTTTCTTTTATTACATGGTCTTCAAGGCAAGATATTAGATTTTGCAAGGCAGTTGTCTAATTATCTTGCTGTAAAGCACCAGCCTTTATGGTTGGCTGCGCTCTTTTCTGACATTGTAAAAGTTTTGCAAGTAGTTCACACTAATATTGGTAGAAACTGGGTGTATAGCTTGAGGACAGATTATAGTCTTTATCTTGTAGGATGTGAAAATAAATGAGACTCTGTTGTCAAAAGCTGAACTTTTCTTTAATTGTTAATATGTTTTGGCAAGACTTCAAAACTATATCTCATATTGAGAGACACTCATCTTGCAACATTAGATAAGAACATGCAAAATGCAGAAACCATGAAGCAATTCATATCTCTTCTACAATCACTGTCATAACCAAAAAACCATTCTTTCAAATGAATTCAGCATTTTTCTGTCGACAAAAAGTGTTTACTCTTGCGAATTAACATTATTTGTCATCTGTGCTGGACAACTACCACTAAAAGAAAGTTTCATTTGCACATTTTAAATAAAGTAATTAAATATTGTCTTTTTAAAGAAAAAACCAATAGGTTCTATGCACAACAAATATAACTGCATTTTTCATAAAGATACAGTTGGATACTGTACTATACAGTACTTGGTACTATTTTAAGAGCAATGTATTTTTTAATTCCAGCTTCCTTTGAAATCAGTGAGATTTCTTTTGCAAAGAATGAATCTGTGAAACAATTGTATTAACTCAGTGCATATGGACCTCTTACCAGAATATTGTATGGGCTTCTTAGCTATGCATAAGGAAAACAATAAATGTTGTGGAGATTGCTATCCCCAGGACCAAAGAAATCACTGTCTCTGACTCTGTTCCTTCTTTGTCAAGCAGATATTATTCTAAATTTCCGAACAACATATGTCAGCAAATCTGGCCAAGTTATATTTGAAGCAAGATCTATTTGTATCCATTACGTGACTACCTGGTTTATAATTGATTTAATTGCTGCGCTTCCCTTTGATCTTCTTTACGCTTTCAACGTCACTGTGGTAAGTACAAACTATAATCTTTTTTAACAGATTTTATTTTCAGAGGAGACTGTGTATGTGTTTTGTTGTTGTTTTTTCTTATTATTATTGTTTGTTTTTCTTTGTTTTTCAAGTCTGGAGGCTGAAAATGAACTGAATTATATTTGTGTCTTTTGCAGTTCTGTAGTATATTTTCACATTGAGCACTGAAGGAAGAAACATCATTTATTTAATGTTGGTTAAAAATATTCAGAGATTGCGTGTTAAGTGATCATCCATTATGAAAGTCACAAAGTGATCAGTCTTTATCATGAAAGCAAAACATTGTTGTGGCCAGTAAAATGCATTTTTCAATCAACAGGGTATCTTCTTTCTCTTTACTGGTGGTCATTTAATGCAAAAACATGTCATGATTCATAATTTTTGTGTTCTAATACCTGTTACAGTCATTATTAACTTTAGGTTTGGTTTCAGTTGAGCTTTATTAGGCATTTAATGAGAAACTGCTTAAGCCATTTTGAAAATATTCTAATGAATATTCTAATATTCTTATTCCTATGTAAGGAGGTATCCTGTTTGTTTTTATTCATTCATTACCTTCAGTGATCACCCTTTTCATTTTTTTTTCTTTTGATTTTTTTTTTTACTTAAATCTTTTAAAATATGGCAATTAATAGTCTCATATTCTTCAGTCCTCTATTTTTAAAAGCAGAGTTTAATCTGTTTAAATACAGTTCTATCTCAATTTGTTTCTTGCATTAAAACCAAATAGCCACCAGAATTCTGTTGTTTTAACTTCTGTTACGAATTTTTCATTGGATGAATAAAGTATGAACTTTTTATTCAAGAAGAAAAGCAAAAATGATTTTGTTGCTGTTTTTTGTTTGAGAAGACTGATACGCTTTCTGTTATCCAACAATTATTTTTGCAATTAAAATGTCATAGAATTCAATATATTATTGTCATTTGATTAGCACATACCTGCTCTCTACTTCATCCTTTAATATTTTTCAGTAATAAGGTCACTAATATGGCAACTAAGGGGGCACTAAATATTTTTTTAGTTGTAGAAAATTCTTCAGATAATTAAGCATAATTGAGTTCCAATACTAAGCTCGAAGTAATAAACACTACATCACTGTATTGATCTAGAAATTAGCATTGACTGACACACACAGCTCCTTGTATGCTCTAAGAGTTAAATATCTTGTTAAAGGTTTTTCCTAGCTATAGTCTAGTTCCTTCATTTGCATGTTCATAACACAGAACATCAACAATTTTGAGATTTGGGGGGAAGCTGTTAATCACTTTCCCTTGTTTTTAGACTTCATTAATTTAACATACCATTTCCTCATGTTTGTTCTCAGATTTTCATTCCATTGACTCTCAAATGTTGTCTTGACAGAGCAGTGAGAAGAGGCATTAGGGAGCATCTCACTCTTTTGCTTCAGGCCCAGCAAAAAGGTCTGCTCTTTAGGGATGCTTTATATTCCCCAAGCTACATAGAGTTCTGTAAATGCCTATGTATATATAGCACATATGTATCACCTTTTCCTTGAAGATTTGTGTAGCTAGAGTGTGTTCAAAGTGGTGAAGTGTATTACCATTCTCAGAAATAGAAGTGAAACCATAAGAATTGTCACTACTGCCTTTACGCCCTACGGGAATCCTGGACAATCACTAATTGGTGAACCTTCAGAGACTTCACTCATGTTCATTCCTAGCCTCAGTGACTGATGAGATGCTAGCTCCTCCCATCCCTGCGTTCATTGGATAGAAGGGATCCCTTCAACCATGGAAATGTGTAAAATGCTGCTGAAATAAAATGTTTTTTACTGTTAATAATAAAATAATAGAATCATACAATATTCTGAGCTGGAAGTACCCACAAGGGTCATAGATTCCAACTCGTGTTTCCACATGGGACCACCCAGAATTCAAACCATACTTGTAAAAACATTATCCAAATGTGTCTTTCAACTCTGGCAGGCTTGCTGATCTGACCTCTTCCCTGGGAACCCTATATTCCTGATTTAATTTGCTTCTCTCTGAGTGACTAGTGGTGGTATAGAGCAAGAAAATTGTTTGTTTAGGAAAGCCAGATAACCAAGCAGACAAAAAAGACTGCCACTAGTACTTGAATGTATCACATTTTTTATTATTTCCTTTTTTTTTTTTTTTTTTTTTTTTTTTTTTTGCATAGGAGATGATGCTTCCAAATAGACAACTCCCTTACTAGTTCATAGCAACTTTATTTCTCAACATTTCTCAGTATCAAAGAATGCCATGATTGAATTTTTTGTTGATTTTAGATAAAATTCTGGCTGTCATTTTGACAGAAAAATGTTAACCTACCTAGTCTAGAAGGATTAAGCAAATGGAAAATTTACATTGCTTTATGTCTGTGGACAGAGCAAAATCTACACAGACACAAGTATGAGCGCTGACTCCTCATTTTGTCTGTCTAAATTTATGACACAGAAAAGAAAGCTGGCTAATGGCATTTGAGGTCTTCCAATGACAGATTAGGCACAATAGAAGCCGAGTTTTTGGCATGACTAATGAGGAAATTCATTACAATTATGTATGATTAATTACATCTGTGTTCAAATTTATGAGCAAATTATTTTGGAATGAGGCAGACTTTAGGCATTAAAATAAAGTGTCTCCAATTTAAAAAATATATCTGATTTGCTGTTTATATAGCTAGGAATGTTTTTTTAATTTAATAAAAATGGTTATAATTTAGTCATGGGTAATAACTGGTTGAGTGCACTTACTTTTTTAACAATTCTTTTGATATTTCTTATTTATGGGAAATTAGTTAATCTCACCTCAGACATCATTATTTGTTTGTGCTACAACAGAATGTAGGCTTATATGCAAAGATGAGGGTTCCAATGTGAAGGCCACAGCACATATATACCATCTATATATTCATCTATATGTTACTGCAACACCTGTGAGTGTCGCTCATGAAGAAGGGCCCTTTGTATTGAGAATACAACAAACAGAACCATATTTGACTGAAAGAAGCTAATGAGAGATAAAAATTCAGATAGGAAAGAAAAAGTTTTGTGGGAATATTTTATTACAGAAATAGTTACTGTGGTGAGCATGACATTCAATTGTAATAATTATATTTTAATTGTAATGAGGTTATATTAATACAAATAAGCCAATTCTCTCAAATACATTACTGCCTTCTGCCCCGAACTTGCAAATATTCTCGTGCATATTAACATGAAGTAATCACAAAAATAAAAGACCCTGTTATTTTGTGTGCTACCTCGCAGCTGTGAATTCAAAGTCTGAGCACTAATTTAATCTGTTGATTTTTTTTTCCCCTGTCATATCTGTAAGGAAAAATGTATAAATTCTTGAGGGGGAAAAAAAAAAAAAGGCAGTGAAGAATGCATGATGATTGGAAGGGAATTACTTCTACATTATCAAAACTGTATAAGTAAAAAAAGATAAAAAGAATGTAGAATATTTTCTAATAGTTTTTCCACTTAAACTTAATTCTTGAGAGCAGAATGAAATCAATGATACATTAGATCTTCCTGAATAAGTATAAAATAATCTGTGTTACAAAATTTAGCAGTCAGCTTGCACCTAGTTGTTAGCAAATGCACACCTTGCACTTGAAATCAAGATTTCAAGTTATTAATTTTGTTGGTAGAACTAGGAAAGTTTACCTTCAGGTTATTCTGGATTAGTACAAGAAAAGGGTATTGATCCGTATGGGTCTTTAGACTCAATGTTCAGAGAGCTGATTGGGGTTCTCAGGGAGTACTATGAGAATAAATATCAAGTTTGATGCTATTTTTCTTTCTGTTTGTTGGTGTGTATATCAGTCAGGTATCTAGTAGGCATTAATACTAATATTAATGAAGTAAAAAAATACCCTTATTATTAATGGCAATTATGCCTATTTAATTTTTGAAAAATAAAAACATTTTGGATCCTCATCTGCATATTTTTTGCTAACACTTGTGAACAGTGAAATGTAAGCCAAGTAAATCTCATGCAAAGCTTCTGAGTCTTTGCTCATCTCTCTGCAAAACATCTGGTTTATCTTCTTGTCTCTTCCAAATTTAATTATTAAGATGGTTTTATCTCACACATAGTTGAGTTCTGCCTACTGTTTGGCTACTAGCAAAAACTGAAAATCATTGTGAGTTTAAATATGTTTATGTTGTAGCTTTGTATTGAAGTTGAACCTTGGTCAATCTGATAATTTTGTTGTTTTTTTTTTTCAGCAGTGAAAGATCTGTTTTAGTACAAGTTTGTGGGGTTTTTTTTAAGAAAACAAAAAGAAGATGTTACATTAAAAAGTCGGAAGGAAAAATCTCCCAATTTTTCAAGTTTGTATGGTTAAATCAGAAGTAGTAAATATCTATGTGCACAACAAAAGTAAAAACTCAGATTTAAAAGGTAATTTCCTTTCACTGCAACAAGAGAAGTATGCGAGAGCTGACAAGTTGTTTTTCTTTCTGTTCTTCTAGGTTTCCCTTGTTCACCTCCTAAAGACAGTGCGATTGTTACGCCTCTTGCGTCTCCTTCAGAAGTTGGATCGTTACTCTCAGCACAGCACAATTGTTCTCACGCTTCTCATGTCCATGTTTGCCTTGCTTGCTCACTGGATGGCCTGCATTTGGTATGTCATTGGAAAAAGGGAGATGGAACAGAATAACCCTCTTACCTGGGACATAGGTAAGTTTTTTTCTACCATATGCATAAGTGTATATGTGTGCACATATACAAATATACTTGTTTGTAAACATGTAAAAATATATGTATAGGCCTGGTTTTGTTTAACCATATACAATTACTTAATGTTGATTGCAGAGAAAATGAATTGCTTAAATTCTATAATTTTGATTACCAATCAAGTAAAGGACAAAAAATTGCACTAAAAAATATGGACTCGGTTTCACATCATATAAATACAACGAAATTTATGCTTCTGAGGATTTTGAAAATTTGATTTCTAAGAAATCTTTAAATTTTCAACTGAGAAGCAAATTTCTCTCTACTTAGATAAGAAAGAATAATTCTTCCTCAATCTCTAAATCCTGTGTGTTTAAACTGTATCTTTCTTTGGCATAGTTTCAATTAATTGGTTTTAAGTGTGGAGGAATAATGGGAGCAGATCTCCCTCCCCTCCCAACCCCTGCCCTTCCCCTCTTCACCTTCCCCCATTCAAAACGCTAAAAACAGTGAAATTTTTGCAAGTTTTTCCATGTTTGGAAAATCCAGAACCTGATAGAAAAGGGCTGGACAAGCTGTACAAAGAGTAGACAAGAAAGTTCATCTTTTTGCAATTTAGGCAATTTCTGAGTAGAGAGATTCCCTTGAGAGTGCTGATTATTCTTTACTATGCAGTGAAACAGACAGATCTTGAAAAGCCTTTCCATTAAAAACTCCCTCTGGAAATATTTTTTAGCTTATTTTCAATTTTTGCTATTTTTACATAGGAGGCAGTATGTCTGATAATGCAGAGATGGTATTGAACCATTGTATTGTATGTATGAAGTATGACCCAACATTTAGTTTCCACCTCAGATTTCCTTCTGGTTTCTTTGAATATTCCAGTTTTACTGTTTAGATTTTAACCTTTTCAGATTATTCATAAAGGCTTTGTTATTTCTAAAGGTGTTATTTCTAAAGGTGTATCCAGTGTGTTGGTACAATGAGAAAACAATAAACTGTGTATAGGATCCTGATGTCACAAGTTCTGACATGCTGCTAAAGGAATTTTGCCAGCTAGTGCAGATGATAATGCTCCACATCTTTCCATGTGGGTAATTTGGCTTTACTTTAGAGGTGCATATCTTTATCTTTTCTCAGATGGCATATCAATATTAAACATCTCTTTTTCCTTTCTGGTACCTGTTGCTTTATCTTTTTGATTTTACTTACGTTACCTTTCACTTAAAATCCATAAAGTGATAAAAGAATCAGGAGGGAAACAAGACCAGTGATAAAATTAAATGAAGAAAAAATTAGATGAAGAAAGTTTTGCTAGTTTTCTTTATGCTGTTAAATACTAAAGACACAATTAAATAATATATAAATAATTTAAATGATATAAGATATCTATGAGAGGAAAAGAGTGCATAAACAGTGCCTGATGGTGAGTCAGAGTTTCCTAGTGGGAAAAATGTTTGTTAGAATGATGCAAACACCTCTGACCTAAGGCTCAGTAAGATGCATTTGACTGCAGTATCACTTATTCTTCTCCTTTAATTTCCTTCTTTCTTTTCTCTTAAACCTATTAAGTATCATCTGATAAAGATAAGTCTGAAGGGAAAATGATAAATATGTTAAAAAACCTGAACTCAGATGAGGTGAGGATGCTGTGTCAGGAAGAGGAAAAGAAGAAAGAAGATCCAACAAATACACCTCTCCAGTTTGCCCATATATTACTTAAAAGTTTGTGAAATCCTTTTATTCTTCTAGTTGGTTGTTTATTTCTCCTTGCCTTTATAAACCAGGTCTGTGAACTGCTGAACTCTTCACACAGTGCAAACCTTTCAAAGAAAAGACTGCAGCTGTAGGGGAGGATGCACAAAGAAATCCCACTGTGCAGAAATTGGGCAAATGCTGATAAAAGAAGAAAGCAAATCTAGAAATAATAGTAATAAAAATGAAAGTCTTTCTGGTAAGAAATAGCTGTGAAACAAACAAACAAACGAATAAAAAACATTAACAGTTTATGTAGGCCACAAACGATAGACCATTTCAAAGCACTTGTTGCAGTCCCAGTGTTGAGTAAGGGCTTCATCCTCGCTCCCCAGGGGGGGCTGCTGGCAGCACTCCCCATGTAGTTGCTCCCTGTACCCTGAGCTCTTCATCTTAGGAAAATCTCCTCTTCTCACCTGGGACTCTTGGCATTTATTGCAATAAAAATATTAACTTTCATCCTTTGGTTTTGTTCTCTCTTGGGCAATGGCAAAAGCAAGCAAATGTCCCAGCTACTTCCTTACAACAAAGCAATTTATTCAGAACAGAATCACTTTTCTGAAGTCTCATTTGTGTCTCAGTGAAGAATGCTGCATATGGGTTATCACACATCAGTCATCTCTAGTGGGGTTCCTAGGCAGGAGCTGCTCCTTAACAGCCTCCCACCGATGGTTTGTTGCACCATGAGACTCAGCAATTTTCCATGCTTGATTGCATGTAACACACCTTCGTGTTGAAATGGCTAGGGCAATTCTAATCCTAGTACTGTCTTAAGCTTTAGCCTCCCACCTGGTGAAACTGCATGAATGTTGAGCTTACAGCCTGATTTTATTTCAGTTGTTTCTGGAAGTGCTTTTGTGTATTTTTACCTGGAAAGCTGTTCTACCACCTTCGTGGATAGTGTCTGAAAAAATTAGATATTATGTATGTATAATAAAAACTACGTTACAGTGACTGCTGCAAAGCTTGTACAGTTATTGTGTAGCAAATCAACATTATATCACTTCCATATCTGTCAGAAAGGTTATTTCTATAGTTCTCTCTCATAGCAAGTAAATATTTTATGATTGTTTTGTTTGGTTTTTAAGGGAAACAAAATAATGCAAGCAGGAGAAAGGTTGCTTTGGGATATAATAAAGGTAATGATATTGCAAGATATAGAGAATACTCTGTTTTTTGTACAAATGGCACTTTTTGTGCATTTTTGGATTATGCGTATAGCACATTTCTTCATGCAGCCAAAGCAGTGGAGTGTTATTCTTAGTTCTATATTGATATGTTTTCATTTTTAAACTTCTGATTTTATTAAATTAATACCAAAGATAGAGGTTCAATTTTCCATCAGTATATAAAGTTTATTCCATGCATTAGGAGGCATTGTAATTGTCAGCACTAAAAAAAATACAGCACAAAAAAAATATCATTCCTCTACTTTTTCTTTAAAATATGTGTCCCCCTTGGAAAGTATGCTTTTTAGTATTCTCTGGAATGTCTCAGCCAGTGTCTACATGAAGAAGTGGTATCTTTGGCATGGATGCTGCAAAACATACAACAGCTAAAATACAGACAAATATAGGTTTGTTCAAAGAAGGAAAACCCACTCCAGGAATGATAAGAATTCTTTGCTTGTTATATGTGACTCTATTCTTGAGGAGAACAATTAAAGCTTTTAGCAACCTCCTTTTAGTGCTTCCTCAGAAATCTTATGGCAAAGATTCAAGACTGAGGTCTTGCTAACACTGAAACCTGACATTTAAACTGTAATACTGTAACATAGTACTTTGGATCTTGCTGTGCTATCCAATAAGCACCACAGCACAGATCTCACAACATTGACTTTAGGGAGAAAAACGGTTTGTTGTGTGTATCTCTTTATTTAGCTAATTTAAAAAGATGAGGTCCTTAATTTGGATTTGGATTTGGATTGGAGCAATGGGAGTAATGAAAATTCTCCCTGTGAAAATGCACAGAACAAAAAAATGTATTTGCTTTGTTCTCATTGTTTGCAGTTTTAAACTTCGTTTTTTCTTCCTTCCTTCCTTTGTTCTTCCTTTGTTGTTTTTTCTCTCTTTTTCTTTGCTTCTTGTTCTGTTTTTCTTTCTTTCCATTCATTCTTTTTTTTTTTTCCCCATCTTTATTCAGAACATAATATCATTGGAATCGATTTAAAATCATAGATACGTTTACAAATTTAAACATGTGGCAAAAAAAGAAAGATGTCATGCATAGAAATAGTACTTCTGAATTGTCAGAATGTGATGGCATTGAGAAAAGTGCTAATGTTAAAATCTAGCTCCATTCCATAGCTCTAATACTGATATTTTAATTGACTACGTGGGGTGTTTGGAAGATACACAGTGTGGGCACAGCTTTAAGGCTCTAGAAATCTTTATCTCAGCAAGTTTTCCCACCTCAGAAAACTGTAATTCTGTGTGCAGCAGCTTGACTCTGGTATCTGATGAAATCACGACTACTGGACTTGTTATTCCCACTCTCCTGAGACTCTTATGTTCTTTTCCTGCTTTTCTCCTCCAGCTTTTTAAAATCTTTTGTTATTAAATTTCATGTTGTTCCCATCATTCATTCTCTTGGGTGAAACAGATGTTTCAGAAAGACACAGGATGAAGAAATAAGATCAATTTTCAGTTAACGAACACAAAATAGAGGCTTAATTGTGTGGAGGTACCTGACTGAACCCACCACTTTATTGCTGTGCCTCTCATTTCTATAGGCTTAGCTGATATCAGACTGTGTTATAGGGTCTTTATTAGCTCTATGCTGTTTTGAATTGCATATATTGAACTATTCCCCTTCAAATTTTTATCAAGTATAAGAAATTGCTTTTAAACCCGTCTCTACAACCAGAAGATAATACTGAAAATGTTTCCAGTTGCTACAGGTATTCATCTGGTGAGAACCATAGGAACTGTTGAAACTCAACTGTCTTGAATGTAGTGAGAACAGCAAGGGTCAGTAAGCTTCTTGCCCAAGGTAGTCAAAGGAGTCAGGTATAATTTCTGCAACTGTCTTGAGAAAATTCTTTGTTGACCACCAGAAATTCAGCTGCAAATTTTTAATAGTGCACCTACAATACTATTTATACAACTTATAACATTCAGACTATGGAGGAGTTGTTATTAAAGTAAAAATAAATAAACAAAATAAGTGAATAACTAACCGATGGTTTTATAGAAAATCATGTGTTCTTACTTTGGGAGAAGATTTAAGCAGGTCAGTAAATAGCTTTCTTCACCATAGAACACATCCATTCACCTTTCAGGTTTTTACTCTTTTAATATAGGTTTTTTGTAATTTATTGCATTTCTGAAAATAAGAGCTCAACCATATCTGAACCAATGTAGTTCACCTGCTCTGCAGCAGAACACTGTCCCCACCCACTTTGTCCATCACACAGTTCCAATCACAACTTAAAGGGACTTGGATGCCTGACTCCCAGTGAATGATTTATACCCTAAATCATCTCTCAGGGCAGTGAATGGAAGATTTTGGTGCAGAATGAGGTGCACAGCATCCAAGTAGAACCAGAAGGAAATGTGGAAAATAGGGTTGTAATTTCAGTCCCTTTCCCTGAGGGTTTATATGCCTCACTTCATCTGCAGGGAAGTTATAAGATTGTTTTGTAGGTACTGAGGAACTGTATGTACCGCATAATGGAATTTATTGTATAAATTCCTCAAATGGCATTGATCCAAACTGGAAAATATGGAAGTGTTGAGCATCCTGATAGTTTACTTGTGTTTGTTCAATGTTGCACCTGTAGTAGTGAGGATTGCTGCTGTTTGTAGCACTTCATGCAATCCTCTCACTCTACACCAGCAGCTTGGGGTTGTCTTGATCCAGTACACAGATCTGAACCAGGTATTTCTGGTGAAAAACAAAGCAGAAGCCACTGATTTCTTTAAGCCACAGGAGGAAGAGAGACAGTTACTGAACTGTAGTTTTCTTTAGCGTGGAGTTCAGACATTGGAACATGTGTCTAGGGTATAGAAGATGCAGATACAAAGCAAATATTTTAAAGAGAGCTCCATATCCTGGTGTACAGGTTTCTCCACTTTTTGTTCTTCCTAGGCAGCTCTCTTTCTTGATACTTCTTTTTATTTTCTTAACAAACTGATGTGATTTCAATAGAGGGTTCCAACACCTGGAGTCTCTGTCAGATGGAGGTTGGAGGTTGGACTCTCCTAGGCTGACAGCAGAAATCTTAAGTCTTTTATGGAAAATTTTCATTTTAGGAAAATGAATTACAATGCTCTATTGATCTCTACTGGGGCAACTGTACTGAATGTTCTTTTGCTGTGTGGAATATACATACATCTGTCAATGTATGTATATTTACCTGTCAATTTTGGATATTGGGAGTAATTAAATTAATCTGGCTGCAAATTTATTTCTAATTAATATATAATTTCCAATTAACAATTTCAAATTTCTACTTATATTTTTTTGTAGTATGATAGATATCTTAACTAAATTATTAAATAATTCCAGGGTCAAATACTAGATTTGAGATGTGATTTGGAGAAACTCAAAGTGAGAAATATGGAAGAAGTATTAGGCTTATGTCATTACATTACATTTTTGAATAAGTATAATTAAGGAGAGAAGGTTCATCTTGTTGTAAAGAGAAAATTCGGCCTTTTCCTATTAAGAATCCTACATTTAACCTAAATTACAATTTTTCATACAATACGAGTAAAGGCACATCATCTTTAAATTGTTTGTCAGTCTAATAGATGAGACATTGAGAAACATAACTTCTGCAGGGAGTTTTATGCATATAATTGTAATCATCTTGCTATATGCTGGAAATGAGTGTGGAAATTGGTCTATACAAAGTAAAGACGTATTCTTATGTAATGGGGCCTCATCAAGGTTTTTCTGAAAATGTGGCCCTACTTTTCTGCCTGCTGTAAATATAATTTATTGCTATTTTCTAGCAAAGAGTTTTTGTTTTTTTTTAATGAACAAGTATCACTCATTTCAGATCTACATACCAGACCTTGTTAAAATAAATTTTAAATTTTAAAATATACTTAAAAAACTACTTTTGTGGAAATAATTCAATTTTGCAATTGAATACCCAAAACAGTGTTTTAGGTAAACCAAGTATTTTTGCTGAAACATTCTCCTTGTGTTAAGTTCAATATTAATCTGTTTCTCAATTGCTTTGAGTGTTTAGTCAGTTTTATCCTGTCATTCTTCCCTGCTGTTCTTTTCTACAGGCTCAGTTTCTTGATTAAACTACATTTTCCTTTGCATGCCATATCTTGACTTCTGACTGAACTATTCAGTTATCCCAAAATACCCCAAGATTTAAACACCCCATTGGATTTGCAGTCAAGAAAGAAATGGGGATGAAAAGTATTAAAAGTATTGTGAAATTTTCATGCAGTTGTTAGTACATTTCCACAGTTTTCTACTTAGGACAAAAGTTTTGGACAATTTTTAAGTGTTGTTAAGTGAAAATTTGGTTCGGATTAAGTTCCTTGTTTCACAGAGTTGAAAATGTCCTGCTGTTGCTAATGGCAAATCACCTTTATATTGTTTATTAATTCCACATTTTTATCTCAGTGGAAAAGCTGTATCTGGACCAATTTCTACCAGTGGAGTAGAAATTTGAAGTACATAAGGGAAAAAATCTACTTGATATGTACCCAACAAGAGAATAGTCCCAGGAGGTAAATTATTGCCATGAACTTTCCACATGGCTTCTGTAATAGAAATAATGCATGGTTTATTGAAATGTGCAAGCATTATGTGTAAAAACTTTGCTCAGTCAATAACAAATTACATCAGACTCTTTAATCCTTAAATGTGGTACTTCCAATCTGGAATGTTACATTTTCTTCTGGAAAGAACTTCTGGGGTTTAGCTAGTCCAGCCATCTAGCTGAGGTAGTACTATCACCAGCAATAAATTGGTCGAAAATGGCTTGCTCCACCAAGTCCTGAAAGCTAGCTACTCCTCCATTTCCTTTGCACAGCTTGTTCACAATACCTTACCTGCAGAACTTTCTACCAGTTTGTTTAAACTATAGTGTGGTGTTTGACACATTGTTATACTAGGATGTTTTGTTAGGATTTTTCAAAAGCTTCAATTAGTCCCAGAGCTCGTGATCTTGTTAAGTCTCTTACTGAGTCTCAGTTCAACGTGAAATTGGATTTTGAAACCTTTTCAGCAACTGTCTTGGTTGGACTGCTTCTTTCAGCCCCAACTAACACCAAGGATGTTAGAAAGCCGTGTTGTTTTCTCTAGAGATCCCATAATGCTTTCAGTATCTTTCTCCCTTCTATAATACAATCATACATTAGATTTTTAATCTAGAAATGCTGCTTCTGTAAATTACTACTTTCTATTTTTTATCCTCTTTCCAGCCCTTTAACAGGGCAACTGTTTGATGGGAGAAGGATTTTCCTGCTATCAAAGTAGAAAATCATTTCTATATAACAGAGAAGAAATTATTCAAGACTTTTCTTTCTAGACTCTCTTCTCTTTTCTCTTACATTGGAAATATTTGTGTTTCTGTTGTTCTTTTGGGCGCTTAAAGTCAGCTAGTAAGTACATTCAGCAAAAAAATAAGACTTGGATTGGTGATGTCTTGGGACTTCCTATAAAATTTTGCATGAAACAGATTCTGTACAACAATTATGCTTACTTAATCTGAGATCTGAAATAGCTAAAAACAAAAATGAACATACTTAGGATTATTTTTTTTATTATAGACATTAAAAAGAATTGTCAGATATGCAGACAGAGATGTATTCTTCTCAGAACTGCTGTCATTTTTTAACACATAGCATGCTTTCCCATTGGCATCCTACTTTTCTTCTATGTTTTTTATTCTTTTAATAAGCCAAATCATCATTGTATTGTTTAACTATTATGTTAAGATGCACCCTGGAGTAAAATATTCACAAAAGCGAAATATATTTGGAAGTCAACTTACAAATGACACAGAAAAAATCACATTGAAAAAAATGTTACTTAGGAATCCTTTAGATTCAAGGATTAGAACATGATGAAAAGGCAAGAGCGAAGAAAACATTTCTGTGTGACCCTAGTTCATATGTAAAACAATGAAAACATATGTAAACATAAAAACAATAAAAACATTAGTTAATTTAGTGTTTATCGTATGACTGCTTTGTTAGGGCAGTATGCTATTCAAGAAAGCAACTCAATCACTCTTCAGGTTAGAAAGCAATAGGCTCTAGATTGTAATTTAAAATTTCTGAAGCAAGCAAGATAGGATTGTGGTGGAAGTTAGCATACTTAGCTGTTACCTAACTAGCATGGATGCTGTTAGTGTAAAAGACAAGGAGAAGTGAAGGTCATGTACACTCTAACAGTCTTTACTGATCTGGATTGATCTCCCCGCTGGTTATACAGGGTAGCCAAAGTTGTATTGTTGCAACTCAGCAACAGCCCTTTCATTTGTAATTAGGCCTACTAAATGAAGTAACTTCTGTACTTGTTTTACAGTGTTGGGAGGCAACATTTGAGCAGGTAGAAGTTGCTGAAATTTGTCAATTTTTGGGGTGTTAAAGATGGCCAGAAGGAAGAAGGGCTTAAAACTGATGTTCTTCACAGGTTTTTGGGGGTTAGCTTACATATATATATATTTATATATATTTACTTATTATCATTATTTACTTATTTTTTTATAATAAACTTGTCATTTTAATGTAATCTGTATTGCTATATGGAAGAGGGTAATATAATTTCTTAAATGAAACACGAATGTACACTGTAATAGCTCAAGCCTTTTTCTTCAAGAATTGGACTCTGAACACATAAAACTGAAAGCAGGTCTCCAGCATGTTAGCTGACAGCTTAAAAAAAAAGCCATTACTATTAATTTTATTGGAACAGCAGCTGGGATCCTAGTTATGGGTCAGGACCCTCTTGTCTCCATTGCTCAATTAACACAGAATAATAAGGCTGTTCTTGCCCAAAAGGTTATTAAATTCTAAATTTGAGATAAGAAAAGCTCTAACAGATGGGTACAGACTGATGGAGCACAGAGAAGCAAAGAGGACATAGATAGACATGCTCTTTTCACCGAGTGGACTAGAAGCGCTAACATTTCTAATTCCAAGTTTAGCTGCAAGGCATTTGATAGCCTGGAAAAGGACAATAACAGCTAGTTTGCCTAAGGAGCAGCAATATTAAGCATTGAGACTCTGATTAGTGGCGTCTCCCTAAAGCAGAAGATCTGTAAATGATTTATATATTTCCAACAATACATTTGTACTTTTATTTCTTAAATTAGCTATGTGTTTACCCTTGTATTTTACCTGTACTTTAAAAAACAATTTACATTATATGAGATGTCAAAAAGCAGTTAATTTACTTACAGTGTTGATTTATTTTAGTTTTTTTTTTTAAAAAAAAAAAAACAACTTTATTTGTCCTTGGTAAACAAGAATAATAATAATAATTACAAAGGTACATTTGTCTTCATTGCTAATAAATTCATGGCATTAGAGCTGTTCATAAATTCTTTGCTGGTAAAAAAAAAAAAAAAGGAAGAAAATCATTAAAATATTTAATTATATACAGTAGTTTTTATGTATTAACTGACACAGTCATAAAAGTGGATATTGTAAATATCCCTGCCTAGTCTTTTCAATTAAGTTTGCAGTAGAAAAAAACTGCCTGCTTGCAGAAGCAAGAAGGACTAAATCTCCCATGTATCCACATATAGCCATCTGACAAATTACCATTGAGAAGATCTGTGCATACTTAGAGAAAAAGAGTTTCAGGAATGTTTCTTTTCAACATTTATCTACTTGATATATGAAACTGAACAACTTATGACCTAGTTCTACAGTAATGCATGTGCACACATCATTTATACTGGAACTTCTATGCAACAGTAAGCATGTTTAGATAATTATCAGAAAATATGGTGGCAAATGTATTCCTTGTAAATTTGCTGAGTTAGCTCCTAAAGCAGAACCATATATGCACTAGAGTTAGCTTTCAATCTGGGAATAAATGCATCTCTATTTTAATTGAAATAATTACTGTATTAAAATATGAGACTGTGGTAAACTTGTATTGGAGAGTTCCCCATCAGTATGAAAAAAAGAGCTCTGAATTGTTTAGTCAGCTACAGAACATCAGCTTCATACCTCAGAAACACAATCTCCAGCACAATGGAAGCAAGGTTGGGATTTAAGAGAGACAAGTTATCTAAAGCCTGCACAGTCAGCTTCAGGCCAGCCCAGCAAACAAGGATAATTCAGCCATTTATTTTCCATCCCACTTCATAAATGATCCTGGAGGAAAACTCCAGTTTTAATCTTTTTAACCTCATGCAGAGCTAACTTTCTAGAGACTGCCTCAGAGCTCCACTCTGTGAGAATCCTTCTTTCTTTGTTTTTTGGCTCAAAGCTTGCTTCCTGAGGTATTTCTTGTGATAAGACTGACTTGTCTAGAAGATGAGTGATGGGTGTTGCCGTGTGGCTATCAACATCACTGTGTGGACAATTTTAGCTGTTTGCCTTTGGAAGACAGTAATGCTCAGGACAGTTTACTGGCAGAAGATCTAGCCTATGACCAAATAACTCCTGTTTGCTATGGGAGACTGGGGAATAATACTATTATATCCTGTGAAGGCAAGACACAAGTTGGCATCTCCCTGCTCCCTCTTATCTGCTGGCAAGGCTGGGAAGATAGGAACAAAGGAGTTTTCTGCTGAGATCCCAGAGCCAGAAGATGCCACTCCAAGGAGAGCTAACTCAACCACTTTGGATTTGAGATGTCACTCCAAAGACAGCTGACTCGACCACTTTGAAAGCATTGAAAAGGGGCCATCATCGCCATGGTCGTCATCGTTGTCGTTGCTGTCATCGTCAACAGAACAACAGTGCCTGATGACCCACCCCTACTGAAGATCAATGACTGAACTATGAACCACGCTGGATCCATGGTGGTGACTATCTCTCTCTTGCTTCCTATAGAAACTCCTTGCTTCTTCTTTTCTCTTTTCTATCACCCTCCTTCCCTTCCCCATTACCCTAATTCATAATAATATCTGTTCTCCCCTTTCCCATCTCCCTAATTAAGATTTATAATAAACTGGCCGGACCAAGATTTGAACCATTGTTTCTTAATCTCACGCCGGGTATATAATATTAAAAGAAACCTCCTCTCCCTCCTATAAATCGGAGCGAGACACACTCAAAGGAACACGACTCCTTCCATCCCAGTTCCATTTCTTCTTTCTTCTCTCACCAGAATATACTACAGCAGTTGATATAAAATTAATTCTTTAGAAAGAGAGCTTTTAGCCTCATGTTGAAGGAAAAATGTAAGTAGCTAATTCATCCAACATACTAGCGCCGTAAGAAATATCTGTGTCTCTGTGTGTTGAACTGTGTCTGGACTCATCCTCAGGGTGTTTGTCAAGTCAAGAAGTCCAGGAAAAGTGAAAGAACAAAACACGATTTCACAGAAAAATAAGTTATGATTACATCTAGTAATGCAAATATTTAATGCATGAATGTGATTAGATTCTGGGAAGAATCTAAGTCTTGAAATGTGTTGTTGGTAAACCAGGTACACTGTGCTTTGTGCAGTGTTTACATTAGGTGGAAGTGCTACAGAATTCCAGCCTTTTTGCTTGTAGCTAACCAAATATTTTTTAAAAGATATCTTTCTATTGCTTTCTAATAAAATGGTACTATTAAAAGTATTTCACATCACATGTTCACTGTCAACGACAAGCCACAAATGTGTCTTGAAGACAACCAGAGAGACTTTGGAAATGACTGTGCAATCCATAAATTTGGTACTTAGATCCCCAAGGTAATAAATAAAATTCCTACATGTTGCATTGCTTAGAATTGCAAAATAATTATTGTCATTGCACTCTTCTCAGCGGTTTGTCTAAAAATTAAATAGATTTAGAGTATTCTCGTATCGATACACCCCCTACATGTTCATTAATAAATTAGCATAAAATTTTTCTTGATAAAGCAATTGATTAGACTTTT
Organism: Meleagris gallopavo; assembly: GCF_905368555.1. Classification (NCBI taxonomy): domain Eukaryota; kingdom Metazoa; phylum Chordata; class Aves; order Galliformes; family Phasianidae; genus Meleagris; species Meleagris gallopavo. Next base: position 35,156,294 of record NC_139409.1, read on the forward strand.
CAAGTGAATAAACAATATTTGTCAATAAAAACAAATTACTTTAGAAATTATCAGTTAAACTAGAGCTTTTAATTAAATTTATTAATAATTGAAAAAGATACTATCTTCTGTTATAAACTTACAATAAAATTCCAGAAATAATACTTCATTTATACATATATAGTTAAACTTGATAATCAAAAGATTTCATGCTAACAAAGCAAGAATATGTATATCATTTAGCTCCATAAACCTCACATTTTAACAATCCAATATCACAGGGAAATGAAATTTACCTTATCAATACATCAATCAAATTTTCCATAGAACCATTTAAGTAGAACTTTTAAAGACAGTAGGAAATAACACAACTAATCTTGTCACGACATTCCAATCTCCCCTTGGCCCTGATCTTTAAAGATAAAGCAATATATTGACAAAACATATCAGTAGTCAGCAGGACAAGTTCTCCAGAAAAACCATTGTCTCCTAAAAGCACACACATTTAAACTAAAAATCTCAGATCTCAATTAAGTAGATTCCATTGCATGAATGAAAACAAATATTATTATAAATATAGGGCAATAAGTCTTGCAAATGCTCATTAACAGTATTTAACCATAATAAACAAGCTACAGAACTTAAAATTTAAACTATAATAAGAAAAAATACAAATTTAAAAAATCAGCACATTGTATATAGCTGCACACAATAAACTGCATCAGACATCACCACTCTAACAAAATCTAAATAAGTTTGACAAAAAATTCAATTAAGAAATTGATGTTGTACAAAAGATAACTTTCATGATAATATGAATGCAAAATGTTATTAATTCTAAAAAAAATGAAGGTTGGAAAAATAGCAGCAGGATTAATAAAAATTTTAAACCATTTAAAAGATACTTTACTGAATTTATTAAAAATGACAAATTTTTTTCAAATTAGTCAATGAATTACAAAAATATACTAAACATAAATTTAAAATATAAGTAAAATAAAACAATATAAATTAATATTACAAAGATTTTAATAACAATAAACAAGTTGACTATAAATAATTTATTATAATTAAAGTTTTAAAAAATGACTTTATTCAACAAAATTTCAATTATTAAATTATATTTTAAACATTACTGTAAAAAATATTAAAAAATATTGCACAATCCATTCAAATAATTATCAACTTAGACTAAATAATTAAGTATGATCAAATATTTTTTCTAAAAAAAATCAATAACATTTAAGCTAATTATTATACTTTAAGAAACTAAAACAACACTTGAATAATTTTTTTTCAAAAAAAAACTCATTTCTTAATATTCAAATCAAAATATTTTATAAGACGTGAATTTAAATTGAAATATTTTATTTAAACTCAAAAAAAAGCAACCATTAAAAAATAATCCCACATACATCAAAAACCATCACAAAACTAATTTATAAAAATAACAATCATTTCAAAAAGAAGTCAAATTATAATAATTAAAAGGATAATTAAAATTAAAAACTTTTCAAATTGAAATAAAAAACCTTAATTTAAAAAATTTTAAAAAAATATTGACTATATTTAAATTAAACAAGATAATAAAGGGGAATTTTTAAATTGTTCATAACATTAACTCAATTTTTTAAAAACAAAAAACAAAAAATTTATTACATTTAATTTCCCTTTTACCCAATAAAAAATTTCCACTAATTTATATTAAAAATTTAATTAATAAAAGATAGACTAATCAAAAAAATTCATGGCCTTTTAAATAAGTCCCAATCATGCAACAGTTTTTGTAAAATATACATTGTAAGTTATCCTAATGTTATTATAAATAAAGCCTAGATTAAATTTTTTGATTATTTTAATATAAATTAGAAGTAGAGCAAAAATTTCATGTTGAATTAAATTTCTCCAAAATTCGTTAAGAAAAATTACATAGACATATTGTAATAAGGAATATGACTCCAAGGGTTATATTTTATAATGAAATAAAAATAAGAAATTATTAAATTCCTTTTGGAATTATTTTATTTTAATAATTCTAGGCAGAGGTTCTTGAGAAAATTGTCAATGTATTTGGTTTATCAAATTTGTTTTCTTTCTTATTTTAAATTTCTGTTTTATGTAGGAAAGTGTGTTAACAAAGACCAATGGTAGTAGATTATTTCTAACAGTTCCTCATTGTCATGCAATTGTTATGATTATGGCTACTGTACTGATACAGAAGTCTTCCAAGTCTCTCATGTACTGCCACTAAACTTTTATTTGTTTTTGAAAGCCAGATAGATCCTTTCTTCAAACATAACCCCTGGTCTAGATTTGGTCCTTTGTAGCCTGAGGCAGCTTAAATGCCATGTAGGTGCACATCAAGGTATTTATTTTGAAAAAAAGAACTCATGTCCCGTATTACTAGTGTGCAACTATACTATATGTCATAGATGTTTCACAGTCTAGAACCTGCATCTGTATGATACTTTCTGGATAGTGGGCTTTTCTATTTCAAATGTGAAGAAAAGCATGATTGGAAATATGATTACTCCTGTCATCTCTTGGGGTCTTTAATCCTAAAACCATCTGCTCCGGTACTTGTGTACTTCTCTTATATGACAAGCAAAATTCCACAATAGATCAAACCTGTAAAGAAATTATAGATTTTGTGACAATGAAAGGATAACAGCTGTGTTCCATGGGATTAAGTAGTTTGATTGCTACTGCATAATGTATTAATAGTCTAGAAAAAAATGCAAACGGTGCTGTTGTCAAAAATATTTTGGCTAGGCAGGATTAAAAAAAGTTTTAAGGACATTTAGAAGAATACTTTAAATGAGTTATAAGAGCAGAGGCAATGTTTTTTTAATAATTCAGAGTCATGCATACTCAAGAAGTAAAATAATTTGTGTTTATACAACTTTTTATTTTCAATGAATTGTACTAGTTAGTAAGAGACAGATCAACTATGGAAATTTCATTGAAAGCAATTTAAATAGCAAAGCTAATGTTTTAATGTCAAATGACAACTAGGGTTTGAGGAGATAGAATACATTAACTTATAAAAATGATAGTAAAATGGTAGTATTATATAAAAATATAAAACAATAGTATTGTCTTATTTCAAATACAATATTAGTTCTGTTTTTCTCTTTTTAAATCATCTTCAACTATGGCATGAGGAAATGCATTCTGAAGAAGCAACATAGATAGCTGATGAAAGTGACTGAGACAAAAAAAGATTTCAGATATTGATACCACAAGAGCTTTTACAAGTAGGGAATTTACTTGTTCTATTTTCTCAAGTGCTTTGTACTGAGATCTGTTTTGAGCAGGTTAGTATTTCATGGAAGCAGCAGATATATAAGCTAAAATTTTGGCATCAATGGGATCCTTGCAACAGACTTTGCCCATTCTTTCCCAATTGAAATATGAGAAGATCTTTTGTAGATCTGCTACGTATTGAAGAGCTGGTATCATTTCCCAAACACACCTGCATCAACTTGTTGCCTGATTGTAGATCCGAAGTGAGAAGCTGTCAATAGTGAACTGGGACTGCTGCAGTGGGAGTTAACATAGTTCTCAGGCATATGCTGACTTTCATTACAAAATGTATTCCAGTGATAAAGGAATCTAATTTCTCATCTATTTTTTCTTTAATGACTCCAAATCATTTACTGAAACTTAGATTTGCAAGCATAAAATATACAGACTTCTGTGTTAGAATTTATGATCTCTTTATATCGAATGGTTGGATGTGCTCCAGTTCAAAGGATATTTTTTCAGCTTATTTTTTCTGTTTGGGGCTCGTTTATTGTTTGATTGCTAAAAATGAGGTGAAGAAACTTTAAATTAGGTGTAGTGAAAGTGATGGCAAAGAACAGAAGGATAGGAGTACAGAGGCCAAGAACTGGGAGCTTTTACAGCATTCCCGGGAAAGAGATTTTCTCCTAAGGGACACTGTTTCAGTATCCACACATCAGCTAGTTATTTAAAATAATTTATTTAATTGTTGACAGTTTTATGATTGATCATATGCACTATATGTCTGATACAGATATATCCAGGTAAGAAAGAAAAAAGGCTGGTTTGCAGATGTTTTCCTGAGGAATTGTATTTTAGGCTTTCAAACCTACTGCTGAAATATACAATGGTAGTTCTGTATATCAGGTTTAGACAGGCTTTTATTAACTCCATCTACTCTCTATCAGAAATTGTATTAGGCTTCTGTTCTTTAATGTATGGGTTTACATTCTTTAATGCAGGCATAGAAATGAAATCAGCTATATTAAGGACCATATCATTGTTGAAGAAATGGTGTTTCTGTGAGATAACACTACAGGAGGAAGCAGCAAGAAGACCCAAACCAGCAGAAAAGTAGGGCATCAATGCAACCCTGATAATATAACCACAATAATTGCAAGACTGATTAATTGCTTCAAGTTTCTGCAGCATTCATCTTTGAAGTATTGATTATTTGTATGCACGCATAAGCTGTTCACAGCATTCAGCAGATAGTACTGCACAGACACCTCTAATTATTTGTTACGACTGCGGATGAGATGCAAGCCTTATATTGTGCCTTCCCCATGCAATTACTGCTGGTGCATGCTGACACTACTTACCTTGTAGCTGGATTGCCAGCATCAGTTAAGTTACAACTTTTGCTCTTCTTTCATTTTAGGCAATTAGGAGCCACAAATTTAAAATAGCCTGATGTGATTAATGCTCTCTACCAACTATGGCTATATTTTATGTTGTTATTATCCAGCCTTTCTGGCTTAGCTTTCTCTGTAAGCGTGTGTGCAAGAGTCTAGTGTTGAGGACTGCACTGTATGGTAGCAGTAAAAATTCAAACAGCCCACTTTAGGGGGTAAATATTTACAAACTTTTCCCCAGTATAATTGGAAATTGAGTCAGACAGTTAAAATGTATCACTTACTTTTGCAAATAGTCTGTAAAGGAGAGGCTCCCTGGTACCTGCTTCATCTTATACAAATAAAAAAATGTATGCTAGGTGGAGTGGAAGAAGAAAGTAAGCTTCAGAAAGTGATTCAGTCTTTCCGTGCATACATGACTGGACATATTTACTGAAGCTCTCAGCATAGAACAAGGAGAGCCTTACTGCTTTTGAAAGTACACTAAGTACTAAGAACACTTTGTTGTGATGATTATACCTGAATATCCAAGCAAACAGCTCAACACACAAAAGTGAACACACAAATTTATTTTAGTCTTTTTTTTTCTTTGTTCTCTGTTTCACAAAGCATTACATTTATGAAATTCTTTGAAGTTGTTTCTTTTCCTCGTGAAAAAGAGAATAAAGTATTTTTCACCACTTGTACTTTCTTTTATCTTTTTTTTTTTGTAAATATCTTCAAAGCTGTATCTAGTACTACTTTCTGTAGTATCCATACACTCATTCAGCAAAATGAAAAGAAGCATTAAATTAGTAATTTATTAAATACTTACAAAAAATTCAGAATCTCATCTTCAGAAAATTAATAATGGTTTTGTCTGTTGTGCTTAGTCGTCTGAATCTTTTCTGTTGTGAGTATAAACCCGTAATAGGCTATAAATATGTAATTATTACTGTAAGAATTTAATCTTAGAATCTCAGAAATCTTTCCAAGCATTTATTAATGGAAAGAATCAAATCAATCAATGTTGCATTCCTGTTGCAGTTTTACTATGTAATAATTTTTCCTTTTCTGTTCCTTAGTTGATTTTGTGAATTGTCTAATTAGACTCGTAATGTACAATTCAAAGATATTATGGAGAAATCCATTTATCAAGGGAAATGATCTTTTACATGCTGTATAAATTTGTGCAGTTTCATTTATCTTTATTCTTGGAATCCTGTGTAGAATACAGCATCTTCTGAACAAGCATTGTATAATGTCATGTTATTTTAAAAAGTGTGTAGTATTCATGATTTCAGTATTCCTTAACTATTCCTTTTATGTTTTTCAGGTTGGCTTCATGAGCTAGGAAAACGAATAGAGTCTCCTTACTATGACAATAATACACTAGGAGGCCCATCAATCAGAAGTGCCTATATAGCTGCCCTATATTTCACCCTCAGCAGCCTCACAAGTGTTGGGTTTGGAAATGTTTCAGCCAATACTGATGCTGAAAAGATCTTCTCCATTTGCACAATGCTCATAGGAGGTAGGTACAATGCTAAGCATCGGATGAATTATTTTGGGGATAGAGGAAGTAAAACAAGAGCAGGTTTTCATTTAAGAGCAAACAGAATCATTAATTTTAAATAACAAAAAGAAGGAAAAAAAATGTTATTGTTTTTAAACTGGATAAACTCTCTCATGCAGACTTATCTCTAAGCTTTTAATAGTAAGAGACGTCATCATCCAATAAAATACAAACTCATCCTACTGTGAGTGGGTGCCAATGATGCACCAGGGAGCATCTGTCTTTTGATTATGTGTCTGATACAATCCCAGTCAGTCAAGTAATAAGTGCATGTTGAACTCCAGTTCAGTTCCCACAGCAGCCCTGGGAAGAATGGCAAAGGGAGGATGGTAGTCCAAACATGTATCTGATTATGAGCTGTGATGTATCCATATGTAAAGGGTCAGCCCAGAAAGAAGGCAGCAGAGACAAAACAGAGATGGGTGAAATGTTGGGTGAGCCCTAAGTGACTCTAATATAAGGAAAAAGCAGTTCAGTTATCACTAAATACATTTTTCCACATCCCTACTTCAGATTTGCTTCAAAATTGCAGTATTTTTGTTATACCTGGAGCTCTTAGTTGAATTTATAAATTGATGTTAATTACTTAGTGCTATTGTTGGGGTAACCTTCCTGCTCAGGAGCCTGGGCACACTCATGAGCTAGAGACACCTGCAGAGCTTCATGAGTCCAAGCGGTGGAGAAGGTACCTGCAATGCTGTATTTACCTTCCTGCTCCACTCCCACTCCAAAGGAAAAAAAAGAAATTAACTGTTCTGTTTTATAGTACATACATCACACATCTCAAAGGTGTCACGGTAGCTATGAAGGACAAATGATCCCTTCATGTTTCTTCTAATTTTTTTGAACATACTAGAAGTTATTTCTAACACCCAACATTTCTAGAAGGTTTGTCTTCAAGGAATTGATTGCCATTTTTGCAGCATAAATTTTCTTGGCCAAAATTAAATTGACACTTTTAATCTTGAAAGACAGGAAACACTTGAATGAATAACCTGCAAAAGATATATTTACTGCATTCAGTTGTGTTAAAAATACTCAGTGAATTATTTCCATTTTTCTCTGTTCTGAAAATGAGCAGCAATGATAAAATGAAACATTCAACAATTTTGACAATGTCACAAAAACTGGACAACTCATTAATTACTTTTGCTGGTGGCATAATGTTATGCTGCTTTAAAATACAATGCATTGTGGCTTTTACTACATAAAATCTTTTGGAATGATGTAAGAAGTATTCATTTATATCAAGAAATCAAGAGACATTCTGAGTAAGGCAATGATGAATATTTCATTCACTTTGATATGGCAAACCTAATAGAATATAATATAAAAGTATCCAACACTTCTATTTAGTCAAGGCATAGAAATTTCTTTTCCATTTCTTATATTACTGAGTGTTAGATCTAATATGCTTGTGAGCTGAACAAAGTCAACTAAATGTAATAAGAGTGAACTGAAAAGTCTAGGGCAAAAATATTCACAGAATCACAGAATCACAGAATCACAGAATTGTAGGGGTTGGAAGGGACCTCTAGAGATCATCGAGACCAACCCCCCTGCCAAAGCAGGTTCCCTACACCAGGTCGCACAGGTAGGCGTCCAGGCGAGACTTGAATATCTCCAGAGAAGGAGACTCCACAACCTCCCTGGGCAGCCTGTTCCAGTGCTCCGTCACCCTCACCATGAAGAAGTTCTTACGCACATTCGTGCGAAACTTCCTGTGCTGCAGCTTATCCGTTTCCCCTTGTCCTGTCTCCACATACCACTGAAAAGAGACTGGCCTCACCGCTATGGCCGCCACACCTCAGATATTTATAAACCTGGATCAGGTCCCCTCTCAGTCTTCTTTTCTCAAGGCTAAACAGACCCAGTTTACTTAGCCTTTCTTCATAGGGGAGATGCTCCAGGCCCTTCACCATCTTTGTGGCCCTCCGCTGGACTCTTTCCAAGAGATCCCTGTCTTTTTTGTACTGGGGAGCCCAGAACTGGACACAGTACTCCAGATGAGGCCTTACCAGGGCAGAGTAGAGGGGGAGGATCACCTCCCTCGACCTGCTGGACACGCTCTTCTTAATGCACCCCAGAATGCCATTGGCCTTTTTGGCCACGAGGGCACACTGCTGGCTCATGGCCAACCTGCCGTCCACCAGGACGCCCAGGTCCCTCTCTGCAGAGCTCCTCTCCAGCAGCTCATCCCCCAGCCTGTATTGGTGCATGCAATTATTCCTCCCTAGGTGTAAGACCCTACACTTGCTTGTGTTGAACCTCATCTGGTTTCTTACTGCCCAAGGGCAGTAAGAAAGAAAAAAAAAATTCAAGGGCAGTAGAAGAGTGACTTGACACCTGGGAGGGCATAGGAAACTTGATACATCTGGGTAAGAAAGCAGGGCAGTCTGTTTTGCAGATGTTTTCCTCCAAAATTTAGTTTAGATTGTATTTAAGTAAATCAGCCTAGCAGGAGAACATGAAGGAGTTGGCACCATGCAGCACAGACTGCTCTGAAATCTATTAGGAGTAAAATGCTGCTCTGTATACTTTAGAGTATAATGTATTTTCATTTCTTAAGGCATGCTTTGATGTGAGGTTTTGTCTTATATTTAATGTTAAGATTCCCTAGTGGAAAGCGATGTCTCGAGAAAAATAGAGGTTTTTTTACAGTAATCATACCAAGTCATTACTTTATGAAATTTCAGGTAGAATGGATAGTATGACTTGGTTTAGTAATAGTTTTTAATATGCATCACTGTCTTTCAGAATAAATTCTCAGTTACTCACATAACCTTACAATAAGACAAACATTATTGAGGATAAAACATCTTATCCTTTGTTCTATTTCTTCAAGTTGGTGACAAAATTTACTTATTAAAATTTAGCCAAAATTCCTATGATACCCAGCATCTGTATAATATTAATCAGGTTCGTCCTCCTACAGATCTAATTGTTTCGTATTGTTTTGTACGTGTTCTAAATTTTCTACATGTTCTTTGAGCCAAGAATTTTTGCTTTTGTAATTAGAGATACTGGAGGCGCAGCCTAATAGCTCTAGTCATTTCTGGGATCAGAGGTGTCTAATCCATAAGCAAGAAAAAACTATTTTAGGTTAACATTTAAACCAAGTACACTTTATGAAGTGTGATTTCTTTAAGTTTTAAATTGTCTTGCTTCCTTTTAGAGAATGAATGACTATTTACAGAAAATAAATTGGATCTGTGATTATTTGCTAAAGAAATCTAATTACTATCACAGCCAGGAATAAATTATCATTAGTATAAGCTGTCTTCCAATGTGCATATGCAAAGATAGGTTCTCCAATAATAACACAATCCTTGAGGATACTTATGCCAATAACACTGCAAAATTTTGTACAGCTCCTAACCTTGAAGCCTATGGGAGATTGACGTGATTTTTGCATATGCATAATGCATAATCTACAGAGTGCTTTATACCTCCCCACCTTGTTAAAGTGAATATCATATACTCAAAACACAGTGCTACACTATCTTTAGGCTTGATGAGTTATTTCAGCCCTACTGAATACTTCTATTATAATACATTGTTATCAAACATTACACAAGTCTCCTGTGTTTTGTTGAACAAGATTCTGATTTAGTAATTCACATCAATATCAGCAACAACATTTGGCTAATCCAACTGACTCTTCTTAAAAATAAACTTTGAATTATACATTTTCTTTCTAATATTCAAATCTGATCCTTTCCTTTCTGCTCTGTTTTTCATCTTCTTTTACTACTGGACAATGGGTCATATGTGAATACGCACTGTATAGTTATGAAACCATATGAGTAGTGCTTTCTCCATTTTTTTTTGCACTACCTTCACAGTAAAGGCATAAGTTTTGTTGCTAGATCCTTTTTGTTGGATTCAGTCTGTAAATTTGCTGCACTCCAAAGCAAAGAATTTTTTGCCATTTTCTACCACAGGAAAGAATGATAAATCATCAAAACATCTTTTTTTTGTACTACTAACCTTGTCTCTGCCTGTTTACCCTAAACTTCTCTAAATTGCCATACAATGTCAACATCTTGTTTGTCTAATTTATAAACCAATTCTTTTGCTACTCTGAGGAGTCTGTCTGCTTCCTTTCAATTACTATAAAGATAGATGCCCCTTAAGAGTAATAATCAAGCTCTTGAACAGTTTTTTTCAATAATCAATTTGTAAATGTGTGTATTATATACCTCAGATCAACACCACATGACTGACACTGTAGCAGTAAGTTTTCCCACTGATAATCCACAAATGTATTTCTGAATAGACAAACCCAGGTGATCTGTGTCTGCAGGCATTTCTTCAGTTTTGCTTCTGGTATTTTTATTCCCAAGCTAGTCTCCACATGTAGACAAACGCCTGGATGTCAAAAATTTCTGATAATTATTTTCACACTATGTATGATCTTCTATATTGATTCAACTCTGTTCTTGATACAACTCCATAGTCATATATTTTTGCATGGATTTTCTGAAGCCTATTACAATCTATTTAACAGATCTTTTGACTCTAATCTTTGTCTTATTAGTTCCTTATTATTTCCCAAATATGCTTGCTTGCATATATTCATCTATTTTCTTTTTCCTTAGGCAATAGGCTTTATTTGCCCTGAACATTCTTCTGTATTAAAATCTGACTAGATAGCAGCAGACATGACTGTATCCTGTCCCATGACTATGACTATTAGTGACAAAAAAAATGGAAAAGAATAATAATATGAGTACTACTGCATATTTCTCATGGAAAAGAAATTTTATCTATTAATCAGGAAACTTTCTGTGAAAACTATGTTTAATTTTTATGTTAAACGTTAATGCTCAACAAGTTTCTCCATACTGCATGTAATTTCTGTCTCCCTAGCTCTGATGCATGCCTTGGTGTTTGGTAATGTGACCGCCATAATTCAGAGGATGTACTCCAGATGGTCCCTTTATCACACAAGAACCAAGGATCTGAAGGACTTTATACGGGTCCACCACCTGCCACAGCAGCTAAAGCAAAGGATGCTTGAATATTTCCAAACCACGTGGTCTGTCAACAATGGAATTGATTCCAATGAGGTAACCAAATGAGAATGTTGTGTTTTTGATATTTTTGACTGCTGATTTGGAATTAGGGAAGGGAGTAATTTTCTGTTTGAGATACTGTGTTTTGTGTGATATTATATATGAAAGACAACATTCCTAAAATTAAAGCTGTGCTGTTCCAGGAGGGATATGCTATTAAAGAATCTGTTTTGGAACATACATATTAAAGATTCAGAGTCCTTCATAATTCAGAACTGTTGAAGAGACCGTCATCAGAAAACTTTTGGATGATGCCAGAAACACCACACTGAACACTTTGCTTTCAACAAACACACAGAAAAAATCTACTGTTTTTTTTCTGCTTGTTTGTTTGGTTTTATTTTTTTACTCTTCATTCCTCCTTCCTTCATTTTCTTTTATTTATTCATTTTTTTCTATGTATTACTGTAAATAAGTGGTTTGTCCTGGAAGATATTGTCGGAATGATGAGGTTATTAATTTCCCTGTTCTTAAATACTGATAAATTTGCAGAAAATGACATGAGATTAAAACAAAGGACATATTTCCAGTTATGTCTTGGTTCTTTTGCTGAAGTGTGATTTGAACGAACCATTCCTTTCATTGTTATATCCATCATTATAAAATCTCAGTGGCCTCTAAAGATAACGTGGACACAGGTAAAAATTGAGAATAATCTTTTCATGTGCACAGCACAACGGATGAGATTTTCAATACCATCTTAGCAACAGGAGCACAGCGAGATTTTCAAAGACACTAATATGTCACTCCAAAAATAGTGTCTCCTATCTGTTTTCATGGAAACTACAAAAGATACAAAGAGCACAAAACACTATTTTATAGAGCAAACTATCAGCTACAAAACACCATTTTTCAGCAAATGCACCACCATTCCTATGCATTTTTGCCAGTGATGAACAAGAGCCTACGTGCTGTGCTCATAATTATTTGCACCAGTGGAGGTGACCCACTGTCACTGCCACCCTTTGCCTCACTGCACTCACACCCGTGATTTGGTCTCCATAAACATTCAGCAAGTGTCAGTGAATGTCAGTGGATGCCATTTTTTCCACATGGAGAAATTCAGTGCCACACCTTTGCTTCATCTGCACTTCCATGTCAGACACCATCCTGTCAGACATATATAACAGAATTTTGTTAAGAAGGTGTTTTTCTTAATTTTGTCATCTTCTCATCTTCAAGTAGATCTTTTTAGAAAACATATATAGATAGAAATCGTTAAATTTTGGCCAAGTTCTAATGGGAATATGTAGAGAAGATGACTAAGTAAGACCATGTGGTATTACTTTTAGTTTCCATAGACTCTTCCACGGAATATACACTTTGTCAATATTCTTTCTCTCTTTTTTGGAATACAATTATAGCATCGTAAAAAGTAACAATATTAAAAAAAAAAAAAAAAAAAAAGCTTGGAAGCATTGAAAACTCTATATAGAGTTTTTTTCTGAATTTTCTTCTTCCAGTGGTTTTACCATAAAGAAGACAATATAGCCTGCTCATTACTTTTGTGCAATTTTTTTAAAGAAAATCTAAACTAAGTTCACATTGGCTAGTGTACATTAATGTATGTGCCTGAATAGAATACTGTGTTCTAAGAAATGAGAAGTACTCAGACAAGATTAAATTGTGCATTATATTTTTTTTTCATAGAGCCATATTTTTATTCATGTTCTTCCAGGAATTTATGAGTGTTTGCATAAAGATTTATTAAGACATAGCACATGTATCTTATCAAACAAGATAAGAAAAATATCAAATACCTCAATATGATGTGTGCAGTAATACTGAATTAGATCAATCCTGAAAAGAAGAAAACAAACTATTTTGCATTTTTTTCTCCTTTTCACCTCTTTTTCTCTTTTTTTTTTTTTTTTTTTTTTGGCCAGCTTTTAAAAGATTTCCCAGACGAGCTGCGTTCAGACATCACCATGCACTTGAACAAAGAGATTTTGCAGCTCTCCCTTTTCGAGTGTGCCAGCCGTGGTTGCCTCAGGTCTCTGTCTCTGCATATCAAAACCTCCTTCTGTGCTCCTGGGGAATACCTCCTCCGGCAGGGAGACGCCCTGCAAGCGATATACTTTGTGTGCTCAGGTTCCATGGAAGTCCTAAAGGACAGCACAGTGCTGGCAATTCTTGGTATGCTTATGATGATAGCTTCAAATTTCCAAGGAAGGCAGCTATGTTAAGACTAATGTTAGTGAAAGAACAGACACATCTCCAGAATGTGAATTCACCGCAAAACTGTTGGCTTAGTGTGTCCTAGTAGTCTGATGAGAAAGAGAACTATAATTTGTTTCAATTTTAATCCACTATTCATCTATTAATTTGCTATGATCTTCCCTGAATCATTTAGTTATTTCTTTTGTGCCCTACAGAGCTTAAATTTCTAGACTATTAGCTATATTTATTTCACTTGTAATCTGATTTGCATACACTTATTCTTTCTCTCTATTTTTATACATAAGGAGGTACTTACAAGCTTTTGGTACAATTTGCTACTTTCAACCAAATTTGATAGCAGCATTAATATCTCAGAGGATGCTGTTATAAGTTCATTAATACTTTACAAAAATTAGTGGCCAGGCATTGTTCCCACTAGTGCTCCCAAATTAAAGCAACCAGTGTAAGCCCAGTCTCACTTTGATGATTGCATATGAACACCAATTTTAGAATAGTCATTGCATTGTTGCTTCTGCTCTACCAAGAGTTACTTCTTCAATCTAATTCATTCTGCCAGCATTCACCTGAGTATATTAGAACAGAAAAAGGCCAGAAGTACTGCTCTGATAAATTCAATTTATTTTGCTAGATGAGTGCTTTGGTTTATCTAAAGTAAAACATCTCTACCTGTAAATTTCAGTGATAACCTGTTAATGCCAATTAAAGAGATTCATTTTATCTTCAGCTAAAAGACCATTAGACTTGTCAGAGTTAAAGTTTATAAAGTGTTCTGATAAAGTAAAATATAAAATTTTTATTTTACATATTCTTCTTTCTAATAACTTTTAATATTCTCATAAATCAGAGTTAAAAACATTTCCTTTTTACTTTCTCTCCTGCTTTGGAGTGGGATTGCACTAGACAGTTGATAACGCAAGCTTCTGATCTTCTGTAATTGAATTTTCTTTACTAATATGCATTTGATTGGCCTTTTTTTTATTTTTATTTTAGAGTATAAACCTGATACATGTTCTATTTCTTTCATAACTCTTTAATTCCATTAACTTGACAGTCCACATTACTCTATCTCTCATTTCAAATAAGGAAGTTTAAAATTTCCTATCTTATTGGATCACATAAATCAAAGCTACGAAATATGTCTTAGAAAAGAACATAATCCTAAATATATCAAAAGATTAAGAACTACCTCCTCTGGGATTATGATTTCATTAATAACTCCATTTTCAGGCAATTCTGATAATTTAAAGAAAGCATCATTGTGTAATGGTAACAATGACAACAGTAAGGAAGATTAGTGGATTTCTAAGAGAAAATAATGAAATCGTAATGCAGAAATATAAACGTAATACAGTGTGATAATGTTTCATTCCAGTGAATGAGAGCTTTAACATTTAAACCTAATTAACACCAGCATAAGGTAAGTGAATCAAATTGGTAGGTCCATATGAGAAATTATGCTACTGATGTGATGTAAATCTCAGAGAGCAGGGTTTTTTTCATGTAAATACTGCGTGACTAAGTTCCCAGACTACACTTTTATAACTGTCACTATTCTAATTCTAGTGGAATATTGCTGAATGGCTCTCACGAGCAATACAGGAATAAGAAATTCCCTGATTAAATACAACTGTTTATTCCTCTTGAGACTATCACTTCTTATCTAATAATGATAGTTAAGATATATTTTTATATTTTACTTTGTTTACACAGCAAATGTTCTTATTAAATATACAATCATCTCACTCCCACAGTAATTCTTAAGAATCCTCAGCTTACTAGCTACAGTCTTTGCTACATGATTTTGATTCAAAATTTAATGAAAGTTAGCATATATCAGATCAACCATAATGATGTACAGACTGACACTATTTCATCAAACTGTGTAACAATGATTAAATATAACTGTGACTTTCATAGAATCATAGAATGGATTGGGTTGGAAGGTAATCCAGGAATCATCAAGTTCCAACCCCAGTACAACAAGCAGGGCCACCAACCTCCAAATCTAGTACTAGAACAGGTTGCCCAGGGCACCATCCAACCTGGTCTTGAACACCCTCAAGGATGGAACACCCACAACATCTCTGGGCAGCCTGTTCCAGCACTTCACCACTCTCTCTGTAAAGAACTTCCCTCTGAAATCCAATATAAACCTTCCCTTCTTGAACTTAAAACCATTGCCCCTTGTCCTATCATTATCTACCCAAGTAAAAAGTTGATTCCCCTCCTTTTTTAAATCTCCTTTTAAATACTGAAAGGCTGCAATTAAGTCTCCCTGCAGCCTTCTCTTTTCCAGGCTGAACAAGTCCAGTTCCCTCAGCCTGTCTTGATAAAAGAGGTGCTCCAGCCCTTTGTGGCTCTCCTCTGGACTCTCTCTATCAAAAACAATTTCAAAATTTTTTATGAATTATTGAATTTAACAATGTTTATATACCTAAAAAGTTCTAATTAAGATGCTTGGAAATTCCTTTTGTAAAACTTGAAATATTTTTCCCTTGTCTGAATATACATGACTAGTGAAGGTTAACCTTACCAGCCATCTGTTTAATGTAATCAAAGAAATAAAATAAATAATAATAATAATTGGTTATATTCACAGAGAAAAGTAAAGGTAATTTATTTCCTAGTTTCACAATTTATTTAATTATGTAAACAGTGCACCATGTGATGAGCCAACAGAGAAATATGTAACTTTGTAATTTATCAGATCCACTGTTCTCTAGCACTGATTCTTATTAATACTAAATGCAATTTTAAAAGAACATAAATGTGTGTTTATTGCTAGAATAAAAGAAAAAGAAAACCTCTGCATATACAGGACTTATGATAAGCATTTTTGAGAATGTTTTACAGTCTCCAAGGAAATAGAAAAAAAATTGCAAATAGTATGAAGCAAATTATATTATTTAAATAGCTTCAGGATTGGTTGTCTGCTTAGCTTAACTTACTCTTCAAGTACACCATTTCCTGTGTAACATCCAGGTGGAATGACACACTGGATGGATTTTCTGATTTTACAGTTGTAAACTATTGAGTCATGGCCTGTACTTCTGATTGATCACCTGAGGCAAGCACTGAGTCAGCCGCGGGAGCACAGGTGAAGGCGATTCAGCTGTGTGGCCGGAAGGGGTGGAGCCTGGCTGCACCTCACCTAGACCCCATTTAAGGGCTGACTGCCACTGAGGAAGGATCTCTCTCTGGAGATCACTCCCTTTGGAGTTTTTCTGCAAGCCCAGGATATAGGTGAGCGTTTTCATTTATTTTTGATTATCCCTTTTCACTGTGATAATCTCTCTAGCTATGTGATCTGTGGATGCTAACCTAACCACGTCACTCTGTATATTTGTTGATTATACAACAGTCTCTGCTTATTAGTCATTAATAATAGAATAATAAAATGTTAGAAGGGATATCTGGAAGTCACCCAGTCCAAGCCACAGTTTGTCAGCTTTGCTCCACTGCCTTGGGATTGTGTTTTCTTGCAAATTACGTTCTCCAGTCCTTGATCATCTTTGTGACTCATAAATCCAAAACTGAGCATGATATTCCAGATGTGATCTGACAAGTGTCATATAAAGCAAAGTGTTGCTTCCTTGGGAATTGCTTACTGTAGTGTTGCTAGTGCTGCCCAGGATGCTCTTGACGTACTTTGCTGAAAGGGCACGTTGTTAGTTCATGTCCAATTTGTCTATGAGGACACCCGCATTCTCCTTGTAGTGCTGCTTTCTAGCTAGTCATCCCTCACACCATTCTATTACGTGGAGATGTTCCATTCCAGGTGCAAAACTTGACGTTTATTTTTACTGAACTTCATTAGACATTTTTCTCTAGTTTGTTAAGGTCCTCTGAATAACATATGCTTTTCCCCACAGCATATCAGCTACTCCCTCCAACATAGTGCGGTCCATAAACTCACTAAGAGTGCGTTCCGTTGCACTGTCCAGGTCTTTATTAAAGACCATCTGCATAAAAGTTTGAGAAGGACCTCTGGTTAATGAATGCTCTTTGAATCTAATGCCTCAGATCAAATGCTTACGTAAGCACTTCAATAGAAAATGTTTGTTCTTCAATATATGGTCTGATGTCCATAAATGAAAATATAATGGCTTATGAATCCATCCTTTTTCTTGACTGAAGTGCTATTGAATTTCCCCCTTTATTGTTTCTCACTACAGCTAAGATATATCATGAAGTGTAGCAACAGAGCTATAAGCATCGAAACCTGCAAATGTTTTACAGTACAAATTCTGAGTAAAAGCTTAATTTGAATATTGCATCTACATTAATCATGTTGTTAAAATCTCATGTTAGCACCCGCTTATTCAAATGAAATAAATCAACAAAAGACCAATAACAAAACAGAAACAAGATATTCTCTTTTTCACTTACAAAATTCTATCTGCTATTAAGTACTGGAATAAGTCTTAATTTAATTTTATTTCTAATGTATGTATTACTCCCTTAAATGAGGTAGTTACATGTCCATAAATTAGTCTTTGTACCTCTGGTTAATTGCATGCAACACTGCTCCTGAAACAAAAAAAAGAGAGCCAAAGAGAAACAGAGGCAGCTTTTAGATAGCAATAATTTTGAAAGCTATTAATTAAAAAATTCATTAGAATCTATGGGTTTTAAAATTTAGCAGTTGCTAAACAGAGTTATGGTAATAACAAAACAGTAGTCAAGAACTACTTTACTTTGAAGTTGATTCTTTTCATTTTTTTCTTTTAGGTAAAGGAGATTTAATTGGAGCAAACCTATCCATTAGGGATCAAGTCATTAAAACAAATGCAGATGTTAAAGCTCTAACTTACTGTGACCTCCAATGCATTATCCTCAAAGGTCTCTTTGAAGTACTCGATCTTTACCCAGAGTATGCTCACAAGTTTGTTGAAGACATACAGCATGATCTCACTTACAATTTAAGAGAAGGCCATGAAAGCGATGTAAGTACTTTTTTAAACGTCTCTGCAGATATTAACTTTAAAGTGTTTTTCATGCTTTACTCGGTAATTATAATTTTATTACAGTAAAGAAATAATACATATATAATATATACAATAACATACATATATTTATGATATATACTATACAATAATACATTAAAAGGACCACTTGTTCAATTTGTCGGTAATTCGACCTTATATTAGTTGTTGATCTGTCTATCAGATTATAAATAGAGAATACATTCTGTGCCTCTCATTTTTCAATAGAAAACATTATTTGATAGATTTGATATCTTGATTTTTGTCACTTTTTATGTTTACAAATAATTCGTAGTTATATAAAGCACATATCCAAGTAAAGATATTTTACTCTGCTTTCAAAAATATCATGTGCTAGTCTAATGAACCTTCATCACCCCAAAGTTAAGAACATTATGTGCTCAAAACAAGAAAATAGTTGTTTCTCACTGTACTTAACTAGAATGTGTCTTTGCATTGCAGTAAGAAACTTAATATGAAACAAGAAAGATTTCAGGATAGATTCAGCAAAATATTTTCACTGAAATTATATATCAAATATGCATTTAGATTTTAATACCAAAAGCTTTTATTGAAGTTCTCCTTTTCTGAATGTATCATGTGAATATATAGCAGCTGTGGGGCCTGGGTTAACCCAATCTTAATAATAAACACAGTCAAAATTTTTCTGTTTAGTCTTATTAGTTCAAGTCTTTGTGTTGTGCTGCCACTTATTCTACAGAGAGAAGCAGCACTGAAAGTACGTGCCTAGGGACAAGACAGGATATGAACGTAATGCCAAATGCTTTGACAGACATTACAAATTAGTGCAAGACTTAGAAATTCTCCATCTTGTGGGGCCGTAATCCTCCATGTAGAAGGCAGCCACTCACTACTGTTAAGGCTGGTTTGCTTCTTGGCTACTTGACATTGTCTCAGTGTTTTTCTACATGTTGAAAAATTTATGGTTTCATCTACCAGTTGTGTAGACATTCAACCTTTATAGCTCCTTCTAACTGGAAATGGTTGAGTGGCGCACAGATTTGCAGCTGAGAATGAGTCATAAGAGTGCAGAGTAAGATATTTTTTGCTCTTACTTCAGATGAGATTTAAAGCACTGAAAAAAATATTACAGAACTTTTACTGCTTTAAAGACGAAAATATTTTTACGGTTTTTGAATATGCACTGAATTTTCATGGTGTAATCCATTATTTTAAAATTAAAGGAAAATAAAAGAACCTGATGCTGGTTAGCATCCAGTGTCACAGGCAAATACAGAAGACAGAAGATGGTTAGCATTACTTCCTCCTACCTTCTGGTATTATTCTCTAGTCCAGTATTAACTAGTATTGCTTTCATAGCTGAACTGATCTTGTTCATACTCATCTGATTTCCTATCCAATAATTTTACTTATCAGTTAGAATGAAGAGCAGATATAGGTAGAAAAACTTGCTCCACCAGTAGTGTTCTCTCCAAACAAGGAGCGATGCCTATGGTGCCTGATCAACAACTTGTTTGCTTTACAAACTTCAAGAGTGCAATTCCTAGAGTATACCTTATCTTCATGAATAAAACTTTCACATAGAGATAATTTGTGTATTATCTGATGGTTTACTCTCACAAAACATTAAGAATTAAAGTATAAAATTTGCTTGTATGAAAATGACATCTTTTAAATATGGTATTATGACTTGAGAATTGTGCTATGGAAGAATTTGACAGTTGTGATACTATCTTGAATGCTCTAAGACAGGAAGATTTTATGCTACTACTTCTGCAGCTTTGAGGAGATTTTAGGGTTTGAGAGTTTTTCCATAGCTAAACAATAGATTGATTCTTTTGAATAAGTCAGTTTCTCACTCCTCTTCCTTTAATGTTTTAAAAGAATGCAATCTGAAACTGAATGTGAATTTAATGCCTGAAAATGTATCAGTAACAGTATTTAGGATCAGCTGAGCTACGAGGTGAAAGAGTGTAAATTTCTCCACTTGGCAAGTGCTTTTCACACTAGGGTGAACTGCAGATGGACTGTGTGGACAACATTTTCCTAGTAATTATGCCATTACAGCAGCTGTGAAACAGTGGGTCACTTCCATTGGTGCAGATTTTTATGATCACAGCATGCAGGCTCTTGTTCACCATTAGCAAAAATGCATACCTAATGGTGGTGACTATGTTGAAAAATAGTGATCTTTAGCTGAGAATTTGTTCCAACAAATAGTGTTATTGTGCTCTTTGTACCTATGGTAACTTCCATGGAAATAAATAGGCATTATTTTCTGAGCAACCTACGTAGTTGTTCCCTGTGTCTGTACAGAAGTGCCTATAGTGTAGGTGTCACAATTCATCAAAAAAGAAAACAGCCAAGGCCAATTACAACCAGACTGATGCAAAGTACAAGAGGCTTCCTTGATGCTTATATTAACCCTCAAGCTTGAATGAAGTACCCTCTTTTAACCTTTTAACCCTCCATTTAAAGGAGGACTTCAAGACCCTCAAGTAATGAAGTCCCAAAGGAAAATAAGACACATGCAGGCATGTACCTGTTTGACTCACCAGAGCACTATCAGTACATGTCATTTTTTTAAAAGAAAAGATGGCATACCTGAAAATTCAAATATATTTCTTTGTAGACAGGATTTATAATTAATAACTATATACTTTTTCTTTTATTATTTCAAAAGTAGTATTTCACCTCTTACAGAGAGCTTTCCTGCTCTGTACCCTCAATGGTAGACATGATGTTCTGTTTAAAATGAAATACTCAGTCTCTGGAAGAGGTGGAAGTACTTCATTGGAGTGCACTCACAGTGTAAATAAGACAACATGACAAAGACTGCACTAGAAAAGTGGTTGGTTCTCCTCCAGTTGGGAAGAGTGTCTTATTGTAGCACTGTGATTTTTATTTTTTCCCATTGTCTGACAAAATGGGGCTTGATGCTGGTCCTTTGGAGAGGTTAGTATTTAGAAGTTATTAAATTTTAGTCACTGAATTGAGTTTGCTTGTTTTAATACAATAAAGCTCATGTTGCTATTAGCAATACCAGACACATTACAGGAGATAACTCTCCTTCTCTACTGGGAAATCTTATAATTGGTTAAGCCAATTGTTCTTAAAGGTGAAAACAGATCTAAGCTTTGACAAAAAACAGATCACAGTTTGGGAAGAAAAATATCTACACATTCTACTCTGGATAGAGCTTTCTAGCTCATTCCAACAGGGAATTAGCTATGTCTTTTAAAAGCACATATGTAATTCCACCTCATTGCTAGACTGGTTTATTTCTGGATTTCCATCTTTTCTTGGTTTTGTCATCTTATGCTTATTGTTCCTATCAGCAGAAAAATGGATAGAGCAAAAGATATTTTGAGTGCGTGCAAAAAAAAAAAAAAAATTATATGAAAGTCTGCCTATCTACTGTCTGGTTTTCATCTAGTAGATGATTTATACATAAATTGATTCTTGCATCTTTGGATTTCTAGATATTATAGTTCTTTTCAGTGTATGGATGTTGTTTTTCAATGTAATAGAAGTTCCATCTGTTACATATTTGATTGTCTATTATTTACCAGTAGTAGAATCTGAGTAACAGTTCTAATTTTTTTAATACATTTTTACTGTTCGCATATTAAATAGTATTTTGTTTTAAAGAAACAGATCAAAGTTATCCTATTTGCAATTCTACTTATATGAAGGAAAAAAGAATAAGGATTCTTTTATGGAAATAGTTGTTTCTAATTTTGACAAAGATGGCAAGGTAAGAAAATGTGACAAACTTCAAGCCACATGATTACTCATTCATGTGTTTAACTTTTAAAGCAAAAAATTAGTAATTTGCAGAGGTTTTTTTTTTCTGTAATAAAAACCACATACTTAAAAGATTGACTTCTAAGCTATTTCTACACTGCTGTATCTAGTTATAATTCATTCACTCCAGACTAAATCACAGTTCATTCAGTACAGTGCAGGATAGTAAAAAGCTGCAAGATGTTTTTCAAAGTGAGTACTTTTCATATATTTCCCAAATAATTTCAACCATATTTTTAATATGGAAGATGATTTTGCCATATTGCTTTGTAGAAAGGAGTGGCTTACTTTAGGAAAGTTAATGAGCACTACTTAGTCATTTATGAATATGGTTGGAAAACTTTGAGGAAAGCTTGCAGTTTAACATGTGCTATTAATATAGGTGTAACTCACTGGTGTCTGTGGTATAACATGTACAAATGCTTCAAAAGGAGGGAACAGTCCAGCATTTTTTTGTGTATTTCTCTGAAAGTAATGTTATAACAGGTGGAATAAACAAGTGAATATATCAGAAAGCAGCAGAAGACTAATACTTTACCTTCATTATTATTATTGAAAATAAAGGGCATTAGATTGCTCTTCATTACCTGCACTTGGCAGCCACACAGAACAAATTCGTGTTGTTCTGTTAGTGTGACCAAATTAAATGACTGACGGCTGCACATCTGCTGTATTCTGCCTATTGCACACTGAATTCCCATTTCTCCTTTTCATGAAGTGTAGTGTGAAAACCTCACATCTTCTCAGATTGGTACAGTATATGAATGAACGTTTTCCTCTATCAAAAATTAAAGTCACAAAAAAATCGTGACCATATAATTAACATCGACACTCTACTGATGTGTTCACAGATATAGGTTTCTTACTTACCTGTATGTATGGACTGCTCGACAATAGTGTTACTGTGAAATATTGCTCAGCACTTTTTCACGCTGTACAAGTTTCTCTTTTTTTTTTCTCCTCCTCCATCTCCAAGGATAAATTACCGTGTTGCTGAGCTAGACAGCACTCGTACAATCTTGCTTACACAGCTCGGTTTGCGTATTTTATATTTTCATATGATATGAGTGAGAAGTTTTAGCTGAAGTTTTAATTGAATTAGCTTCATGATCTAGCGTTTTGAAAGACATTTCTCAGGTCTCCTACCTGTATACATGCCACTAATCATGTTCCGGTGAATCTTTGGCTATATCAGGTGGATACTAGTTTCCAACAGTTGGGTCTGCTCCTCCTCCTTTTGCTGTTTTACAGTTCTTCTGTTTTCTCTGCCTGGCAATTACCTGTTTCAATCAGTGTGGGAGCACAGCTGACCTGGACCTATACCACAAGTCAGGTTTCTCTCCTTTTTGTTGTCTGCTAACTCATACAGCCTGTTTACTTGTGGTCATCGATGCCCATGATGTGTGGTGCCTTTCAGCCATCAGTTCATTCAGTGCCCGTCAAGACAGGGAGATGGTAATCTCACTAGCCTACTTCTAATAAATCCTTCAATATGGTAGAGCAGTGAGAAATAATGTGATGAAACACATCAGTCCATCCTTCTTGAATTATATAACATTTTTCTTTCAGGCTTGGTGATCTTCTCATTTTCTTTCCTAGTATCCTTACCTGAAGATTCTTTGTACTGTCGGTATGTTCCAGGA
Source organism: Meleagris gallopavo (assembly GCF_905368555.1). Taxonomy (NCBI): domain Eukaryota; kingdom Metazoa; phylum Chordata; class Aves; order Galliformes; family Phasianidae; genus Meleagris; species Meleagris gallopavo. Next base: position 35,180,144 of record NC_139409.1, read on the forward strand.
TCAGTTCTGAAGCCTTCAGTTATTCTAATGTTTTCAAAAATAACACTGTTCCATGCCATCTATATTCTCAATTTCTCTCTCTCTGATAATTCATTCCTCTCACCTGTAGTGATGTTCCTTTTAGAAAAATCATCTTATTGCAACTTACTGATGCAATTGGTCATCTTTGCTTTTTTTTTGTTATTAATTCCTGCCTTTTTTTTTTTTTTTTTTTTACAAATCTTTTCCATTTAAGCCTAAAACAAATAGAGCATTGGCCATAAGAATAAATCCCACGAGATGCTGAAGAGGCTGAAAGGGAGGATAGAAAAATAGTCCATTTAGTTTTGTCTGGGACTATTCTATATGCATGTGACCTGTCTTAAAATGCTTATCCTGTGAGTACTCTCTTACTTCTGAGAATGGGTTAAGAGAAAGAAATCACAATCGTTTCTTAAACAGATAACAGGACTGTTAAATGCATGTATATAACAGAGATATTCACAATTGCATGTTAGAACTTTCCAGATAAATACAAACAATTTTCATTGTAATTAGATTTAAATTTTAAATAAGGGGTAAAATCTACTTCTAATTTTAGCTTTTGAGTCATTTCGAACACTCTCCATTCTCATTCATTTCACTTCCTGGGATTACTGCATTCTGCATCAGATTATAAAGCTTAACCAGAGGTTTACATGTTGGGGGGAAAAAAAAAATCTAGGCTAGAAAAGCAGCTTATTGATGTTTTTAGACACTGGTATGAGGAGAATATAAAACAGTGTCAGACAATATTTTAGCCATAAAATGCTCCCATCTTTCAGAAAGTATTGATTTGGAAGTTAACCCTATTTCTATTTTAGTTACAGAGGCATGCTAGATTATAACTTTTTTCTAATGTAATTCATTGTGCCATAGGACTGTATGATAACGATGTTGTTAGCTTTGATTTTTGTTATATATTTGTTTCTACAGTGGAAAAAATGGGGAATAACAATCTTAATGTACCTCATACCTTGCAACAGTTTGAAAGTAAAGATGTTTTTTTTTCTCCATAGGTGCTTTAGCAGTCGATATAGCAATGACCAGAAAGCGGCCTTTAATTTAGAAGTGTTCTCACTGTAATCTGTCCTTTTATTACTTGTAAAGTAAGACTAATTTATGAAGGAAAGGAAAATATCTCAATGTTTTCTTTATGGTACAGACTGCAGATACATTCTACCTGGAGACAGAATGAGGATAGAAGGATGGCTTATATTTGCTACAGAGCTAATTGATATACTTTCCTCATATTTGTTGGCTGATAAGTAAAATGCAGTAGATAGTTGAGTGCTGACTATTTAATAACCGGTTTTTCTAGTCTTCTGTGTCCTATGATATTTCTATCCTTCTAAAAGAAGCATTAATTTATTATGTATGTTAAACTGAGCAAGAACTTAATTAACATCTTATTGTGGTTCCTAGATTTCGAGATACTGCTCTATGTATGTAGAAAATTAAGTTCTCTATTAAAGGCACACTTATGAGATATTGAAGGGTGTTGTCCCAGGATTAACCAATAAAATCAAGCAGCAGAATATCAATCTAAAGCTGAATCAGATTTTATGGATGCAGATTTTCAATGCCAGGTTATCTTTTTGGTCTAAATAGTAAAGCTCATTGATTTCTTAAGCGTTATTACCCTACGTAAGTATTGTCACCCTATAAGTAAAGGGGACTGAATGAATCCCTTTGGATTGAAACTACTCTGTCATTAAATTAATCAGCTTTATTTTCAGTTATTCTGTGTTCCTTCCGCCTTGCCTGGAATCTTATCTATGCTACTGTAGACATATTCTCTCATATTTCAATAGTCAAAGAGTTATTCTTATCATTAATATAACTATGTCTCACAGAGATTATGCAGTCTATTAGAAATGGTGAAAGAATTGCTGGATCCTTTTCTTGGGAAGCTTTCGCTTTAGAACCTTTCCGTAGTGTCATATATTATGAAACGACTATTCTGGAGATAGTGCCAGAAATAATATTGGGATGCGTGTTATTTTAAGGCCAAACCCACTTTTAATACAATTTCTGTTGGAATTTGTTTTGTTCCCCTGAGTTAGACATGTTTCCCTTTGTGTTATGACTATGCAACCGTCAGTTAAAAAAAATAGACTTAAGGCTGAACCGTCAGTTTAAAAAAAAAAAAAAGTTTAAGGCTGAAGCCTAGACTCTTGTTTCCATTGTATTTCTTGTGAAATTAACAGGCAAAAGAACTAGTTCATGTGACAAAAAGCAAGAATATAAATTCATCTGGAGTAGTCTATAGAATATAGACAACAAATGGAGATGCAGTCCGGAAGGCAGTGGACTCATGAAAGGCCACAGGCGTTAATTTGTCCTGTTGGACAGGAATGCAGTGAGATTCAGGAATGATGAAACTTTCACAAAGCTTTTCTTATACTTTTTAATACACTTTCAAATATAGAGAGATCAAAGAAATTTTTTGCTCTGAAAAATAATATTTCATAGATTGAAGATTCAAATTGTTTCAATAGGTTTAATATTGTCATTTTTTTTATTATTAGATGACTTTGCAATCCTACAGTGTGAAAAAACATGCTAAATCGTTATTTCAACAGTTAAAGAGTTTACATTGTCATTCTTCAGAGCTTCTCTCAATACAGAACACAGAAAGAAAGGCTATAACATTTTGTGAGTCATGTTCAATGAAATTTCTGAACTCGGGTGTTGTGACTCAGTACTGATTTTTCTGTACTGTTACTTGTACAAGAATTAGGTTTTTATATAATTATTGTCATATATCACCTTTTTTAGCAAACAATATTGGATTTCTCTAACACTTAGCTTTTATGCTATGCTACCTTGAAAACTGAAGCTTTTTTTTTTTCCACTTATTGGATGTCTATATCATCTTAATTTCTAAGCTATTGAGAACTTCTTGATTAATAAAGCTGTCAAGAGCTCTAAGAGCCTTCTCACTCAGCTTTTCTGTATTATGGGTTTATATGAAATACAAATTGCATCTTGGGGAAGGAAACCATGTTGGCTTTCTTACTTAACAAGGTTATGTACTTTGACTTCAGGTGATTTCTTCAAATGCCAGGACATGAGTTCTTGCCCCAGGGCAAAATCATGAGAATTGCTTTAAAAGTTTGCATATCAGTGCTGTCTTCCCAAAAGTTTTAGCTCCAAATATACCTAGGAACCAGATATACACTCAGTTGCTTTTTTTAGTAGAGGTTAATGTACTAATCAAGCAAGCATCCAAACGTAAATTCTTCGTTATTAAGAAATTAGAACCTAATGACATTCAGCAGGACCAAGTGCAGGCTATAGCACTTGAGTCAAGACAATCCCAGGTACAGACTGAGAGGAGACCTGTGGAGAAGGACTTTGGGGTACTGGTGGTTAAAAAGCTTGAAATGAGCCAATGCCAGCTATTTCCAGGGCTGCATCAAAAGAGAGGTGTCCAGAAGGGAGATGGTGACAGGGCAAGGGTAAATGGCTTTAAACTAAAAGAGGGGAGACTTAGACCTGATATTAGGAGGATGTTTTTACTCAGTGGGTGATGAGGCACTGGAAAATCCTGTCCAGAGAAACTGTGGATGCCCCATTACTGGAGGTGTACAAGGCCAGGCTAGATGGGGCCCTGAGCAGCCTGACCTAATGGGCTGGAACTGGATAACTTTTATTAACTCTTTCAAACCTTTCAAACCATTCTATGATTCTATTATGTGATTCTGTCATTTTGTCGTTCCATGATTTCTAATGCTTACCCTGGAAACTGGATGAGGCTCAACTTCCTTACAGTTTATAACATTTGTGTCACTGATCTGAGTTATAAGTTAAGTTCTAACAGTATAACTTGGGTGCTTGAAAATAGGCAATTGGTAGAAAATAAAATCTGTTGGGAGAGTATTTTTCAAGATCTGCTATGTTGTTTTAATCTTTGCTTTTCAAGACCTTCCCTGAAATTAGATACAATTACTTATTTGGATAGTAGCACGAAGATTAACTTAACTTAGAAGCAATGCTTGCACAGGTTCTACAGCCTCAGCTTGGTTCTGATCAGATAACTTTTCATAAGACCAGTACCACAACCGTTTATGAGATTGAATTTTTCAAGTTGAATTAGCTTAGGTGTATAATTGAGTATTTCAAAGAAGAGGAAGAATTTTGAATTCAGTTACTCTGAAATACGTTAAAATTCATCGTATTTTCCATTGATGTTATGTAAAGTAATCACTTTACAGAATGTTATCATCTAGCAGTAGGAATACTGAAATGTTTTTTCCACTATTCCTTTTATATGCAGTGATCTCCAAGCTTTTCCAGAAGCATAGTCTGCCAGAGCAATATACAACCAGTGCCAGATCTTCTATTATAACAGTTCCATCTTCTGTCTCCTTTTGACCTTACTGGCAGTATTTATTTTTTTTGGGGGGGAAGGGGGGAGGAAGGAGAGTGAGTGTTTTAATTTGTTCTGTTTAACAATAGATTTGCTATGAAAGAAATTTATCAGGGCAGAATGAGACATTTTCTTTTTTAGGGACAGAGGAGAGAAACAGAAAAACAGAAGTTAAAATATGACATTATATCAGCCATATTATGATTTATTCAGTTCATGATATAAGATGAGATAATTAGTTATGTGAAATGAACCTCCAAGTTTTAAATAAATGTATGACATTTAGACTCATAATGTTAAATAAAAAATTCATGTGAGAAATTTGAATGCAGTAAGATATGAATTTTCAAAAGAATCAAAACAAACAAAAAAAAACGTCACCGTCACTTAGCCAAAGCTCATTTGCTCAGTAAAACAGTCATATTTAACAGTCATATGAACAGAGTATCAGATTCTTTGAGAGTCTGGGACTCTCATGACTTAAGGGATTTGCGATAGCTCATTGAAAAATTTTCTGATTATGTAAAACTGAGGACTGAACATGTGAGGCATTAAGCTTTTTAGTGATACATTAATCCCTTATTATGTGTTTGTATCTTTTCCATTACCATACAGTAAGTTTTGAAATAATAGAACATATGGTATGAGTAGTTGTTTTTCCCCCCCCCGATATTGTCAATTCTTCTAAATGGGTTTTTCCTGCTTCTAACTACTGACTAAGAACATTAGTATTGTAGTTTGATTTCAAATCTTTTCCAGAAAATATATTTTATCCTTTTGACCCTGTAGATACATAGCAGTACTGATACATTTTAGGAGACAAATCTTACAAGCAATTCAGTGAAATTGTTTCTATTCTTCTTCCCATGATGGCAATAGGAATGAAGCCCCTTAAAGCGGACAACGTTCTTCTGAGCAACCAAAATACAAATTTACTTACCTATACATTTAATGCATTAGCACTAAATTTAACTGTATATTTCTGGTTATAGGGACTTATAACAAATTCATCTTAAGTCATTGTACATCTAAGGACTTGGTTTAGCTACATGTCCCCATAGAAATTCTCCTATTAAGGACTGCTGTCCCTTGATCCTGGAAGAATATTCAAATTACCAGCTTTTGAAAGCAAACCACTATGTTTTCATCTGTGAAAATGTTCTTCTCCTGCTTGCAATATGATAAAGACTGCTATATTTTTAAGATTTCTATATTAGCCTATTAAACAAGTACAAATGCACAGTGTTCATGGAAGAATTTGATGATTTTGGTTTTAGTGCATGATCTGTTATATTTTTAACTAGTGAAATTAAATTTAATAGCTGGTTTTACAAGACACCAGGGCTGAAATTAAAAAATAAATTGGTTTGAGGACTTTTTTTCTTCCTAGTACAAAACAGGGAAAACAGTTATTTGTCTTTCATCTGTCTTTACCGAAATAAGTTTTCACTTTCTTTTATAAGATGATATAGATAAGAATGTGTGCTATTTTTCATCCTCTCTTTTATGTAGGAACTAAAAAAAGGATTTTAAATAAGATACGTTAGTGCATTGCTGTAAAGATAAAGTTTTAACAGATTAAAGACTAGGATAATTCTTGATAATTATTTACTCTAGAATATATTTATTGAGATAGTATGTCCATGATTTTACATTTGCTACCTGTTACTGCCTGCTGGCTTTGTCCATGTTCTTGTGGTTATTTTTATTCTTATCTTTAAAAGCAATATTTTGCAGAAAGAGTGAAAGAGTTGTTATTGAAACTTCTAGACTTGAGAACTCTTGAGGTCTTTCAAATAATATGACATAAAACCCAGGAGCTTGTTTTCATATGAAGATCTGATAAAAGTCACAAGCAACAATTCTCATTGTAGTGTATTAACACAGTTGGGGAGCTGAAAGCCCAGCTAAAAGAAAACAGTGGGTATGTGGGAACAACACTGGGACATCTGGGAGACATTCACATAGTGATTTCTTTGTTTCTGTTTTCAAGATGTAAAATGGGAATGAACAGGCTCAGGAGAAAAAATAAAGTCTAGTGAGGAGAGATCTTCATGTGTATTACTAAGAAAAATGAAAAGTCCCTCCCAAAGCCTGATGCAGGCAAATTCGTACTGCAGATTAATGTTAGCTGATACTTTTTGGTGTTGGCTTGGATTTTTAATTAAGGCTGCCATTTAATATTCATTCTGCACCTGTGCTCAGATGCCAAACAGAAGCCCCTAAGTTCTGGGCACAGCTGTAAAATACTCTGCTTCAGCTTTGTGCAGAGATAGCCAATAATACTTCCTGTCTTTTTTTAAAACAACTTTAATATGTTAATGCATTTCCTGTTTACCGTTCTCCTGAATGCATCTTAAACCAGCATACATTACAATGCAAACTGGGAGATGTCAGTATCTGAGATCTGATGATCAGTTAATATCATCAAGAACTTTTTCTGACTCTGGAAGAACACAGCAGTTGTTTTATTTACATAGGCTAATTATGGCAGTTGTTCTATTTGGCAGTTCCTAGAATGTTATTGCTAAGTTTATTGATACACCTGCTACTGGCTTGGCGTTTCTGGAGAAGGATTTCTGCTTACACAAAATTAAATAACACATTTATCTTACCATTACTAACACTCACTTTTACGACCAGTTGCAAAACAGTTTTCAGGTTAATATGAAAGACCTGTGAAGAAGAAAAAATTAAATATAAATACCCTATGATTCGTGAACGTTAAACATTTTTATCTCAACATAGAGAGCATAGGAAAGCTGAAAATCACTTCTGAAATTTCTGCCTGCCAGACTAAAATATTCCTCTTAACACAGCATGCATGCTTAGTGTCTCATCTGTGGTGAAGGTATAGGCATTTAAATAAAGAACAGAACATTCATATCACACAGTAGTCAGTAGTTCTTGTAGTTTTTATCGGAAAGTCTCAATTAAAATAAGTCATTTATTTGATTTTGTTTTCGTATAATCGATGTAGGAAAAATTTAAGGCCCTGAATAGCTGTTACACACGCATCTCCCTGAGGATTATATTGGTCCTACATTTTTCAGTCCCTTTCACTGACTGAAAAATCTCTAGAGTAGAGATTCAGGTTCTTATGAAACAGTTTGATTATCTAGATGTAAGCACTAGACTGGCTTAGGAGCTAAAACTACAAAGAGAGAGGGGCAAAGTAGAGCATATTTTCTGCATGGGATTCCATCAAAGCAACACTGAGCCTCATGAGACATGTTTGCCCATCTACACTCATTTAGAGGTATGGAAATTTAGTCCAACATTTTATTCAATAAAAAAATTTTTTCAGGATACATTTTTTTTTAAATGAAAGAAAAACCTTTTGTTTTCTGACAGTATGACCAAAGACTGTCAATTTTCAGTGCTATGTTTAATTTAACACAGCTGTTCTACAACGAGTTTTTTTGTATCAACATAAATATTTTGGTTAAGATGTTTGCATGTTCTTGGAAGCCAGTACTGTGCAGATGCACATATTTGGTACTTTTGTTTTGTTTTGTTTCAGGTAATATCGAAATTATCAAACAAGTCTACATTATCTCAGGTATGTTACCTGCATTTTAAATCAGAGCTTCACTTTGAAACATGCACACAGCCAGAGCAAAGTTGGAAAAACTCTAAGTGACTTCACTGTGTTCAGAATGAATTTTTAAGTAGCATCCTAGAGATAGCTGTGGCAAAGTCCATTTTATGACTAACTGGTTATGATCTTTTTTTCCTGGGGCTGAGTTTGGATATTGTGACATAGCACTTGCATTTTAAATAAATAGCTCCTCAAGACAAATTCTTGAATATTGATAACACTCATTCTCTGTAGAGAGTAGGCTGCATCAGAGCCAGATACTGTACAATTTGATCCTTATGTCAGCCTTCAGGTGGCTATTATGGTTAACAGCAAGGCTGTTATTCTATTTCAAAAATGTCAGAAGGACTTGTTTATAATTCTTACCTTTTCAATCTCAGGTTGAAAGGGCCTAATTCACTATATCTGCCAAAGGATAATATGACAAAAACATTAACTCAATGGAAGCGTGCTGTAATTCATAGCAAAATTTAACCTATGATGCAAAATATTTAGATAGATACATAATAGGAGCTTAGGACATTTAGATAAATCCCCAAAAAGCGTATTTTCACCCAGCTAATCTTACTTGGTCTGAGCCGGAAAACTGAACTACAGAAGCTTATCGGAGAAGCTTTTGTAGCTAAGGTTAACAATGCCATAATAAAGCTTGATTGAAAAGAATAGCATGAAAAATAATTAAATAAAGAACAGCAACTTTTCTGAAACCATGAAATTACACTTGGCTGCTCAGTTCACTGAGATCTGTGTAGCTTGTTGATTTGGCTCGGATCATTCTGCCTTAACCATCCAGTGATTTTTAGCAGGAGAATAAATTGGACTACTTTTGATTTACAAGCTGACCCTAACATGAGCTCCACATTGTCATATTCCAGTATTCATAACCACTGTATTTTATTACCATGAAAAAATAGAGAAAGATACATTGCTCTCTCACACAGCACTTAGTACATCAAACATAGAACCCAGGTCTATAAGACTCCTAATTTGCTTTGGGTCCAACACCAAACATCAGCATAGTTGTTTTTTTCTGTTTCATTTTGTTTTTTAAACAGATGTAACTCTGCTTTGCAGTAACTCAGTTCTGAAACTGACACTGTCACAATCATTCATTAATGCTGATCTGTAGAAACTGAGAAATCTGCCAACTGTTGTAGCAGAGGTTTAAATCATAAATGACACAGAGGATCAACTGAATTTTTATTAATGCTATTTGCATATTGCAAATGGCTCAGTCTAAAAATGTGGAATTACGAATTAGAACTCTCAGTTCTTTCCCTGAATGTACCAGGAGTCTGAGAATATAACATTCAGAATTAATAACACCTCATTAAGACAAGATTGATCTACTCAAGTGTAGATGTGCCACTTGACTTTTAAGACCTAGTCTTAAATTTTTCTTGGTAATAAAATATATTGTCTTAGGCTCACTGGCAAGATCACTAGAGAGCCTTTTCAGTGCATATGTATCTTTCTTTTGCACACATGTATAGACATAATTGAAAGGAGAAGTAATGGAAGAATTCCAAAAGAACCCTAGTTCTATTGTGTAATGAAAGTCGATCTACAGCTGGGTTTGTTCCAGTGCAAGCACCACAAGAAACATTGTTTCTGCAACATCAGGCTTTGAATTTTACCTTAGTACTTATCTACTCTTTTAGACCGAGCTCAAGGGAAATGGAAATATAAAGAAGAAACTACCTTCAATTGTGGAAGATGAGGAAGATGATGAGGAAGGAGAAGAAGAGAGCAGCACACTTTCACCAATCCATACAAGAAGTACAACTTGCTCTCAGCAGAAGAAGGCAGGAAGCAATAAAAGTCAACTGGGGAGAAACTTGAAACAGTTGGCCTCAGGAACAGTGCCCTTCCATTCACCCATTCGTGCTTGCAGTTCAAACTCCTCAAGGACTAAACACGAAACAGAGCTCCATTATTACTCTAGAAAGAGGGAGAAAAACCTTAAATTACATGTTTCGGCACTGAGCTCTGGAGGTCCACCTGACTTGAGCCCAAGGTAATGAAAGAAGTTATTCTTTTCCTGTCACATAATTTCTATTAAAAAATTATGATTGTAATGCTAAAAAAAAAAAAAGCATATATATATATATAGCTAAAAAAAAGCCTATATAAATATATAGGGAATGCTAACACTTTGTCAGTGTGTCAACACTTCATTCATTCCATAGAAAAGGAGAAGTCCTCTCATAGTATAAACCATTACCCACTTTAGGACTTCAACACAGAAAGAATTTCTGTGAGTGAAAAATAGAAATTTCAGAGCAGTTATAAAAAAAAGTGTTTAAACAGATGGACAAAATGATACTATGAAGACAGACTGTAATAATCTGTATTCCCACAATAGCACTGTGGAGCATCCTCAGTCGATCACAGAGACAGTAATTTAGGAAGCAAATCAATGATAATATAGCATAGCTGTGCAATAAATAAATAAATAAAGTAATAGAGAATTATACAGGAAAGAATATTACCAGATAATATTAGAAAATATTTTGGTTTTAACATTAGATAAAGGAAACTTGACAGTGCAAGTTTATATATGAAGTAAATGTGAATTTTGACATAAAGGAAAGTTATGCAATGGTTTAGTGTTTCATAAAGCATTTAATTTCAAGTATTTAAGATGGTGTTTTTATGTTACTTCTAGTTTGACTTTTTCTATTTCCGAATCCTTGGAATAATCATTCCTTGATAACTAAATCAAGGTTAATGCTTTACCAAAATCACAGGGTATTTTTGTTTTGGTTTGGTTTTTTGTTTGTTTGTTTTTTGGCCATATGAGGAGCAACAGAAGGTGATTTTTCATTTCAGGTTTTGGTTTCTATAATTTTAAGTATTTACATATTCAAGAATTTCCTTTGTTCATTATAGGCAGAATAGTAGTTTCAGCTATTTGCCATTGCAGACAAGAAATAACCACAGCATGACCAATATTTAGTTAGATGTGTCAAAACATTAGTCTCTAAGGATGCAATCATAAACATTCTACATGTAATAATATATAATAATGCTCCCACCCAATCATATATTTGATCAACATAAGTACATTTTAAATAGGAACAGGATACAAACTAATTCCATTTTTATCAATACAAAGAACAAAACCTATTGCACAATCAATACATGCACAAAGGTTAGGCTAAGATTATTGTGATGGAAAGATAATCAAAATAAATAGAAATACTCACTGGTATCATAGGCTTGCAGCAAACTCCACAAGGAGTGATCTCCAGAAAGAGAGCCTTCCTCAGTGGCAGTCAGCCCTTAAATGGGATCTAGGAGAGGTTCAGCCAGCCTCCAGCCCTTCCGGTAGCACAGATGAATTGCCTTCACCTGTGCTTCTGGGGCTGACTCATTGCTTGCCTCAGGTGATCAGTCAGAGGTTCAGGCCATGATCAACAGTTCCCATACACCTATGAAGAACCAACTTCTATATGAGAAAAACTGAAAAGTATTGTAGATGTTTTCTCATTTATTTTTTGGATCTTATATGCCGTTTGTTCAGATCAGCTATGGCAGAAAGTCATTGTCATTTGCATACCAAGTGGCAATTCAGGGAAAAGATAACTTTCATATGTTCTACCAAAATGTTATTTTGATCATTACTGTTCTTAACATATCCAGCCAGATAGCTGTAAGACTAAATGTGAAATAAGTGCTTTTCCATATTATATTATTTCTTATTTCATTTCAAAACTTTGTAACTTCAGAATAATTCTCTTAATGGGCTGGAAAAATGACCTTTGATGTATGTATTTTGCAGACTTTTTTATCCAAAAGCCTTTCGTATTTCCCCAAATCAGTATACATTATTAAAACATTTTAACTGAAAAGCTAAAAACGCTTTAAAAAAAAAAAAAACATATATTTTTAGCAAGTATGACAGAGAAAAAAAGATCTTTGTTTTGATTCTCAATTTTATTTGCTGTTGAACAGTGATGTAAAAGGAAAGGAATACCCTGCTTTGATCTGAAATGTTCAGTCAATACTATGAGGAGATGAATAACCTTGCTTTTTCAAGAGAATGTACTTTGTTTCGAGCGACTTTTTCTGTGCATGTTCCCTAGAGCAAGTCAACCAGAATTCACTCCAGGTTTGTCTCTTGCACACTGTGGTAAAGGCAATAAAGCAGATGTACAAAGACTAGTTAAAACATTGGAACAAAACTTGACAGAAGAAATGAAATTCATCATCCTAACTTCCAGAATACAGTCACAGTCTTACCAATCACTTTATGTATTTTGCATCTGAAACAGAAGAGTATCAGTAGAAGGAAAGCCTACAATTAATAATAAAGGCATGACGGGGAGGAGGTATTCATGCTTCTGAATCTTCTCAAACCCATACAGAAAACAGTACTCCAATGCTGACCTACTGGACAGAAGAGGTCATGGTCTTTTCTGCCTTTCTAGTTCCTAGGAATTGAGATGTATGTCTTCAGGAGAAAATTCATGGCTGTACAGCAGCTAATTCAGAAAGGGCTGAGACTCTTGTGCTTATATGTTGTCTGTTCACTAAATTATTACTCCGCATTCCACTTGCTTGTATATAAACAAACATTTTTCCCACTGCATACTTACTGAGTAGGGGCCTGCCTTATGGCTCTTGAGGACTAGCTATTTTTGTTAATATATTTTCTTTTTAGTCTTTGTCTTTAAATACTTTAAAGAATATAACAGCTATAAATTCCAGTTCCTGTCTGAGTAGTTTTTCCCCCGTGTGCTATAAAGGCTGTTAAAATGTTAGCATTTTATATAATTAGAAATCTCTACAAAAGGGATATTGGTGTTTAAAGTTTGCCTTTTGAAGCACTGAGGCCAGATGACATTAAATAGGTGTTATAGCAAATTCCACAGAAATCATTCAGGTTTTCAGCTGCAGGTAACAGCTCAAGCACCACTTTTGAGCCTCATAATATAATGTAACAGTTTCTAGATATCACTAAAACTAATATTGTGCAAATTTCATCATTGCTTAAACATGTGCCTTTTTGACAATATCTCTATGAGTGCGATACCTATGAAACTGTTTATGAAGCTGCTTAATTACTCTGATATTCCTTACAGAATTGTTGATGGGGTTGAAGATGGAAATCATAATGAGGAAAGTCAAACCTTTGACTTCAGCTCTGATCATCTGCGGCAAGAATCCAGGGCATCTCCAACAATTGGAGGTATTACTTGGGAAATTACACTTCAGAGCAAAGAGTTTTCATAACTGCTTTCTGTCCCTCTTTATTTCTTTGATTCTCAAAAGGAAAATCCTTAAAAGTGGCATAAATTGATCTAACATGTATCCACCCTTTCAATACCATTTCAGTACCACATTGAACAGTGTGGAAAAATACAACCGGATTCCCAAGGCCATTTGTTGTTTTCCTGCCAACGGGCAGTCATAATATAACCTCTTGCAAGAAGTACTGTTTTCACATGCATTATATTTTGCCGGCAGCACTTTAGGATCAGTCAGGAGCCTCATGCTTCCAAAGTTTTTGGCATGGAAGGTACTAAACATGTAGACAAAAAATTGATAACAAAATATTTTAATACACAAATAAATAAATACCAATTCTATAACTTTGTTTATTTTTATTAAAAGGATGCTTACAGAGGCAAAGGAGTCTACAGGTTTTTCAGAAGTAGTGTAGTGAAAATCTGAGTAGCAGGGAGTTTATGAAGTTTTAAATGACTGATACTCTCAAAAGACTGAGAAAATAGCCACTCAGAGGAACAGAAGTAGGAAAAAAATGAAGAAGGACTAGGTGCTGAAGTGACCAAAGTAGCGCACTGTGATTCCAAGTTGTTATATGTCTCTCATTTACGTGTATTTGAATTTTCAGAGGCAGAAATTGGTGCTGCAGTGCTTGTTATCAAAGCAGAAGAGACCAAACAACAAATCAGCAGGCTTAATAATGAGGTAATTGTATTTTGGAGATATTGGGTATTAACAGTGATTCAAGGAATGCTGGAGAAAACTAAGAAAATGTTGGGATATGGTAAATGTGCAATAAATGACTTAGAAAAATTGGACGGAATTCTTAAACTTAGAGCAGCTTGGGTTTTTTAACTGTCTCACAGGTTATTTTTCTACATGAAAGCTGTGTAAAAGTTTGTGTTACATGCTCGAGCTAAAAATAAAGTGAAGTTAGCATAGCTGATACATTGAATTTTCTAAGAATTTCTTCTTTATGTGCTTCTATTTCACTCTTTCTTTCCCCACACACCTTACTCTCTCTTTTCTTTTGGAGAACAACCCTGTGCTTTTGGAGAATTTCCTTGAAAGAAATGAAATCCAGTGAGTTTCAAATCCACATCAAATATTTCAAATAACTTTATCTGAGTCTCTTCAGAATGAAACAGAAGTATATCCATTTCTGCTCAAGGAATAGTATCATAGGAATGCAGCCCTACATTGTTCCACTGGGCTTTCTATTTAGTCCTTCTAATTTTAAACACATAATCTAATATCAATTTGACACTAAAATTTGAGACTGAAATCTATTTTTCAGCATACTCTGTCATTCAATATGAAGATACTAGAGATAATTTCTTATGAGTCCATATGGGGGAAATTTTAAATATACACTTTTTAAAGTCTAATCATACAACTTTTCTTCTTTTTCTGATCTCTTTGGTTACATGATTTTTTTTTTTTTTCCTTACGTCTTGTGTAGGCTTAATATAACTATTCTTTATTTCCATATATTTGAAATATTAGGCTTGTAAAACTCTTTCATCCTGGGTCAGGTTAAGTTGGTAACATAATTTGCATGTTTTGAACTAAGATTACAGTCATGGCTGGTTTATTCTATGAATGCATCAACCTGATTATATGTCAAACTGTAAAGTTCAGAACAAGGAACTATGCACCATTGACTGAACACTTTTTATCACAAGGTATGATCAAAGAACTCAAAAAGCATAAGGAGCGATTAAACTAAAGTGGTCTAGACTTTGATGTGATGGGTAGCATCCTGGGATTGAAGCCCAAAGTGACAGATGGTAATCCTGTAAATCATCCCATGGATCAAAATTTACACTGAAAAGACACTTCACTAGAAGGCTGCTTACTTGCATATTCTACATGGCTACAAATCCACATAATCAAACATGCCCCACATAGAGTGACTGAACTGACAGTGCTGAGTCACATGGTACTTACCCAAATGAGCCTATAAGTAGTGTTGCTAGCTCTTCTTTGATTTTTGCTATGATAACTATTGAATACCACTTGTTGATTTTATTTCTCTTTTATTTTCCATCAGTTGATGTTGATCACTAATGGAAGATTACGACTGATGATGCAGCAGGCTGAGATCTGTAGTTAAAATACTGGGAGATTTAGAAATTGAACTTCTCTGTAAGATGTGCCGCCTCCTTCTGAAAAACAAAACATTGAGAAAACAGGTCACAAGTAGTCGAGCAACAAATATCATCATTAATACATTTTATAGTAGAAATCAGAAGTCAATCAACAAATGCAAAAATAATTATTTCATGAAAGACATTTGTATTAATACAGTTAACTAGCTAGCTTAAAAACTTTTCAGCTATTTCCTGGGAGAACAAAGGCAGGCATCTCAGTACTGCCTATTGTTAGTAAAGCAAAGCAGTTACCCCACAAACCAATCTACAAAAGAAGATACACCCAGCTTAGCAAAGCAGTTATCCCACAAACCAATCTACAAAAGAAGATACACCCAGCTTAGCCATCTAGTGGAATTCACAGCAACATTTTAAGTCTATGAAATTCACCGTATAATCCAAAAATATAATAATTTTTCTAATGAGACTAAAAGAAGACAGAGTTGTTGATTTCACCTCTGTTACATATTAAATTTAGGATCAACACACAGAGATTTCCTTGGAGGAAGACAGGCACCAATGCCAGCTACTAGGCACCATGAGAAAAACTTCAACATGCTTCAAATTCCTGTTGCACAACTCCAAGGATTAACTGTTCAGCCAGTTACACAGCTATATCAATAATCAGTGCCACATAGTCTAGTTGGAGGCTTTCAGACAGTGGTGTCCCCCAGAAGTCAGTACTGGACCCAGTGTGTCTTGGATGAAGGAATGGAGTGCCTACTCTGCAAGTTTAATAATGATACAAAATTGAGAGGAATGGTTTCATACCCTAGACTGCTTTGCTGCCATTCAGAAGTATCTTGATGGGCTGGAGAGAAGGATAGAGAAGCACTTCCTGAAATTCAGCTTAGGCAAGAGAAGGGTCCTATGCCTGGGGAGGAATAATCCCATGCACTAGTACAAGCTAGGAGCTCGTCTGATGGAAAGTAGCTCTCCAGAGAAGGATCTAGGGTCTTGATAGACAACAAGCTGACCATGAGCCAACAAAGTGCCCTTGTGGCCAATAATACCAATGGTACTCTGGGCTGAATTTAGAATGGCACTGACAGCAGGTGGAGGGAAGTTATCCTCTCCCTCTACTCAGCCCTCCAATTGAGTGGTGTGTTCCATTCTGGGCTTCCCAGTAAAAGAGAAACATGGAGCTACTAAAATGTCCAGAGAAGGGCTACTAAACTGACTAGAGAATGAAACATCTCTCATAAAAGAGCTGCATCTATTAAGTCTGGAGAAGAGAAGGCTCAGAGCTATTTTATCAATGTGTGTATCTATCTAAAGGGAGAATGAGACCATAAATCTAGAGTAGGGCACTTGCCTACCACTGCATCATTGTCTATGTCCTACCATGTGTTTAGTTCTCTGTAATGTCAGTATAAATATATGGAAAGAATATGAAAATACTTCAACTTAAAATGCTTATATACAACAACCAAATCTGAATTATTTAAAACATTGAGCAATTAAAAATAAGAAAATCCCAAAATTTTAGTCATAATTTTTCTCTCATAATTTGCAGAGGTTATGCTCCCCTTTCAAATGTATAGGGACATAGTTTCATATCTGGACATACAAAGCATAGCTAGCACAATTTATGAAAACAAACTCAGATTTCATTTTCATGTCCCTTTCATACTGTGTTCAATTCAGCTCCAGTGCAGTCTCCTACAACTGCATTAGTTAAAGCAGTGCTAAAGACTGCAGTCACGATCAGACCTACACCACTGTGGCTACTGGGCTACTATACCACATCTTCCCTGGTCAGCTCAGAGTACAGAGTACACAACTGCGGGTCTGCATTTCCCTATGCAGAGATGCTCTCAGATGTCCAACATTGTCCAGAAACCTGCATTTGTATGTACAAACAAGGCATACAAAGAATAAGGCTAGGTAGAGACCTTGCTTAAAGTAGGAAAATGGAGACTGATTTTATATTTCACTACATCAGTAGATATGACAATTACAGCATTGTATCAGTATAATGAGCAGAGTATACACATTTCTCCTATTCAATTGAAAAACAAACAAACAAATATGAATAAGGTCAAGTTTTCTAGCAGAAAATTGCATTCTACTTAGCTGCATGTTGGAATACTCACTGGAAATCAGGATTTTTTTTTTTTTTTTTTTTTTTTTGGCAAGTGCTTAAAATATTCTAAGCATTTGGCACATATTTGGATCAGTGAAAATGCATTCATATGGATATTTAGCTTTCATCTAACAAGAGAAACAGTTCTAAGCAAATATGTTTATCAGATCACCTAGAGAAATTTTATAAATAGAATATTTTAAAATACGTTGCATCCCTCTGCTGAAAATAAAATCATCCTCTTATCAGGACAGGAAATAAAAAGTACATTTAATTGCAAAACATCCTTCAGTAGAGACAAATGTGGCACAAAAAGTGAGCTAATAATATTTTTTTATAATGAAAACTGATTATGGTCAATCTATCCATTTTGTATTTTAAATATTTAAATTAAACATAGAACCATGTGAAACCTAGCATCATTTGTTTTAAAAAATAAAAGTTTTCTAAATCATAAACACAAAATAAACATTTTTATGGTCTATTCATATTTGTTCAAACATATATTCCTTCAAGTGTTCATATTCATACTTCCTAAGAACTCCTATCTTGCATCTGTTTTGTATCCTTTTTGTTCTGTAATTTGATGAATGTAAAGTACTCTTTACAGCTGTTTTTGTCAATCTTTTAATTTTAGCTCAAAAGTTTTTGACACATGATGGTAACTAAAGTGACTGATGTTTAAAAGCTTGGGAATCTATTTATTTATTTCTTAGTTTGTTTGTTTTAAAGTAGGATGTAAGGCACAGGGCCTCTCAATGAAGTGTTCCTTCTTCCTTTCTTAGTGGAAATGCATCTGAGGCATGGAAATGAATCAAGAATGAAAGTAACTGAGTTTAAAACTGGGGACTAGAAGATGATTTGAACAACAAAAAATATTACTACTATGATAGGAGATAACCATAATGTTGTTAACTCTAATAGGAATTTCAAAACATTGCCATATTGAAAAGATCTATTTTCCTAGCATCCAAATGTAAGCCTCTGTTGACATTTATCACCATTTTTTCTCTTTTCTCTAAAAGGTAGAAGAAAAGCCTGATTGTCATTCTCTTTCTCAAAACCATTTATACTGGAAACTTTGTTACAGCGCAGCTTAACAAACCTGATTCCTACAGACTTTCTTTACTCATTCCGTTTTCTAAGACTCCTTATTTTCTTTCGGTTTGTCTGATTAGATCTTTTAAAACCCTTACAAAGTACATGATCCCAAGCTGCGCTAGTCAAAGTAATTCCTAATAAAGATAAAATCCCTTTGTTCAATAAAAAAAATTCTGTTGATATATCCTGGGAGTATGACTAATACAGACAGTGTGTGATTCAAGACCACAGACCGTTTTTTGTAATATATTGCATAGGAAGAGTATCATATTTATGCCCACAGAGTATTGTATGTATAGTAATACCTCTGATATTTTTCTTTCAGATTTGTTGCTTAACAATTTAATCAATTGTTAAGATAATTGATTGCTAACAATTATCTTAACAATCTTTTCATATTACTAATATGTAAAACTGAATGTGAATTCCATTTAGCAATTAAAAATAAATGTAAAAAAAAAGCAGGTTAGGAAGGATGCCTAAAATGAGTTGCTTGAAATGTCCTCCCAGAACAATACCACGTTTATGATCACAAACTGTTCCAGTCATGCATGTATCTAACACTTAGTGGTTACATTTTGATTATATTTTCTTGGTTTAGAAGATTGTCATTTGGATGGTAACTTCTGAGTACGCTTCTGGCAAGACATATACTACAATTAACTCTAAAACCAGGGAATTAGATTTTTCACCACGAGTTATTCTTGAGAAATTTATATTGCTTCTTCTCTTTTAACTTAGTATTTTAAATTAGTTTTGTTCTTATTTAGTACTATTAGCAATCATCTTAGTGTCCTAATTCATCCAGATAGATAGGTTACCCCAGAACTACCTGAGAACTGGCCAGCAAGTTGGCAGAGAAACCAGAGATTTTTCATACTCTGACATGATAAAGCAAATTTCAAGATATTCCAGATTTAATTCACTTAAAATTAATTATCATTGCACAAATTGTAAATATTCAATCCAAACTGAGACTAGTTGCCCTGCATTTTTTTTTTCTGCAACTAGCCTAATTTCTAAAGTGCCTTTAGATCAGATACGTTTGCCTCAAATATAGCAATGGTGATGTAAATTCATGGATGATCTATGAAAAGTCTGTCTCAACTTAGTTCTCATTCACTCAACTTACTGGAAAACAGAGCATCAGCAGCCTGTTAATTTGAGTCTCAAAGGCAACGCATTTTGACTAAAAGTCTCATTTACTTTATGAAGCTCCAGAATAGAAGAACCAATGGAAAGCTAAGGAAGAGAACAGCAAAGCTCCATCTGCAGTGCAAGCAGACAGTTTTCTCTGCATTGCCAAAATTCAACTTCCATTTCCCAAAAAGCAAATTTTCTTCTTCACTTCTTTGGATATCCAGAAGGAGTGATGGCAGGAAGATGTCTCAATCAAGTTTGAATTGCAGAGGGAACTAAACCATAGAGAGAAAAAAGAGCAATATATTCTAATAGGTTTCTAATGTAATCTGGACCTCTCCAGGTACACTGGTAAGCAATAGGCTTTTAGGTAGAAAATCTAACATTAAAAGAGCAGCAAAAAAAGATGACAAACAAACAACAACAAAACTAATAACCCTGTTCTCTTAAACTTTGCTTTGAAAGACAGTATTTCTTCACAGCAAAGTCATGTAAAATCAGGTGAATTATAGCTGTAATGTTTCCATTATAACTTTTTGTTGGGTTGTTCAATTACTTCAGCAATGCCACATGCAGCTGAGTTAAGGGATGGACTATTTCCCGGACATATATTAGTAAAGTATGTCTCCTTAAAATAAATCTACTGCAGACTAAATCTTATGTTTTTAGAATGAAAAAAAAAAAAAAAAAAAAAGAGATACAACATATTTCAGACATAACTGTAATGTGTACTGCATAAATTAATATTGGGGTATTTTGTTCTGACATAACAGGTCGCAACTTTAACTCATGAAGTATCACAATTAAGTAAGGATATGAAGAATGTGATGTACCTTCTAGAGAACCTCCTCCCATCCCAGAAACCACCAGGATTCTGCACAGTGCATGGCATATCTCGGAGTCCTACCCTGGAAAGCCTGCAGGCTCGGATGGCTTGGACTACACATCAACCTTGCACACACATGCAAGCTGGGAACATTACTTGCACCAAAGCACAACCCTGCCGCAGTAACACATTATGTGATATCTGGAATACAGATCTATCCTCTGTAGGCAGCAGCCCCCAAAGAACTGAACATAACATTCAAAATTCTACAGACAGCGAATTTTTCTATACATCAGGCCTTCATAATTCACCTTCCCAGTATCAGGTAATTCAGAAAGATAACTTGCAATTTTTAAGATGCACCTCACCCCATTCAGACACTACCTTGACCCCTCTTCAGTCTATTTCAGCGACTCTTTCTTCTTCAGTATGCTCTTCATCAGAGACATCGCTGCACCTCGTGCTGCCCAGCAGGTCTGAGGAAGGGAGCTTTAGCCAAGGAGCAATCAGCTCATTAAGCCTGGAGAATCTGCCAGGATCATGGGACCTTGAAGGAGCAGGTGGAACAGTTTCTGCACAGACCTCAGATTTCCCCTTAGATATTGTGACAAGCACAAAGGATGTTAAAGAGAAAGATAACCAAGCCATAGATGTGTAATGAGAAATAGTGAAGTGGCACTCAAAGCATGTTCCACAGCTGCCACTTTTAAATTTAGAGAGTACTACGACTGCATTCTTCAACTTTTCTCTGGTGATCATGGAGACTTACAGACATGAAAATTCAGATTTATAGAAAGTAAGAAAAGGTATTCGTGGTTCATATTATAGGAAAAAAAAAATCTAGAATCTAGAAGCATGTTGAAAAGCATTTTCTATACAAATAAAACTTTCTGGTCTGTTTGGCAGACTGTTGTGATAGTCCAAAAACCTTGAGGGTCAGAGCAGCTGGAAGTCTAGGATAAAAGAACTGTCATAGGCAGCTTTTATTCATGAAAGCAAAGGTTTTCCCTGAGTGTCTGACTGTTGTTTCCAAACAATGTCCATGGCACTGCTTGCTTTCAGTGATTGTGGGTCCTGCTGGTCTGTTTGTCAGTTCTGTGAAGACAAAGGGACAATTGTCGCTGCATGTCATCTAGACAATCAACCAGGTAGAGCTGGTAGAGAGTGGTCAGTTGTTGCACGTTATTTGTTATGTAAATGAAATCTCAAAATTTATCAAAAAAAAATACTATTTTTATATACTTGGTATGAAATATGTAATTAAAAATATTTAAAATATTTGTAAGGAGAATAATAATTTGTTTTCATTTTGGTAAAAGCTTGCATTTTTAACAAGAAATGTACTACCAACATGTATTAGATCAAATACTATTTATTGTTAAGATTATGTAGTTTACAAATGGATTCCTATTTATGTGCATGCAATTTGCAATGAATGTATCCATGCTGGTGGAATACAAATAAATTAAGGTATTATTTTATTTTAAAAAAATAAAACAGCTGGAATGTTGTATGCCAAGTCAGTTATCAATACTTAAACTGTTAATTGTTACACTGATAACATTCAATATCCTTGGTTTGTGTCTTAATATTGCAGTATTACTATTAAGACTAATATTATACTATGCAACCCTGTTGGGGATTTTATATTTGGAAAAGAAAATTAAGAGAGATGAAAACCATTGAATAAACTTCCAAAAGAATTATAAAGGAGAAAATTTGCAATGGCTTAGTCAAAGGCAAAAGAAAAAAGGTTTGAAACATTAATTTATTTTTACTTCTATACCTAAGAACCTATTTTTGACCTTTAGCTACAAGAATAGACTTTAGGTTTGGCAAAATCTTTTATGTGCAAAGAAAGTTTTTTCAGTATTTAAGGTATTAGAAACATACACTATATGTATGTAGTAGTACATACACTACTACAGTGCAATCAGAGCAACTGCTTTGCATTGGGATTTATATATGTTTCAAGATCCACAGTATGCATCCTATTTGCATGTTCCTTAGCAAACTTTCTAAAAATCATGTTTATAACTCAAAATAAATGTTTTAAAATGGAGAAGTTAATTAAATTACACCTAATAATTAATGCAAACTGGTGATTGCCATGAAATTAAAACTTACAGAGCACGGACTTATGTTTAACTTCCTTTAGAGGTTTTGTTCTGAAAACTTCAAAGAGTTGTTAACATTTGGTTCATTGTTAACATTTGGATGTGCACAGGAACACAAATCTCAGCTGATATATTGTGCCTGACTTTCATCCCATCCCTTCACATCCTTTTTCCCTCTGGTACAAATTAAGGACAGAGTGTCATCTTTCATTCTGAGCTGCCTGAATTTTGTCACTGTGTCTACATATCAACGTGAGTGTTTATATATAGAGGTTTTTTTCTCCTCTGTTCCAGCTTCTAATTAGATTGTGGTTACACAGAAAAGTGATGACTGAACAGTACATATCTCAGAAATTAGAAAATGAATAGAAATACTGATAAATGCAGATCTGCAGTATTTCTGCATGCACATGATCCCGTTCATCCAGAGAAGCCAAAAGGAATGGAAACGTCCTGGCCCACCTTTAGCAATCTGCCTGTCATCCCCACTGCCACATAGAGCAGAAGGATGTGACTCAGAATCTGGGAGCCGCATTACATGGTGCAGTGGGGACAATGATGTCTGGACGGAACAGCCAGGAGCTGGATAGCAACACAGCTGTCACGGAGTTATCTAGATCAATCTGTGCCTGTGACAGGGGGCAGCAGACCCATATGCCCCTGGACCCAAAATGGGAAGGGAAAAGGGAAAGCTAGGGAGATGGGAGCTGGGCCCAGAAACAGAACAGCAGCAACGATCTAAAGAGGAAAACTGAATTTTACTAAATATACCAGAATGCAAGATAACACAATATAATACAATATAATTGAAATTGAGGCTAATAAATAGGAGAGAGAGTGTCCAAAACTGAAAAAGCCTACTTTGAACTGAAGGCACAGCTGGGGAGCACAGCCATACACTGCTAGGCAGCGAGCGAGAGAGAGCCAGAGATCCTGTGACATCCTCCTGTGGCTTATCTTCCCCTCTGAACCTGAAGTCCCCTGGGATATGTAGTTCTTCTTTTCTTCTGAGAACCAGGCATCCAGAAAGTTGACTGTCCACAGAACAGGAGTATTAACTCTTTAATTACCTGTGTATTACATGATGTTATGATGTGGAATACTGATAACAAAATTATAAAACCATGGCAACAGCATCACCTCAGATGATTGCCTTACTGAAATACACAGACTAAGATAAGTGCACTGTGTCCCAGCTGTTGACTGGAGGTGTACAAAAAAGCTATTTCTCTACTATGCTCCATTCCAAATATCATTTAATAATTTCCATCGCATATATATTTAAATTGAGATTTCTTATTTTATAAAGATACATAAATTATACTAAATGTACTTCAAATGTTTTGTTTTGTTTTGTCAAATATAATGGCTGGTGTAGTGAAATTAAATCTGGATGTTTTGCTCAGGACTTTCTGCATTAGTTTTGCATAAAGTTTTAAAATATCAGTGAAAAGCAAAACAAAATGAAAGACTATGCATAGTCATAGCTTTACCACTGTATATTTTTTTCTATAATAAGAAAGTGCACATACAGAAATCAAGAAGAAATAGCACCAGGATATCGGTCCCAAGCAGTTCCTTGTCTCTGCAAGTGTCAAATATATCCTGAAAAATGTTGTCAAAAACTATGTCATCAAAGAATATACCCAGCCATGAGCTGGAGTGCAGAGAGACTGTGAGATGGCAACAAACAGGTGAGCAAACTGCCATCCAAGAAAACAGGCACAGGACAAGAATAGCATGAAATAAGTCCATTCCAGCCTGATACCAACCAAGGAATGAGGATCATCAGCAGGGCAAAAATGCAGATCTGAAGACACCATCATATTGTGAAAGCCTCAAGAAAAGTATCCCCCAAACAGCTTTTGTTTCAAAATATCTGTCAGTGAACAAATACAGATAATTTCAGTTTTGAAAAACTGGACATTCATAGGGAAAAATGGGAAAGCAATTTAGAACAGCACAAAATTTTTGGGAGACAGACATTATTATCATGACCAGAACAGATCTATAAACAGCACAACCATGGAGAATTTCTGGGTTTAAAGCAGCAAATACTGTAATATTCTAGTTTTTACCCTCAGAAGAGTTCATTATCAATGTAAGCATCATGGGATAATATGCAGTAGCCAGACAATTTAATGTATTCCTTTTGGCACTAAAATTCATAAAATATAAAGAACAAAACAATAGAAGTCATTTTTGTCTCATGATTCTTCTCTCCATCCACTTTCACATTAATTTATTTCCTAAATTTGCTACATTTTTTCTTGCATTTTCCATACTATTTCTTATTTTGTACACTACCTGTTCTCTCTCTCCTGATAACTTTCATTTACAATACCACCCACTCCCACTTTACTTCCTTTTCATTTTTCTTTTGGTGCACATAAGTAACTTTCTCACCCAATCCCTTTTTTGTCCCCTTTTTAATGCAATCTAAGTCAATCATTTTCTTCCTCATCTTTTGGTCATTTTCCTACAAAAAAACACCCTAGGCCAACACTAAGTGGTTATAGAACTCAGCAGTAAGACAGCACTCAATATTCAGGCTGTAAAATTCCAATCTCTTACCAATATTTCATGTGCTATTACCTTCTCACAATTATGCAGTTGCCTCTACTGACAACAGGGCAAAAAAAAAAAAAAAATAGGATCCTCCATTAAATTAGGCTTGTCTTCTACTTATTTGCCTTCAGACGTGTTTTTAAAGACATGCATTTGTAGTCTACGAGGCTGCTCTGAAAGTAATGTGTCCTGTTTATTTCCATGGAAACTGCAATCGATACAAAAAAAACACAGTAACACTCAGAGCAAATTCTCAGCTATAAAACACATTTTTCAAAATAGTCTCCATTATTAGCTATGCATTTTCATCAGTGATGAACAAAAGCCTGCATGCTGTTTTCACAAAAATCTGCTGTCACTGCTGCCTCTACTGAAACATTCCAGCCACCACCTCACTGCGCTAGCATCCACTCCATAAATGTTTAGCAAGTGTAGATTAATGTCATTTGGTGCAATTTTTTCCACAGGAAGGAATTCAATTCCATACCTTTGCTTCATGTGCATATCACATCTATATCAGACGTCATTTTGCCAGACTGCCCCTCTGCTCCCATTTGTCACACAGCATACCACCTCTTATCATAACCTTGTGTTGGCCCATTATTACACACAAATAATTTAGTTTCTAATTAATCCATCTGTTAACTGCACTTAAGATTATAAAATATTTCATTTGATGAGACAATTTTGTAACATACTATTTCAATAGTTTGATGTAGTAACTTGTTAAAATCTTGTGTTTTGCAAGTGGCAGTTTCGGCTAAATCAAACTGTCCCCAACAGTTTCCTCATTTTCTTTGGTCAGCCTAAAAGCATTTGATTTAACACCCCTCTTGGTGGGACATATTGCAAACATTTAATGCTGCTGGGCCCAGCGCAGAAAGTGAATAGTTGCATTCTCATTTCCTAGAAAAATGCTTTTAACAGCTTAGCTCAGCTATAAAAGAGTGGACTTACATCTTGGAATTTGGGAAGAAATGGGACATGCGATGTGAAAATAAAAAAGGCTGGTGCTTGGTTTCTAGATTCAATCCTATTACTCAACCACAGGACATCACACAGCAGCCCTGATAAAACTGTTATGTGAAATCTAAGCTCGTCTCCCATGTATTTGCAAATAGAAAAAAAAAAAAAAAATCAAATTATTTTAAGAAAAGGACATAGCTTCTTGTTAAGTTAGATGATACTGCACACAAAATCAGTGTATACTCTTATCCAGTCAGGATGAGTATAAATGTCGTGTCATCATTCTCAAGTGAGTAATAGACTATGTTCATAAACCTCTGGTAACAGAAACCCTGTATTTCTTCTCCCACCCACAATCAGTGGCAAAAGCAACAAGAAACATCAATTGCCTGCATCAAAAACATAAATACCACAGACTGAATCCTTTTGTTTGAAGATACTGACTGGCGCAAAGTGAATTTTAATACACATGCAACTTGTTACTAGAGTTCTTCCGGACTTGGAAATATCTCAACTATTTTAATGAAACTTAAGAGAGTTGAGAGAGCCAACTCACAATCAATCAAAATTCAGAAGTTGTACAAGAGAATTAATACCTGCAAGTTGTTTTAATGCATTTAGTATACAATCTTGCATTTATGTTTTGATGGTTTGCTTTAATCCTTGGAACTTACATAAAACAGATTAACGCATGAATGTATTCTATTTCTCCAGTTCTTTAGGAACCTGTTAATTTTTGGCATGATCAATCCAAAGGAGTCACACACAGCCAAGAAACAGCTCAGTACAACAAGCAAAAAAAAAAAAATACTAACAATTTTTATCTACAATAACACTGAATCATATAAATTATCAACTAAAATGGTAAACAGCTGGTATTTGACAAACCGTAGAATAAAATGCTAGCAAAAATAATTCTCATGGAATGGCTACTTCCATTAGCTGACTTATAAAGAGCACTTGAAAGATATGTTACCTTATTTTTTTCTGATTTATTTATCCTATACTCTGTGTTAACAGCCGCAAATGTTCAGTGCCTGTCCCTGAAAGTTACAACTTAACAGAAGTTTTTTGTTTTTTTTTTACTTACATTTACCCATTACGGTTAATTTTCCCCAAAATTTAAGGGCCACAGTAATGTAAAGGAATTACTTAATACTGACAACAAATAATAATATAATAAAACTAAAACACAACTTTTGAAACTACTGCATTAAGGACATGCAAACATCATGAGCATGACAAAGGAAATGCTGATAAACAGGCAAAATCAGAAGTTACAGAGATAAATCCTAGGGTGTTACGAAACAATTGTAGAATTAAGTAGATCAAAAATTGGCAGAAGATTTCTCAGGGAAACGTGAGGATGAAGAGGGTTGATTTAAAAAAAAACAAACTCACATGACTTTACATTTTACATTCTTTACATTCTAAAATTTTGAGGACATTCAGCACAGATCTCCAAATGTTTGTCAATCTTATCTGCGTGTAAATTTCACATTTTATATGTATTGCTTGATTTTATATTTTATGTCTTTATAAAATCTTCAAGGTACATCATGAAGAAAACACACACAAATTCACCTCACAGATTTTGCTTCATGCTATAAAAATCTAAGCTTTTTCCTGGTTAAAAAAAAAAATATATATATATATATAAAACCACACTATGTGCAAACAACGAAATCCCATGCACTTTCTTTCTGACTATGCAATCAAACACAGAACAAAAATAGCAACACGTAGAGACAAACTGTAACCACAAGTCTCAAAAGATGGTAACTTTAAAGACTAATTACATCTTCTTAAGGCCAATATTGTCAATCATCTACATCTGAGTTTCCTTCCATTACACTGTGACCTAACATTCAGATCTAGTGCATCACCCCTACGCAGCACTGTACCACAGATATGTAGCTCACATTCTTACTGGAAATTTTTTTGTGTTCTTTCAAGTAACCAAGTAGATGGTTGTTACATAAATAAATAAATAAATTTTTAAATCCTGCAATATGTGAAAGAGGGATAGGGTTCTTTTGTGGAAAGGAGAAAGGGGAAAAGAAAAGGAAATGTTGTAACAATACAGATTGAAATTTTTTTCTTCTCACTCACATCTGAAATTGTTTTCCAAAAGCAAACAACAAAGCCCCACCTATGTTTGCAATGAAATCTAATAGCTATGACAAAAAATAAGATCCTCTGAATGCTACACTGCCTTTTAATAGGTGGTCTTTGGGCCCTGTTTGTCAAGTAGCCGCTGAAGGTTAAAAATTTAATGTGGTCATCTACTTATTTTTCCTTATATAAAATTACCAGTTTGCTCTATAAATTGCAGTAAGGAATCTCAGATGAATGTATACAGTGCAGTAATAGCTAGTGGCACTTTTACAATATCAGAGAGAGGGAAAGTCTTCCCACATCCCACCTCTTTAACAAAAGGCAAAAGTTTAATTAAAAAAGAAAACTGCTGATTAGCCTTTTGTAAATTTTTCCTTTATTTTAATATTCCTATTCATCTATTTTATGACTAAATTAGCTTAATAAACAGCAACAATTAGAAAAGTATAGATCATCAAAGAGCGATGAGCTAAGTAAACATAGGCATTCCTTGAACAGCTCCTATGTTCAGAGCCTTTCAGCAACCTTCCACAGCTTTACCACAGAGGTTGAGTCACTATAACTAGTTGCCAGCAAAAACAAGAAAAAGAAAGAAAAACAAACAAACAAAAAAACAAAAAAACAACTGGCGAACTGCAAAAACATGATACAAAGGAAGTTTGACAGTCTTCACTAGAGCCGTTTCACAGTCTTTTGAAGCACCGGACTTTCCTCACTTGAGTAAGAAAAACGTGTCTGAAAATAAATGGTATCATAAGGAGCCTAGTTTACTAATTATTCACATCACAGTAGCAACTGGGAGTCTAAAAGACCTCAGGGTTATGTTGTATTCACAACAGCAAAAGGGGATAATACAAAGCTCAAAAAAAAAGGAAGAAAGAAAGAGAGAGAAAAAGCAGCATGAAAAATTAATCCAATGTCCTGTGACAGTTTGTGAGTGAAGTGGTGCCCTGTGAAGCTGGGAGGCCAGAAAACAGCTGAGTGAGCAGCTGCGCTGGGCACTAGGACCCTAGCAAAGCTGAAGTGCTTCTGAGCATTAATACTGGATTCCCAACTCCACGTTTTGTATGAAAATTAGCTACCTACACATAAGACATAGGGGAGGATTATGTCTGGTCTGAGATATCCTGCACAGCAGTTTCCAAAACAATGCCTGCTAAATATCTGAAAGCAGGTGCTTGAATTATGCCAGCCAGTCAGATAATTAATTAACCTTTTCAAGTGTTCAAGCTGGGAGAAAATATAGCCTCTGAAGGACTTGTGCAAACTTCACGTCGCACCTGCAAGCCTGGGCTAACAGGAGTGCAGCTCTTTTCCTTAACCTGCATTGGATGTAAAATTCACATCTGGACAATATCTGTTCTTTTTAGTGCTAGTGAGGATGAACTTTTCATTGGTCAGGCATTTTAGTGGCAAGAAGGCAGGCAACGTGTCCCAGAAATGCGTAGTACATCTGCTGATAATGCATGTCCAGCTGCTCAAGCCCTACTGATGCTGCAGTCAGCGTTCCAAGCACAGACATTCAGGTCCTTGAGGGACATTTTAGACCCCATGTTTTCCCTTCTTCTATGCTACCCCCCCTTTTTTTCATTCGACAAGCAGTTGCAGAAAGACCTCAGGCTCTATCTGAAGCCAGAAAAAAACTGAAGCTTAGGAATCACTGCAATCAAAATTAATTAAAATGATGGGGGAAGGGAGGAAGGATACATTTAATACTGAATCTAAGTACAACTTTCTTATGAGTTAACATACACTTATACTCTCACCCGAACTTAAAAAAGGAAAAACAACAACAAAAACTGGCAGCACTGAGAATGTGAATGGTTTCTCCCTAACTCAGCGGCAGATCCAGGGGATCTGGAAGGCTACAGTCTGCATTTCCTACAGAAAAATGCCCAAATATGGAAAGGAAAAATTAGAAGAAGGTGCATATCTCCAGCAGCTTGAACTGATTGGCAAATTTTAAAGAAAAAAATAAAACCACAGCATTCATAAACATACTACACCCTTTAGAAGCAAAGTCCTCTGCATCAGTTTGGCACAAATGCAGGGAAGAGAGTAGATGAAAGAGGTGAGAGTGCCAAAGCATTGGGAAATCTTGCAGCAGGATGAGACCCAGGGCTACGTGAAATGCACTGTCAGAAAGTATGCCTCCTTTTCTTTGTTTTAACTAGAGTCATTTGGTTTTACTAATATTGAAAGAGACTATGAGCAATCATTCCCTATTCACCTTTTCCAGGCCACTTGTGATTTAGAAGATAACTTGTAATGATGTAGATATGTATTTCAGGCTGAAGCATCCCACTCTATTTCCTCATTCCCTATAACAAAGGAATCTCACATCTTTAATCATACTTTCTACCATCTTTTATCTTTTGCATGTCAATGTTTTGAATACAGTACAGCACACACTAAAGTATTGATTTCTATTGTTTTGTGTTCTTTTCATTTTAATCCAACTACTTTCTTTGCTTCTCATTTCTGGATACTAAAAGGAGCAGCTTGTACAGCTGCTGATTATAACTTTGAACCTCTTATGTGTGGGGTCATAATCACGTGACAGCCCATGACTGATTATTTTCTCTTCCAGGTGGACAAATGTACATTTATCAATTTCAGATTGAGTTTCAAATAATATTCCTTTTCCCCATTGCTCAGTATCAGTGAGATCTTCTATAGTTATTCACAGCCAAGCTTCATGTTTACAATCTGAATACATTAAATATCAAACTTCGTCAACAATATTGATCTGTTTTGCCAGATCATACAGAGTATCCTAACATAGTCAGAATTTCCTGTGTGAATGATATACTTCATTCTGAAGGTTTTCTATAAAAATGTTATTATCTTCCCAGGGATATGGAGACTAGATTTTATTTTTTTTTTTTATCTTTATTTTGAAGATATAACTTCATCTTTATTCATAACCTTGAGTAACTTGTGTTCAACTAACTTCTAACTGCAATATGCATATTCTTTTTGTCTTTTATTTTCCAGTTATTTAAAACTCTCTACATGTGGTCACTTGGTCCAAGATCACCTTCTGCAGTACTCCTGCTAAAAGTCTAAAATAGACCCAATACAAGACCTGCCTCTTGTTTTGTCAGAAGACATTTGGTAATGAAATCTGCCAGCTGTCACCTCTCATGCCTGCTTTTTGCCTACCACTGTTAGTGGCATTTGTTGTCCAAATTATTTTTGGGAAATAAGTTTCCCAGAACTAAACATTTCCCATTTTTCTCTCTCCCTATTAATAGCACTGAATTTCCCAGCCAGATCCATGTCTAACCTGGAGAGTTTACAACAAGTACCCCATATTTCTAGGGTCCCATGGCAGGTCAAAGCTACATTCTGCAGAGTAAAAGAGCACTTAACTTTTTTTCTTATTTTTTTTTTTTGTTTTTTTTTTCCCCAACTGTAAACATCAGCATCAGAAACCAAGTTGAATCCTTTAACTACATATTTGTTGTAGCTCTCCAATCACACTATGAATTTCATGCAGCCAAATATTCAGGAGTGAACTCAATATTTATGTGAATCCTCTTATATTTTTAATTTCCCACTGCCGTGTACCTTAAACCAGAATGTGGGAACTTAGAAATAACCTTTCCTCTCCACAGTAACAGCTGTTCTGATCCTGAGTTTGTTTTGTTTTGATTGTGTACATTCTGTCATACAAGTAACGTCAGCATAAAATAAATGGCTACAGCACAAGAGAAAATGATTTTGTTGTAACATTCAGAATTTCAACCAAGTATTAAAGCTACTGATTCACAGAGTGTAAGTATATTATTTTTAGATTGGTGCAAGGCAAACACAAGTTTTATTATTCATTTTATGTATGTGGCTGTTACAGACTTAATTTATGACACAGGTGCTAGGTAGCCTGGAACAAAGAGCTTTGCAAATAATGACTATAAAAAGGCCGTGCATTTCTATTTGTTATTGTTCTGATTAATAAATAAGCAAGCTCTCAGAACACTAGAAAGCAGAACAAAGTAGCATGCAATGATTCATTACCAGCTGGGGAAAAAAATAACAAGAAAAAATATATAAATCAACAACTCAGCCAGAGACAGATTGCAAGAGCCAACTATAAGGCACAATAGCAATCTGGAGGCATTAGCCTGAAGCTGGCATAGATACAAGTGCTCTCTGTGATACAAGGAGAACTCAGCTCTTACTTTTTTAAGGACAAATTCTTCTCTTAATAGCATTCGCAACAACAACAAAAAAATCAAATAGACAAAAACTCCAACATCCTTGTTTCCAGCTAGTGACCTACAGCAAGGAAATGATAGAAAATGAGGACCTACTTTAGGTTCAATAGGAGTTTGGGGTGTATCAGAGAGATTTCTTCCCCCAGGTCATAGTTTTCTGGATCTTGAGTCCTTGTTTTGTCTTTCTGCGTAAGTTCTGCCAACCATGTGAATATAATTACCACAGTGTAAATATTCTAGATATGACAGAATTATTTTAAAGTGATACATAATAATTACTTCTCTTACCTAAGTTATCATAAGGAGAAATTATCTGTGATGTACAGATTTGTAATTTTTTTTTTTTTTGAGTGCTTTTCTTCTTGTATTTAGTTGTTTTCAAATAACTAGGGCATATGTTGCCTCCGAACGTGCCCCAAGTATATGTATTAAATCTACATTAAAATGTGTTTTAGAAACCTCTATAGCAACAGCATTCACATGTGAAAAGCCCAACTTGCCTTAGTAAGAACATTTGCTGCAAAGAAGTACAAGAATAAGAGAGACCTGCAGGCCACTTAGACCTCATTGGGGACATCCATGTCTATTAGACTACTGTCAAGCTTAATTTACGTTCCGGTTTACTTGCAGAATTTTTTTTTGTAAAAGCAGTTGCATGTTTTTCTCCTTTCTTTTTTTTTTTTTTTTTTCCTAAGTCATGTGTTCCTCTGCTCCCTATATTAAGGTTTATATTTTTTCATAGCATTTGCTGTTACCCATAAGAAAAACTTACTTAACAATACAGTCTCCAGTTCAGCAATGAGGGAACATCATTATCCATCAGCAAGCTTTATGGATTCTTTGTTAAACCTAACATAACTTCTGCAGATAATGAGAAAATTGGTATCTTTCTTCTACTTTTTACTTCTGCTTGTTCAAGGTGTGTAACTGAACTATCAGTGATATTGATGTAACTCAATATCAGTCTCACACACTACTTTTCTAAAATGACAAATTAGATTTACACTCAAACTGGTGGGGTAAAAGGTACATCAATAACTCAAAGACAAATACAGCAATTTATTTTATGCACTCAAAAACATGAAGTTCAGATAGACTCAGATTCTACAGAAGCACGCTAATTACAACTCACTGGTAGCTTTCAGGTGAAAGAGATTGAGCTGGAAAATTTTGAGTTATTGATCCTGAAATACCTTGCATAAATATTTAAGTTGCCATAAATGTTCAACAGATACTTTCCAGACAATTAACCTAATCTTATCTGAGCTTCCCAAATACTGTTTTCCCAAGGCAGTACCTATTGCACAAAAATAGAATAACATAGATTTTCAATCTTTGTGAATCCAAACTGTGAGGAAATTTGAACTGGAAATTTGAAGTATATCTCCCAGAAAACTTTAATTAATAATCTACATAGAGGACTTTGAGAACTCAGACTTCAAGGTTCAAATGCACATGCACATTAATAAATACTTTAATTTCAAGTAAATATACAAAAGTTTTCAAAATATCTTCTGAATGCTTGATGATGCTCCACCCCACAAGGTTTCCCATGCACAGGAATCCCAAGTGAGGACCACTCTACTTTAGCTATCTTAATAATGTGTACTTTCGGATACTACCTCAATAAACACGTGCCCTTCTTCATTATGCTTTTTATATCCAAACATTTAAAAAAATAGCTTGGTGTTTTTCCATTAATTACTGCTATAGAATGACTGGAAAATATTTACCATCCTTGTCTGACCTACTGTCACAAGACTCTTTCTCCCTGCAAGTGCTTTCAACTGAGCATGTGAGGAAGTCAAGAAGGAACACAAGTCATGCTAACATGTTGGCTATGAAGGGACATTTATTTACCTGTTAGCTCCAAACAGAATAGTTCACTCAGATGGCTGACAATTAAGCCCCTTACATGATTAGTCTCTCCTCCACATACGCAGTCCGTATTCAGTCAATGTGCTACCAGAATAAACTTACATATTTTTTTACATGATTCTCAAAACAAAACAAAACAAAACAAAAAAGCACCCCCAAAACATTTTCAGGTAGATTTCTGATACTTTGTGCGGGTGTTATTAACAATATATATATTTTTTTTTCCGGCTCTTTCTTTTGATAATTCCTTGTATTCGACATCTTAAACATTGCACTATAGGGACAGGAGCACACATTTGTAACCTTTCTGCTTGTCTATTCATACAAGACTTTTGTCATCAGCAGCAGTTCCCTGAGGAACCTGATCTATCACAGAACAATATTTATTAGTTAAGAAAAGAATCAGACTCCACCTAGAGCAGATTCATAACAACAGCAATAAAAAACTCCACCTCTGTTACCTTTGACCATGAAAACTCTTGAGGAAACATTAAGCACGAAATGGAGAGTGCAGTCACTGAATAGTTAATAAATGCCATTTTAACTGGAAACAGAAATTTCCTGAGGTACCGTCCACTTCAGGTGAAATCACCGAGTTACAGTTTCCAGCAAGAGAGACAGAACTGCTGTATCAAAGATTTAGCTGTGCTGTTAAGACAAGTTTCTTGCTGTTTCAACAGTTCCTTTCCATTCATTTTAAAGTCAAATGTAAAAAACCTGAAAGCAGAACACTGCACATCTACTCAGAAGATAATTATTTTCAAACTTCCAGTTCAGCAAAAATTTCAAAACTAATTTGTTCTTGTTCGAGACAGGACAATCCCCACCCCAACAAAACATTCACATTATCTGTGAAGTTCAACAGAACTCATTCATTTATTTTTGCCTTCTATGTACTTTGGCAGTTGATGATAACTGAAATATATTTCAATTACAAATACTGCAAAAAAACCTATTTCTGGGAAGTTGAAACAATCTAAGACAGAAAGAGAAAATTCAAAGTGAAACCAGAATAGGTTTATCTACCTAGAGGTGAAATCCTTTTCTACTTTTTTTTCCTATTTTCTTGCCTATTTTCTGTCTAATTCATTTCACACCACACTGTATTTCACAAGTGAAGGAAATAATCAGACCCCAAATTATGTTTCTTTAAAGAATCCCATTAAGAACTGGATCGACATCCATTAAATTATCCCAACACAGACTCAATGGCTCTTTTCCCCATACAGCATGATTTCTCACCATGGTCAGTACATATATGTCTCAAGGATGTAAAGGACTTTTTACTGGATGGTCTTTGACTACCATAGTAATTTGCTTCCTTGGAAAAATCTTCTAGTCAACTGTGATAACCCTTCAAAAGAAGAGTCACAGGAGAGGAAAGCACCAGCAATAAACTTCTAGTGTGGGTGATACTTCTACTCCAAGAGGAAAGAGCCAGGAAAACTAAATGAGAAGCAGGAAAGCTCAAATTTGGAGGGGAGGAGGGGGATTGTGTGTATTTTAAAAAAAAATAAGAGCAGAATAAGATACATAAAATATATAAAGTATATTTTATATATATAAAGTATATTTTATATACTTTACATATAAGTATATAAAATAAGAGACGGTCGTATGGTAAGAGGCAGGCAGAAGCTCAGAATCAGCAACAGCAAAATATTCTAGTAGGAAACTATGAAAGGTTTTGACAGTCAAACTCAAAAATTCTCTAGGATTTTTGACAGCTAATACCAGTGTAGAATCTGGCAGAAAGACACAAATCAACTATGTGCTGTGTATTTACATAGTTTGTGACAAGACCATACTCCTAAAGCTTCCTTTCTAATAGAGAGGATACATAGCTTGCCAAAGTAGCAGTAGCACAGGCAGGAAAAGCCACTTGCCAGTGATAGCTTTCCAACAGACTGGTGGTTGAACCAGAAACATAGCATCATAGAATGGTCTGGCTTGAAAAGGACCATAATGATCATCTAGTTTCAACCCTCTGCTGTGGGCAAGGTTGCCAACCAGTAGACTAGGCTGCCCAGAGCCTCATCCAGCCTGGCCTTGAACACTTTCAGGGATGGGGAATTCACAATCTCCTTGGACAACATGTTCCAGTTCTCCACCACCCTTTGAGTGAAAAACTTTCTCCTAATATCTAACCTAAATTTTCCCTGTCTTAGCTTAAAACCATTCCCTCTTGTCCTACCACTATCAACCCATATAAACAGTCATTCCCCCTCCTGTTTATACATTCCCTTCAAGTACTGGAAGGCCACAATGAGTTGAGGTCTCCTGAGTCATACATCAGCTTCCCCTACAACTGCCCACACTGTCCCTCAAACTTTTCTGAGCACTTAACAAGCCAGCATGCTCTCTCCCCATTTTGGTACTAGTGTACATCTTATGCATGTTGTTGAATAACAGTCTGGCCACTGACACCCATGGCTTTGCACAAGTCCATCAGGAATTATGTATCTGGTGAAAAACACACCAACACACCAGCCCCAGTACTATGTTCCAGGTGAATCTTATGACCTCCATCCAGTTAAAATTAGAAATAGATGCAACATTGCATCCTACTCTCTCCAGGTAATTTGCACACTTCCTCGAGGTGATTTTAATGCTAGTAAAACCCAACCCCTGCCACAAAGAGAGAAGTAAATCAACATGACAAAAAGGACTATCAGTCAAATAACAAAAGTACATGCCTTGAAAGACAATATATGAAAATATATTTGTATAGGTACACAGCGATAAGAAACTTTGAAGCATTTTTTCTTTTAAGAGTGATTAGCAAGGTCCCTTATAACTAGTTCAAATTGATTTTTAATACCACACAATTTGTAAAATGACAGCATGCTTTTTAATTGGGTGCATGGTTTTGATGAAGTGGGTTTGGAAAAGCATATATGGAAACTTACAAAAAGTACTAGCTATAGAGCTAAAACTGTTGACATAATGATTGTTGTGTGGCCCCAAATTCTTTTGTAAGTGTAGACTGCATTAGAGATAAAAAGCCATCATGGAAGATATTTTTGTCCTGACAAACAGGTAGCACAACAATATATAAAGACAGCATTTTGTGGCCTTTTTCCTGGCTGCTTTTAGCATTCTGTTCTTTTCACAGCCCCCAGTCTGCTCCTTAGAGTCCATATGGTAGTGTGTTACTGGTGAGATCTACAGTCCAAATCACACTGCCAATGTGATCTTTATTTACACAGGTGAATTCTTGCTTTCAAAAGAACCCCTCACTTCTTTTGCACTAAGTGGATGATGCTGAGGTTCAAGAAAGCCATATATTTCATGACCCTTAAAGTTTTATGAAACTTCAATAAAGTAACAAAAATAATGTCTTCTCCATGACCTATCCTCTCTTTACCCATTATCCATTACCATTTACACATCCCATTGTCACTGTCTTCCTTACTACAATTTTCATTTAACATTTTTCACTTCCAAATAATCTTTTTTTTTTTTTTTAATAATAAACACTACCAAGAAAAGTAATTCAGGTCCAAAACTACTTTTAGCTCATTCATGCACCCCTATCAAGTGATTTGTATTAGTCTTTTGTAGTAACACTGTAGTGCACAATTGTCTTTGTCAATTTTTTCATCCTTCTTCATCATTTACCAGTATCAATCAAAGAAGGTTCCATTTCTGTGGGTTTTTTTGTTTTTGTTTTTTTGCATGATAATCTGCTTTATTGGCTATATTTGTGTTTTTTAAATAACTTTCTCCATAATACACATCTTTTTCTTAATAAGCTATATAGTACTGTCTCGCTTCAATTTTTAGGAGGGAGATGAGGTTCTTTTAATATCTGTATACCCAGTGTGAGATTAAGAAACAACAGTTCAAATGCAAGTCCAACAAGTTCATTATAAATCCTAATCAGGGAGACAGGGAAGGGAAGGAGGGCAATAAAAAAGATAGGAAAGAAGCAAGAATAGCGTAAAGTGGGGATAGTCACCACCAGGATCCAGCAGCGGTCCCGTTGCACGACATTTCGAAGGTCTGAGGCAAAAGCAGCAGGGGGGGAGAGCAGCAGCGTGGCCGGGCAGCAAGCAGGTAGCAGGAAGAAGTCGCAGAGCCAATCCGGGAGGAAGCAGCAGGACTCAGGTAACAGGCCCAGGAGAGTCTGTCAGCATGCAGGAGTTCTGTAGTGAGGAATCTGATGGCAGACACCTTTGTTCTTCTTCAGCATCGCAGTAGAGCGCAGAGCAAGTCCAGGAGGGAGAGAGGCAGGTCGTGAGGCTCCTCATGTCAGAAACCTCTTCTTCTTCATGAGCAATCTGTTGCCAGAAAGCCTTTCTTCTTATTCATCTGCCAGCATGGCATTCCTGGGCAGTTGGGTAAGAGTCACGTGCAGCACCTCCTGAGGTGGCCATTTTCCTCAACGTAAGCCCACACAAAAGACTGCTTCCTGGTCATTAATATGCGGCTTATCTCTCTCTCGTTGCCCCTGGCCTTGTCCATCAGTGTTCTCCAGACAAAGGATTTCTCAACCCTTGCCCAGGACTTGCTTGGACTTGTTCACCTGTGTCCCCAGCAAGCTTTGAGACAATGATGTAAAAGAATAATCTCTTACAAGTACAAATATATCTCTTTGTGTTTTGTTATCATAATCAGCCGATTTACAGTACTTGAACACACTATATTTTCTTAAGCTTCTAGTGACTGACTGTCAAAGGAGCTAGACAAATTCAGTTGAAAATTTGCAGTGACTACACACCACAGATACTCAGATCTGAATAAGTGACAGACAACCAAAGGAGCATTACATGCATTAACATTTTACTTGAAGCACTTAAATCTAAACTGAGAAATTTATTTCGAAAGAGATTAAGTACTCTGAGTAAAATACCTTGTCTCTTGCTATTCTTGACAGTGTTAACGGTAAAGGGATTATTGGCTAAGTTTAAAGAAATGTGTTCACTTAACTTCTGTATTTGGCACTTGAATGTTTCAGTGATTTGCCATAAAGTACGTATTGTAAAAAGCATAGCTGTTCTCCTTTCTGTGGAAGAAATCAGCAGATGAAGTCTATTGGCAGATTTGCAAAAAAGAGTGAAAAACACATACTCTTGAAATTCACAGCACTCTTATGGTGTTCAGGGGTTATTTTTAATTACAGCAGTATTGTCGAGTGGTGCCATATGGTAGTT
Source organism: Meleagris gallopavo (assembly GCF_905368555.1). NCBI lineage: Eukaryota > Metazoa > Chordata > Aves > Galliformes > Phasianidae > Meleagris > Meleagris gallopavo. The sequence continues at coordinate 35,219,699 of NC_139409.1, forward strand.
GTATGTAAGACATTCCTATGACCTTCTGATAGGGGAGAAAGAACGTGCCAGCTTTAACACTTCCTATAGAGATGGCTCCTTTTCATCTGTGATCTTCACTAGTACTCTCAAATAGGATGCTTCAGGGCTCCATCCCTCCCATCTTCCTTCAGGTAACTCTCCTTTTCCAACGGTGAGCAATAAAGCTAAGAATCCTTCCCCTTCTTTATAATGATCTCAGTTATTTGCTTGCTGACCTGAGCTTACTAAAAATCAGTCCCAAGACTTAAGGAGTGTTTTACTATGGTGAAGTAAAATAAAAAGTCAGCCTCACTCCACAGTATTTCTTCTTTTTTGTGCACCACACTACAAGCAAATAAGCAGGTACTGTTCAGTCTTGTCCTCATGGCACTGGCCATATTCAGACTCACAAAAAACTACACTTGCTGAGAGTGCATTTAGCTCAGAATCCAGCCTAAGAGAGAGAAAGTGAGCCTGAAAAGACTGTTTGGACCTTCTCATGAGCAAGAACAGATCCCAAATAGTGGGCAGTTGATTGTCAATCATTAACACAATTTCTTGTAGTTTACTTAAAAGAGATTTCCTAAATTCCTAGACACAATGCAAGAACCTAAGTGATATAAACAGCTTCTTCAACTCTAATTTCACATAACATTATGAGAACCATAGGAAAAAGAAATGCTGTATTCTACAATTGAAAAACAAGTTTATTAAAAAAGAAAAGGTCTCAGCAGACAAATGTTTAAGGCTACTAAAAAAAAAAAAATGTATATTTGAAGATCAAAGAGGCTTACCACAATGCAAGCCATAAAACCATAAAGCCCACAAAATATTTGTTGAAGATCATCATGCACAATGAGGAATTGAATCAGTCCATTATCAGATATCTTCATATCAGCACTCCAATACATGCATGATGATCAAAAGCTTTTAATCTACAAGCAGATCATTATAAAAAAAAAAAAATCCTGACTTTATTTAATTTTACTATATGTTGTAATGTATATATAAAATAAAAATAAATTGAAATTGATAGATTTTCCATTACCTGTTTTATTAACATAAATTTTGCTTCCCATAACCACACCATAACTAGTGTGGTTACAGATTTTTCATATATTTAATACAGAAATACTTTATGGAAGGAAGGAAGGGAGGAAGGGAGGAAGGAAACAGAAAAATGCACCAAGAACAAATGCTGTTTCTAATAGTATCTCCTTCAGTTGGCTAATCAGCTAGCTTGCTTAATTGTATAGCTTCTCCTTTACTCTCACAAAATGTTAGATTGCAGATTTTGATTTTAAAAATAAAACAACAAAGACATGGTGTTATCAGAAAAGACACTGCATTATCCTAAAGCCATTTCAAACAGACAAAAATTCACTGAAATAACTGAGGATCTGAATGCTACTTTGTTCTACCAGGTCAAGAAATAAGATGTGAAAACAAAACAAAACAAAACAAAACAAAACAACAATAGCAAAACAAAATATCACACCGGTACTCTTCATTATTATTCTTCTGTAGTCTGTTAATGCTCATTAGTCGGGGAGCTGCAGACCTCTGAAGTCCTGGGTACTGCCTTTGTCACCTCTGAATACTTATTAACTTTCCATGCACAACCTCTCCTTTTGACACATCCGTATACTGCTGATATTATCGCAAACTTCATCCTCTTTTCTTTCCCTGCAGTCCTTCTTGCAAGTTGATTAGCAACTTTTTCTTGGCATTTACTGCTCTTCAGTATTAAGGAGAGTAACTACTCTTTAAGATTCACAGGTTTAGTTTCTTTTCATGAGAAATTTAGTTTCAAATTTTAAATACTTGAGGCCATTTCATAGGCACAAGAGATAATCCCTCAAACATTTTCCTATTGAACAGAGGACACCTAGCATGCCAAATCAGAGCAATGTCTCTTCAGCTTTACAGGTACATTTTATACTTGAGATGATAAAAGCTGCTCTGAACTTTAGCTGTTGGACCTTGAGAAAGCCCAGAGGAATGTAAATGAGATCCATTCAAGGTGACCTAAGTCTTTGGTGAACAAGCCTTGATTTCAACTATTGCAAATCACAAGATATAAACCATTAGTAATCAATCATGCAGGAAATTATCTACAAACATAGAACACTTACAGCAATTAAAATTTCTACAGAAAGTTACATAGCCTAATATCTCTCTTTTTTAAAATACCTTTCCTCACAGATACTATATTTCTTCTTAAAATCTTATCAACAGATTATACGTTATAGGCACATCAGCAATTTCCTTTTTGCACCAAGAAGTGATGTATGACTGTGCAATAGAAGCTGCAATAGCATGTGCTTGGCTCTGCAGCTTTGATTTATTATGTTGAGAGAAAAGAAAGGTTACCATAAAGTGCTTTAGCACATATGCTCAGAGTTATTTTTAGACTAGTAGAGATTTAATCTAAGAAAGCAGGTTGGTTGTGCTGTGTGACACTGTAGATTGCAGACTTGAACATACCCAGAGAGTCTATAAAACTATGTGATTTCATTAAAAAAAAGTGAATTAAATGGAAATGATACAACAGGGAAATATTCATAATTACTGCCGTGCTGTCAGACATCTGCCAACAACTGTTCAATACTGTGAAGAGCACCAAGATGTTCTCAATGCCATTATTGTTAATTAAACTTAAATTGATGCATGCCATGCTTAGGAAATATGATTTTTAGTTGTATCACAAGCAACTTGAGGATTTAAAAATCACACACAGAAAAAACTTATTTTATTTTTTAGACTGGCAGTATCTAGCAAACATTCATTTTTTGTACCAACAAATAACTTGGTAGTGGAAGAAAATTACAAGCTTATTTGAATTTTCACTAATACTCAAGGGATGCAAAAGTGATGATAGAATTGCATATATGTTCAGTCAAATGCTTGTAATAAGAAGATCCAACACTTACCTCTTTTCAGTCATTTAGCAACTAAAATTTGGGCCAGTGACAGTGAAACTGTCAATCCCTAGTGTTTGTTTCAACCTAAATATCAGTTGTCTAACAACATAGCACCATTAACAAATGCCCCAGTGCTGCTGTGTTGCAAAAGTTGAGAGTGATGGTAACCAGTTAGCCTCAGAGAAGGCAAAGAACCTCTGCTGCAGGCTCCACAGGGAAATTCTGGACACTGAAGATCATCCTCCAGGATATCTTGCCTCCAAGCAAACTGCACTGTCATCCATAAAACACTGCAAAATATTGCTAATGATTCAAGTTCCAATCCCAAGCTTCAACACTTGCTTCCAGGCAAGCAACAAATTGGCTGAGGAAAATGAAGTGACTGTTCTGTTCATTGTTCTTTTGACATCAGCTTGGGGATGTCTACTTTGTACCATGCTGTACAGTGTAGATGTGCCCATAGAGATTTTGATGTTGTTAACATCTAATTAGATCATAGTTTTAGTGTTCATTTCAAATATCTAAAATATCTCAAATCTAAATAAATGAAGACTGAATATAACATTCTAACATTTAAAAATATCTATTACTGTCCATCAACCCAAAACTTTACTTTTCTGCCCATCAGAGAACTATGCTTTTCTGAGTGGAGAGTTTCCCTCCTCCAGTACTTCTAAAGAGTGCTCTCAGAAGTCTTACTCTATTCTAATTACAACTGCACAATTCTTTAATTATATATTATATATCTTATATATATATATTATATATAAGATTATATTTATAATATAAAGAATATAATATATTAATTATTAATATATTATATATTAATATATAATTATATATGTATGATTATATATTACATATTGTATTCTATTATATATTATATATAAAAGAAGCTTAGAAGTGTTGTGGACATAATAGTGCTTATTACTAAGAAAAGAAGCATCTTCTTATTCTCTCTCCTCTGTATCTCCAAGGAAAATACTTGATTCAGTGAAACTGGCTAGAGACCCATCACAAAGCCTCCTCTGGGATATGCTTCACTGCAATACAGTGCTCCTTTCAGCCCATTACTATTCTCTCTGGTTTTGGGGCCAAAAATAAACTTGAAAGGAATTCAAAGTCTAAGTCTTGTTTAAAAGGTTGCTGGATTTCCAAAAAACTACCAGATGTTCCTGTCTCTTAACTTCTCTGATCCTTCCACCTCTGGTAACTAATTTTAATCAGGTTAGTAACTGCAGTGAAATATCGGTCATTACATAAATAAGAAAACATTTTGCAAGGCTTTAAAAATCTGTACATTCTCTGTCCTTCTGCCAAAGAGCAACAGATGTTCAGTCAGCTTTCAAACAGATCAGTGACACAAGTATAAATGCTTGTTTATATTCGTCAGTTCCTGAACCTAAATGATTTTAGATTGATCTGGTCACAGTTTTTTTTGACAAGATATATTGGGCCTGGTTTCTTTTTATATTGAGGGCAGATGGGGAAAAATGCTAAAAAATATTACTTGACTGTAACAAAAAATGGTGTCAGTGCTGATTTTAATGCTCTCATAAATATTTTTCACAGTCAAAATAAAGCTTCTGAACAAATTGAGAAATTTCTTTATTCTCAAAACAATTTCGTACTCAGAAATGTGTATGACTTTGTGCACTGCAGTGTTTGAATCTAGTGATCCTTAGTTCTGTCAAACCACTTCATTTTTTTCTCACAGTGCTCAAATACTATTCTAACAATATCTGAGTATTTGAGTGGAAGTTCAGACAAAAAAGGTCAATAGAAGGAATTTTGCAAAGTCAAACTTCATCCTAAGGGTTCAGCTATACTAATGTGCTATGCACATCGATCATAAATGTTAAGGAAAGATATTATAAACTGCTCATATCAACCCCTTAATTTAAAGCATTTGTTAAAATTGTTTTAAATTATAAGTCAAATATTTAAACTACCCTGATAGGTATTAGACATCACAATAAAAGTTGCTCAAGAACAGTTATCCATATGTGTACTCATTCTCACTTATATTCTATCCTTTAATGCAAGAATAGATAGCTTCATGTGACATTGCATTTACCAAAGGAATTATCCCATATGTGCATTTCTGCTGTGGAACCACCAATACCCATTTTGTTCAGGTGCCACAACACTTAGGATTCACTTAAATTTTACCTACACTTTTCTTATACAAACTGCATGGAGATTAACACCTAGAGACAATGCACAAGTACTTCACTATCTAGTACATTTGATGGGAGAGCGTGGAAGAATTTGCCTTACCTTTGAGCTCCTCAGTGCTTTGGATTTCCTTCAATTTGCAGCCAGGTCAATGTTACTGCAGCACTATTACCATAACTTAAGTCAGGGTCTAAACAAGGAAATTATTTATCACAGCTTAGGGTAAAAATGATTTCCTCAAATTTGTTCAGGGTGCCTGTGATACTGAACTCCTGCATTGGGTCTTCATATCTGTATTGCTGCTCAGCACTCCAAAGCACTTCTTCCCTCTGTGACCCCCAGTACAAACCAATTCTGCTTGTGATTTAGTTGGGCAGATGTTCTTAGATCTTGATATACCACATATGTGTGGCAATTTGCATGGAAGCAGCCTTCAAGCCTGATGGGCTGACCCAGTACAACTTCCTTTCTCAGCAGTTCTGCTGGTAAGGCAGCTTTATGAGCTTTGTGGCCAAATCTATTGTTAGGGTTTAACAATGCATGGGGGCTGATAGTGCTTCAGGGCATGAAACTTATGAGAACTTAGTTGCAGCTAACCAACGATTGGAGGGAAAAATGAATAAATAAAAAATAAAGGCAAATGGAGCTAATTGTATCTACTATGTCTCTCTACTAGGTCCCGTAGCATACCATTTGGTGAGACAATGTGAAATACTGAATAGAATAGGAATATACTATTGTAATAACTTGTGGACACAAATTTTATTCACTATAGAAAAACAAAGCTGATTAGAGTAACTCACTGTCCAAAACAAGAAAAAACAAACAAAACAAAACAAATAAACATTTTCCCCTTTCTTAGGAAAAGTTTTCACAAGTTTCCTGCAGAATATACGCTACAAAACTGACAAAAGAAATTGTCATAGGGTAAATCTAGTGGAAAACTCTTCATTTATTGTAGGAAATCTGAAACTGAGCTAGATGTTTTAGGATATATTTGAAATAATCAGTGTCTTCAGGCCTACAAATCCACAATGCGGGTACAGACAATTGCTAAGTGCCACACATTCTTGCTCCAGAGATTCACTGCACAGATTTTCTTTCTGGCCTCCTGCTAGAATCTCTGAAGTAAACGCTTTATCATTTTCATTCTTACGGATGAAGGCTCTTTTGCACCATACAGCAATTTTACATTATTCCTGCTTGTATAATTCTTAGAATAACTTCCTCCACAGTAATTTTTTAGTTATATAATTATTTTATACTCCCCTTTATGTTCATTATAGGGCTTCTGAGATTTGTGTGACAAATTAAAAGAGCTTCTCTCCTACAGTAGCAAAGATTCTATTGCATGTTTATGCCACTCCAACTCAAATTTTTATTGTGGGTGTATGTATTTCAAGCAATTTAGCTTTGGAACTTTATTTTGACTGGCTACAGAAACACAGTTTTCAGAGCCTGCCATAAAAAGAACTCTCATTATGCTATTAAGTCCTATCTTTATCATATTTTCTCTTTTTGCAGGATTATAACAATGATGATTCAGCTCATCTGGATAGAACAGTTTCATAAAGTTGCAGCTAGGCTCAATGCAAATCTTTAAAAGTTTCTCACAGCAGATTCTATGCTTACTTTAGTCCTTTTCTTGGGTGTTTAACTGACTGTTCCTCCTCTTTCTGTAGATAATTCAGACCTGGATCTCCTCCTCTATGATCCTTCAGACTGTGCTAGAAAGGGAATAGAAATCCATTTCCATTCTTTCATTTCCATTTAAATTCACTTGCTAAAGAAAGACAATCCCACTATAGTTATGTTCAGTTATTCAGGATTGTGCACTGAAAGGGGAAGGAGCAAAGGGGAAATTAGCAATTTTGGTTACACTGAGAAGTGATAGGAAATGTATATAAGGCACATGCAGTATATTTTTATCCCTCTCTCTAGCATGATCATTTTGAAGAATATATTCAGTTGGTACTCTGGTTTCAGAAAGCATCAGAGGCAAGGAAATTTTTTTTTTTTTTTTTTTTTTGACAGCTCAGAGCAGAAAATGCCTAATTGCTGCAGGTGCAATGCTAAGGAAAGCAATTAACAAAGCAAGTACTGTGACTGGGCCATGACTAAAGGTATGGGCTGTTAGAGGCAGGGAGTGACAACAGTGTGCTACCACAGGTGCCGTATTGAACTGTTAGCTCTTGCCTAAAATGTCAAGTGAGAAAGCTCTATTCAGTTGATATTAAATGCACAGGAGAAGGAAAATGGACAAAAGCATCTAAAAACATCAATGTTCAGTAACAGCAGTCTGTAGAAATAAGTACTATGGCCCCTCAGCCATCGTCTCCATCATTTGCAAGAGCATTGGCTTGTACAGATCTTTCATAGCACAGCATTACTCTGATGCCTGTTGTTTACTTTTGATGAACTCAATCCAACTGGCTCCAGTTCAGATATTAGTGCTTCTGGGTAGAAAATGATTACTGAAAATAATGGATGAGGAATTACATCTGGTTGGAACAAAGCAAAAATAAGAATTATCAATTTGAAGCTCTCAGAGTAACAGGCCTGCTCTAAACAGCTCTGGAAATCAGAAATGCAGCAGCTCAAGTAGACTCTGTTATCCACATAACATTCATCCTCCACATCGGGAAATCTATATTTAAATGACAGCCTGTCCTTAGTATATTCCAGGAAAGAAACATGATATAGCTACTATTAGAGACTGAACTGTGAACTTATTTTACCCCTGAAAACCTTAATTGCCTGTGAAATGGCAAAACTAAAAGGATTACAGCAATTCTTTCTTGCTGCTGTAGTTTTTTCCATGCTATGCATTTTCGTCGACAATAGAATAACCCCTGGCAAGAAAGAGAGTCAAAGAAGAGAGACTCCATTCAAATAACAGCTTTTCAAAATACGAAAACTAAATAAGTCATACGGAACACTTAAGTACAGGCATGATTTATTTATACAATAGCAGGAAATTGTCCAACAGTAGCTTGCAAAGCCCAAAATGTAGAAAGAAAAAGGTTCTCAAAAGCAATTCCCAGAGCGCTTGTACAATTAGAAACAGAAATACAAGGTTGTCAAATAAATGAGTCTCCATTATAACTAAAATAGCTTATAACTTGATGAATCTTCCATTGCAATTTTAAGTAAGTTTCACATATACTGGCAACAGAGAAAAATAAAGAGATGCGAAACTTCTTAAAATGTACCTTCTGTTAGAGATATATAACTTGAAAATAAAACAAGTGTGAACTAATATGGCTTAATTCACATGGACATGTGTTAAGTGCAAGCTTCAATTACAAACACCTCTCTTTAGAAAACTTGTAAAGTATTCTCTGCAACACAGATTCTCTATTGCCCAGTGATATTCATAGAAGTGCTTTACAGTTGTGCTCCTTTTCACTGCTGCTAGTTTTCACAGAAAGGTGAGAAATTTAAATCTCCTGGATAAATAATTCTCTCAGATGTGGCTGAAACAGGCCACATTAGATTAATAGAAAACAAAAAGGTATTAGAGAAAAGAGAAAAAAAGCCGACATAAAATAAGTTTTGTTTCCATGTGAGTAGCCAAATATACAGCAGAGCAAATCAAATGTGGCAGGCGTGTGGGACAGGGATGAAGTGGAGAAAATTACATGAATGAGCTGCTAGGTGTTTCCATAAAATACAGTGCTGATTAGAATGGCAGGAGACAAAAATAACAGTGCAGGAAGCAGAAAAAGAAACTGCTGCTGAGTGATATGTCAGCACAGGCAACCCACCAGGAAAGTGCAACCAAGTTGGGATTTGCTGAGAAAATGAACAGCATAAAAGCCCTCACAAGAATTAGGAATCATCATTAGGAACATCAGGAATGCAATCCACTTTGCACCAAAAGGAGAGTACAAATGGAAATAAAAGGAAAAAGAAATGGAAGATACAGAGAGCAGAAAAGACAATCACAATCACAGCCACTTGCAAGATTATAACAGAAGACTTGGAATAAACAGCAATACTCAGAAATGAAAAGTCTGGAGCAGACTGGGGCAACAGCTTGTACCAGCAGGAGAAGGAATGCTGACTATGTCAGGTGAAGTGAGAAAGGCCAGAGAAAGCAAGGTTGGATGATAAAACCACAGAAAGGAAAAATTTCTTAATAAAATTTTAATCATCACCAAACGCAAAGGAAAAAAATATTATAAATACTAAATAACCCCTGACAGATAGATAAAATAAAATAAAATAAAATAAAATAAAATAAAATAAAATAAAATAAAATAAAATATTTCGTATTTGGTCCATGTAACATTGTGATACCTTTAAAGTTAACACTACATACAATTTAACAAAAATAGGCTCTCAAATGCTTTAAGTTTTATACATACAAACCCACACATCAACAAAGACTTCAATTTTTGTTGCTTTTTAAATAATTTCTCATTCCAGGAAAAAAAAAAAAAAAAAAAAAAAGAAAGCAGATGAAATTGTACCCAAGTCCCACAACTACTTAGATTCATACCATAAAGTTTCTACCAGAATATTTTACTTAATACAGGTCAAATTATTACTTATTTAATTCTAGAATTACACTTACCTAAGACACTAGAACAAAGGGCTATATTTTAATGCAAATATATGTGACAGACTGGAAAAATCCAGTTTCTGATTCAGACTTTAAGCCCTGCCATAATGAAAATAGAATGGTAATACAGATTGCATCAACATGAATGAGAGCTGGAAGAACTAGCTATGCCACTCTCTTGATGTATTTTCAGATATTGTGAAGACACCATGAGTAGGTGGCTGCTCATCTCCAGTAGTTACTGCTGACCCAGTAAAAAAACCTGAGTTAAGGTTTTAACTGACATGGTACTACTGTCACAGGTTTGCATTTACCTGGCACCTGGACAGCTGGGTAAGCAGCAACTTATCAGATCCTTGTGAACTAAGGGCACAGATTATGATCCTACAGTAAGCATCCCATTGAGTATCCAGAGAATTACATTATGTCAGATCTGCATGAGCAAGGGTGCAGATAAGGCCGTACAAGCTCTCCTCTTCTGGAGATGTGATGTGGACCTAAAGGCAGACTGACTCTGGCTTTCCACTGTCTCTACTCCCAGAAGCATTCAAAGCTGATGAGAGATCTCACACCACCTGTACTGTCAAAAGCTGTAATCTACATCAAACACAGGAACTGGTACAGTACTGCCTGGTATTAATGTGTAAATCTATGTTTGGGCTTTTAATTTCATGTGGAAAACACTGAGGATGCCTTTCTCATTTTTTTTTTTTTTTTTTCCAGTCCCTTACTATTTTTAATAGTCTTCTCTCTTCTCCATATTGTTTTACCAATATTTACTTCTCTGCTTGAGTTGACTCCAATTAATTTACACAAACTGAAAAACAGGCTTTCTGTGTTGGCCAGTCCTGAGAAATAAGAAAAGCACAGAATTGTATCTGGAAAGGGAGAAGGGATAGAGCAGAAGAAGGTAAATATGGAACTGGTTAGAGCAATCTGGTCTGTAGAGTACATACATGTCAATACATTTCTATCTTTATGCCTACTCTCTTGGAGAACAATAAGTCTGCTTTTCTTCAAAGGCAGATGACAGTTGTGTCAAACCAGGTGCTGGCTTGGTAGTATGAACTAACACTCATGAGAGACTAAGATAGGGTACCAAAGCAACAAAAACAAGGATTCCCAGAAAGTGAAATCTAAGCATGTGAAAATAAGTCTCAGATGCACAACTTCAGTGCTTTTGGAGGGAACCTCATAAGGGATTCAAAGACTTATTTCACTGTTGATTTTGAATTTGTGGTTCTCTCTCTTCCAGAGAGAACTTCTTTATATCAGTAGCCATGTTAGAAATCTATCTTAGCACTCAATTTCTATGACAAGAATGTACAAAAAATTGTTATGTATGTTGGTCATTAGCAGTAACCAACCCAATAAGTCACTGGAGACTGGAAGACACTATTTACATAAGAAATGGCTGCCTATTACATACATTAAAAAAAAAAAAAAAAAAAAAAAAACCTTACATATTCCTTTTTTCCCACATAGAATACTGCAGTTGCACAGCCTTTTGTGTTTGGTTGGTTGTTTTTTGCCCTCCCTCTTACAGAGATCCAAGTAAGAAGAAAGGCGGGAAAAATTTTAAAGGATGATGGGGTTCACCTTATTCTCAAGAAAGATTTGCACTGGATTCTTCTTGATATTGCCACAAAAACATAAATGTAAGCTAACAGTAAAGCCAGTCTTCCTAATTGCATTCTAAAATGAATAGCCTTAAAATAAGCTATCAGTTTATATTTCACCACAAAAAAATGTCTGTAGCATGTTCACTAGAAGTTGAGAAATATACCATAAGTCTGATCAACATCCTGCATCAGTTATAACATATTCTGTTCTCACCACTTCAACTTTTTGTATACTATTTTTAAGAGTGTTACTTGCACTTTGAACAACTCTGTTTACCTTGGGTGTATTGGAAGTCTTGTAATTTATAATTGAAATATTTCTAACAGAGCTAATCAATTCTGACATAATAACAGGATTACATGTCACTAAAATATACTTGTTCTGGCAGATGTTATTTTGCCTCTATGTGTTATTTTATTTTCCCTTCTGACTTCCAAATGCTCTTCACATTATTTTATTAGTTAAACTTAGCTACAGAAACACTTGTCTAGGACAGAAAGCCTTTTTGCTAGAATCTTTTAAATTCCTTTATGCAGGAAAAGTGGTGCTGCTGGAAAGTGATACTGCTCTTCCAAATTCTATACCCATTTACACAATATCTATGGTTTTCTTTCAAAACTGATTATTTTTGACATTATAATAAGATCGTAAGTGCATTTGTCCAGCTGAGACAACTGTATACAGACACTGACTTTCTGCAATTTCCCTTTTCCCTAGTCAATATATTATGAACTCATTAATCATATTATCACTTGATGATTTTCATCTACTCCTGTGCCAGTGTGAGTAGGCTCTGCAGGATGGTTTAACTGTTTGTCATACATGTTTGTGTTAATTTTCCATTAAGCTGTATTAAAAGTGTGGGTGGTGTGACAGTATATTTGATTGAAATGGAAAATGAGTATACATAAAGAAGGTCAATGTCCTCAGTGTCCTCAATATATTGGTATATCAAGTACTTCTGTTCATTTGACATTATCATGGCAGCTATAATTTCAAAGATTGTCACAGAACAATTAAAACAGACTGCAGAATAAATTGGTTATGAGGAACAAACAATATTTTTTGGTCTTAAATTATATTTTATATGACTATTTCTTTCTAGAGCTTTCTGTACAATGCAGCTTGTTAGCATCATTTGGAAATGGCAACTTAATTTCCTGTTATTATTTAGAGATTTATCCAAAAAGATACATTAGCACACTATATTCATTAAGCTCTAAATATGCCCTTGTAAGTGGAGAGTCTGTAAAGCTTTATTCATTTGCAGTATTAAACCTTTTTTCTGACATACAAAAAACTCAATTTTTGAAGCTTATTTTTGTCTAATGTGAATTCATGGACTATAATACTCTGAGAGAAAGAGAATAGACTCAGTGAGAATTAGAAGAATATACAATATAAAAGTCAATTTAGGAAAAAAAATTACCTTTCATTATCACTAAAAATATTTCCAAGGTTCAATTCTTTCCTCCTGAGCAGTTATTTTCACAAGCAGCCAGTTAGGTAGCTTCACTTTTAAACTCACTTTCTCAGAGTTTCAGAAGATGTGATGCATCCTTTGATTTATTTTTTTTTTTTCCTATGGAATCTGATTTTCAGCCAAACAGTCCAAGGCACAAATTCATGAACAGAGTTCTTTATCAAAATTAACGTGGCCTGAGAAATACCATAAAATGTTGTAAAACATTCATACATACAAATCATGAACCAACTACTTTTCCATCTACATTTTCTTTATCCTCTTTTGAACAGACAACACCAAGAAAATCCTCCACTGTAACTGAAACTGGCAAAAAATAATCTGCTCCAGAACAGACACAGCCTTTAGGAGAGAACAGACCATGGAAATGGAAAATCCACATCCTAAAAACAGCTCTGGCAACCAGAAACCAGGAATTCTATGTCTCTTTCAACCCTCAGAAACTACATTAATAAGTCGTGTATTCAGACATACACATATGTGCTCAAGCAGACTGTGAAGCTGACAGCAATGCACTGTGTATCCAAGAGTTCTTAGACACACATATATAATCAAGAAAGTTGTTATTTTTGCAGGGAAAAGGATTTATTTTAGTCTGAATGCAGCCCACAAAGTAACAGCTTTCCTCCTACATGATGAGTTGGTCTTTTATGAGTTCATTCAGTTGTATGAAAATATTAATAAATGATGCTTGTGTTTTACATTCAAATAATGTAAGAAAAAATGTAATGTGATATTTTTCACTTCCATGAAGAAAAATGTTAAATGAAGAACAGGAGAAATTACTAGTAAAGATTTTTCCAAAATATAATCTATGAACTGCATAGACATTTAAGCATCCTGTAAGTTACTCTGACTATTAAATTGTACTGACACAGAAAAATTAATTCCATCCTATGGAAAATTATGACCTTCAAATTTGTCCAGCACCCAGAAAATATTTGTGTAATTAATCAGCAGAAGTGATTACTCAAGACCATAAATCATTTACAGATATTTTTCTGCTTCCATTTCTAAAATAAATCAGATTTAATTTTCAAGTAATTGTACCTTGGTTAGGAAGGCTTTGATTTTTTGTGTGCATGTTTTTCCTGTTGTTCTTGGTTTTTGTTTTTTATTTTCAGAATGTTTCTGTTTCTTTGATGTTTCGTGAATCCATTCAACAGAAGGCTTACGCATTCTAGCTTATGAAATGGCAGACATTTAAATTAATACCTCAAAAGTCTACTCCAGGGAGACCAAGAAAAGTGTACAGCTTTTGGATGTTTCTGTCTTAAGAAAAAAACAAGATAACTGCCCTTGAATTTGTACTGAAATGGACCAACCAGATAGGATTAGGGAATCATGCTCCTCACCTAACAGGTAAAGACTCAGAGTCATTGTAACCAGAATTTATAACCAAAGCTTTTCATAGTTGGAGAGTTGGACTGGATGGCTTTTAAGGGTCCATTCCAATTCAAAAGATTCTATGATAGTTGTCATAGGCATGCTGTGGTTTTGTTTTGTTTTCCTGCACATACAGTATTTGCTTATTAAAAAAAAATAAATGTTTAATTATGGCATTAATAAAAATTTTAAACTACCTGCTTTATTGATGCCAATACATTCATTCATCTTCAAAACAATTAACCAAATTAACCATACTTAAAGCTTTGGAGAATGTATATCTGACCTCAAAGCGTCTATTTTATATTTCTATTGCTTCTTCAAACAATTTCAAATGTCCATTCATGAGCTATGCTAATATTTTCTGATAACTTTTTAAACAAACACGTCAAAATGAAAAAATGAAACCAGTGGAGTATTAATTCTTTTCCTATTTTTGACCAATAAATCAATTCAGAGTCAATCTGATATAGTTTAAATTGAAAAATAGACAGCAAAAAATGGCCTCACATTTTGTACATAAATGCATTTTTTTTCTTTTAAGCAAATGAGTCACTACATAGAGAAACAGAAAATTAAGTGAGGATGAAAGTATATTTTCAGCCATTAAAAAGCAGATTATATAGTGTAATCTGCAGAAAGGCAAGAACTTCAGGAATTTTCATGAGTTGCAATAATATTTGAAGAAGAAAATTATTAAAAAAATGATGAAATAGATTGTCACAGAGCTGTGAGAGGCATGTTCAGGTGCAATAACATTTGCAATAGCAGTGAAGATGAAAACTGAATTAACAAAGATTCGAGTTACAGAGGAGCAATATAGATTTAGTGAAATGAATACAGAGAACAACTATTATAAGACTTTTCTTATACTGTTGGGGTATCTCTGCTTTTATAAATTTTTGTTAGTTCAGTAAGGGTGAAGATTATCTCATACCAAGCAAGTAACTCAAAGCAGTTTTGAACAAGTAAAGAAACATGGTTTGTTTTCCAAACCAATAGAAGAGAAAATTTCAGTGAGCCCTGGTGTTCAGGTAAATATCTGAATAATTTGTTTAGCTGCTGTTTTGGTGAAACAAATACAACAACAGCTTGATAAAAAACAGTTCACAGATCTAAGACATAAGACCTACTACCAGGCTGTGCACAATTGTTTGGTGACATTCTGCAATGCAGTAATTCCAACAACAGAGGGAAGTTTTCACTTTATTACCTTTGGACCTTAGTGTCTCACTGTATCTACAAATCTGACCTACTGTGATATGAGGAAATTGCTTTACATTTGGATTTCTATCCAGTTTGTCATGTCAGCATCTGGCTTGTTGAGATGGCAATTTCAGCACTAAAAGAATTCTAACTTACAGGAGGTTTTGTCTGCATGTTATTATTTAAAAGCAAGGTGTTCCATAAAGGCATTATTTTTGATGCATCCACCAGGGAGAGTTGGAGGAGTTTTCCCATACTATTCTGACTGTTTCCCCAATTTCTTTGCAACCTATCTGATAAAGAACAACATGGGCAGGGCCTGCCACACTCCCCTATTTCCCCTCCGTACTGAATAGCGTGAGACATTTTTTGGGTAACTGAAGTTCTGAGCATATCCAAGAGAAACAGGAAATAATCAATAAAACACATATCAACAGAAACAAAAATAAATAAATAAATAAATTTTTAAAAATCCATACTTTCAGTGAGATATTTGACATTCCCAAACACTGTTTGATTGCACTTCCAACAAGGTTTAAAGGTTTGCACTTGCATCCGGAGCGATGATAAAAGATGTTTCAAAATTATTCATGCTCTGTAGGACTAATCAAAGAGAAAAGAATTTCACATTATTATTACTTGCTGCAAAGTATAGTTTGACAATCAGTGGAGCCAGTCTAACAGCTTGCTGCCTTGAAAAACAGCATGCCCTTGAGATATTTAACATGTGGTAAGTGATCATCATTATGATATGTCTGTCAAAGATGTAAATGTTAAATGGAATGATAGAAGCAACAACAGTTGGGAACAAAAGCTGCAGTAAAGATATTTGCATACAATATCTCCAATAGCAGATTGATTCTAATCAAATAACACAAAAAGTTTTCTGTTACTGTACTGAAATGGACATTCCAATCTTACCAAAATTTTCCCCAAATATTTATTGCTTTTTTCACAGTTTCTGCAGCCAACTGCTCAGGAAAAAAAAAAAAAAAAAAAAAAAAAACAACACAAAAAAAAACACCAACAAAAAAAACAGGGTGAGATTCAAAACAACAAAAAAAGTAAACATGAAAAATCGAGACTTGCAAGTATATTGTGTTTGTGGGAGACAGTTTAAAAAAAGGATCAAAGAAAAACAAACGAAACAAAACAAAGCAAAAAAAAACAGGAGGTGTTAAGACTGTGGTCCTGATACTCGTCAGAGAAAACACTTGACATTGAAATTCTCAGGTTAAGTAAACTTTGTTAAGAAACTCGCCAGGGAAAATTCATCAGTTATTAAACATATATGAAAATAATATCAAATTAACCTTGTTTCTTACATTTAATTAAATAATGCACCTAAAGAATATTTCTCTGCCACAATTTGTAAAAATTAAAGAGTAATGAAAATCTTCTGTTTTAGTTGAACTTGTCCAAGAAACAAGAGCAGCACAAGAAAAATAAACAAGTGTTTTTGCAGTTCATACTGTTTTCCCTATACCACCCACATTATACAGTCAGTCCCATTCCTCCACTTTGGATCGTGTATTACACAGAAGACGGAGATGGAAAAGATCTTAATAGGACATCTGGTTCTTCCATGATCCAGTACCTACCTGATGGATATTTGTCAGGGCTACTCTTCAAAACCTCGTATTGATAACCAAGTACTTTCCAAACAATTCATTTAGACTTTTCTATACTTAAAATTAGGATTTTCCTTATGCTTATACTATTTCTGTAGCCTCAGCCCATTATTTCTTGTCCTTTATAAAATAAGATAAATTGTTCTTTCTCCTTATAGGTTTTCTTAACACTTTTTAAGACTTAAGTCTCTTCCTAGAGCTTTTTTCAGTTTTTAGAACAACCTCATGCCTGTCTTTCCTTTTTGATTGTGTTTCCTATGTTGTGATAAGGTTTTCTGCTTTTCCTTCTTGACACAACTAGTCTTTTTAACCAAAAGTTGTCACTATATCCCATCTAAAGTGCTACAATATTTAGAGGTTATCTAACATTTTTCACACTTTAATTCCATTTACCTCTGCCATTTTGATTAACATGTTACCCTATTAGCTCACATTCAATTTGTGTTCCACTTTACCTCCCACATTTTTACTGAATTACTACATATGTTTACACAACAGATTTCTGTGCACCTTTCACTTGCATAAGTCCAGAGTATTTTTTCAAATTTGACAACACTTCCAAATTCTACTTTTAGTCATCACATTTACAGTCCAGCCCACTACAATGTCCTTTGAAGATTTTATAAGTGCTCGCAATTTGGCCAAATTAGTAATTGATGAAAATTCTGAATTGTACTTCTGCCAGGAAAAATTCTGGAAGCATCCTATTTTGTATCATTTCTCTACTCTACTGAAACTCAAATTTAAAAGAAAAAAATATATGTTACTTACATTTAAATGTGTTAGCCTAGTTTGTTCATGGGAATATTGTGCAAAACTGTAACAGTCTTATTGAAGATATACATATTCATATTAATATCAAAAGGGGAGAAGACAACTGTAGTTTTTCTAAGATAGTCAATTTTTTACACACTTTTCACAAAGATTAAGTGAAAAATTGGAATTTTATTCCCAGGTAAGCAATGTGTGTGTCTTTTGTTTTTGTTTCTTTTCCTTCCCCTTGAAGTTAACTCAAACGTTTACATTTTCATGAAAATCTTCAGAGTCTGGATTTCCATTTCTGGAATCAGACAGCTTTCTTTCAGTCTTACCAGGAAAAATCCCACTAACAAGTTTCTCTTGATTCAAAGACCATAGATGGACTGGCAGAGAGGCTAAAAGAGGTGAGGTGGGAGATGTGAATAAAAATGAAGCACTTTCTCAAGCACAAAACATTCCTGATGTCTCCTCCAAAATGCACATCCTGAGCATTGAAAGGGAGCCTGTTCTCAGAGAGAGCAGAGGCCACGCTGTGTGTGCATCATTACCTTTAGGCTGGGTGGGGTGTGTATCATCACCCTTAGCTATGGACGCAGCTGTGATAGCAAATGCACTTTTCTGTGCAAGAACACTAAGCCATCTGAGAATGCAGGTGACAATTAAAACCAAGAACAGCCTAGATTGCAAGGCTCATGCTGCTGAGATAAGAAAATTGGCTTTACTCTAGCTTTCAGCTTAGATGCTAGTAATGGAATGGCTTTCAAGGCTGTTATATTCAGCTCCCTACTGTTCCTCTTTGAGCTTTACTGTTTCCAACAAATGCACACCGCATTTTGTCTGCTCTCTGGAACAGCTTTTCCTTTGTTTTTAAATCACCATATACATTCTCTAGGCTTTTGTTTGTTTGTTTGTTCTTTCATGTTTGAAGGTTAGTTTGCTTGAATAAAACAGCAACATGGGTGTCTGGGCAAAAAGGGGAAATATGAATGTCTTTATAACTAAATACAAGAGAACTGTACCATTCCCTCTACCTCTCTTAGCTCAGTCAACAGAGGGAGGTGAGTATCTCCAGAGAGCAACTAGGAGTGTCTGCCTGCCTCCCACCCTGCAGGGATTATGTAGGTGTGTAAATTAAGAGCCAAGGCTAGATTAGTTGGAAGCTTCAAATCACACAGTATAAACAATCCTTTCTCCTCAGAGACAATAAAAAAAAAAAGCACTTAGAGTTGTAAGAACAATAAGTAGATTTAAATTGTTTCCGGAGAAGACAGAGTGTTTCACCTATGTCATGCATTCAACCAATGCCTTACTGACCTTTAAAAGCAGAATTGTGTAAAAGCCATGTAATCCATTTACATGGCTCTGTATCATTAAACTAGACTACATATTTCCCTGCAAATCATATTATAAATGTACCTGCTCAAAAAAAACAAGAGCCAATCACCTAAATTCACTAATTTTCTCTAACAAAATACTTTGAGGTTGAGAGGGTGTAATCTGCTTTCAGATTGAAATACAGAAGAAATAACCATGCCATCTTTTCAAGGCGTCTTCTATAAACGTGAGATTTTTTTTTTCTCCCAGTTAACATTTCTTGTTGTTTCTAGCCCAAATCCCAGACAAGAAAAGCACTGTTACACACTGAGAATTTTGATAACTCCAGGAATTGCAGTAGATAGCAGACTTCACCCACAGTTCAGCCATACTATCCATAAAGTAGAGAACAAACACAAGGGATATATTTGGAAGGAGTATATGTGAAAGATCTACTTTGGGTACTGCTATATTGCAGAATGCCTTAGCTACAGCAGCTGTGCCTATTCTACGATTTTGAAGGCAATTACCAGTAAAATGAAATGTCAGGGTAAACTGGGGGTTAAAGTAATTTTTCCACTCCCAACTTTCTTTGTATCTCTTCCTCCTGTGTTAGGAGAAAGGATAAATCCTCTCTTCCTTCCACAATTATGCACTGAATAGACAAACTGTAGTTACCAGGTAAGTCTGCTAAGAGATTACTAGAGAGAAATAAAATTAAATAAATAAAAAATCTCAAACTGCTAATAGTCTACTGCAATTCACTTAGAATTACATGAGCAGTAACACAAGCCTAGAAGCTGACAGAAAATTTATGCAAACATAGAAAGATTTCTCTGTGATTAAAAGACAGTGCGAAGGGAAATACCTTCTTGAGACAGCCTAGTGAAAACAGAAATGAGTGAGACTGAGCAGAGAGCAAAAAGAAAGGGGAGACAGCAAGAAAGGACAGAGCCAAATGCTTTTCTGTCACTGAGATTAGATATAAACTCCTTTCTCTTGCTTCCATTTCCAAAGGTTTTGATAACCTACATTTGCTTTTTGATGAGAAGGAGCCAGGTTTGGGATATTTTCTTATTCTTTCCATTTTCCCTACTTCCAGCTGTCATTCTCATTTCAAGGTTTCTGTGCCTTCACTAAACCAATCAGTATGTTCTCAGCCCACAGTTTTTGCCCTTTTACATAGACAGGTAACTAAAATAATGCTTCTTAAAAGGTTATGGTGCACACAAACATCTCTCTTTCACAGACAGCAACAAAACAAACAGGAACAGAAGTTGACTGATCTCCTTTTATCAGAGAACTCTAATGGTTTAGGTTGGAAAGAACCTTAAGGATCATCTAGATCATATGCCATGGGCAGGGAGATCTTCCACTACAACATGTTGCTCAAATTTATATAAAATATGATTTTGTAACTGCCATCTGTAGTTTTAATACAAAAATATTTGTGAAAAGAACTATGAAGATGACGGAGGATTGGCTTTATTGATTTGACATTGCTAAATATATATTAAAATGAAATAAACAAATCTGATGTTATTGTTCATCTTTTTCTCATTTGGAGACAAGTCTCAGAAACTTTTCACTTTTAAAATGTCATCTGCAAAACTGAGATTAACTGCATGTTATGAAGAGCCTTCTACACTGCAGCTGTTACATACAGCTTGTGTTCCATTAGAATTTGCTAAAATAAATAAGTAAATAAATATTCAATTTTCTTTTGAAGACTTGCCAGCCCACCAAAATTCCATCACAGATCCTTTATCAAACTACTACAACACTCTTGCAAAATCAAGTCTCAGTGTATCAAAATGAATTTATGTCTTTGCTATGGGACAACTACAGGATGAAAGTTTTCAGATTGATGTACCTGACAGTATGTATGTGAATAGCCACGACATACAGGAACCAAGAAGAAACAAAACAATATAAGCCAATAAATATACTTCTTTTAAGTTTTGGGTGTTCTTTGTTTTTTTGTTTGGTTGTTTGTTTGTTAGTTGGTTGGTTTTTGCTTTCAAACAAGAGGAGGCAAAACCACAAGCTTAAGGTAGTCTTGTAGTTTTTATGAAAGGCTGAAGGTAGTGGTGTACTGTTAATCAGCAATTCCAGGATAAACAGCAGAGATTAATTGCACAAATAAACAACAAATGTAAGTTGTGGTTCCATTAATGTTCTATTTAGAAAGCTAACTAAGAGAAATCTCAACATTACATTCCTCACTATGTACTTCTCAAATACCACAGAAACTAGGCAGTCATTGGAATAATGTTCCCATGGAGGGAAACTCCATGCAGAGCATGAAAATAATACTTTTAAATATTTTCTAAATTTGAGTCGGTTCAGTTTACCATACAGCCCCCACAACACTTATTTTTGTATAACTTCACTGTGAGGATGGGAAAGAATAACTGAGGTCAGAAACCTCTTTGGCCTCTCTTACTGCCAAAAATAGCATTCACAGGACCTCATCTGCAAGCAGAAACAGATTAAAAGAACATTAAGACTAAAAACCTTTCAGAAGCATTAGTAATTTTTCAGTATTTTCCATACACACCTAATTTGCAGGCTTTATTGGAAATATACACCTATCCCAGAGCGCACAACTGCATCAGACTTACTTTTTCTATAAATAAAAGCTACTCAAAATGATAACATAAGGATAAAATAAGTGGCTCAAGGCCATATAGCCTGGAGGACATGACAAAAAAAAAAAAAAAAAAAAAAAAAACACACCTGCCAAGTGGAAAGGCCCACTGCTTCCCTCCTTGGTTAGCATAGTGCAGATGCATCTTTGATCTCATCCCTTTCCCCTGTTATATGTCATCCTTCTCTATGCATTACAAGCTCAGTGTGGAAGTCGAAGTAGCTATTACTCTGCACCATGCTTAAAACAGCAACATTTTATCGTCCAGCTAGCCCACTGAGGCAAATGTGAGGCACAGATAAAATATGAGAAAAATATATTAAGTGCAACTTAATGAAAAATAGCTGCTTGAGCGTGGATATCCAACCTTTTGAATTGCCTGGGCTGCACTGAGTGAAGAGGAATCATCTTCGGCTGGTTATACATAGGTGGCTCTGTAATTTATCTTTATTTTCATGGAAACTACAACAGTACAATAACACTACTTGATAGAGCAAATTCTCTGCTACAAAACACTAGTTTTCAAGATAGGCACTACCACTAGCTATGCATTTTCACCAGCAATTAACAAGATCCTATCATGCTAATCAAAAGCTGTGCCAGCAGAGGTGACCCACTGTCACCACTGCTGAAATTCACCACATACTGTGCTCTTATCCACTATTTAATTTTCATGAACATTCACCAAGCGTGATGAATGTTAATGGGTTGCATTTTTTTCCACATGGAGAAATTCAGTTCCATACTTCAGCTTCA
Source organism: Meleagris gallopavo (assembly GCF_905368555.1). Lineage (NCBI taxonomy): Eukaryota > Metazoa > Chordata > Aves > Galliformes > Phasianidae > Meleagris > Meleagris gallopavo. The sequence goes on from NC_139409.1 coordinate 35,242,176, forward strand.
CATACACTTACATGTCAGGTGCCATTTTCTCATATTGCACCTCTGCTGCCACCTGTCACACTGCAATAAAATTGTAATGGAATATTTTTGGGAAGACTGAGCTTATACCATCATACCACTGAAAGCACCTCTGACGTCATGTGTCAATGTAATTAAACAGGAGGTATTACTTTCAGAGCAGGCAGTAAAATATACAATATAGTTAATATATAAGTTGAAAAAATCTAATTTGAAATATTTTTATTAAAACATTTTTAGAAGGGAGCAACAACAAATAAAATTAGTGCATATTTTACCTTGTTTTGAAACTAATATGTTGGTCTGGTTTGATGGCAGTGGTTGCCATTCTTTGTGAGTTCTCAAAGTGTTTGTCAGATATTTTTGATGAAATTTTACTTGTCATGTACTTTATTCTCAAATATACCTCAAAATCATCTCAAAATTGTTGTTCACAAATTTATGTATGACCAAAAAGTGATAACATGAATGTTATGTATGTTTGATTGTAAAGTAAAGGGTATTTCTCTCTGGAGAAGTTTTTTAGAGTCTGATAAAGTTTAATCTGGTAAAGCACAATGATCAAACTTTTGAGATTAATATCTAATTGCAACTCTACGTGTTCCACTTGGAAATTTGTAGGAAATGTAGTTATATAAACTGAAAATGGAGTCACAAACATAAATTGATGGGGTTTTTTTGTTGTTGTGTTTGGGGTTTTTTTTCAATCTTGAAATCTATTCTCAAATTCCTCTATCAAAGTGGTATACGTGAATGCATATTTTTCACATATGTTGTTCACAGTGTTTAGCCAGTGTATCAAAATACATAAAATTATTTGCCGTAACTTCAGTTAGCACCACACTGCACCCTCTTTGTGCCTGGGTTTCAGCCCAGACAGCATGAATAACATATTCATATTTACTTGCTTCTCTTCAATGAGTGCACACCTGGGGCAGGACCCCTGCCTTTATAGTGTGGGGCAATAGGAGGGGCTGCATTGCAAGTGGGGTGCATATGGCCTGTGGGTTACAGGTTGGACATGCCTGTGCTTGAACCTCCCAGGCTTCAATTGTTCTGCTCTTTCCAAAGCTTTAAGAACAGAAGCTCCCATAGGGCAGTAACACTAAGTGTTTTCTCCAGAGTAACTTTCCTTGGTTGTTTCTATTCTGTACTTACTTCACTCGTTCTGACTAGTATTAGCTTGCCCCTAAGTGGAAGCTGTGAGATATTAAATGCCTAGTGATAGCCACTTTAAGTTGCTACTGTTTCTTTATTTTCTTTTTGAAGGTGACTTGATAAGAAAAAAGCACCAAAGTTCCTGAGAGATGTTCTCCAGCAGTTAAGTGCAAAGAGGGCTCCTTCTTTTCAGCTGCCAGATTATTCTGGTAAAGACACCTCTTAGATGTGTGATGGAAAAATCAAAGCAACAGCAGTCAGGACAGCACTTGTGATCATGTAATGCTGTCATAAACTTCCAGAAGCTCACATGAGAAGCTTCATAATTACAGATAATGCCTTTAATCATGGCCTGATCTTCTGTTCATAGAAGTCACAGGGTCAGTGGCAAGCAAGAGATTTTAATATACATGTGGATTGTCATCAAGCTAAAATAAATTGAAGAGAGTTTGAGTCCAACCTCCAAAGGTGACTCACACAAGTGACAAAATTTTCTGGGTTGTTTCTTTGATAAGACATCTTTCCTCACCTCATCAACACGCTAGCTCATTCAAAAGGGGGGGGGAGGGGTGAAAGAAAAGTCCTGACTTTGATTGGTATTAAAATTTGAACTGCTTAGAGAGCTAGGCAACAAAAAACTGAGAGAATTTAACCCATTTGTACATCCCTAATCCCCAATTCAGCTTCACTCAAGTGACTCCATCTAAACGCTGTCACTATATAATTCCAAATATTTCTTATTAAATCAGAGACAGACAGAAATTATCTAAACTAGTGTGAGTTATAAGCCTTCAAATGCCACGCATATGGATCTTGCCCATCGAATAATCAGTGGGACATTCTACGTGGGTTTTCCTTATTCATATATGCAATAGAGAGGAGTATAAAGGAACTTCTGCAAAGTAGATTGCACTCAGGAAGATAGCTTATATATAGTATACATAATCTTTTGTATGGTCATCAGCAGTAAATTAAAAACAATTTTATATTCTAATTTTTTTTCCCAAAAGTTTCCTAAAAGTTCAAGTTACAGGTCTTGAAAAGCAAGCTTGCCTCCCAGGATTATAATGAAAGCTGTGTCACTTCAAAAATCTCCTTTCTGTAGATATACTTGATCATAATCTAGACCCCTGACATAGCCAGGGTCTATTGGCAGATCTATTCACAAAGAGGCTGTAAGAACAGTTAGTCTGCTTCCTATGTTTCTAACTTAATTCAGTTAATATCAGTGGAATGGTTTCATTTTTAAGTAAATCCATAAAGATACAATCCATTTTATCAAGGAGTTACATACACATTTAAATAGCAAGAATAACAACAGGAACTCTCTCAATCCCTCCCCCACACATTAGGAATGCTAGAATCTCATTAGATCTGAAAAAAATGGAATTTCAAAGTTTGAGGAGGAAATAGATTCTTGATTTATCATGATGAATAAAGTAGTTCTGAAAAGACAATTTCATTGTCTTTCTATTAGGAAAAAGAATCCCATATAACACCTCCTCTGAATTACATATTTCCTCCTGAACTATTTGCATATTTCTCTATTGAATTTCAAAAGACTTAAAAGCAAAATTAATGTGCTTCATTGTGAATGCCAAGAATACAATTACAGCTCATCAAATGCTGTACAAAGAAAGGACAGAACTAATGTGCACCAGTAATGAAAAACTACTTTTTTCCCCTCTGGAAAAAAAAAAAAAAAAAAAAAAAAAAAAAAAAAAAAAAAAAAAAAAAAGTTTATAGAAATAGATCCACCTAAGCACAAAGCTGGGGGTTACGTCTTTTTCGTTTGTGCTCCAGCCATCTGCACTGCACTCTCACACTGTGTTTGCTAGCTTGATTTTCAAGGAGATTCTTACTTTATATAAAGTGACCCAGGAAAGAAAAAACTGCAGTTCCTCCCTTAGCCTACCCAACCTGAAGTAACTGTATCTTTATGTTCCTTAAATAACTAAATGTCATTATTATGTAAATGTTTAGGATAGCAACACTTTGAGCAGCATTGCATGAACTTTTTCAAGAAACTGTGCAAATATAGAAAGTAAAGAGATCCAGAGATTTAGATTCAGACAGTATATTCTGAGCATAATGGTTCCACACTACTTTATGGAGGAAGCTCAATACACAGTCGTTCTGTCCACTCTGTCTCTCTAGAATCAATAAGTATGGTGTACAGTTGTGGTTTAATCCAGCAGGTGGCTGAGCACCATACAATCATTCACTTACTCCCCCTCTCCCTAGCAGTATGGGGGAGAGAATTGGGGAAAAAAAAGTAGAATTTGTGGTTATAGATAAAATAGCAAAAGCCAGTGTCACGGAGTTAACTAGATCAATCTATGCCTGTGATAGGGGGGCAGTAGGCCCCTGGACCCCCCCAGCCCCGCAAAATGGGAAGGGAAAGGGAAAAAGGATAAGGAGATGGGAGGTGGGCTCAAGGAAGGAAAAAAAAGAACAGCTGTAACAATCTATGGAGGAAAACTTATTTTACTATGATACCGGAATACTGAAATCCAAAACACATAAAACTATGACAGCCAGTTAAGTTAAAATCAGTTGTCCTGATCCTGTTCCCTCCCCTCTCCTTGTTCCCCTCATTGAGAATGGCCTTGGCCCTGCACAACACTGCTTAGCTGCAACTATAAAGATTGTTATCAACATTGTTTTTCTCTTAGAACCAAAAACATGGCACCATACCAGACACTCTGAAGAAAACAATTATGTCCCAGCTGAAACTTAAGACAATAGCAGACGTGTAACTAATAACATCCAACTATACATACGCGTCTACAAGAAAAATATTTTCTGTTATGTGTAATTAAACACCACTAGTTACATATTCTTTCTTTAACAAATTAGCACCACATCATTTGTAGATTTTGCTGGAGCTCTATTAGCGAGTTTTACTGCTGGAAGACCTCATGGGCTCTCTACTTATGAGTAGTGTATTCGTCTGTTCAGTTCCAGTTCCAAAAAGAATTGGAGAGTTTTGAATGGTTGGGATTTTGCCAATTTTGGCTGGTTATTTTTGTTAACTTAAGTGAAAAATATTGAAATACTCTGGTAAGATTATTGGGAGACTAACACTAGTTTTACTGACAGCATTTGTTAAGTCAAGAAAAAAGCTGGAGGAAATTTGGAAAGAAAAATTCATGACTTGTAGCCTTTTTGTATATTAGCTCCCAATAATTTAAACTTTCATTTGGGTTGGTTTATTTATGATGAAAAGTTGAAACAACTTTGTGCACTCAGAAGAAATTCCTGTCTCGATTAACTTTAAGATATTTTGAGGTGACCCCTCTCAACACTATCTTTTGGTTTTTTTTCCTCTTTTATGTAATTGTTACATACTTATAGAGCTTACTGTGTTCTCCATGGCCACAGGCATCATTTTTCTGTGGCTGTTCACAGAGCCATAGCAGACTAGAACTTCAGACAAAAGTCTATGACTACAGTGGAGATATTCTGTAATATGCTTGCTGAAGGCAAAGAAAATAAAAATAAAAATAAAAATAAAAATAGATTTGTGCTACTCTGTTATTTCTAAATTACAAATAGAGTAAGAGGTTACATAAACCAGAGAAGGCTAAAATCACTTTAACTGAATTTTGCTCAACAAAGTTCCAGATCTGACTGCAACCTGTAATTCAAACAGCTAGCCAGTTTTAAGAGGACATTCAATACTCAGTTATTAAAAGAGACAGAGGATGAGTTTCCAAGTCATTAAGGATTTTATGAGTTCAGGACACTTTTAGTTTTGTTCTATGAATTAGGAAATATTTCAGAACCATAGTAAGATGATATATTCATCAGTAGTAAAAGCAGGTGAATTATTGTGGTGCAATATATCATCAAGTAATAAAGGAAGATGGAAATATTTCAAAAGGAAGAATGCTTAATAATTTTTTCATTCTTAATAAGTTTTTAGCTATATTAAAATGACAGTTAAGGACCACTTCTACAGACTACAAAAGCCACTGTTTCTATTTTCAATTCTGTGAAAAAAAATCACCATGATCCTTTCCTGACTCCTACAGTATTAAGTACCTGATTAAAGAAAATGCTGGATTGCTTCACAGTCCTTGCAAAAAAAACTTCTATTCTAAGCTCTCTGTTTCCAAAGTAAAATAAATAAACAAAAAAATGCCTGAAACTGGAAGGGTGATGTTTGTTTTTTTAATATATTAATGAGCAAAAAAACTATTTTGCCTGAAGAATATCAAAATAATAGGTACTGTTTATTAGAAAAAAAATGCAAAGACCTTTTAGACCATGACTGAAATGTCAATAATAAATACACAACTTCCACCCTGAAAGAAACCACAGTATATAATTTCATGAGAGGTTCTTCACTAAGTTCGTTCAACACATTTCTCCCTGGTTATTGAAAGCATATTCCTCATATAATATAACATATAATATGTAACACATATATATAACTCAAATGTATAACTCATGCCATAAGTTAAAAATCAAGCATTCAGTGATCTTTTCCAAGAAGAGTTCAAAAGTTTTTGCAGAATTACAAAAGCTGAGAAAGTAAAGGTACATGTCCCAGATGGATAATCCCTTAAAGTAAAAATCTATATATTTTTTATCCAGTCCATGTCACTTCTATCCAGCACAAATGAAATAGAACAAGCTACACAGAATATTATGGTATCAGAAAGCTGAGTACACTGAGGAGATTGTACATATCTACCCCAGGATTCTGAAACTGTACCTGACTGAAATACCAAAGTACAGACTTGTGGCTCTGAAACAGTTATGGATTACCCAAAATAGTTATGGTTAACCCATTGCTTTAATTCCATTTAATCTCTATCAAAATAATATTTTTTCTCATATTTTGACTATAAAGACACAAGAAATCATGTACAGAAAGAGTTGGTTCACTGGAGACATTCAAAACCTGCCTGGATGCTTTCCTGGGCAACCTACTTTAGCAGGGTTTTGGACTACATACTCTCCAGAGGTCTTTTCGAACCCCTATAATTCCATGATTCTGTGACCACTGTCCAGGTAGTTACTAGCTTCTAAAAAAAATATATGCGAGACCCATCTTGGGGAATGTGATCTCATCCCTACTTAGAATTCAGTACATTTATCTGGTACTAACCATTAAAATAAATAAATAGATAGATAGATAAAAAATATATCTTTTGCCACTGTCCATGTTAAACGGAGTTTAAAGCCCATAGCATTGATATAAGGCAGATGGATTTTCTGAGGTACAAAGAAAGTGAAACATGACTGAATCAGATTTTGCTTCTCTCAACCAAATTTAGTTTCAAAACTGATTAACTAATTTTAAAACATTCCTATACTTTCAAACATAAAAGTTATTAAAGCTCACAACAAGAGAAAATATACAATTTCTTTTGCCTATCAAATAAACAATGTTTCTTATCTGGCTTCCCGTGTAATAGAAAGCCACTGTAAAATTAAAGAAAGATGTGAATCATACTAATTTGGCTGTTACTAGCAGGCCTTTTACAATTTTAAAGGGACAACTCTATGAGCAAAGTAAAACGGGAGTTTTTCAAATGTTTGCCCGTGGATTCTTCTTTCTCAAAAGTGACAGCTCTCTTTTTATTAGAAAGATAGCTACAGTGTGGTGTTTTTCTTATTATATGGTTTTATTAAGAGTCATGGAAACTATGATAAACCATCTTGTCTAAAAGGACTGGTGAAGCCTCAGGAAGTGAAGAAGATCAATCACAGTATCTATCTATTCCTCCACTATAAACTTGCAAAACCTGAAAATCTAAATTTCAAATCAACACAACTGTATAGCTGATTCCCTGAGATACTCTATCTTGAAAACATGACATTGGCAAAATGGAAGCTGTCATAATATAAATAAATTTATGTACATATTACCACTTCTTATATTTTTTAAATGTACAAGCAGAACTAAATCACATGAGATGACACTCTCTGATATGATGGATCTTCTGAAGGTTTACTTCACATTTAGGTATAGCACACCAACTAAGACAAATTACCTATACCTTTAGTTTTACTGAAAAGTTTTTGCTTATTTATGTGGACACTAGATTGAAGATATTTTTAACATGAGAGAATCACCTTGATATATCTGACAAGAATTTCCCTCTCTACAATCCAGTTTGTGCCATTAAAAACCAAAATAAAATTACTTAGAAGATATGCACTATTCATTGAAAGGTGGCATGAGTGAAGGAAAAAAACTAAAAGGGTTTGGCCAAATTTAACACATCAAACTAGTTTTATGTCATTTGGGTCATTTTAGGAAGTCCTTTATGCAAAATTAAAATTGATGTTATTGTACATACTCATCCTAAAAAGTTTTTTTAGGTACTTAATTTGATGCTTCCACATACACATACATATTCAAAATTTACATGTGATCTCATCAGTATAATTAACTTTTAGTAACGAGAATCAGTGCAGGGCACCTAAGATTTCGTCATCCAATATCTAAAGTATTTTTCTCATAAGGAACTTTAAAATGTGCTAGAAAGGAAATAAAAGACATTAAAGACCAAAGGAGCAGACAGCTCTGCATAGTTCATGCTATGTCCTACACTGTAAAAATCATTCATTATTGGGCAGAAATGAATATTTTAGTGCAAGCCATATGGCTCATCTAGACAAAGATGAACAGGTGAGTGTTATGTGCAACTATCTGTGTTTTTCATGGCTTTATGCAAGAAAAAAAAAAAAACAACCTCTGTACCTATATTTTGATGTTTTTTCACCTAGGAACGGTTTAATTTTTAAGTATAAATCTCAGTCCTTCTAAGAGAATAAGTGGGCAGTATCAGTCCTGCAAGTCTGACCTAATTTTGATCTTCATCTCTGTAACAGATCAACAATCAGATTTGCTTCAAAACAATGGAGAGAAACAATTCAGTGCCAGTGAAAGTTAAAGTAGGAAAGGAATTTTATAGAAGTAAAATAGATCAGATAAATCAAAAAGTATTGCCAGTCTTTTAACGACATAAATTTTTCACATGAAGATTGTGTTTTGTGTTCACATTTACTTAAGATACTGTTGGGTAAACAACACTTTTAAACTGAATACAGGACAACAGAGTTCTCCTATTTCACTTATCGCATATGGTCAATATCTGCTTCCTCACTGTCCTACTACATTACTTCACCACCTACAGCACCTGTCTTCAAAACAAAAGAAAAAGTTTAAATGTATTGAGTCTTGTTATTTTCTCTACACTTAGTTGTATCAACACAACCTTAAAATACAGCCATCTTGCTCTTCTTGCTGTGCTTTATGTAAGGTGTACCATAATCACAGCACTTCCCCAGTAACCCCAGTGAGGATGCCTAAAAGAAATCTGGTAATAATATGGAAAAGAAAGAAAACCTACAAAAAGTCTGAGGTAGTTGATGCTGACAGGAATTTACTTATGGGATTCAGAAACCCTGTACACTTAAATCTGTGCTACGATGATACTCCTCCCTGTTAATTCTAAACTTCCAATAGGAAAACATAATTAGTAAATTTTCTTTTTGCATCTCCAATAATTTTGTATGTCTGCTTTCCACAAAACACAGAATGTAAAGGCTGACCATCAGAATAGTTACTGGTATCTTTGAAGGTAAGCATGTGTGAAGTGAAAAACGAATATCTGGATCCAAGTAGAAACATATGCATTCACAGGTAATTTTCATGTTTCAATGGCCAATACAGTTGTAAAATAGGCTTCCCTCCATCCTCCCAATTGCTGATATATTACTCTGTCAGCAACCCAATCACTGAAAGATTGATTGTGGAGTAGAATGCTGACATGCTGTGTTTTATTCTAATTTATTATAATCGGTTTAATGGAAGATATCATGTTGTTAAGAATATCTCATGCACTATAGTAATTAAAACAAACACTGGGAAAAAAAAAGAAAAAAAGAAAAAAGGAAAAAGAAAAAAAGAAAACAAAAAACAAACAAACAAACAAACAAACAAAAAAACCCATGACCTGGCTAAGCAGAATGAGGGGAAAATACAGATTCTATTTCCTAACCAAACCAGTATATGATGATGTAGACCACTTAAGAAGAGAAAATAGAGAAAATTGTGGAAGAAATAATGCTGAATATTTATCCTTTGAATCTGAAAGTAAATTTCTATGTTACAGTTAAATTTAATAATTTGCTTTTGTTTTTTTATGGTACTACAATTCAAAAGTAATTCAGTACATAATACTTGACCAAGGTTAGAAATTGAACTGATAGGTAAGACTTGCAGAACAGATCTGACCATACTCCAAATGACCTCAGTTTGATCCACCCAGTTTTGAAAGGGAATGAAATATTCTAAGAACTGGTCAGTGATGTAAACTTCAAATCATCTTAGAGAGAGAGGGTAGTGACTTCTCCCTGTTGCCTCTTTCCTTTATTAGGGTCTCTGGGGGAAGAGGAGAGCTGCATAATACTAGATACAGCCTCTTCTAAATCTTCCAAGATATTCAAAGACATCTAATCAAACAATAGTACTGCTGAGCACAAGATGTGAAATCTCTAGTCAGTACACAGCAGTAGCAGGATACACAGCATAGATTTAGGTGGAAAAAAACTGTGTAATTTGCTAGTTCATCAGGTAATAAAGGTAATCTCTACAGATGACTGATTAGAAATTTACTGCATTAAGGAACATGTTAAGTAAGAAACTCAAGGCTTGCACAAGGACCTTCAAAATAAGGTTGGAGGTGTTTAATGAAGTTAAGGAAGATTCTGAGTCAAAGATAACCAAGAAATAGTCTTAAAAATACAGAGGCACAACCCTTTCTGGACTTTTTTGTTAGTTTATATACTGTTTCAGAGTACTATCATCATTACAAGATTTCAACATAGAGATCTATTCAATCACAATTATGCATGCTGTGAAATTATTCCTACTCCAAAGCCATGAGGTCTAACAGACAAAATGGGAGGTCTTCAGGACAGAGCCATTCTCCATGGACACCTTAAAAAGCTGGAACTGTAAAATCAGTGTGCAAAACTCTCACAAGGCTTCATCTGCCATATATTGTCCTTAGAAAGCAATTCAAGAGTACTGACAGAAGCTTGACTGTGATATTCTTTCATACTTTCTCCTGCTTGCAGGCAAACAAAAGGCTCCTATTTCTAAAGATCTTAATATATCAGCTTTCACAAACAATCCTCTGTATAGAAGAAATGCTATATATAGCTGCACACTATCAGCACAAGAGTTTCTTCTTCCCTTCAGTACATTATGCTCTTGATGTATACTCTGTATAAATAGATTCTGATAGTCAGTCTTTACAGTTACTTTGTCATGATTACTGAACCAGCATTTCCCAGAGCCTTGACTTGGTCTATACTTTCTCTGAAATGATTTTTTTTTTTTAATCCTTATTTTTATTTTAATTCTTGTGAGCTCTGCCTCAAAGGAATTAATTTGTGCATACTAAGAAAGATAAAGAGCTTTATAATGTAGTATTTTCAATCATGAGTAAAGCAAGAGAGACAACAGAACACGGAAACAGCAGATAACATTAAACTTGCTTTAGGTGCTTTGAAAGGTGTAATCCTCTACCCATTTAAAGTGCTGTTATCTTAAGCTGTTTTGTATAGTTATACAATATTTCTTTGAAGCAATCTGTAATAAGGAAGGGCTAGTACGTGAATCTGTGTAATTATATAGTAGGATTATGTTTCAGTGAATACTAGAATTGGATCTTTTTTGAAATGTAATAGGTTTCTGCAATACAAAATTAATAGCATAAAAGGGGCCTGATTCTGGCTGCAAAATATTTTATGACAGTAAAAAAAAAAACAAAAACAAAAAACAAAAAACAGAGAGGTCAACTAGATTAAAAAGATAAAATATACACAACCTTAAAAAGATTATAGCAACATGGAAGTTATAGTATCACCTTGTTGATCAGCAGCAATTTTGCAGTAACATCAATATTAAAAATTATGCATAACTGAAGAACCTTAAAACAGTACTGTTCAGATTGTCTATCCTTATACATGTTTATTCACAACTATTTAGGCAAAGAACATATCCACCAAAAAACACAGCTTATTGATTCAGAGTTATCTGTAAAAACAATTATCAAGTTAAATTCTGGAATAAGTTTGTTTGAATGGAAACGTAGTGTTGTGGAGATATCTTCTTACATAATTTCATTCAGTGTTAAGGAAATTCACTGAATTAAACTAGAAAACTAAGGCACATATTCTTGCCATGAAACACATGGTATGCGCAAAAATTTCTCCTTATGAGCTGTTATTTTGTAAGGAAATAAAGCAAGTTCTGACAATCAGTGTTCTTCCCTTTTTTCCTTTTTCTAGATTCAGAGCAGGCGCACATAAACCCGGGATCTCCATCAAGCACTCTCCTTCAGCAGCCCACACTGAGGTTTATTTGATCCAGGGATCACAGAAGACTTAGAATAACAACACAAGTGCAAACACTGACCCCCCAGAAAAACCACACAAATTATAAAGAAACTGCTATAACAGACTTTCTCCCCTGACTACATTTCCTTTCCCCTGAATATTTACTGTGCACAGTTCAGAGTGAGCAACAGCCAAAGATAACACAAATATCCTGCCTGTGCTTCTAAGAATGGCACTCAAGTCAGAGCATACTAACAAGTGGTGCCAGAAGCTGCTATCCTACTTATTTTGACAACCTCTACCTTGCAAAATCCATTTAATGAGAGGAAAACTGTCAAAAATTTGGCCAACTATATAAAGATCAGAGGTGAACATGTAAATACTGATATAGGCTAGTTACATCTAATCATTAGAGAAGGATTATGATGGCTTTGAACACCTCGGACACAGAAACTCTGAATTTGTGTCAGATACACTGATTCAGGCCTAGAGTCAGACACAAAGATAAGAAGAAGAACAGGGGCTTGGGGAGGTCATTACTTCTTTTTAGATGGATCTTTGTCCTATGGCTCCCAAATGAGCAGCTCATTGAACGGGTGCTAATGAACAAGAGGCAGCAGAATGATTTGGTATAGCAAGTGAGGAAAGATGAGAAGTACCAAAGGAGATAAGAATGCATAATGAGGGAGAAAATTCAAGTAACAAGCAGAGAAGTCAGAGAGGACAACTTCTAAACTTTGAGCGTGACTACAGATGGGAGAAAAGCAAGAAAAGCAACAGAAAAAGAGCAATGCAAAGGCTGACTTCACCTAAACATAAGGGCAGGTAGAATTCAGAAGTTAAAAGTGTAAATTAGAGGGCTGACTGATAGCCTGCCTAACCTTGGGAGGAGGTAAAACCAGATAGCATGCTCTTCTGTCTCTAGCGCAGGGGCTGAGAAAAAAAACTATTAGAAAAAGATACAGCCGATCTTCCAAAGGCCATCTAGTATATCCAAACAAATAAAAAACTTTCAATTGGAGAAAGCATGCTGGAAACCCCTAGCAAAGACATAGAATATCTGAAGTTAAGTGTTTTCTGCAGAATATTTGTTCAAGAATAGTAGAATTGTCAGTAAAAGTTTCCTTCAAATAATTTTGAAAAGAAAGCTTGTACAGTATTTTTTTCCAGGAATTGAATGAGAATAAAATGGAAAAAACCTTGTCTCCAAAGTCTACTTGTTAATTATGTTCAACCAGCTCGATGAGGAATAAGGAAAATAAAAACAAGAGGAGGAAAACATTTCCTCTTTCCATTTGAAAGAATGCAATTTGAGGACCAGGAGTCATTTTATTCTGATTATGATATACCTCAGTCATAGTGATCATTTCTGAACAACATGAAACTATTTCCGTTCTCTTAACATTTATACAGAACAATAATTAAACCCTTGCTTGAGAAGGAAGATGCAATCTGCCTGCAAGTAGAATAAATAAAAACAAAGATATAGATTGAATTATTTCAACTTTCCTTGATTCAAGCCAATAAACACAAAATTAGAAATCTTTGAATAAGAAAAAAAATTGCCTTAAGTGTATCTTCATTTTAAAACGTTATTGTTCTTCAACAAGTGGGGAAAATCATTCAAGTTACTACTCTTCTAGAAACCCTGGTATTGAAAATGAAGTCATATCAATCATAGAAAAATTAAATCCACAGGTTTTTCACAAGTCCACGTAACATCTAGCACAAATACAAGCCAGCAGTAATCGTGAAATAGATATCTCAGGGATTCTGATGCTGCAGTACATCAGCAATGTCATACAGGATTCTGCCTGTTTAAGTGTTGAATTTTAGTTCATTCTTACTCTTTCCAAGAAAGTACAAGTTTGATTGCCTCTAGTGGAACATAGCTTTTCCATTAAGTTAATAGAAGCTTACTTTTTTTTTTTTCTTTTTTTTTTTTTTTTTTTTTAGAAACTTAAGTAGCTTTTTTGTTGTTGCTCTGTGCGAGAGTTTCATTAGCTTCATATCTGCTCAGGAAGGATCTAGATAATAAGATAGGACAATGCACTAATGTGACTGCAGCAAGCTTGTCTGGAGGAAAAAAAAACGATCCCAGAAGATCAACAAGCAATGTTAAGTGCTTTGGATACAATGCACCTAACTTACTTACATAGCAGGTGCTTTGGAGGGTTGCATAGACATGAAGGAAGAGGACCTTGCTTGCGTATGTTGCTTTCGAGAAGAAATAAAAGGCTAATTCCTTAGTGAGATCTGGGTTTTGGGAGATACATGTGTCAAGGAAGCTGAGTCCCAGATCTATCATACAGAGAAGAAAAAAGGAAAAAGCAGCTGTCTATAAATATTCAAAAGAAACTGCAGATAAATCATATCATCTGTAAGTTCCAGATCAATCAAATTTTTTTGCTCAAATATGAGCAATATTGATTTTTAACCATAAGAACATTTGATTCTTCTAAGACAAGAAATAAGGCAGGCTGCTGAACTTATCTGTCTGTGCTCGAAGGAACAGACTGAAAATGCAAGATGTCCCTTGTTCCATGACATTCTGAAAGTGGGTACTCCCCAGATTATATGAGTATTTATCTTGACTTTAACCCATGAAGCCCATGATAATATAATCATAATTTTTCAGAAAGATAAATGAAGCACAAGGAAAGTGATTTTCCTAATACCACAGAGCTGCTCTAATTCAAGAAAGAAGCAAAATTTCCTTCATTCAGCAAAATACCCTGCCTTCAAATCACACCACCTGACAAGAATATGTTCTCTTTTGTTGTTTAGACAGTCCCAGACTTTCATTAAGTTACTTATACCCATCAAAAAGCTCCTGCATCTTTCCAGATTAGAATAAAGGCTGTGAATGTAAATCAAATTTTGGCGTATTTTTGCTGTTAACCGTCCCATAACTCATTTCAAAGAGGCTTTGCTATGAATCCACAGCCTTAGAGACTATTTTATCTACTCTCCTCTCTATTCATTTATCTATAGAATGGCTATTACAAGGTTAATGTACAGTCTCTTCACTGCTTCTATAAGACTTCTCCCTGCCTACCAAAGGCTCCCAGAAAATAATAAATTTATTTACATTAATATTTAGATAAGACACTCAAATGGAACCTACAGAATTTTTTAAATCATTGCAAGCATGAGTCACATCCCCTTCTAATATTTAGAGCAAATTAATACAGCATTAATTTCAATAAATTTCCAATTAATTATAATGAATGCTGTTAGAAAGTGCATTGTTGAACAGGATAGGAGTTGGGATTGTTTGTTCATTTTTTAATAAAAGCATTACCACTCACATAGCTGTGCTGTTCTTGTAGAAATACAAAATTGCTTGGATATTTTCTAGAACTATCTAATTTGCAATACAGTCATTTTGACCAAAAGAAATGTCCATAAATTTGTTAAGCTAATAATGCAGTTTAAATCAAGATATGATATAGAAAATAATGAGCACATAGTGATATATTTGTTAAGCAGTTATATCAGAAAAGTTATTGATGTCTAGTACCAATTAAATTATTGATGCTGCTTCCAGGAGTTAAATTATTGAAACTTACTATATGAGTACTACTTGCTTTTTCATAGCAGTGCCCTCTCTCCCTATTAGAAATATCAACATATCCCTACAATGTATCAGGAGCTTCAAAAGTAGCAGGTAAAATAAGGATTGGAAAGCTGAAAGGATGACTCATCCACCACCCTATTCTCCAATATGAGAAAAGAGCTAGGGCAGGGGGGAACAAACAGAAATCACACAAATCAATATTAATTGGTTCCCTATGAAACACATAGAAAAGCAGCACCTTTAATCCTAGGGAACTGTCATTTACAAAAGGAGAGAAAAAATCCTACCACACATTTGTAAAGATCAGCCGCCTTTGTTGCAGAAAAGCCTTTGACTGCAAATAGGCTCCCCAGGATACTGATCTTAGGACATTCGGTCTTTTCAGAGCTAGGCTCTCTACTGAGACAGCTGAGGCTTATGTTTCAGAGCCAGAAAAGAGATTAAAATGCAGTTTAAAAGAAGTGGCAGGACCCAGATAAAGGGGAAAAGGGGCAGATACGGGCCCAAGTCCTTTGGAGAAATGTGAAGAGTTGTGGTCTTTGACTCTGTTCGTTAATTACAAAGGAGTTTTAAGAGGGAGACAGATCTCCATCACATTAGAAATGATTCATTTGAGCATGTGTATCTGGATAGCCATGAGCTCCACTGTCCAGATATGAAACTGGTCAAGACAAGCCATTTAAAAGCAGCTCTCTGCATCACCAGTGTTGCTGCCTATAGGTGTGGGACACATCATAGCATGCTAAGGATGAGCATTTGGGGATTATCATGGCATGTTTATGGGATTAACAGAACGTGGGATAAGGGAGAGGTTTAGTTGACTTGAGAAGGAACAATTGTGTGAAAATAGAGGAGTAAAGGTACAAAAAAAGACCAGATGTGTGTAAATCATCGGCTGATTACTACAGTTGTCTGCTCATGCCCTGAACCTAATTATAATATAGAATAGGCTGTGCTGAATTCCTTTCTAACTCTGTCCTGTAAGTCTTGTAATTTTCTTGGGAAGCATGGCTTCATGTAAGCTAGGTTGAATACTAATATTTATAATATCCTTTATGCTTAACATCATAAAAGCAAAGTTATAGAAAGTTGAGAGAAAAAAGAAAGTTACATTGGTCTCTAATCAACACAACTAAACTAAAGTATGATTAGTTATATCACACACACATATATACACACACACACATACACAAAGCTGTACTTTAACTGTTCACATCACATCACACTTACAATTAGTCACTATACTTTAGCATAAATTCCAGCATGAAGAAACCTTACAGTAACTAAAAAATTAAGCAAGATATTTAAATCATTTTTCTTCCATTGGGAAAGTATAATGACACTGTCAAGTTACAAAAAAAGATTCAAAAATTATAGCATTCACTAATTGAAAGCAAAGTGCAGGTAAAAAACAGAAGGGAAGAAATTTTCGATGGAAGTTATCTAGTAGATAAGTGCCTCTGGACCACTGTTTATCCAGCTCTCAGGTCTTGTTTCTGCAGTGGCTTCCTCTTAGAATATCTAATCAGATTCATTTATTCACATAAAGGAGTGAAATTAAAAAATTAGGGAGAAATCTCTAATTATCCATTTAACATAACTCACTTCTTGAGTATAACCACCTCAGATGCAAGGTCAGGAAACAAAAACTAACTTTTTTTTTTCCAAGATACAAAAATGAACCATCTATGTTAGAGACTATTTCAGGAGTAAGCTGAGTGTTTAAGTTGATCCTCAAAAAGGTACCCTTTTGTTTTGGTCATTTCTGAGAATTCATAAGCTCTGCTAGAAGTCTCTTGATGTCTATAGAACTTCAGGAGGAGAAGGAGCAGAAGCCTGAGAAACTTAACACCCAGCAGCATTCCCCCTAGAACACCTTTAAAGAACAGAGAGAAAGAATAGGTTAAAATCATTCCAGTTATAAATGTCATAAGAGTCATTACAAATGATCATTTTAAACACCTGGCTCCATTTTTTTTTTCAGGTTTAGACACAGGAATCATGACCTCCGATGAGATGGAATCATAACCTCAGATGAAATGGTAGAGAGTATCCACATTCCCAATCAGAAAAAAGATATTTGGAAAATAACTCTATTGTATGTATGAATGAAAATGTATGAATTTTGTAGCTACTCATCTATTTCCCATTTCAATAAGTTTCTAAAATCAATCAGACCATTCTCAATCAATGCAGTATCATAGTTCAAGCAAAGAGTTTGTATAACACAGTGCAGAAGAAATTTTTATGGCCTTGTAATTAGTTTGAGCACAATGAATTTCAAAAATCCATCTTTCCTTTAGAAGTTCCAGAGTCTTACTGCTCATGAGAACATTACTGAGTTAATCTTGAGTAAAATAGAATCACAGAACAGTTCAGGTGGAAGGGGATCTCAAAAATTACCTAGATTCCAAACCCCCCGCTATAGGCAGGGTTGCCAACCCCTAGATCAGGCTGTCCAGGGGCCTTATCCAACCTGGCCTTGAATACCTCCAGAAGTAGGGCATCCACAACTTCTCTGGGCAGCCTGTTCCAGTGCTTCACCGTGCTCTGACTAAAAAATTTCTTCCTAACATCTAACCTAAATCTTTCCTCTTTTAGTTCAAAATCATTTGCCCTTGTCTTATCTCACATGGATTCTCCAGTGCCATAGCAGGCATTCCCACTGTCATCAGTGCTGTTCTTGGTAGCCTCATTTTGTTTGAAGTCAAGTACAACTATACAGTTTTCACAATACATTTTGACTAATAACTAAAATATTTTCACCCCAGTTTTCAGTGGCAATCACTTTCCTCATGCCACTCAAGGCCCTGAACATCAAGAAAAGGGCTGAGACAGCAAAGCCTCTTCCTTTACCACTGAAGACTGGGATCAAGACTACTTAAGTAACCTGAATACACATAAGTCTGGGAAATAGTGAAATGCACCTTGTGGTCCTGAGGTAACTGGCTGTGGTAGTTGCCAAACCATTCTCCATCACATTTAAAAAGTCACAGGAGTCCAGTATAGTCCCTAGTAACTGGAAAAATTGAAATATTGTGCTCATTTATTTTTTTTTTTTTTATTAAATACCTAATACTCTGTCGCAGGCAAGAGTGTTTATGCTACTTCTAACTGGCTTCTATGAAAGTTCCTCATTCAGATTTGCCTCGGATGCATTTTATGACGAACATAAAAGTACAATGTCATTTTATTACAACACTTGAGAAAGAGATACCTTTGCCTGTAATTCAGATTTTTGTTTATTTCTTTTTTCTTTGAAAAGTAATATGGATTCATTTTCTAGGAAACTGAGTGTTATCATAGCTCTGTCATCTGCTACATAGTTCCTGCCAATTGTCTCTCCTGCTTTGCAGAACAGCTGCTCACAAGTAGCAACTCCCATTTGATCTGTTGGTTATGACTGTCACTCACCGCATATTGTCACTTGTCTTTTTGTAATAGCAGTTACTGGCGCTGGTGTCTGGCATCAACATATGCCATCTTCTCTTTTACTGTCAGCATAGGTCAGAAAGGGTGAGGGAGAAAGAGACAGTGACCAATGCCACAGCTGCTCTTGCAGATGATGGTCACCATAGCATTATAGGTAACAGAACCAGCAAACGAAGCATAGTCTTCCCTGTGGGAGTGAGAAGTCTTGGGAACTTGGCAGTTAGAGGGTATACCTGACAAGGCTTCCCTATAAGTAGCAGAGCCAATCCCAATTTATGGTGTCTGGAACAGTTCTTTATATTGTGAGCTCTTCAAACACTAACTGGTGACTCAACCACTGAGCAGCTGTCCACTTACCACACCAGTCCAGTGTAAGGACAAGGTGGGCATAACCCTCCAGAGCACTGTATTTTATACAGTCAGATGTACTTTGTTTATTTTAATTTTCTTTCTCAGTTACGTACTCCACAAAAGTACATAGATTTTGCCTCAGCATTCCTCTGACCTCTGCTGGAAGCTCTTAAAATACAGTTGTACTAGTCAGGTAGAGAGCTGGGTCAAGCCAAGCTCAGTGGGTACAAGCAGGAACACAAATACTCTGCTTCCAGGAACAGCCAAATCTACTCCAGACATTGAATCCTTTTCAGGTATTCAGGTGGTTTCTTGTCATTCTGATCACTAGCATCAGCTATTTATTCCTGTGTAAAATGGTTTGTAACAGTGCTTTGGGAGACTATTTACATCAGTAACCACAAATAGCTAAGCAAAGATCACTGTGACTGAATTAATTACAAGCATTGCCAGCATTTTCCACATCAGGTATATCAGAAGATTATGGAAGAATCACACATTTGTTTCCCATAAAACTGCCTTTTCAATTTTTTCAGTTGGCCACCTGCTGTTTACTTTGTAAGAGTGCAAGTGCTTTCAAGGTTATAACATGCCTTACGATGCTCACATTTTTTTGCAAGCTGTCTGTATTTTAAGTTCATTTTTGCAACCCAGTTGCATCACTTGGCTCCATATCTCAAATAAACTTCACTGGTCTGTGAAGCTTGGAATATCAATGCTCAGTTAATGACATTTATCAATATTATACACTGAACAAATATGGATATGTGGCGCATTTAAAAGTAATTCTTGCTTTGTGAAGTAAAATTTAAAATCCTTATGTTCACTATTTTTCCTTCAGTGTTTAGAAGAGCTCAGCCATATTGATCTATTTCAGAGCTGCACAAGGTACTTTTTGTATTGTTTTCAGAAAATAATTCCTACCTCCCTCATGCCTCTTTCTAGAAGAAGACGTTTATGCCATTCTTTGATGCAATTCATTCACAGAAATGCTTAGCAAACAAAAATTCCTCCATATTCAGGGCAAAAGTAACAATTTACAATTTTTCTTACTTCTATTGTGCCTTTCAGAGAGTGCTTTATGCAAAAGGCATTCCCAAATATATTTCTAGGATCTTTTTTACTGCTCTTATTTGCTGTATTCTCTGTCATGCGTCACCAAAACAAAACCCACATGAGTATGTTTCTGGCCGAGATTTCAGTTCCATATGTTTGACAATATATTTAGAACAAATTAACAACAAACACTAGAGAGTTCAACAGTTTCTGAAAAATCATAACAGCACCTTCAGTGAGGCTTTTTCCTTTCCACATAGAATCCAAATACCTTTGGATGTGACAAAATAGATTCAAAGGTATCATTTCCCAGAGATTTTGAAGAAGTTTCTTACAGGTATTGCACTAACATTTTCCAAAAAGCTTTTCATAAATTATTCTTATTTGTCAGTCTATGAGTAATAATCACTCAAAAACTAATTTTAAGATGACTATAAAAAATTGGAACAAAACTTAAAAACAAAAAAAACCCACCAACAACAAAAAAAGTGAATTATATATAGGCAATTTAATCAAGAAATTTTCCCTCAAACAAGCCAAGAGTTCCAGTAAGAACGCAACTCTGCAAAACTGAATTTCTTTCTCCACAAAATTAATGTTTGCCTATTATCTGAAGTGGAAAAAATGCTATCTATGTTCAAAGTTTCTGAAAGCTTTTACACTTCTAAGTATAAACCAGTCTACACAGACTAGATCTCCAATTTGCTGTCAATATACATTAATTTCCATTGTGGTTTGACAAAAGTAATAGGAAATCAGTCTTTTTTTGTTGGAAAATATCAGTTAAGGACTCTGAAGCTGGAGGTGGGGTTGCTTGTTTTCTGCTCTGTCTAAACACAATAGAAGTTGTTTTGAAAGATCACTTCCAGAGGAAGATGAAATATGGTGTAGCTGAAGGTTTTGGAAAGTAAAATTACCTTCTGGAACAGGACTCCAAGAAACTATGGAGAAGCCTAGAATGCACAAACACCCCTCAGCTCTGGTTCTGTTCCACTGGGGATGGCCAGTCTGCTGAGGCTCCACCAAGTTATGTACAACTGAACAACCTTAACCTTGAGCTGTTTCAGCAGTTAAGCTAGTAATTACAGTTTAATGAATAAAGATGCTCTACATAACACTGGTAATCTGCATCTTCCCCTTATGCACAAGGCAAATTACAATGCATAAAGTAATAGAACATTGAGGTCATTCACTTTATATGAAGAAAATTTGGTCAGATATTTGCCAGTGATGGCTTTTATGACCATGCTTTTGGATATATTTACCTAAAGGCTTCTATGTAAATATAGAACAGATATTTAATCTCCAAAAAATATTTTTAAGCAATGATTATTGATAATACACTGCATTTTTCAGCCTTATAACTTTCAAGTACTCTGAACTCTCTATTTCTCAAGCGTGTGGTACCAGTTTCAGTCATTCCCATTCTTCCCATTAAGCCAGCAATGATTATGTGCTTTCACCCACAACACCCATTCAAAAAAAAAAAAAAGTTAGTAGTCAGGGAACTCCTTTAGAAAATAGCCATATAATGGAGCACATCTACATTTAAAATTATCACGAGTTGACCTCATTGAAATTTGTTTCTTATATGTCACCTACTACCACCTACATGCAGTTTATCCCAAGGAAATTCACATTGCATACAAGCACTGTCATAAGTAAATGTAAGTGAAGATTGTCTCATTTATCACTTCCAATCTAAATCAAAAGAAAATAAGAGGCAACCTGTTTTCCATAGCACCATGCTGACTGGCATTAGCTTTGCTAATATTACTGACTGCATCTGATACCAGTCTCAATCATTTTGCCTGATTGGTGTCAGTGTCAAGGCAACCAGCCATTACCTGGGTTATTTTGTCTATTTTGTCTAACTGCTGAAGAGACCTGAGCTCATTTCCTAGTTCTCCAGACTTACACGATTGTTATTTAAATGAAAATCACAAGTAATATTAAAAGATTGAGTGCAAAATGACACCTGGTAGAAACACAAATAAGTCAATATTCAACTCTTCCCTGCATAGGTGATCTCTGTAAACTAAACACTATTCTTCTGACTCAAACAAGAGCATCACTAGGCAAATACAACAGTCTGCACATGCTTCGGTTTAACTGCTTTTTGGTACAAAACTTGTTACAAGATATTGAAAGCCTCAGCAAAAGATAGTATTTTCTTCTTGTAGAAATCATCTTTACAGTGACAGATAAGACTATGTGAAAGACAACAAGGGAAATGTACATAAACTAGAGACAGACCATCACAATCTGACTCCAGTATTTTGCATTTTCTAGCACCTATAGTCACTTGAATGAGCAGTAGTACACAGAAACCTAAGAAACCACCCTTTTATCCCCCTTGATGTCCACTAAGCAAAACAATAGCCAGAAAAATCTTCTGCATGACAAACCTACTGCCCCTGCTTCCACTGTGATTCTTAAAACCCACTCATAATCCACAGATAAGGTGGTTCTAAATCACTGACCCTGAGAAAATATTGCAAGTGTCCAAGGCAAAATAGAGAGGAGAAAAAATTCAAAATACTCGGAATATTATTCAATCTCATTCATACTGCAGTAAATTATTTCTTTCCTCTTCTCTTATTTCTCCAGGAACAAAGATTCAAAGAATTTTTGGCTAACATATTCTGGACTTCAAATCATATTCCATAGTGAATGAATCATAATGATAATTTAGTAGCTTAAATGCTCATCTAAGTAACAGTCTACTGATTTCTGAACTCATCAGGAGAGCCAAGATTATTCATTTTTTTTTCATTTTCTCAATGTCAGTAGGTTATAAAGTTGTAGATGCTCTTTTCATTGTTAAAAGCTTCAAAACACAAAAGTGATTTGTCATTTGCACCAGATTAGTTCATTATTTTACTGTACCAATCTTTAGATGAAATAAAATTGAGAAGAGAGATGATTCTAGTGCTTTGAAGTATATAGTTGATCAATCAACTGATTATTCTGAAAACCCCACATGGAGTTAATAATTTTATTCTAGCCACATCATGTTCTAATGAGAAGCATGATGCAATATAGAACATGACATTTCTCAATATTTTTTTTAAGCAGAATTTTAATTACTGCTGCAATAGCACTGTTAAAATTCCCAGGACTGTTTCCACCTTTGAAATGTTAGGCAAATTTTTGTTCCTGAAGATGAATGTAAAAACACTGACATTTACTTTTAGGACTGTTTCAACACTTAACTTGTCAGTACTTCTCATTTCTGCAATAAAAGAGGATGGCTCAGCATCTTGGACTCTGAGCTGTAATTCAAAAGATTCCAGAATGAACACTCTGGGTTATTGCCCTCTGCTTCATGTGACTTTGCACAAGTCACTGGGGGAGAATGAAGTTCTAGGAAGATTTCAAAGACAGATATTAGCACCTTTGGTTCCAGGCTATAAAGATAGGATAAATATCTCAAGGAATGTCAGAAGTTTAGTTACTCTATGAACAGTGACCACTGAAATACTCAAAGTATATCTAATAAATAGCATACCTGACAATCCTGCTTAAATAGTGCATCAGTGAACAATACTTTGCTACCAGTACAACCTTGTCCATTTTAAAGGAGCAATGACTTTTGCTACGTTCTTTATTAAGCTGCAGGTAGTTTTTAAGAGGATACTAAAGTGCTGGGGAAAAAAATAAAAAAAATAAAAAAAATAGACACTGTTTTTCAACTTCATTCAAGCAAGAAATTCTTCTAAAATATAGGAGTTAGCCACTAGGTATCAAGTATGGTATATTTATTTGTCTCTATCTTCTTCCATGCTAGAGAGGATATCTAGCACAGGGGAACTTTGAAGTTATGTACTGAACATCTGTGTACTGAACATCACTGTCAATTTATAAGTTACTCCTACAGCCTAAAACCACTTTCATTTCACACAGAATATTACCTTATAAACACACATACTAGGAATATAGAGAGGATGAGAGGGAATAGTCTCAAGGTGTGCTGGGAAGGATTCAGGTTGAATATTAGGAAAAATTGCTTTGAAAGAGTGATGAGAAACTGGAATAGGCTATCCAGAGAGGCGGTGGAGTCACCGTCACTGGAGGTGTTCAAGAAACATGTAGATGTTTTACTGAGGGACAAGGTTTAGTGGACAGTAGTGCTAGGTAGACTGTTAGACTAGACGATTATAGAGGACTTTTCCAACCTTAATGATTCTATGATTTACTTAGTTAACATAGGTAATCAAAAGCAAAAGCTCATATATTGAAAGTTCACTTACTCTATTGTCATCTACGTAGTAATGGTTTCAGATACAGAAAGTCCTTCTCTGTGTGGCTCTGAAAATGATATTATCACAGATGTGAACTATTATACAAGGAAGATAAAAAACGTTATGAAAGCCAGATGGTAGCATTTTATGTGTACAGGTATAAGGTTACATAGTCAATTACATCGAGACAAGAGTTTCAGAAATATTAATAAAATAAAAAAAACTTCTGAAGAGAACAAACAGAAATATGGTTTGATAAAAACTGCTTTGATCTTTACTATGGCAGCTTATTAGGATCCAGTGAAAAAGGAAAAAACAAAGAAATACGCATCCTCTAAACCCATGTTTCAGACTGTTCACTCACATATATATCCCAATTTCAAGGATTATTTTCCCAATTTGAATGAAACTTCATAGTGCATTTTATAAAGACCTCAATAATTATTTCTAGGAATTAGGAAAAATAGCTCCATCCTTTATCAATATAATAGATGCTAGTCAGAATTTCAAATATTTATTTTAAATCATGGGCATTAGAAAAACTTTTGTTGAAAGGAAAAGAAATCAAAAGTAATTCTTTCACTTAACTCCAGGACTGGAGCTTGAGTTAAAAGCAAACAAACTACACAGATACCACAGGAATTAACAACACTGAGAAGATTGCTAAGAATGCTACATACCTTACATACTTCCTCTTACTCCTTCTGTACTCTTTCACTGCAGTATTATTCCACCACAAAATAGAAAAAGCAACAGACTAAGAAAAGCAGAAACTTAATTTACCATAGCTAGACAGTACTTCACTCTCCACCCCTTCCTACATCAAAATAGAGTAGGAGATATTAACAAGAACACCTGAAATAAATTCTCAGTCTAATTTTAAAGAAACAAAATAGAAGAGGTGAGGGGAGAGGGAATGAAAAGCCTCTGTTCTTTGTTTTTGTTTGTTTGTTTGTTTTCTTCTTTTCTGACTGTTGTTTTCAGTTAATGCAAACAGCTGTAACTCTTTCTAGGTGCATTCCCTTTTGGGCTGAGGGTAGATTATTCAAACTTTGGCAGTGCATACTAGAGCAGTTAAAATACATATGCGTGGTAGAAAAAGTAAACAAGACAAGAGGTGAATATGGGATTTTAGAGAAAAAGTTGGTCAGGTTGGCCAAAAACAGCAGAAATATGCAACAATTTCTATTACTGCTTCTTTTACAAAAAAAAAATGAACGTGTTTCAAAAGTGAAAAATAACTGTAAAAACACTCTAACTAGTTCCACTTTTCTTTTAGAATTGTTATCCACCAAGGTTTGTCCATTCATTCCCTGAATAGTTATGAGAAAGGTAGTCATAGCTAAAATATGTCGTGCTTTTGTAACTGTCATGTAATGTAAGATATAATTTCTGTGAAAGAGCAGATTTAATCAATTTCTTCGTCCTGCATCAGCATATTTCCTATTTTCTGTCTAGATTTCATAAACAACATAATGTCATTGTGTTCCATTATTTGGTCGCAAGTAATATTCAAGTGCAATTTTTGCTATGGAAAACACTGTTCTATGCAAAAACAAACAAACAAACAAAAACTTTCTATTGAATTATCCTTTCAATTTAGACAAATTTTACAAATTTTATGAGAAGGCTATATATCTATGAATATAAAGAAAAGCTAATCTTGATATAGTAAAAACCTAAAAGTGAAAAACGGAGCTTTATTACACAAAGTTATGTTAAAAATTCCTGATTTCTTTGTTAGTTTTTGTTACATGTTCTCTATATTTATGAAATTTGAGTAACAGTATATTTTCTAGACAATACACTTAGCATATCTTAGTATGTCTGAAGTATTTAAACTAATCCATTTATTAAAAAAAAATCACCTCTTGGATATGCATCAATCCCTGATGTACGGGCCAATAGCTGTATTTTGGGTACAGCTTTAAGATAATGGGCTTAAAATAGTAATTACTGTCTTTTGTTTATCATTTGTAATGACAAATAATTAGCAATAACATCTGTTTTTCATTTAAAAATACAAAGAAAACATACTTACAGAAAACTTTCCTGACCTTACCTGCAATTTAGTGTCAGACTGATGATTAAAGATAATTCAAGTATGAAAATTGTTGTATTTGAATTAAAAATGTAGCTTTGAAGAACAGTGAAAGTAAATAAAAGACAGTAAAAGAAGAGATGGCTAGACACAACATTTAGTGCAGCTTGCTTCTCCATTTATAAAACTAGAGATTTCTAAAATAAAGCTAGAAAAATTTGATTGGAAATCAACAAATATAGAAACAACATTGCTGTTATGTATGAAACAAAACAGATTATTAAAGAATCTGAATCAGAAACCATTTTCTGAGGCTGTATCAGGATCAACACTTACATATGAAGAGTAATACTTAGTCCAATGCATCTGTTAGTGCCTCTTTTCTGCATTGGGGTAGTCAAAACCTAAAGAAAATTAATGCAGAGATCTCAATAGCAGATATTGTTAAAAGCTATTTTAATGGAGATGAAAACAACAACAGAAATGGCAGTTTTCATTTGGTTTCTGGAATTTTTTTATGTTTCTTTTGGGAAATTAGCCACAAATCATTTTGAAAAATAAATATTTCTCTCTTTCCTTTGTGGAGTATAGACGTCTGCCCTATTCATTTTTTACTGACTGTCAAATTATGTATGAAATATGTTTGAGAGTATGAGACAAAAGAGATACATTCTTCACAAAACAGGACCAACAAGGCCTTCATGCTTTGCAGAGTTTAAATGGTTGTCAAGATAGAGAAGCATTGATCGCTCCAGTGATTACTACAAAAGCATGAGCTCAATTACTTCATTATTTTGGTATCTAGTTTCAGCACCCAACTTCAACAGATTTCACTCAACTTCATCAGTCTATTGTATTCAGTCCAAAGACCACAGTAAGAAAGAATAAATATCTTCCCAGCACCATTTGTGGTTGGGTTCCACTTGACTCATATGTAATTACATCTCTAAAACGGTATTTTCTCAGGTTTCAGCTCAAAAACATTGGTGTTAGTTATATAAATACCCATTTCAGATTTTCAGATCCATACACGAGGTCTGTCTCTCTTTGCATTAGTTATCCATATTTGTATCTATGTGGAGTACTATTCTGATTTATGCTTATATGAGTGATATTGAGTTCATACAATCATGGAATCACAGAATGCCTTGGATTGGAAGAGACCTCAAAGATCTTCTAGATCCAGTCTCCCTGCCATAGGCAGGATTGCCAGCCACTAAATCAGGCACAAGATTAGATTGCCCAAGGCTCCATCCACTCTGGCCTTAAACACCTCCAGGGATGGAGCATGCACAAATTCTTGGGGTAACCTGTTCCCAGAGCCTCACCACCCTCCACCAGTAAAATATTTTCCCTTGACATCTAATCTAAGTCTTCCCTCTTTTAGTTGAAAACCATGCCCCTTTGTCATATCACTACCAGACTATGTAAAAAATTGATTTCCCTCCTGCTTTATAAGCTCCCTTTAAGTACTGGAAGGCCACAATGAGGTGTCCCTTCTCTTCTCTAGGCTGACCAAGCCCAGCTCCCTCAAACTTTTCTTCATAGAAGAGATACTCCAGCCGTTCTTTGGCTCTCATCTGGACCTGCTCCAAAAGATCTACATATTTCTTGAGCTGGGGGCCATTTGGTACATAGTGAAATAGTGTTTGTGTCAAGAATTTGCTAAGGAAAGACATAAAAATAGTAACAGGTATTAAGGAGGTAACACACGTAAAGGCAAAGGGAAAAGGAAGTATGGTTCAGAGAGATGTAAAACAAACAAAATACAAGAGTAGGCACTTAAACTTCACAAAATGATTAAAGGATTTGGAGACAGACATGAAAAATAACAATGAGACATTATTCATTGTACAGTGATTTTACAATGATTTTACTTCCATCATTTTAAATGAAACTGGGTGAGGAGGTGATATGGCATAAGATAAAGAAGATTATTCTAAAGCAGCTGAGAAAAGGGAAAAGAAACTTTAGAATAATTTCGGAGGATAATACAAAGGAATATGAGGCAAGGCAGACTCAGGGAAAGAAGGAGAAAAGCCCTTAGTAAGATTGTGATTCCAGGAAAGAAAGCAAAGTGAAGGCAGAAATGTAGTTAGTTAGAGAAGATGTAAAGAAAAGCCTTCCTCACAAGATAGATAAGACAGCAGTAGGAACTGTGGGATAGATGTCAGAAATGAGTTTGTAGAAAGAAACGTGGGAATTAAGAAATACAGTATAAATTTGGAATTAGAGTCAGAGATGAAATCCTTGGCACTGAACAAATTCAACAGCATAAATCAGCAAAAGAAATAATTTAGCAACTTTCAATAAAATAATTTCTATTTACCCTAATTAATTATGCTTAGGAAAGCATCTGAAATAATTTTAAACTACTGTACAAAAACTGTTGGTAGGTAAATAAAACTTAAGGAAATAATCTTTTCCACATATAAGGTTACACAGTGAGCAAAAGGACACAGTTCAAATGACGTACACAATGGTCTGACCATGAACCATGTGTCCACAGATTAATATTCATTGTCAGCCTGTCAGCCACTTCTGTGTCAGTACCATCATTTTCTGCAACAGTGCCAGAGGCAGGAGCTCTTGCTAATATGGAGACTTATGTGCAAGGACTGCAGGATTTTGCTGTTGGATGGCACTGGAGAAGATATGCTTTTGCACAAAAAGCATGATTGCTGTTCACCCCAAGGGTAGATTCAACCCAAGACAAAATACTCATTCAATTGTAGTGCTCTTTCAGCTGAAATTTAAAAAATATTTCATTGACCTTCAAGAAAAAGTTAAGAAAAGAGCAAAACATGTCGCAACATGGCAACTTCAGAGCAAGGACTTTATTCTCTCCAGTATTAATCACAAAAAGTAAAACTCAAATGGAGAATTGAGCTCTTGGACAAGAGTTTCATATCCAGTTTTGGACTTGCTTCCTATTCACTGCTTTTAAAGCAGAAATCAAATTTAGGAGCCCTACACCAAAGTAAGAGTATGAATCACTGAAAGAATATGAGTAAGGTAATATGAAGACCTATATTGCTTGAAATATCTCTTGCCTTTGAGTGCCTACCTTTCCAGTTACTCTGTGAGGAACTTTAATGGCCTTTACTTTTCAAAAGTACTGATAGCCTTTCCTTTGAAATACCAGACCTCTTAAAAGTAATTCGAGTGGGCCTTTTAAAAAATCTCCTGTTCTTTACTTAAAAGTTCTTTTGAACACAAGAGAGTTTTTATATTTCATTCTCCCATTTCTATGATCGTAGGGGAAGATTTCTTTTGGCTTCAAGTTTGGTTTTTTATTTGTAAATTTTGTCAGATGAAGATTTAACAAATATATATATACTCTCAAGTTTTGCTTAATAAAAGAACAATTTAATTGATTTTCAGCACAATTTGTTTTGGTTTAGTTTTGTTTTCTCTAGGAAAAAACTAACAGGTACTAATAAAGCCGAAACTTGAGAGCTAGAAACATTCCCCAGCTCTGCTTACCTGCTCATCAGCTGTTCCTGAGGGCAGATACTTAAAGTGTGTCTATTATTGGGTGAAATGGTGTATACTTTACTGGGAGGAAAAACTTATCATTGAGAAGATGAGAAGCAAAACAGAAATGACACTACCAGAATATGCTAAATCAATAATCACTAACTCAGTACTGGAAATCAAATGAATGAAAATCCTGTAATTAAGTATTACAGAGCCAAATGATTAAAAACAGATTTGTTACAAAGAGTATCAGTAGTACAACATTTTTAACAGTTTAAAAGATTTTTAAAGTCATTTTTCCACCCTTTCAGTCTGGATGTAGTTCATATTATTGCTGATTAAAAATAAATAAATAAATAAATACATCAAAAAAATCAAATTTTTTGTTTGAGTGTTTTTCTAATATATGTACACACTGATGTTTGGGCTTTTTATGTAATTGTGAGGTTATTTTTAATTGTTTTTGCAATATGTAAGACATATTGTGATTTCTGGAGGTCCATTAAAGATTTCTTTTTCCATTCTGCAATTTTAATTGCCATACTAGCCATTCACCATAGCTGGTATGTACATGAGATCACAAACTTACCATTAAAGGGATGTGATTTTTTTTAATACAAATTTCTCATTTTTTTCTAACAATGATAAAATATTATGTTCCCGGAAGATCAGAGCTGTAAAGCGAGGCTATTATGGACAGGGAGATGCTAACCCTCACAGACAAAAATATTCCCAGTTTAATCTGAATTAGCAGTTCCAGATTGATTTAACACTTATTGAACTTGATTGAAAGTCTGCAACCTGCTTAAATTTGCACAGTGAAACCTCACGACAACTCAAGTCATACAAATGCTACAGAGAAAACATTATCAATTATATGACTATATGGTGACTGAGAAAGTATGATAAGGTTTTTTTTTTAGACAATAGTCAGAAATCACAGAACAAGGTTATATGGACCAGAATGAACTCACAATACTAAACATCCCCAAATTAATGTTTCCCTTTAAAATTCAGTACAGAGAAAGGGGCATAAATACCTCTATTATTTTTCAATTTACTTCTATAATTCAATAGAAGATGGATATCTCACCTGACTGTCAGAAAATACAGAGTTAAGCAATTCTACCCTTCAGTTAACAGTTGCTATTTCTATTCTCAAGTCTTTCTGCGCAGTTACTGTGTGCATGCTATTCAACATAGCTGAATAACAGAGATGTATTTCCTTCCTGTTGTGGAAATACAAGAATGCCCCCTACTGATGAAATAATCATTGTCTTTAGCCAAAGTTTCTTTTATTACTAAATTCAGAAGGGAAATCATAAGGAGACCCCACAGAAGAAAAAAAAGGAATATTATATTTTTTCAGCTAAATCAATGCAATCAAAAATCAGAGGTGGAACTTTAACTGTTAAATTTTAGGAACAAGAGACTTTTAACTCTGGCTTCTCAGTCCTTCTACTGTCACCCAGTAAAAATAACATTTAGTCAAATAGCTGTAAGTTATGGCTCATTAAAAGCAAATGTTGAGCCAACAGTTTGCTACAAAGTAAGTCATTTGGTGGAAAAAAATGCAGTCCATCAAACTCACAAGTAAAGTAATCTCGAGGAAAACTATTCTTTTTCACACGGTAATCCAATGTATACATATGAGGATGATAGAAGAAGGTCTGGGGACAGAAGAAAGTAAATTAAGTACTGAGTTTGGAAGCATCCCATCAAGCTCATGTGCTAAATTTATGAAACAAAAGAATTATGAATCTTTCCTTAAATTCTGACAAATGAGAAAGATGCTTGAAAACTGAGCTGCCATAGAAGTGCACATCTTTTCTTCTTTTTAATATAAAGGTTACCTTAGGCAAGCTGGTCCTTCAATAAATTGTCTGCAGTTAAGTGACAGGAATAGAGAGTTTGTGTTTAACATGACCAACTATCCTATTTCAAAACGTATCACATTCATCACATTTATAGTTTAAAATGTGATGTATTCTTGAATGCTGGATAAAAAAAAAAATTAGGCTACCTATAATTTCAGGTTAATGTTAAGGATATGAATGAATTCTATATTTTAAAAATTAAAAATAATTAAAAAAAAAGAGAGAGAAAATGAAAATGAAAAGGGAAAGGGAAAGGGAAAGGAAAAGGAAAAGGAAAAGGAAAAGGAAAGGGAAAAGGAAAAGGAAAAGGAAAAGGAAAAGGAAAAGGAAAAGGAAAAGGAAAAGGAAAAGGAAAAGGAAAAGGAAAAGGAAAAGGAAAAGGAAAAGAAGAAGAAAAATGGTGGGGTTTTTTGGTCAGAAATTCAAGGAGCTGTTGCAGCTCTCATGTCAGGAAAGTGGATTGAAGCAATGCAACATATCATCCTGATTATACAAAACACTACGAAATATTCAAGGCCATTCATATTTTCTTCAGTCATACAATCCAATACACAACTTCTCATCTATTCAAATAATCTTTTAATAATGAATAATATCTACTACCCTACAGACATGAAAAATGCTTCTCTCCTAAACATTAAGCTGTATGCTAGAAAAGGACAATGGACTTTGAGATATTTCCTTAAAGACTACAGCTTTCTTCCTTGTAGATTCTTTGGCAGAAATTGATGGATCTGACTGAAGAGTTCCTTCAAATTTTATTCTTACAATCAAAGAAAAACAAAAGCTTCTTTCACACAAGTGTTTCTTCTATTGGAAAATAAATATTTCTTTTATTACTAAATTTAAATTTCCCTACTTTTTCCTGTTTTCTTATGGTTGTTTTTGTTCTACTTTCTTCAGTGGAGAAAAGAAAAAGACCAGAGAGCCTATTTTCTTTCCTTTTTTCCCCCCCCTCCCCACTGAAAGAAGGAATAACTCATAGAAAACATGCTACAGCATAGAAATACAAGTAGATTTTTTCCCCCATCCATTCTGGTAACTAGTTAACCAGAGGGATAACTGGAAATTAGTTTTGTTGTGTTTCAAGCCCTGGGCTCAGACTTTTTTCAGTTCATGCAAAGCTCCACTCAGGACAGCCCTTTGCTTTTCTAATTCTCTCTCTGGAGAAGCAGTAAAAATGGAAGTAATCATCACTCATCTGATCCAGGCCTTGTTTTATGAACAAATATTTGCTGTGCTGCATTTTATTCAATCATATCCCAGTTCTTTTTCATACTCAAATAATAAGACCAATAACCATGACACTGGAACATTATTAGCACACCTCCAACTATCTGCAAATATTATTAGGCTGTGTTCCTACTCTACTGCCCTCAATATTACCCTTAAGAAAATTCTCTGAACTGCAACAAATGGTTGAAAATAGCTTGAAGAAACAATGAGTCGGTAATGAAGTACAAGTACTTTCTGTGACAATATGATCAGGCTACTGCTATCGTTTCCAGTCATTAAAAAATAAAAATAAAAAAAAGTTTAAAGAAATTGTTATTCAAGTTGGAAATACTTAATGTGATATCTGAGATTTTTGTTACAATTTTCTCCCTGTTAATGTTATTAAGCTTCGTGTTCAAGCAGCTTTAGAGAGGAACTGCATATTATCTTAAGTGCCAATGAATTAAGCACTGATAATGTTTTAACATGGGTTGACTGGTTTATTAGCACCCGTGTGATTAACTTCAGAAAAGAAAATCAGACAGATCTGTGACAGATAATTATATGCCTGCATGCATGCAGAGACATGCCTAATGTTTTAAGTTGGGGGTTCAACAGCTACTTTTGTCCTAAAAAAACATAAATATGAGTGTTTATTTCCCAGTCTATAGAATAAGGACAAAAGGAGACCTAAAAAACACTATATGTCATTATCACTATTTTTACTGTGATTTAAATCTAGTTAAAATGAGGTGATTAATCATTACCTCACTTTTCCTCAGGATTTTTTATACTGCTTTCCATCCTAAAGATAGTATAAATAAGAAATGCAAAAGAGATGCTTATTTCAGGAGTCTGGCATCCATTCACATTTGTCTTCTATTGGTTTTCAATTTGACAAAGCAAGTCATCATACAAATGCTGTGTTTTGTTACCCATATAAATTCACTGGAATAAGAAGACCAAAGAATACAGAGATAGCATCATTCTACTGTGAATCAACTCCCACTGTGAATCAACAGCAAAAAAATGCTGGCAGATAGCGTTAGCTTTGGCCCCAGATCAGGAGACCTGGCAACCAAAAAAACCTAACAGACTGGATCTGATCTTTATTTTCACAATGTTAGTACAAGTTTGTGCACTAATCTAGGCCTATCATTGATGTAAGAGATAGCTTACATATCAATATAACAAATATCTCTCACTAGCAGCTTAAAAATTTACTCTGCTTTCCGTAACATAATATTAAATTTATGAAAGAAAACAGACTGTCCAGGAATGTAAACTGAACCAAGTTCTGTTTTCACAGCAACATGCAAACATGAATCAAATCCACTTGACTGATTTTATTCGTAGTAGCAAGGCAGGTCACCGGGAACTACAACTGCATAGAGCAGACAACTGTGTATCACAGGGTGCTGCACTAAGCAGAGCCTTAATCAGCCTTTGCAAGCCACACTATAACTGTACGGAACATCCTTGTAACTAGCCTTTCTCAGTGCAGATTAATCCTGATCAAAGAAGACAAAATCATTCATACACGTTTTCATAATTTCTGTAGGCACTTTCAAAATTAAGTTATAAAGAGAAACAAATTAAGATCCTACGCAATGACCCAACTATGTTGCACCTTGTGGATCTTTGGCATGCCCAAAATCCTACCCATCTGTTAGAGAATTAATCTGGACATTCAACAAGGTATATTCAACAAGCAGATGGTGCCTGATGATACGTTGTCAAACACAAATAACCAAGTTCCAAAAAACTATCTCCTAAAAGCAAGCACCAACAAATTACTTGATATAAGCCACTCGAAAAACATACCACTTATTCATATTTGTTGGCAAGACAGAGACTCAAATTTCCGGGAACTCTATTTAGTACCAAAATTACTACAGAGTATGGTGTAAACAGACAAACAGAAACAACCGAAAAAACAATGTCCACTCACTCCTGAAAATGACTTTGACACTGATAAAACTTACCTAGGAAAACAATCAGAAAAGGCAATTGCCAGCAATCTTAACTTACTGGGAAGAAAAGAATAATAAAGTCTTTAATCCTTTTAAGACATATATTGATGTTACTCACCCAGCACGTATCAAGGCAAAGTTATGTTTGCTGTATTACATAGATTTCCATGGAACTTGGTCGACCAGATCTTTCAGGATCCCAAAAACAAACCATTGCACAGAGGCACTGTTCCGTTTGACAACAGTAAAGAGAATAACTGAGTCCAGCAGCTGCTTCACACAGCACAAGTCACAGCCAAGAGTGGCACATGAACTGTAGGCATATCTATGTTAATATTCACATGTAGAAATTGCAAAACAGAAATATAAAATTAGTAACAAATAACTTTGCACATTCAAAGCTTCAGTCCTAACTTAAACAGGTGCTTTCCACTACAGAAATTCAGTATTCTTGGCACTGCTTTGGAGGAGAAGAAAAATTTTACAGGAAGGAACGTCTTACAACTCTGTCGCTGGAAAAACAACATGTTTACTCTAAAATAAAATCAAAAGGAGTTCAACTCATTTAACGGAACCAATTAAAATTCATTATTTATTAAATACTCTGTTCCTTGGATGAAACAGAGGTGAAAGGTTCCTTGTGTGAAAAGGGATGGAGAAAGAGTGTGTGCATCAACGTCAGAATGTGCTGGGTCTTTTAGCCACTGTCTGGTTTTACAAAAGTTCTAAGAATATTTGACCAAATAGGTTTAGAGCACACGGACGTTATATTGTCTTTTAACCTAAATACTTGACTTTATCAAGATTTCCTGCTTATTTGTTCTAAGAACTCTAAGATAAGTTCCTTGCAGTCTCTCTGATCTTATAACATAGCTACTACAGTAAATACAAACAACAGCTAAATTTGAGCTTTTGTTCCTAGCACAATTTTTAAGTCATAGTGAAGGTTGCTTTGCTCCTTTTCAAGAAAACTTTGCCTTGGACATAGCCCACAGGAACCAACAGAAATCATGAACACAGATTGCAGCTCTGAAGCTTATGAACATGAATTCACACAAAAATGAAATAAAATCATCTCCACTGCATGCCCAAAGCACTGAACGAGAGGAATCAAGGATTGGGAAATCGCACAGGGTTAACTGGCTGTGCCACAGCAATTAAGTCCTCCCAAGGTCTCGTATGTGTATTCAACAAGTAGAATTTGCTGCTCTGTGCAGCTATAATCCTTTACAGCATGCGTGTCCAACCCTCTGGCTTGCCTGAGCCATATGGAGTGAAGAAGTGTGGTCTTCAATCGCATATGAAATACACATTATAGTTCGGTTACAGAAGAAAAAGACTGTTGTGATTTTTAAATCATTTTTATTAAAACATTCCGCTTGTGTCAGGAGTGTGCGTGTGTCACGTAGTTCCTGCAGCAGCACAAAAAAGCCTGTTTCCACCAGGGCTGCAATCAGGGAGAAGCCCAGCCCTCACCCTGTGGGCACAGCAGCGCTCAGCAGCGCCAAGTCCCACTCCCCCTAACTGCACTTCTGAGGCAGGGACAGACCCTGAGCACGGCCAGTCTCTGCTGCCAGTGCCCCCGCTGCAGAAACAAGATCCCCACATTGAGCGCCATCAGACACGCACAACATGGGGATGTCAACCCCACTCAGGCTGGTGTCCTCCTGCTCTGGAAGGCCTGGCCCTTTGCTGTCCATGAGCGCTGTGCCGAGATGGAAGAGCAAGGCTGCCCTAGGGTGGTTCCAGGGCTGCAGCCCTGCCCAAGGGACAGCTCCACTGGCACAGGGATCATTGGCAACAGGGTGGAGGGAAGCGATCCTTCCTGCTGCAGCATGGCCAACACCCGGCCCCTCAGCCTGCACAGAGCCGACGCCTTCCTGCTTGGGTGCCGAGGACCCCCAGCTTCAACCCCCGGGTGGTGACTCTGTCACAGTGGGTGGCAGGGAGCGGCCACTGTGACCCATGGGGCTGTGAGCAGAACAAAGACTGCCAAGCTCACGCCTTGCGTCAGTGTGACTTGGTGAGGTGCGGAGAGGGCAGGGAGGAAGGGGCTGCCTGAGGCTGATAGCGGGAGGAAGGCTCCCACCCCTCCGTGCCCTGTGCGGTAAACTCACCCTTGTCCTGCTTCTCCCTCAGAGTTGGCAGAGGAGCGTGCAGAGGAGAAAGCCCAGCGTTGCCGGAGCAGAACTCTGCAAGTGCTCGCTGTCGATGTGCGCCATGTGCTCAAGGAGGCAGGAGGCCCCCACCTTGAGGGAGCCAGGTGAGAGTCAAGCGTCCCTACGCACAGCTCCCCATCACCAGGCAAAGGGGTGTTGGGGCTCTGCCTGTGGCTGAGAGGGCAGACACGGTGGGCAGGGACTCCCCAGCCACCTCGGCCAGGGCCCCTCTGCTCCTTGGCCAGGGGGGCCCCACTTGGGCCGTGGCTGCCTGCAGGGACTGGCTGGCCTGCAATACCCCCTTCCCCTGCACAGCCTCCAGTCCTGCCCCTCGTCCAGCAGGGCAGGCACAGAACAGACCCCTGGGGACAGCCCTCAGGGACAGCTGGCCCTGCACCGTACTCACCGCTTTTGCTCTCTCCTCTCCAGCGTGCATGCTGTGCGGCCAGACAGATGCTGACCCAGACATCTGTGGGCTCAAGCAGCTGGACTTTGGGATATGTGCCCATGCTTTCTGTATGGTGAGTGCCCCTGGGGCTCCTTCCTTTCACCTTCCTCCAAGCAATGGTTCCTTCCTTCCTGTCCTCACACGATCCTGCTTTTTTCTCTGAACAGGCATTTTCCAACGGCCTTTTCCAGCAGGCAACTATAGTGAACAGGACTGCAGAGGTGTCCCCTGAAGACGTCCAACGCATAATCCAGGAGGCAGAGCAGAAGGTGAGGACCTGACCAGAGCAGGCTGGTTTGTGCCAAGAGAGGCTCCTCAAGCTTAGCCTGGTCCCGAGGAAGCAATCCCGGCCCTTCCAGCCAGCTCCAGTGCCTGCATCCTCTGTCCCGAGCCCTGCCCACAGGTGCGGGGCCAGCCACAAAGGCGCTGAGCCTGTTCCTGATGGCACTGCTCTGCTCCTTCCAGCACTGCTTCATCTGTGGCGAAATGGGGGCCCCCATCACCTGTGCAGAGACGGGCTGTGAAGACAGTTTCCATCTGCCCTGCGCCCGAGTGGGTGAATGTGTCACCCAGTACTTTGGAGACTACAGGTAAGGGCTGCCAGGCCTCGCCTGTGAGCGTGCAACCCCTGCTGGCAATACCAGCCAAGGAAGCGAGGAACCTGCCATGACACCTCTCACTAGCCTGCAGAGCCAAGGCCCGGGGCTCCCTCCCGTTCCTCTGCCCTCCTCACAGCTCTTCTCACCTTGCCTATCCCTTCCGTCTTCCCCCAGTTCATTCTGCCAGAAACACAGCCCTAAGCAGGCTGCAGAGGTGACTCCAGAGCAGAACACCAACTGCATTATCTGCATGGAGCCCGTGGAGGACAAGAAGTCCTACAGCACCCTGGTGTGCCCAGCCTGCAAACACGCCTGGTTCCACCGGGCCTGTATCCAGGTAGAAGTCCTCCCTTTAACCAACAGGCAAGCTGCAGCAGGCAATCAGCAGCACCTGAGCCTGCTCCCGCTCCCACTGACTGTGTTTCTGCTACAGGGACAGGCCATCCGTGCGGGCGTTAACTGCTTTCAGTGCCCCCTCTGCAGAGATGCGGATGCCTTTCTATCTGACATGCTCATCATGGGCATCCGAATCCCACTCAGGTTGGTGTTTTTCTGCCGGCTCTCGAGACACAAGGGCACAAGAGCTGCGCCTGCCCAGGGACTGCTCCGGCAGGCCTGGCTCTTTGCTGCCCATGACTCCAGGCTGCCCTCAGCTTCAAGGAGAAGCTGGAAATGGGCTTGGAGAGGAAGAGCAGGGCTGCTCTGGTCCAGGGGCAGCGGGAGCTCATTGCATTTTCTCCTTTCTCTGGCAGTGGACCAATGTGGGAGGACGGCAATGCATACGCATCGCTGGGATTGAGACACGGGCGCTGTGATGCCACCGAGTGCCTTTGCCCACAAGGCAGGGAACAGGCAGAGGGAGAGGGGTGAGTTACCTCAGCAGCCCTCAGGGGCTATGCGTGGGATCTCAGCCTCACCACAAGCACTCCTTGGCTTGATGCACTTTGTCCTCACAGCCACAACTCCTTTGTTTCCCCAGGCCCTGGGAGCTCTTCCTGTGCAGCTCCTGTGCTGCGGAAGGCACTCACCGGTGCTGCTCCCACCTGAGTAACAACGCAGACGAGTGGGAGTGCAAAGCCTGTGCTGGCGTGGGCACCGGTAAGAGGCAAATAGCCATGGGGGGGGCAGGCAAGGCCTGGCAGTGGGTGCACGAGGCAGCCTTGCCAAAGTCTCTCTGGCTCAAGATGAAGGGCTGGAGGCCTGTCCCGCTGACCTTCCTGCCTCCCCTTACAGCCTCCAGTGTCAACTCAGAGGTCACCGGCCCCAACACCGCCAGCCAGCATGGACTGCTGCCATCCAACAGTTCCACAGCACCTGAGAGCAGCAGCTCCAGCACTGCCAGCCAGGCAGCATCAGGGCCTGGTCACAGTTTCCAGGTGCCTGACAGCGGCAGCCAGTCCAGCCAGCCTGGGACAGGCCAAAGGGATGAAGACATCTACAGTCATCCCCAACGTTGCCGTGCTGCGGCTCCATCGGGTGCAGCTGAGAGATGCATCCCAACATCTTCCAGTCAGAGGGCATCACGGTCCTCAAGGGCTTCCCAAGCAGTTGGCAGCCGCAGGTCCAGACAGGGAGAGCGGACTGGGACGCGAAGCCGCTCCCCAATACAATCTCAGGCGCCACGTTCCAACCGCCATCCCCAAAGGTGCTCTGGGAGGAGCCACGCACCAGCTCCAAGGGCTGAGAGTGGATCCCAGCGATACAGCAGACGGGGAGCACTGGGGTCATCAGGGGATTCCCCAGCGGCTGATCGAAGAAGCCAGCGCAGGCAGCCAGTGCAGGCCCAGACACGAAGCCGTTCCCCTGTGGAACGTTGGCCTGCAGAATCCCGGGGCCAGCTCCAAAGACACCGCAGGAGCCAGTCCAGGCGACGAGGGCCAGCCCAGGTGCAAAGCCGCTCCTGGGTACGTCGGGCCGAGAATCCCCGCAGCCGGCCCCAACGAAGCCGCAGGACTAGCCGGATGTGAGCCCCGAGTGCTGGCTCATTTTGCTGACAAGAACTTATGGAACATTCAAAACAGTGCTAGATGTCATTCCATTCATTGATAATAATCTCAAAAATGTCTTAAAATAAACTCAAAAAGTAAAAAAAAAAAATTGCCTATGCCTAAATTATTATGAGTTATAGTTCAAGAGGAAAAAAATGAAATGAGAAAATAAATAATGTAAGAATGCTGCATCCTTTTTTCTTCCCATGGATACTGCCCATAATGATGGCAGAAAGAATCATATGAATCTGTGGTGAAAGCACTGTTCAGAAAGACCAGAAGCAGTGAATTACAGTTATGAAATCACATCTTTCAAAAAAAAATTTATTGCATTAAGTACCAGAATTATGACTGATGTCAATTTAAATTAATGCAGAGCTCAAACACTGGATTTAACAACTATCTTACTATGCCACAGGAGCATCTGAATGTGAACCCCACGTGCTGGCTCCAGTCCTCAGTGATCAGCACAATAAAATTTGGAGATCCCTTAGACATTTCTTAGTGCCGTTCTTCTATGCCTTTACCAAGGTGGGATGCATTTGGGGCTGGAACCACAGGCTACTCTTCTCCCTTGCACATATCCCTCCTATACCTACCTTTCTATGGCTCAGTCTAGGCAGAGCTGGGTTTCAGCTCCAACTCCATTGGGGCTCAACATCTCCAATGCCCGCAGGTCAAGACTATGCTAGCAGGGGCATTCCTGTTCTGGGGTTGCTTATGGCCTTGGGGCTGTCACTGTGTTCAGGGCATGGAAGTTGCCTCCCCCAGCAAGCAGCTGTGGGCTGAGCCAGGGCCTGCCTGGGTTCTCCTTCTGCATTGCTGCAGTGCCAGCAGCTCTGAGTGGTGGTTCTGGTTCGAGTGCCTGAACCACTAATTTCTGTCCCAAAGTTATTTTGTCTGTAAAGCCTCCTGTATGAGTCCTGTAGGCCCCCTTCAGGTACTGGAAAGTCGCTATGAGGTCCCCCCGAGTGCCTTCTCCAGGTTGAGGAACCACTACTTTCACAGCCTGTCCTCAGGTGCTCCAGCCTTCTGATGATCTTCCCGGCCGTCCTCTGGTCCTGCTCCAATGTCCCTGTGATCCTGCTCCAATGTCCTTCTGTTGGGGGCCCCAGAACTGGACACGGTACTCCAGGTGAGGTCTCACAAGAGCAGAGCAGAGAGGCAGAATCCTCTACTACTCTATTGCTCCTCTGAGAAACACTGTTCCTGCCACTACTCGTACACACAACGGCTACCCATTATCTACTTGTTCCAGTTGTCTAGAGAAATATCCCACCGGCCTCTTCCAGGACCCAGTGTGTTCTTTTAGCACTTCCAGTACAATGCGATGCCTTTTGTACACACATCATTCAAAAGGCTTTTCCAAATTGGGAAGTGCTAGAGCAGCTTTCAATTGGATAAAAGCAGTTTGGCATTCTGAGTTCTGTTCCAAAAATTCTCCTTCTCCTTTAGCAGCTTAAGCACACAAAGGTTTCACAATCAGTCCATAATTCGGTATTCACCATCTACGCCATCCTGCCATACTTGACATAAGAAAGTGCGCCATTCCTGTTTTGGCTTTGGCTCTGGTTGCCTTTGCCTTC
This sequence comes from Meleagris gallopavo, assembly GCF_905368555.1. Lineage (NCBI taxonomy): Eukaryota > Metazoa > Chordata > Aves > Galliformes > Phasianidae > Meleagris > Meleagris gallopavo. The sequence continues at coordinate 35,283,752 of NC_139409.1, forward strand.
TTTCTCTCGATCTCCAAGTGTGATGATAAAACATACATACTTCACAGGCTGTGATTTCTTCTTCAGTGAAGAAGAATTGTTTTGAATTGCATGTAATATACATAATATAGCTAATGTATGTAACCAACAGATTCTTCATACATTCCATTTGAGAATGTGTTTAGGTCAACTGATAACAGTGTCACAAATATTCCAAAACATCAACTATTTTTTCGGCACTCTTGAAACCCATTCTCAAATTCCTTAATCAAAACGGAAAACACGGGTGCATATTTTTTGCTGTTCATGAGACTGTGTTTATCCAGTGTATCAAAATTCATAAAGCGATTTGCCATGATTTGAGTTAGCAATACGTTGCACCCTCCTCGGCTCCTGGTTGCAGCCCAGCCAGTACTGATTGCACACCAGTGTTTGGTCACAGGTGAACAGTTAGTGCTCTGAATGAAAGACCTCCCAGGCTTTTATGACTACCTGCTCTGTACGTCTATATCACCTTCCAATATTCTTCAAAATATCCATTCTGTTTTTCTTCACTGCCAAAATGAACATGACGAACTAATAGCCGTAAGCAGACATAGACAATGGGAGTCTTCTGCAATACTACTGGGCATTTATATTTGCATTTAATTCATGGATTCTTAACAGAGGCTACTTCACGACAACACATCAGATCCTACACCACAACTAAGTATCTTAATGTAAAGCAGCTACATGCATGGATTTTTAAACACAACAAGTAACTTATCCTAGCCAGTTCTTTGCTAACATTTTGCTGACAAGAACTTACGGAACATTCAAAACAGTGCTGGAAGTCATTCAATGATAATCATCTCAAAATGTCTTAACATTAACTCAAGAAAAATTAAGAAACAAAATAAAGGGTCTATACCCAAAGTATTATGAGTTACAGTTCAAGGAGAAAAAAAAAAAAGAGAGAAAATAAAGAACGTAAGAATGCTACATCCTCTTTTCTTCCCACAGATACTAAGCGTAATGATGGCAGAAATAATCATACAAATCCGTGGTGAGAACACTATTCAGAAAGACCTTAAACAGTGAATTCCAGATATGTAAGCACATCTGTGTAAAAACAATCAAAATAGGCAATTGCCAGCAATCTTAACTTACTGGGAAGAAAAGAATAATAAAGTCTTTAATCCTTTTAAGACATATATTGATGTTACTCAACCAGCATGTATCAAGGCAAAGTTATGTTTGCTGTATTACATAGATTTCCATGGAACTTGGTTGACCAGATCTTTCAGGATCCCAAAAACAAACCATTGCACAGAGGCACTGTTCCGTTTGACAACAGTAAAGAGAATAACTGAGTCCAGCAGCTGCTTTACACAGCACAAGTCACAGCCAAGAGTGGCACATGAACTGTAGGCATATCTGTGTTAATATTCACATGTAGAAATTGCAAAACAGAAATATAAAATTAGTAACAAATAACTTTGCACATTCAAAGCTTCAGTCCTAACTTAAACAGGTGCTTTCCACTACAGAAATTCAGTATTCTTGGCACTGCTTTGGAGGAGAAGAAAAATTTTACAGGAAGGAACGTCTTACAACTCTGTCGCTGGAAAAATAACATGTTTACTCTAAAATAAAATCAAAAGGAGTTCAACTCATTTAACGGAACCAATTAAAATTCATTATTTATTAAATATTCTGTTCCTTGGATGAAACAGAGATGAAAGGTTCCTTGGGTGAAAAGGGATGGAGAAAGAGTGTGTGCATCAACGTCAGAATGTGCTGGGTCTTTTAGCCACTGTCTGGTTTTACAAAAGTTCTAAGAATATTTGACCAAATAGGTTTAGAGCACACGGACGTTATATTGTCTTTTAACCTAAATACTTGACTTTATCAAGATTTCCTGCTTATTTGTTCTAAGAACTCTAAGATAAGTTCCTTGCAGTCTCTCTGATCTTATAACATAGCTACTATGGTAAATACAAACAACAGCTAAGTTTGAGCTTTTGTTCCTAGCACAATTTTTAAGTCATAGTGAAGGTTGCTTTGCTCCTTTTCAAGAAAACTTTGCCTTGGACATAGCCCACAGGAACCAACAGAAATCATGAACACAGATTGCAGCTCTGAAGCTTATGAACGTGAATTCACACAAAAATGAAATAAAATCATCTCCACTGCATGCCCAAAGCACTGAACGAGAGGAAACAAGGATTGGGAAATCGCACAGGGTTAACTGGCTGTGCCACAGCAATTAAGTCCTCCCAAGGTCTCGTATGTGTATTCAACAAGTAGAATTTGCTGCTCTGTGCAGCTATAATCCTTTACAGCATGCGTGTCCAACCCTCTGGCTTGCCTGAGCCATATGGAGTGAAGAAGTATGGTCTTCAATCGCATATGAAATACACATTATAGTTTGGTTACAGAAGAAAAAGACTGTTGTGATTTTTAAATCGTTTTTATTAAAACATTCCGCTTGTGTCAGGAGTGTGCGTGTGTCACGTAGTTCCTGCAGCAGCACAAAAAAGCCTGTTTCCACCAGGGCTGCAATCAGGGAGAAGCCCAGCCCTCACCCTGTGGGCACAGCAGCGCTCAGCAGCGCCAAGTCCCACTCCCCCTAACTGCACATCTGAGGCAGGGACAGACCCTGAGCACGGCCAGTCTCTGCTGCCAGTGCCCCCGCTGCAGAAACAAGATCCCCACATTGAGCGCCATCAGACACGCACAACATGGGGATGTCAACCCCACTCGGGCTGGTGTCCTCCTGCTCTGGAAGGCCTGGCCCTTTGCTGTCCATGAGCGCTGTGCCGAGATGGAAGAGCAAGGCTGCCCTAGGGTGGTTCCAGGGCTGCAGCCCTGCCCAAGGGACAGCTCCACTGGCACAGGGATCATTGGCAACAGGGTGGAGGGAAGCGATCCTTCCTGCTGCAGCATGGCCAACACCCGGCCCCTCAGCCTGCACAGAGCCGACGCCTTCCTGCTTGGGTGCCGAGGACCCCCAGCTTCAACCCCCGGGTGGTGACTCTGTCACAGTGGGTGGCAGGGAGCGGCCACTGTGACCCATGGGGCTGTGAGCAGAACAAAGACTGCCAAGCTCACGCCTTGCGTCAGTGTGACTTGGTGAGGTGCGGAGAGGGCAGGGAGGAAGGGGCTGCCTGAGGCTGATAGCGGGAGGAAGGCTCCCACCCCTCCGTGCCCTGTGCAGTAAACTCACCCTTGTCCTGCTTCTCCCTCAGAGTTGGCAGAGGAGTGTGCAGAGGAGAAAGCCCAGCGCTGCCGGAGCAGAACTCTGCAAGTGCTCGCTGTCGATGTGCGCCATGTGCTCAAGGAGGCAGGAGGCCCCCGCCTTGAGGGAGCCAGGTGAGAGTCAAGCGTCCCTACGCACAGCTCCCCATCACCAGGCAAAGGGGTGTTGGGGCTCTGCCTGTGGCTGAGAGGGCAGACACGGTGGGCAGGGACTCCCCAGCCACCTCGGCCAGGGCCCCTCTGCTCCTTGGCCAGGGGGGCCCCACTTGGGCCGTGGCTGCCTGCAGGGACTGGCTGGCCTGCAATACCCCCTTCCCCTGCACAGCCTCCAGTCCTGCCCCTCGTCCAGCAGGGCAGGCACAGAACAGGCCCCTGGGGACAGCCCTCAGGGACAGCTGGCCCTGCACCGTACTCACCGCTTTTGCTCTCTCCTCTCCAGCGTGCATGCTGTGCGGCCAGACAGATGCTGACCCAGACATCTGTGGGCTCAAGCAGCTGGACTTTGGGATATGTGCCCATGCTTTCTGTATGGTGAGTGCCCCTGGGGCTCCTTCCTTTCACCTTCCTCCAAGCAATGGTTCCTTCCTTCCTGTCCTCACACGATCCTGCTTTTTTCTCTGAACAGGCATTTTCCAACGGCCTTTTCCAGCAGGCAACTATAGTGAACAGGACTGCAGAGGTGTCCCCTGAAGACGTCCAACGCATAATCCAGGAGGCAGAGCAGAAGGTGAGGACCTGACCAGTGCAGGCTGGTTTGTGCCAAGAGAGGCTCCTCAAGCTTAGCCCGGTCCCGAGGAAGCAATCCCGGCCCTTCCAGCCAGCTCCAGTGCCTGCATCCTCTGTCCCGAGCCCTGCCCACAGGTGCGGGGCCAGCCACAAAGGCGCTGAGCCTGTTCCTGATGGCACTGCTCTGCTCCTTCCAGCACTGCTTCATCTGTGGCGAAATGGGGGCCCCCATCACCTGTGCAGAGACGGGCTGTGAAGACAGTTTCCATCTGCCCTGCGCCCGAGTGGGTGAATGTGTCACCCAGTACTTTGGAGACTACAGGTAAGGGCTGCCAGGCCTCGCCTGTGAGCGTGCAACCCCTGCTGGCAATACCAGCCAAGGAAGCGAGGAACCTGCCGTGACACCTCTCACTAGCCTGCAGAGCCAAGGCCCGGGGCTCCCTCCCGTTCCTCTGCCCTCCTCACAGCTCTTCTCACCTTGCCTATCCCTTCCGTCTTCCCCCAGTTCATTCTGCCAGAAACACAGCCCTAAGCAGGCTGCGGAGGTGACTCCAGAGCAGAACACCAACTGCATTATCTGCATGGAGCCCGTGGAGGACAAGAAGTCCTACAGCACCCTGGTGTGCCCAGCCTGCAAACACGCCTGGTTCCACCGGGCCTGTATCCAGGTAGAAGCCCTCCCTTTAACCAACAGGCAAGCTGCAGCAGGCAATCAGCAGCACCTGAGCCTGCTCCCGCTCCCACTGACTGTGTTTCTGCTACAGGGACAGGCCATCCGTGCGGGCGTTAACTGCTTTCAGTGCCCCCTCTGCAGAGATGCGGATGCCTTTCTATCTGACATGCTCATCATGGGCATCCGAATCCCACTCAGGTTGGTGTTTTTCTGCCGGCTCTCGAGACACAAGGGCACAAGAGCTGCGCCTGCCCAGGGACTGCTCCGGCAGGCCTGGCTCTTTGCTGCCCATGACTCCAGGCTGCCCTCAGCTTCAAGGAGAAGCTGGAAATGGGCTTGGAGTGAAAGAGCAGGGCTGCTCTGGTCCAGGGGCAGCGGGAGCTCATTGCATTTTCTCCTTTCTCTGGCAGTGGACCAATGTGGGAGGACGGCAATGCATACGCATCGCTGGGATTGAGACACGGGCGCTGTGATGCCACCGAGTGCCTTTGCCCACAAGGCAGGGAACAGGCAGAGGGAGAGGGGTGAGTTACCTCAGCAGCCCTCAGGGGCTACGCGTGGGATCTCAGCCTCACCACAAGCACTTCTTGGCTTGATGCACTTTGTCCTCACAGCCACAACCCCTTTGTTTCCCCAGGCCCTGGGAGCTCTTCCTGTGCAGCTCCTGTGCTGCGGAAGGCACTCACCGGTGCTGCTCCCACCTGAGTAACAACGCAGACGAGTGGGAGTGCAAAGCCTGTGCTGGCGTGGGCACCGGTAAGAGGCAAATAGCCATGGGGGGGGCAGGCAAGGCCTGGCAGTGGGTGCACGAGGCAGCCTTGCCAAAGTCTCTCTGGCTCAAGATGAAGGGCTGGAGGCCTGTCCCGCTGACCTTCCTGCCTCCCCTTACAGCCTCCAGTATCAACTCAGAGGTCACCGGCCCCAACACCGCCAGCCAGCATGGACTGCTGCCATCCAACAGTTCCACAGCACCTGAGAGCAGCAGCTCCAGCACTGCCAGCCAGGCAGCATCAGGGCCTGGTCACAGTTCCCAGGTGCCTGACAGCGGCAGCCAGTCCAGCCAGCCTGGGACAGGCCAAAGGGATGAAGACATCTACAGTCATCCCCAACGCTGCCGTGCTGCGGCTCCATCGGGTGCAGCTGAGAGATGCATCCCAACATCTTCCAGTCAGAGGGCATCACGGTCCTCAAGGGCTTCCCAAGCAGTTGGCAGCCGCAGGTCCAGACAGGGAGAGCGGACTCGGACGCGAAGCCGCTCCCCAATACAATCTCAGGCGCCACGTTCCAACCGCCATCCCCAAAGGTGCTCTGGGAGGAGCCACACACCAGCTCCAAGGGCTGAGAGTGGCTCCCAGCGCTACAGCAGACGGGGAGCACTGGGGTCATCAGGGGATTCCCCAGCGGCTGATCGAAGAAGCCAGCGCAGGCAGCCAGTGCAGGCCCAGACACGAAGCCGTTCCCCTGTGGAACGTTGGCCTGCAGAATCCCGGGGCCAGCTCCAAAGACACCGCAGGAGCCAGTCCAGGCGACGAGGGCCAGCCCAGGTGCAAAGCCGCTCCTGGGTACGTCGGGCCGAGAATCCCCGCAGCCGGCCCCAACGAAGCCGCAGGACTAGCCGGATGTGAGCCCCGAGTGCTGGCTCATTTTGCTGACAAGAACTTATGGAACATTCAAAACAGTGCTAGATGTCATTCCATTCAATGATAATAATCTCAAAAATGTCTTAAAATAAACTCAAAAAAGTAAAAAAAAAAATTGCCTATGCCTAAATTATTATGAGTTATAGTTCAAGAGGAAAAAAATGAAATGAGAAAATAAATAATGTAAGAATGCTGCATCCTTTTTTCTTCCCATGGATACCGTCCATAATGATGGCAGAAAGAATCATATGAATCTGTAGTGAAAGCACTGTTCAGAAAGACCAGAAGCAGTGAATTACAGTTATGAAATCACATCTTTCAAAAAATATTTATTGCATTAAGTACCAGAATTATGACTGATGTCAATTTAAATTAATGCAGAGCTCAAACACTGGATTTATCAACTATCTTTTGTGTGTGATGTATGCATCTTATCCAGTATATTTCTGATACTTTCTACACAAACCTCTTCTTTTTGTTGTTTCATACAGGCTTGTTTCCATATGTCTTCAAATCTTTCATCTGAAATGTTCACACCAATATTGTGAAGAATTTGTGCTACCTACAAAACAATACAACTCAAGTAATTCTGATTGGTAATTTCTTTACACTGTAAAATATAGTTTTCACATACATTAGCAATCTACATCCTGGATCATTAACCTATGAAGTTCCCAATTCAGTGAAATGGAATCTTATATTGATGAAAACAGTGGTATACAAAACTGTTTTAGTAAGGTTGAAACAACTTTAATGTTGAAAAATCAAATACGAATACTACTCTGTGGAGGATAAATAACTAGAAGTTCTCATAACTCTCTTTATCAATACTAACTTATTAAAATACAACTGTGTCTTGACTCAGCAGCAGCCATAAAATAATCACTAACTAAACCATACATTATCAAGTGCACACATAGTTTAATCTGGCTCTTACCTACTATCAACATGATCATATTGAATATCAAATACACACTATTACTCAGCCATGTAATTTAAATTCTTTTTTACAGACTATTGAATTCTAATGAAGAAAACAGCATGTTTAGAAACACTTTGTTCTTTTGTAACAGGAAGTGTCACATTACAAAACTGTTTTACAGTCAGAATTGTCATTAATTACTAGAGGCCTATTCACAAACTGATATTATGATACGACTCTAGGTTTTCATGTAATAATTTTGTTAGCTAATAAATGTTTCAAGATATTAATGATCCATGCCAGTATAAATCGAAAGAACCTCACCAATACTGAAGCAATCTATTTCATGAGTATTGGATGATTTAATGCACTCAGAGATAGTTCTGTACTGCACTCTGTATAGCCTGTGTAGTCTACAATGGAGGATAACATCTCAGGCCACATTATAACTTCAGAGATCTATCTGGTGCTTGACAGGTACAATGGACTTCTCTGTGAAGCACAAACTCTATTTACTATTAGCTATATCTGCATACATGGATTTCCTGCTTGAGAGCTATGTTACAAAATGGTAAATGCTCATGTACATGACATTCTGACAAGCTATTTTAAGAATATTTATGGAACACAACATACATAATACACATAATACTACACTATATCTTTTATATCCCCACCACTAATTAGCAACATTTTTTTCTGCAAAATATATACACAACTTCCAGATGTACTTTCATATGACTGGATATTTATCTAATAAAATTACTAGAAGAGATGGACAGTTTGTTAATATTTCTTTTTCCATTTCAGATTAAAATTTCATGTTTTCCTGTTGTTGACTCATAAATCATATTTCAATAATGAAGTGATCTCTTTTTTCATTAGAAAATACTGAGAAATAAAATAGAAAAACCATAAGCAACATCGAGCAAGGGGCAACATTGTTTTAGCTGGATGAACTTTGGGATGCAAAACAAGAGTGGTAGCAGTCCCCAAAGATAACAGCTGAAAAATGCTTTTAAATTGCTATTAGCAAAACCAGTTCAAGGGAAGACAATCTGGCTAAAATTTTTACCAAAAATTCCTGTGTCTCAGAAACTAGTTTTACACATCTGTAAAATTCTTTCTCTAGGAAAACAAAACAAACAGCAACAACAAAAACCCTATTTATATTTTTATTTTTATATAATTCTATCTGCTGATAGAATTATACGATAATTTACATGGAAGAGATCTCTGGAGATAATCCATCTAACCATACAATCAAAGCAGGGCTAAATTCACCACTAAACCATGTTCCTCGGGATGTGGCTCAGAATTTGAATACATCCAAAGATGGAAGTTTCACATCTGTTCTGAATTACAGAATCACAGGATCGTAGGGGTTAGAAAGGACCTCTAGAGATCATCTTGTTCAACCACTCTGCTAAAAAACATTCACTAGAGTAAGCTGCACAGGCAAGTGTGAAGGCAGGTTTTGAGTATCTCCAGAGAAGGAGACTTCACAAGCTTGTTCCAGTGCTCTGCCACACTCAAGGTAAAGACATTTTTCCTTGTGTTCACATGGAATTTCCTGTGTTCCAGTTTGTGCCTGTTGATCCTTGTCCCATCACTAGAGACCACTGAAAAAAACTTAGTCCCAGCCTCTTGACACCCACCCTTCAGATATTAACAAGCATTAATAAAATCCCCTCAGTCTTCTCTTCCCCAGGTTGAACTGGCCCAAGTCTCTCAGCCTTCCCTCATAAGGGAGATGCTCCGCATCCCTAAATATCTTCATAGCCCTTCACTGGACTCTCCAGGAGTTCCCTGCCTTTCTTAAATTGGAGAACCCAGAACTGGATGCAGTACTCCAGATCCAAGAGATGGAACACCTCCCCTGTGAAGAGAGGCTGAGAGAGCTGGGGCTCTTCAGCCTGAAGAAGAGAAGGCTCTGGGTAGACCTCATAGCAGCCTTTCAACATCAAAATAGGGGCTTTAAGAAAGAAGGATACAGACTCTTTAGCAGGCTCTATTGTGTTTGGACAAGGGGAAATGGTTTCATACTATAAGAGTGGATATTTAGATTGGATATAAAAAAGTTTTTCTATAAGTGTAGTGAAGCACTGGAGCAGGGTGTACAGAAAGGTGGTGCATGCCCCATCCCTTAAGACATTCAAGGTCAGGCTGGGCAGGGCTCTGAGCAACTGGATCTTGCTGTAGAAGTCCCCGTTCATTGTAGAGGAGTTGGACTAGATGACTTTTAAAAGTCCCTTCCAACTCAAATGATTCTATGATTCTAGGTGGTCTCACCAAGGCAGAGTAGAGGGGGAGGATCACCTCCCTTGACCTGCTGGCCAAGCTCTTTCTAACACACACCAAGATTCTTGTGTGCTTCTTAGCCACAAGGACACACCAGTAAGTCATCACCAATCCGCTGTCTACGAGGACACCCATGTCTTTCTCCACAGAGCTCCTTTACTTTAGGTCAGCCCCTAACCTGATGCATGAGGTTCCTCCTCCTCTGCTCTTCTCACATTACAGAAATGTTGAAAGACAGACTCTGAAGCCCTAAATTATCTACCAAGCATTACTGTACACAGCATTTGAGCATGTGAGCAGCAACAACCTGACATACTTCCTTCTATTACGCATTTCACTGAGATAAGACTTCAGTATCTACCATTTTTATGAATAACTTTGAACATGAAGAGCATATATTTTTCAGATGTCTGAATGGACATTAAAGGATGGTAATGTCAAAATAATGATTTTTACAACCTATACAACTTTCTGCTTTCCCATGAGTCAAGGCATTGCATTTATCTAGAAAGAAAGTTCTGGAAAAAATATACTGTACCTCTGCTTTTGGTCTTGATTTAAAGAAGTCTTCTTCATACACTCCCTTTTGACTGAAGACAGAAGGGAACAATAATGCATAAGCATTGGCCTCATCGCCATAATTAGTTCTGTCACTAATGCGGCGAATTCGAGGAGCTGGAATATCTGAACGAATAGTTGGAACGCCACATACTGGATAATCTGTGGAAATTAATCAATGGGTAATATAGAAAAGTATGTAAAAATACTCCCAGGGACAGTAAAATATTTTGCATTAAATAAGAGCAATTTTGATCCTTTGTCTCAAATAGTTTCAAGAGTTTATATAATTTTCCCCCTCATCTTTACTATTTGTAGAATTCTTATTTCCAAATTCTTACCTCCAGCTATATAATGACACATGAGAATGGGAAATATTTTAGTAACTTTTGAGCACTCTCTTCTAAAACCATTTTTAGATGATTCTAAGATGATCTTGTCTTCCTATAATTACAACCTTAATTTCTCAAAAACATAAAACGATTTGAGTTGAAAATGACCTTAAAGATCACCTAGTTCTAACTCCACTGTCATGACAGGTGCCTTCCTCTAGACCAGGAAGCCCAAAGTCCTAGCCAGCCAAGCCTTGAACACTTACAAGAATGGGACATACACAGCTTCTCTGTGCAGCCTGTTCCAGAGTCTTGCCACACTCATAGTGAAGAATTTCTTCCTAATGTCTAATCTAAATCTACCCTCTTTTAGTTTAAAAGCACTATGCATTGTCCCACTACTAATTCCCTGATAGAGACTCTCCCCACCTTTCCTCTAGGCCCCTTTTAAAAGCTGGAAGGCAACTATAAAGTCTCCCTGGAGCTTTCTCTTCCAAATCTCTCAGCCTATCTTCATAGAAAATATCTTCAGGTCCTCTGATCATCCTCACTGGTGCTAGAACTAGATGTGTTCTAACAGCTTTGTGTCTTTCTTATGTGGGAGTCTCCAGACACAATGCTCCAGGTATGACCTCATGAGAGGAGAGAGGATGAATTTGCTCCCTAGACCTGCTGGTCACACTTCTTTTGATGCAGGCTAGGATGTGGTTAGTTTTGTGGGCTGCAAGTGCACATTGATGGCTCATATTCAGTTTTTCATACACTAACAAGTCCTTTCCCTCAGGGCTATTCTCATTCTATTAATCATCCAGTCTATATTTGCACTTGTAATTGCCCTGACTCTGGTGCAGGATGCTACACTTGGCCTTGTTTAAGTACACAAGGTTCATATGTGCCTACTTCTCAAGCCTGTCAAGGTCCCTCTGGATGGCATCCCTTCTCTCCAGCATGCAACTGCACCATGCAGTTTGGTGCTGGCTGCAAACTTGCTGGCTGAGAGTGTACTCAACCCTACTGTCCATGTAACTGACAAAGATGTTAAAAAAATGTCGGTCCCAATACCACCCTCCAAGGAACACTGCTTGTCACTGGTCTCCACCTGAACATTGAGCAACTGACCTAATTGTCAAAGATGTTGTGTGGAACAGCGTTAGATGCTTTGTACATCTAGACTAAATTTCAAATTTTCTACAGATTATCTATGCCAAATATTCAAACCGATAAATTCCAAGCCACAATCCTAAACAAATCTAGATTAGATAAATTAATTCACTATTGAACATTAGCAGTATCTGCAGCAATAGTTTTCAAACTTACTCCTGATTTTTTCTTAAATAATGCTTAGAAATGTGATGTACAGTCCATTGAACTTACAGTTTGTTGGAAGACCACCTACTACAGCATTATACTGGGAAGAAGTTGTTTGATAGTCTGCAAATACACTGTCTGTTGGTCTTGTAAGCATTTTTGGTGTCTTTCCTGAGCTTCCTGCTTCTTTTAATACAAGATCTTCTTGCTTCAACATTGGCTCATCATCTGTCTTTGTGTCAGACTGAGGAGGGACATCTAGTTTTCTCCCTGTTAAAGAGAAGTTACAGAATAGCCAGGATTTATTATCAGCACATTATGAAAGATTTTTAAAAGTTGCTTGAGCTTCTCAGAACTTATAAGTAGATAACATAAGATAAACAATTTACATACTTTATAATGATTCTAGGAAATTGTTCCTTCCTCCTGATTTATGAGACAATCTCTAAACACAAAATCTGAAGATGCACAATTCCTGAGACCTGATGGGATCCATCCCCATGTTCCGAGGGATCTGGTGGATGTAGTTGCCAAGCAGCTATCCAACATATTTGAAAGGTCATGGTAGTCTGGTGAAGTTCCCACTGATTGAAAAAGGGAAACATAACCTCAGTTTTCAAGAAGGGAAAAAAAGAAGATCCAGGGAACTACAGGCCAGTCGGTCTTACCCCTGTGCCTGGCAAGATCATGGAGCAGATTCTCCTGAAGGCCCTACTAAGGCAATAGGAAAATAAAGATGAGGTGGTCAGTGGTAACCAATATGGCTTCACCAAGGGTAAGACCTGCCTGAGAAGCTTGGTGGCCTTTTATGATGGAGTTACAGCATCAGTAGATAAAGAAAGAACAACCGATGACATTTACCTGGACTTGTGCAAAGCATTTGACACTGTCCTGCATGACATCCTTGTTGGAGAAAAATGGATTTGATGAATGGACCACTTGCGGGTTAAGGAATTGGCTGGATGTTCGCACTCAGAGAGTTGTGATCAACAGCTCAAGTGGTTATCAGTGATGAGTGGCATTCCTCAGGGATCAGTGTTGGGACTGGAGTTATTGAACAACTTTGTAGATTATATGGACAGTGGGATCAAGTGCACCCTCAGCAAGTTTGCAGACAACACCAAGCTGAGTGGTGCAGTTGACACACTAGAGGGAAGGGATGCTATCCTGGGCAGGCTTGAAAGGTGGGCCCAGCCTCATGAAGTTCAGCAAGGCCAAGTGCAACATCCTGCATCCAGGTTGGGGTAATCCTAAGCGCAGATAGGGGCTGGGTGGAGAATAGCTTGAGAACAGCCCTGAGAAGGATTTGAGAGTGTCAACTGATAAGAGAGACAACATGAGTTGGCAATGTGCAGAATCACAGAATCGTGGGTTGAAGGGACCTCCAGAGATCATCAAGTACAACACTTGCAGCCCAGAAGGCCAACAGTTTCCTGGGTTACATCAAGAGAAGTGTGACCAGCAGGTCGAGGAAGGAGATTCTGCCCCTCTCCTCTGCTCTTATGAGATCCCACCTGGAGTACCAAGTCCAGTTCTGGGCCCCCAAAACAAGAAGGATATGGAGTTGTTGGAGCAGGTCCAGAGGAGGGCCACAAAGATGATCAGAGGGCTGGAGAACCTCCCCTAGGAGGACAGGCTGAGAGAGCTGGGGCTCTTCAGCGTGGAGAAGAGAAGGCTCTGAGGAGACCTTATAGCAGCCTTCCTGTATCTGAAGGAGGCCTGCAGGAAAGCCAGGGAGGAACATTTTATAAGGGCAAGTAGCAATAGAATGAGGGGAAACAGTTTTAAACTGGGAGAGAGTAGATTTATACTAGATATTAGGATGAAATTCTTTACTGTGAGGATGGTGAGACACCAGGGGAGGTTGCCCAGGGAGGTTGTGGATGCCCCCTCCTGGAAGCATTTAAAGCCAGGCTGGATGGGGCTTTGAGCAACCTGGTCTAGAGGGAGATGTTCCTGCCTATAGCAGGGTGTTTGGAACTAGATGATCTTAAAAGTCCCTTCAGACTCGAACCATTCTATGATTGTATGAAAACAACTCCAGGGTTCTGTAATATGTATATCTCTCTGCTATCACTGGCCAACACTGTTTGGCATGTAAGGGCTATATGCACTCTGTAAATCCTGCTCTTCTAATGGAGCATCTTGTCTACTTCAGAAGGATTCCTGCTGTTGTAGTAACAAGCTCAATTACGTAATCTCTCAGTATTAATTCACTTACCTTTTGTGATTACTTTTTCTTCAAATTCTTCTACAGCCATTTTGTCTTTCCAATTCAGAAAGTTTGCAAACTCCTGATAATTAATGAGACCGTCTTTATCCAAATCACAATAGTCAAATAAGGAATCCAAAAGCTCACTATCGAGATTCAGATTAAGTTGAAAACAGGACTTCCTCAGGTCGTTTTTGTCTATCATCCCATCACCATTCTATTATAAATAAAACAGTTGTTATAACAATTGTTATAAAAATACTCTAACATATGTGTGTACATATATGTATATATATAGCCACACTATTTCAAAAGAGCACCAAAAAATCCACAAGTAGATTAGAAACTCAGAATCGGAATACAAGAGTAATAATGAATAATTTTTTACCCAAATAATACAGTGACTTCAGATTAAAAGTCAGTGTGATAATTTACTGTGACGAAATAGCAATCTAATCACAAATTTTAAAGAAAAACGATTTCTTTTGAAAGTCAGGCATCAAACATTTTGCATACACTATCATTAATGTTATGAATGAAATGGAAATAATACTTTTTATCCAGAGAAAAAAAAATAGGAGATTTGAAATTCTGGTGCTTGGCAATGCAGCAAAGAATTACAGATTGGAGAAAAATATGAATAAAATTCCGTCAATCAATTTTCTTCTGAGGTGATATAAAAATAAATTTTGAGGAGAAAAAAAACGGTAAGGTTATTCTTTCTTACTCTTCTCCCTTGTTTGCCTTTATCTTGGAAACTCCAAATACTACTGGGTAAAATTGTTGCAGTATCTATTTTGATAAGTGGCAATTTGAGAAGCTAGTTTATAGGACTGTTTTCTTTAGGAGATCCAACTAATCACTATAGTATATGATCCGGCCTGTACAGTGATCTGCCAGACAGTGCCTATGATTTTATGTTAAGTATAGAGCCAGTATAGCAACTATAACTTTCCGGAAGTTTTCATTTGGTTTTTAGGTCTGGGTTGTTAGGTTGTTTCTTTTTGGTTGTTTGGTTGGTTTTTATATAGTTGTAGTAATTAAGCTATCTTGTCTTCATATTCTTCTTTTATATTTGCTTTGTTGTTATTATTATTATTCATGTATGCACCTCTACAACACAGAAGTACTAATGAAACACAATACACATACTTTATTTTTTCCAAAACACTAACCTTATCATAATGCCTGAATGCTTCCAGTAACATGTCAAAATTTTCATAGTTAGCTTTCTTCAAACACTGCCTAACTGCAGCTAAGACAGCTCTCTCTCTGTCTTTGCCACGGAGGAACTCACTTGGAACCCTACAGTGAAGAAGATCTCCAACGCCTATGAAAGTAAACACTTCCTCGATTAGTTACACATATATAGAAAATAGAGATTTTAAAAAACAACTTAGTGTCTAGAGTAGAAGAATTTTAATTTCAAGATGCTGATTTTATTCAGTGTGGAATATTTGATAAGGCCATCTCATTAAAAGATCAAATGGTCCACATGATTTCACTACTGACATGCAGTTAATACTGAATATTTTGAAACATCTTTATAGCATAATATAGTAAGAGCTACTTAATGTCCAAATAGTTGAGAACAAAATAAAATACATTATTAATACATCACTACCAGCTTGTCATGTTTCAGGATAATCACAAGAACCAGTAGAAAATTCAGTGTAATACCTTCAAGGGCTTCAATATCACTGATTTCTAAAAGACAAGCCTGTTCTTGGACTACTGTGTAATTCTTCTAGTTTTCTATGTATCTTAACACCGTTAGCATTTTCAAACACTCTGACACACTGATCTACAATTTTCATCCAAGTTCCCACCACAACGCTGAAGGCAATATGGAGTGCAAGAAGTTCAGAGTCCAATTAACTAATAAGTGTAGTTCGCCTTACCCCATTCAAACAGGAATATAGATGCACTATTTTCTACATGTTAAAAATTAATTTTTGCTGTCATTCTGCTTTCTTTTGTTTGTTCAGTTCCTTCTGAAGTTCCTTACAAGGCAAGCATACCTACGCATATAACATTTCACTTAATACCCAACAGAGTAAAGCAGGTACACAGGCTTATGCAGAATTTAAAATAAGTACTCTGGTCTTGACTTAAATAAATAAATAATTACTTAAATAAATTTGAGCCACTTAATTTTTGTTGCCTAACTATTTGCAGCAATTTCCTTTGCTGCAGTTTCCAAGTCATTAATAATTATACCAAAATATCAGAAATTCTAACAACTGTTATTTGAGTTCAGCAGTTTTCAAAATTTTGCCACAATGAAAATTAATCTTTTTTCTTCCCCTCATTCCATTTTCTTTCTCTCTACCAATGTCTATACATTCCTATTTTTCCTCAATTATTGTTTGCTATTTTTACTCTTGTGAAAATGTTCTGGAAAAATCATTGTGAGGAAAGACACATAATTGATGCAAATATCCATTTTTAGTTTGTCACTTAGATGTCAGTATGAGTTTCCCACACTCTCTTCGTCCTGCCTCAGATACAAAAGCTTAAAAAAAAACTAAAAAAAAAAAAAAAAAAGTTACTTCATTTCTTCTCAAATTGCCCCTCCAAAACTTTAGTGTTATCCTTAGGAGTTTATGAAAATTATATACTATATTACTTCAGCATAGTTTCATCAACAAGTTAATATTTTATTCTGCCACTGTAAGACTTACCATATTCATCTGGACGGAGTAACATTCCAAAGGTATGGTCTGCAGGAACATTCATTGTTTCTGCTATACTGTCAATATGCACATTCCTTTATTATTTGTCAAATAGTTTATTAGTGGCTAAAATAAACTGTAAGCTATCATTAAAGAAACATGCTCACCTGTTATATAACTAGGAATTATACACATAGTTAACTTGGATTTTTTTTCACTAGTACACTGCTTTAAAGTTATAATTGCAGAAAAGCATCCTGCTATATACATTTAGAAAATTGACTGTTAAGCAGAACTAAATGTAAACATTAATAATTATGCGTGTTCAAAAAGGTAATAGGAAAAAGCATCTCAATGTTAAAATAAATTGTTTTTCTATAAATATGATAGAAATTAAAGAGTGAGAAATGCTTTATAGCATACCTGACAGATATTACTAATGTTTAGGACAAACCAGATCTCCATCTGAAAAAGTGTCACCAAAATAAACAACTTTTGACAACAGTAGAAAGATTTATTTACATCTGCTTTTTCACACATAATGTTTTCTACAAAGTATAGCAACCAAGCAAATATCCATCTAGAAAACCTGACCCCATTTTTTAATAGAAAATTAAGATGATGTTGATGACTCTAAGAACTTATTTCTTCATTTGAAGAAGATGCAATGCTCATTTTATTTTCATGTTTAATAATTAAAATTTTGTTATATGAATTAGAAGTCTCTGTCAAAATTGAAAAGAGAAGTAGTGCTCGCTTCTGAAAACAACAACAAACAAAAACCACATAACTACAGAGATGGAAATTGGTAACTGAAATACTACCATGCGTTTTTCTCCTTTTCATACTGCACATATGATTAAATGTTGTTAGTTATACTTTTCCTGTAGTATTAGTGCTGGATTTGAGCTTGTAGAGCAACCTGTATTCCCTGACTGATCGCACTGCCTCACACTGCTCACAATCCAAGTCTCCTTCACAGTAAGGACAGAAAAGACAGAAGATAAACTGGCTCTCCCTACAGAAAGGGAAACATGCTCACTCCCAATAGGAACTATCAGCATAATCCATCAGAGTCACTTTGAGCCTGAGATTTTGAATGCAAAATTAAATTTGGTACCAAAGTCAATAATATTCTGGGTCCCCAGAGAGTTGTAAAGAAATATCAAACATCTGCAAAGACAATCTTTGCATTCAGCAACACCAGTTTAGTAGCTAAGACTACCACAGTTCACCATAAGCACTGTTTTGAGAACTAAAACAGTTGTTGGAAATCACCCAAGGTTCATGAAGCACTGTAACAATATGACTAAGTACATGCTGCTAGATAATATTACAGTTTAGTTTCATGTCCAACTGAATACAGATGGCCTAAAGCAGATCAACAAATCCAGTGTCAGAGTAAGCAAAATGGTTGTTTCCAAACAATACGTGAGACATTTCAGTTCTTTCAAATCTTCCTAGAAGCAAAAAGCTAAATAAATAAACACTTCATGATATAGCCTTCACAGCCACATTGATATAGCCACAACACAGCCTTCATTACTAACTTTCACAGTGAGGGCAGGCAGAGTCCCATCCTGTAATTGAGCACTCCAGTAGAAGCTTAGAACACAAATTTATATTGCTTATCTAAAACAGAAAAAGAAACTGGTGGCTTGGAAAGTGTGTATAAATTCTGTTCTTGGAAGGTATCTTTGCTTACTTACGGATCAAGGACTTTTCCAATCTGAGGCTGAAATTTTTCCTTGAAGTCATCAATTCTTTTGGGTACAATTTTTGCTGCTCTTTTCCTATCAGTGTTGAGAGAACTCACAAACAACTGCTTCACAATATTCTACAACCACTCAATAATATTAAAAAAACACACATACTAAAAGGAAACAGCAACTTTTTGCAAGGGAAATAAATTTAATAACTGAAAATTCTTATATTTCAAAATCAAAGACATCTTCATTTAACATGAAGGAAATGCCAAGTTCTATGCTTTCATATTATAGCAGAAAGGATTTGAATAAATTATTCTGAAAATTAGTCCTTACATTTACCTTTCAGTTCAATAAATCTAACAAACTGAAGGATAGGATATTTATCAAGATATATATTATATTCAATATGAAGACTTTTTTAAAACTCATACTGCTAATTTACTACTTAACTCATTGTAACTTACAATTGCCAATCGTAGAGCCAATTTAAGGATTTGGATACATTTCGTCCATCTTCAAAGTGAGGGGTTTCTATTCCATACACATAAGACTTGTTGAAGTTCGGTGAGTCATACTTCCTATTTATTGCTTCCCCTATTAAAGAAAAAAAAAAAAATCAAGTGTTTCAACTTGCTTAAAACACTTCAGCAGAAGAAATATATATTAGAAAAAAGTATATTCATTCATAAGATAAAATAATAAAGAAAAAAAAGTAAAATAATAAGGAAAAAAAAAGCAAATTCCTAATTATTTTCAATAAAAGACAAGAAATTTGTGTAATTCACACAATACTTAAATACTTAAGATTAATCTCATTGTCAAAAGAGAAGACAAAAGGCAACAAAAAAGCCACAAAAACTACTTGAGTTATAAAATAGCTGGATGTCCAAAACACTTTTTATGTCTGAATAAAGACAAAAGAAAATCCCAACAGAATTAATGAAAAAATACTAGATTGCTTAATCATGCAAACAAAACCACTTTTTAATTCAGTATGTAAGCAGAAACAAATACCATTCAATGTGTTATTTATTAACAATTAAGCGAAAAAATATTTTGACTTCCTGCACTTTCAGATATACGCTTCCTATATTGAATTAGTAGGAATTTTACAATAAAGTCTGGGAAAAAAGATATTGCCCTACATGTTTATAAATCTGTTAATCCAAAATTGCCTGCTTTATGTACAAGAACATCACTTCAGTACTCTGTGTAACTGAGCAACAAGCATCTGTAACCCATCACAGAAGAAAAATGGCATTTCACAAGTGCCACTCATCCAAGTGGAGATCAGTGATGAGTGGCATTCCTCAGGGATCAGTGTTGGGAATGGAGTTATTGAAGATCTTTGTAGCTGACGTGGACGGTGAGATCAAGCGCACCCTCAGCAAGTTTGCAGACAATACCAAGCTGAGTGGTGCAGCTGAAACACTAGCGAGAAGGGATGCTATCCAGAGGGACTAATTTTTAATTCTTTTTTTCTGCATTTTCAATCCCTTTTTTAAAAGAACTGCAATTTAAACTTTCAGGAAAAAAAAAAAAAGTATCTATGCATGCTTATTAATAAAGTCTTCCTCTGGCTGTATTGTTGCATGGAACATTTATGTTTTGTTCAAAACTGGAACATATTGTTGATTTTTTTTTCCCCTTTTACATAAAGACAGTTTGTGTTCCTGCTGCTTAGTTTGTCTACTCTTGACTTCTCCATGGTCTGTGGATAGAAGTTATAAAGGAGACAGAAACAGATAATTCCTCTAAAACACCTGGTAAAGTTGGGGAGGAGAAGAAATAAAATTATATGTTTGGCCAATTTAGAGCAATTGTGCCATATTCTGCAAGAGCAGAATTTCTCAGTGAGAGACCACAGTACTTCTCCAAAAACAGCCTCCATATGAAATTATTCATTATTACAACCGAAATATCTATTTCTTACATTCTGAGCCAACACCTACTAAATTGTTGGTAATAGCACAATAGTAACAGTAAACTTTATTGTAATGCCAATTTTATAGATCAATAACGTAAGTTTCAGAGTGTAAGTGGAAAAGATGGACATGGGAAAAACAGAAGTGGTTGCCTAACAAATGTATGTGCTGCATATTTTTCGGTGTTCCTGTGTAGACCTACGAGATAAATGATAACTACTAAGGAACACTTCAAATAAATATAACCCCTGAAGTCTGAAGCAGTGTAGGTACAGCCCACTGGAAGACTATAAACCAAGACTGTGGGACAGACTCACAGGCAGGCTGAGGAATTTGCATTTCAGAGTGCCAGACAGCACACTGAAATTCTTTGTAGTAACCAGAGCTTGATACTGAGCTCCTTCCAGAAGACCATATGACCTGAAATTTTGTATCCTCATGAAACAGAGGAACCAGAAGAAAAAGTAATGGGACAGGCTGGGGCTCATAGCATACACCTCTGAGCCTGAGACTGCTCAGATACAGATAACAGACATAGATAAAGCTGAAGTCACTAAGCAACCAGAGCATCTAGATGCTTCTGCATTTTTGGGGATACTTTGTTTTCCAGATAGCTCCCAACCAAAACCAGTCTTTCAGCACCTTCATTAAGCCCTTATACTGCCTAACATACTTACAATGAATCTACAATTCTAGAAATGGGTACTCTTCTTTCAGTTGCACATCTGTTGTTGTTGTTGTTGTTTTTTTCACCATTGCTTTTAAAATGATTTATATTCTATTATATTAATAAATAAACTGTAATTGCTTGCACCTCAAAAATCATGTGTGATACATTTTGAAGATGCGATGAGATTCAAATTTATATTAGGTCTTCTTATGTTGCTTCTTAATAGCCTTTGAACAGATCAGAATAATAATCATTGTAAACGTACCAGAATAATAATCATTGTGTGACACAACATACAAATCATGTCCTTCTCTGGCTTCTTTATCTACTTCTGCAAAAGTTTTTGGAGGATTTATAAGCTCCCCAGCTGATGTATCTGAAAAGAAAAGAACATATTTACGGGTTTATTGTTGGTTTGTTTTAAAATTTGAAACAGTATTTATTGGAGAAGATGCTAATACTGTGAAAATATGACATTTTTTAGTCATCCTTGCAGAAAATCAATAAAATTAATAGGAATCTTGTAACATGATAATAGAATAGAGAGTGAGAATAGAGTGAGAATCACAGAAACTGAGATGAACGTAACTGTTGCAAAGGGACTATATGGTGAATGCATATGTGATCTGCTCACAGCTATGAAGGAAAGACTGACAGGTTAAGGTAATATATTATACACAGCAAAAAGCCCTACTATTTACAAAATGTTTCAGATGTCTATTTGTTTATCATAACAGAAAAAATACCAGTACATTTTTATGCCTTTCAGTATCTTCTGTAATGACTTTTCTGCTAAACCAGAATTGTTGGAAGTATACAGTTTAGCCTAATATAAAATTGCATACTTGTATTTACAAGAAGTATGTTTTAGCATTACTTTTTCCTACCTTGGATAATTTTTGTTCCAAATGTGGTATTGATTATATCCAAGCCCTCGGGTAACATAGCAGATTGATCATGTGACTTGCCCAAAGGTGCTTCACGATTACTAAAGTAGATTGCTTCTTTTTTGTCTTGTAATTTTTGTTGAAAATTAGTTTTAGGAAGTGGATTTATCAGTGATGCTGCCTAAAGATGTCACAAACAACAAAAGAGGCAAGAACACCAGCAAATTTTAATCATTCACACATCAGGACAGCTAACCCCTCACATCCACAAAAACAGCACATTGATAGTAAGTCTTCTGAAGACGTTTTAGATTATTAGACTCATAATTTCTTCTAACAAGTTGTAATACGGAACTGTATTGTTAGATTAGGTCATTAATAATCATTGCTATGCTAAATCTCCAGCAAAATAAAACACAGACTCTAAGACAGAACTTTCTAATTTTATACAAGATTTTTCATTTGTTGATAAATAAAATTTCAGACAGCAGTTTTTCTGCTCTTAATGTATATTAGAAACCACTGTCAAATTACATATTATGAATTACAATATGACAAAACTGAAGTGTGAAAATGATATAACTATAACATCTTTTGAATGTCTCCTAGTGCTTATGAGGAAAGACATCTGTCATCTAGTGGTTAAGTCTATTCACTAAACATCTACTCTCAGTTCTGCCTGTGCATATTTTAAGATATAGAGTAATACTGCGATCCAAAAGGAAGTATCAACAGAAAGGACTTTAGGAGGGTTTCTCGAAGCTTAACAATAAGTTAGACAAAATGTCTATCCAGAAGGCTTGGGTCAATGGAAATTACTTGTAAGCTTAGATCAACACAAGGAGAAAAATAAAATCTCAAAAAAGTAAAAAAGGTTCAAAAAATACCAAACCAGGCTACACTGATCTTCTCAAATCATTCAATTTTTCAGACTGGCCATCAAAATAATGGGGACCCTGAAGAGGATTTATTATTAAATATTTGGTAAATGTTATATAAATATATATTGGATAGAGGGGGAAAAAAAAAAAAAAAGCAGTAGTAGATATAATGATCCAAATCCATGCTTAGAAAACTCACTGCCTCCAACTCTTCCTCCAGTTAACATTTAATTAATAATACAAAGTAAAATTATCTTCCAGAGATGATACAGACTAAACAAGTCAATCTATTCAACATAAAACTTCTGAGGAGGTACAGTATGAATCTAATTTTTTTTATTGTTACTATTATATTGGATATGCCTAATGAATGTGCTACTCAATATCCTCAAATATCAGGTCTTAGGTTTTCCAACCTAGAGATTAAGCCTAAAAGTTTCTGCCTTAGCTTCTTCATTTGTTAAATTGAAAACTGTTCATTTACAAGCCCTGCTGACAAGACATACCAGCAAAGTGTTATTTACTAACAAATAACTACTTTCAGAAATTTGAATATTATCTGATAAAATTAACAAGAGCTCTTACCAAGAGTTGTTTGATTACATCTTACAAAAATAATTTCTGAATTATACATACAAAATAGACAGACATGTCCAAATAGCACTTTTTAACTAACAAAATCATTTACAACTCAAAAGTAAGAAAGAATACATAAAAAGTTGCTGAACATTCTCTGGTAATAGTTCACTTGCTAAGAGCTCAACAAGTTTTGCGTCTGTATTTAGAAGAGGAAAGAAGAAAAATTTGTGAGCAGAAGACAGTTAAATGTTAAAATGCAATGAATAATTCATTACTCGTTGCAAAAGTTATTTGATAAAAGTCAGCCAACTATTTCCCTATTTCAATCAAGCTAAATCCTATGAACAGACCTCAGAATTCAGATAATCCAAGCAGCAGTGAAATGCTCAATGAAATCACTCAGCTATGACTTTACCTTCAACGATGAAGGAATCAGTTGCATTTATTAAGCACATTCTTAAGCAGTTCATTTTCAAACAAAAGTAAAGAAATCACATCCTTACAGCAACTGAAGAACCTGATGTCATCCCATGTGTCAAGTGAGCTGCAACATCAGGATCATCTGCTCTGCCATGGAATATTCTTTTAGCACCAGGAGCTGGATTTGTCGTATTACGAAACTTCTTCACAATAGCTGGAGTAATGGGCTATATATAAGGCAAAGAAAATAACGATTTCCATAATACAATAACAAAAAGCCGATTTAGTGTGATTCCACAGATGTAAGAGCAAAATAGAAAGATGTTTTAGGACTATAACACATCCTGCATTGCTGCAGGTGCTGATACTCTGAACAAAAGGTCAACACAATCCAGTCTAAATTTAATCAAATCACCAACAGAAGTCAGGAGAGAGTAAGCTTCACCTTTCTGGCTTAGGCTTTAAGTGGATAATAGCTTCCTTACATATGTTACATTTACCAACTTAAGAAACATTTACCATAATCTACAACCATTCCCCCGTCAATTAAGCAATTTCTGAAATTACTTCAACCACTGTCTTGTTGTTTTGGATTATTATTATTTTTTTTTTAAATGCACTCATTTCAAGGAAGAGCTGTCAGTGAGACTGGAAAGGGAGCGTGGGAAACACAACTCTAACAGGGCAACTTTGATGAAGGAGAAGGTCCTCTATCAGAAGTCATAACTCCTCAAAATAATCACTGTAATTGTATCAACAGAGAAAAACTGTGGTGTAAAAATATCCTCTTTAATCCTCCTTAAGAGGATGTGATGAATTTCGTAAAACATACAGACAGAAAAAAAAAAATTAGAAACTTCTACATTCCTACCAGCTATTTTCTGTGATCCCTTTAAACGACAGCTGTAGAAAAATATGACCATGGTTTCACTGATGTTCTTTATTTTAAAAACCAGCATGAGGCAGAAGAAGTAACAGATTTTGGGCCTGTCTGAGAGCACAATTACTAATGTGAAGGTATACAGAAACTTAAAAGTGAGAATCTCAAAAGCACACTCACCCTGGGTAAAGCTTCAGTGAGGCAGTGTGCAGCTGTATCACCAGTTGGAAACAACTTCCCAGCCTAAGCAACACAACCAAAAAAAAACAAGGTGTAACTAAGCCAAATGCTCCAACATCTCATACAAGATGGCTAATTGTCCCACTCTGTTAAAAAGAGAGTTGTTTTTTTTTTATTTTGGGTGTAAGGCAGGACT
The DNA here is from genome assembly GCF_905368555.1 of Meleagris gallopavo. Lineage (NCBI taxonomy): Eukaryota > Metazoa > Chordata > Aves > Galliformes > Phasianidae > Meleagris > Meleagris gallopavo. Next base: position 35,308,645 of record NC_139409.1, read on the forward strand.
GCAGTTAGAAGAGCCCACTGGCCCCACTAGCTGCCTCTGCTTCAGCCTCAAGGCCAGACTATGACCCTGGTAAAGCATAGAAAGCATGCAGGTTTCACTCACAGCCGAGATGTGGGGAAATCTGTCCGTGAAACTCCCCTGGTAGACAGGCTGTGGCGGACCCGCCATGGTGCAAGTGGGGCGGTTTACCCGCTGGCCTGGTAACGGTCGTATCCTGGGTGGCACCACCGGCTTCTGCCGCACCTCCCTTACAGCCAGCTCACACTGATGGCCTCCTGCCCTCAGCTCCAGGGGAACACCAACACAAGTATCAAACTTCCCCAGTGGAAACAGATACAGATTATTTCCGAAAAGTAGCTTTGGTAAAGCAGATCAATTTTCACTGCTGTTTAAAGCTCCTCTGTTTTCAGAAAGGCTGATTTCCTCTCAGGCGACATCAGTAAACTTCCCCCTTCCTCCCAGCAAAACATCTATATTTAATCACATCCTGTTCCATTCTCTATCCTCCTACAATGGCAAAATCAATTTTAGGTAAATGTACATACCTTACCTGTAATTAATTAACAAACATTACCAGCTGTTGCCATTTTAGTCACAGTTCTAACATTTGTTTGACAAAGAAGTTAACTGAATGCTGAGCTCTGAGGATTCTGTCCTACAAATGGCAGGCAGGAGGTTGGCAGTGGCTCCTCTGGGGTGAACAGACCTACCTGATATCAGGGATGTATGGCCACCTACTCCAGTGTTGCATGTCCATGGTGTGATCCATGAGCATGTGTGACCAAAGCATAATCTTTTCCAGGTAACATACGTTCTCAGCTCTAATTTAGCTGTGGCTATTGCTGGCATCCTTTTTCAAGAGTAGACATTTCTTTGTTGTAAGAATGATGGTACAAAGCCAGTAATGTAGAACAAATGTGACCACTTTGCAAATAAACTTTAGAAAATTCTTAAAATGTTTGGTTCACTTATGCCTTCTTCAAACATTTTTGTTGTTATTTTTAAATGTTCCTGCCAAATAATATAATGATTAACTATAATCATTAGATTACCTGTTATGCCTTAGTGTGCAACCTGTTCCTCTGTTATATACAATTTCTACCTAGTAAAGGCCAAATTGTGATTTGAATAAGCCAGCCTGTTAGAAATGAGGGATGAATTTTATCTGATTGAAAGGAGTAACTGGGCAAGGATAAAACTGTCAGCAGAAGAGAGAACTACTTATTCAGGGAGAGAACAAAGCATAGTACTGCAAACCTATACACTAAAGTAAGTATATACAAAAAGCTGAAACAAGGACTTGAACTTTTATTGTTTCATGTGTTTGCATTTCTACTCAGCTTGTATTCAAGGTATTACCACTTCGTACATTGCTACTTCTGATTTCTTTTATTTTACAGTGTTTTTCCCCAACAGGTGGCCACACTTTCTAACTGAAAGAATCCCTTCAGCCTTGCTGAAAAAATAGTGCCTGGCATTGGGAAAGAAATACCTATTGCAGAAACAAGTAGAGGAGTCCCCAGATTTTTTCTGTTTTATCTCTGTGTTTTTCAAGAGAGATGAGGATCCCTATGAATCAACTCGAAACTTACTAGCAATATTTGTGTTTCTTGGAGCGATCTTCAACACAATTCTTAGAACCAGATCCTGAACTTCTTCAGACTGAAAATCTGCTTTTAAAAATGTTCTCTATTGGTAGCTTATTTGTGAAAGAGGGTGATGCCTCACCGGCTGCTTTTTGTACAGGTGCCATAGAAAATAGGAAAATATTCTTATCTACAGGAGCTACTTCTAACATAAATTACAAGGGAGTCCATAAACCTTGCTAGGAAACAGGCTACTAGAAAGATAGAGATTAATATTTCCCTTTCATCTCCTACATTAAAAAATATTAAGCTGAAATAAGTGCATTCATATTTTCACTTCCTGTCAGGAAAAAAAAAAAAAAAGTAATATTCTTAAAAATGTGAATCTAGAGGTCACAGAAATAAACTTAATATAATACTGTATGAATTTGGAGAGATTTTGCCTTCCTATGAACTGCCTTAAAGGTAAATAGGATTCACCCTGTTAGAATACAGGTTAAGTGCAATCTCAGCATTTTATGCTGATATACAATAGGAGGAAGAGCTAAAACTTCACATTTTTATTAACCTATTTTCAAGATATTTTCCTAAATCCACAGAACAAATACAAAATGTGAACTCAAAGTTCAGCATATCCAACACAAGAGCTGTCCCTTCTCCCTATAATTCATCTTATTTTAGGAATCAATGTCATAATCATATTTAGATGGATTGAAAGTTAATGGGTGTGTAGGTTGAAAGTTTGCAGGAAAGATGTATAAATTTTAAGAATAAGCTGATGAATTAACAAAAAAATTAAACTCCATTTTAGAAAAAAAAAATTCTTCAGTCAAATTAACTCAAGATGACTTTGTCATCTCCTAGGTTATAAATAACATAAGCCCTACAGAATTCTGCTTTGGAAGAAATTGAAAAAATATTCCTTTCTACAGCAGCATTATTTATTTTTTTATAAACGGTGCTTGTCATCTGAAAGTTTCTATTATTCACTGACATTCAATACCCACAGTACCATGCCTTTTTCTGTCTCCTACAGACTAAAACTGAGGAACAGAAAATACCTAAAATCTTAATTTCACTTTCTTTATGAAACACAATGATCCCATGTTCTACAACAGTTCTCAATCTATTGTCTTGGTACTTAGCATTCCCTAAGTTTGTTAGTGTCCAAAGGCCAGAGAATGTCATTTAAAATGCCTCAAGTTTTGTGAAACTCTTGATGGACATTAGCTATGTTAACATCCTTTGCTGTTGCCATCGCTTGGTTACGTTTTTTTTTTTTTATTAAGCCATTTACATATAGAAAATTACTGCTTTCTGTGTGCTGCATACATTCTGTACGCTATACTATGACCAAAACAATGGATGTAAAGAAAATGCACCCAAATAGAAGAAAAGCAGAAAGGAGGATATTGGAACAGGTAGATACATAGGAAGAGGGGGAAAAAAAAAAAAAAAAAAAAGAACTTAGGAAGTGAAACCAAGATGAAAAATCTAACAGAATAAATAGATGAATAGATAGTACATCCTCTGAAGTCAACTTCTATTTATTATTATATATCTCTATTTAAACATTAAAAGCATGAATAGAGCATATTGTTAAATTCCATTGAGAAATGCTGAAAAAGAAAACAATTTGTTGAAATCATGACCTACTGATACATTTATTTATTTATTTATTTATGTTAACATAATCCAACGCAAAGTTTCACTTTTCATATTTTAACAGTAACATAGAAAAACAAAAAGGTAACCATTGATCACTGGAATGACTAGCCTGGTGATTTCAGACCTGTTCTTAAAGTGCTGTTAGTCCAGGCTACAGTAGAAGAAACTCATCCTCACCACTACCATTCATGGACTCATTAACTCCAAAATATGGTAATGAAAATTCATTTAACTACTGCTCCATGCTCTCCATTTCATATGTTCACACTGTATCTCTGCTTATGTCAGCTTCAACCAGATGTGAATGACTTGGGGTTTCACAAAGCAGGAGAGAAAGACTGCAGGTCTGTGTTGCAGCCATAGCCAGTAGGAATCTCATGCACATAATGTATGCTTTCTAGGAGCACACTACTATCATATGTAGTTCTACCATTGTACACGGGTCGCTCTGAAAGTAATGCCTCTTATTTCCACACAAACTACAGCATATACTACAAAGAGTATAACACTGTATGATAGAGCAAATTCTCAGCTAAAAAAAACACTATTTTTCAACATAGTCATCACCATTAGCTTTGCATTTTTGCCAGCAGTGAACGAGAACATGAATGCTGTGCCTGTAAAAAACTGCAACAGTGGAGGTGAACCACTATCACCACTGCTGAAACATATTACCCACTGCCTCATTGTGCTCTCATCCACTGTTTGATCTCCATAAACGTTCAGCAAGCACTGACGAGCATCAGTGGATACCATTTTTTTCTGCATGGAGGCTTCCAATTACAAACCTTTGCTTCACATGCACTTTCACGTCAGACACCAACTTGTCAGATTGTGCCTCTGCTGCCATCTGTCACATGACAACAAAATGAAGCAGAATATTGGTGGGAAGGTTCGATCTTTACTGCCATACCACCAACATTCTCCTGTGACATCATGAGCCAACATAACAAACTAGGAAGCATTACTTTTGTTGTACCCTAGTATATCTTTCATCCAAAATTGTTCATTTCTGTACTGGCTCTGGCTAGGATGAAAACAACTCTTTCTCACGTGTTTGAACTAAAGCACAGTTTGAGAGGAAAACATCACTTCACTTTGATTCAGTATTTCCAGTGATGGATTTTCTAAACAACCTTCATTAAATTGTACAAATGATTAAACATGATGAATTATGAACTTGTATAATTTCTCATATGTTCTGCTTTTGATTTCTTTCAAATGCCAACTACAAAACCTTGATGTATCTGCCAAATTGAATAAGTATTTATTGTCGCCCTTTTGTTTCCTACACAGCTCACTTCTTAGTCCCACACGTGGGACCAAGTGATTGATCCACACTATTGTCACTTATGAGTTTCAGCACATCTTTACCTCTTTCTCTGTGAGACAAGTTTTCAAGCCTTTATAGCCATTCTTACCAGGCTTCCCTGAAGTTTCCTTTAATCTTTCAGCATTCTTCCTTAGTCTCCCAAGAGTAGTAGTCATGACCCAAGCCTGCTGGTGTCCATGAAGTGTTTGAACAAAGCTCTCAAGAGTTTGAATTTTGGGTGGAGCTGTGTGGAGGCAGGAGTCTAACTTGATGATATATGTGGATCTCTTCCAATTCAGGACATTTTGCAATTCTATACACATCAAAAAGGTATGCAGGATTGTGAGGGCTTCAAACACACTAGTAGCACAGAAGATCAAAAATGGATGCCCAACAGCCTCTTGAACAAGATGTATCACATAGTGTCTGCATGTATTACTAGCAATCAAGGCTTGTTTTACCTTTGATCCTGCCATCTTCAGTTTCAGCACTCTCACAATACTAAGCCCATCTCTAATTTAAAATATATGCAGCTAATATAAAATATATATTGCCAATATAAAATATTTATTGATAATTTAAAATATACGTGGCTCCTAGAGGGGAGGTATAGAAGATGCCTGCTCACTACAAAAGCCTGTCTCCTGAGGAGGGACGGGAGGCATCAACGCTCAATCATCCTCAGTGCTTTCAGTAAGGAAGGGGAGAAAATGGAGGAGGGGAAAAAAAGAAAAAAAAAAAAAAAAAAGAGCAAGGGGACACGTGACTCGCAGGCGAACCGGAAGCGTGCGCCGCGTGCGGGCCGTGACGTGGCGACAGTACCGGAAGTACGTGTGCGTATGTGTTTTGGTCGGGGAACAGGCGGCGGCGGAAGTCGGCGGTGGCGGCGGCCTCTGGGTGAGGCCCGGCTGCGCCTCCGCCCCTCGCCCCCACCCCGCGCTTGCCGTAGAGCCGCCTCCCCGCCGCCCCCTCCTCCCGCGGCCCTGCTCCGTCTAGGCCTCCAGCCCTACTGGCCGAACGGACGGACAAGCGGAAAAACAGACGCTACACCGCCGCAGCCTCCTGACTCTCCATCCACCCCCTTCCCCTGCGCGGCCGTCGCGGTCTAGCCAGGTGAGGAGGCGACGGGGCTGATGGGGCGGGGGCCGCATCGGGGGATGGTGAAGCTCCGACGGCGCCCGATGTGCGGTTGGGCTGCTCGGACTTTCGCCGGCCGCCGTCGCCGGGCGCTGCGGGCAGACTGGGAGGCAGGGCGGGCTGCCAAGGTGGGCAGCCCGGTGGTGGGGAAGAGAGGCTGAGTTGTTCTTCCCGGCTCAAAATGGCGCCCCCGATTTTCCCACTTCCCCTTATTCCTGTGCCTGGAAGGGAGCTGCGGGGGAGGGGAGGGGAGGCGGCGGGGCTGGTGGGGCCGGGCCCGGAGCCGTGGCGGAGAGGGATTCTCCACTGCGATTCAGCGCCGTTTGGTCCAGCTGCGAGGGTAGGGTTGTGCCCTCCGAGTTGTGCGTGGAAGGGTTGAGGGCGGTGGACCCCTCGCTTTCCCTTTCGTTTGCGGCTGGAGAAAGGCCAATGAAGAAGGTGGGAAGTAAAATACTTAGACAACGCGTCGCCATCCAGAGAATGCTGACAGGCCTAGTGGACGATGTGTACGCTGTCTGAGTCTCAGTTGGAGCTAGGGGTGAAGCTGAAACACCGTAGAAATACTTACCTTCCTATTTTAGAGCAGAGCAGAACTGTAAAATTATCAAAATGTTTCAAGAAACGGGACCTTGAAAGGCTTTTATTCTCCCAGGAGAATAAAATCACAGGATTTTCTGTGATTCTTTTCAACCTTATGCCACTTTCACAACGTAGGAATGGAAAAAGAGTTAACAGCTAACTGAGCTAAAGTTAATGAGCTCCATCCACACAATATTCAGACTAAATATGGCTATTTTTTTTTTTTTTCCAGTTTGGTAGTTGCGGGCAGAGTAGATGTCTTGCCTAGATGATATTCTTATTATGTAATAAGAAACATCAATAAAAAATAGATGTTAGCTGAAGTGAGATGCTTAGGGACAATGATAGGACAGACATTATTCCTTACATTTGCTATATGGTGAACCACTTTGTCTCAAAGCAGTTGATACTATATATCTTTTATATGATATATTAAATAGCTTATTGAATAGCTGTTGCATTTGATTGGAAATCTGTGAGGGTTTTTTTTTGTGGTGACTGTTGATTCATCTTTAATTTACAGCTTCGTAATGCTTTAATACAAACTGGAACAAATGCTTAGATAGTTATGTGTGTCACTGTCATGAACGCTACAGAAAGATGGCACAGTAATTTTGCCAATTCTGGAAGAGAGTAACAGAAAACTTTGTTAGCAGGAGTCCTTAATAAGTAGATCTCTTTCGATACTTCTTTTTAAAGCAGACAAGGTAATCCAGAATAACCAAATTAGACAATGGTTGCAAGCTCAATGCTGTATGATCTCTATTCATGAAACATCAGAAAATTTATTACAAATTAGTACAATATTAATTATGTTCATGATAAGAAATATTATCATTTGCTCTGAAATGGGAAAGTATTTCAAGTGATAGAATGTTCCACGTTTGAATTAATCATTGACTTTTCTCGAGGTCTTTGATTATGTACTTAATCACATTCATTGTAGGAGCAGTGTTATCAGTCTTAATCTCTTTAGTAGTCTGGCTTTTGTCACAAGTGTTATTTTGATACTTCTGTATTAGCTTTCTTGTTGTTTAAAATAGACACTGATCTGAACACTTAAGTGTTAAGTTCCATTAAGTTGTGAGTTTGTAGGTCTTGGCAGGAACTGATAGAATTCTGATTATGAACTCAAACATGAGAAATTTTACGTGATTTTCCATGAAAATAATTGTGACCCTTTAACTCTCTCTAACAAACCTCATTAACGAGGACTAGCTAGAAGAATATAAATTTGACTTCTAAAGGGCTGAGAATACCCAGTATCTGGTAAATTACCTGGTAGGATTAACAGAAGCACTTTCTTGGTAATGGCAGGGCTAGAAGATGGTGCATTTAGTGGGTCTTTTCCTGGAGACTTTAAATGAAGCTAAGGGGAGAAAAAAAAAAAGATACAGCTGCTAAGCTCTTGAACTAAGCATTCAGAATTGCCTTGAAAGTTATTTGTCAAAAAAGAATTGAAGTTTTAGTCTGTGTTTGTGAGATACTGAAAGTAACATTGCTGTGTCTTCTGTGTGGTGCTTTTTTTGTTTCCCAGAGCTAGTGTTTTAGAGATGACTTAAGGAGCTGGAGAACAAATGTGGCCTGAGTTCTGGATCGTATGTGGGTTCTGTAGCACTGAAATCTACCTTTACATTCTTGTGAACCAGTATGTTGAGCACAGATCTAAAAAGAAAGGCCAAGAATGTGCTATAATGGCTGTCATACTTATACTACTTCAGATTAAGAAGATCTGTTGATTTCTCTTCTGTCATGTTTGTATGATGTCCTTTTGTGAGCTTACTGGACAGTTTCAATGTAATCTGAAACTTGTACAAGATGATACTTACATACATGCTTACGGAAAATGGTTGTGACTTAATATATAACAAACTCAGCTGGATATGCTCTATCAGGTTTCCAGTTCTTTTTTATTCTTTATTCATTAAAAACTGCATGGTACAACTGTGGTAGGTTTCATTAAGTTAATAGACATACTGATGCAGCTATTGAGCTGTTTGCAGGATGTTTACAGGCAGAGCTTGTTGGCCTTGCAAGTAGTGTGATCTTTGTCATCTTGACAGCTAGTTAATTTTGCACAATACCTGAGTGTATAGAATGCTTTCTTCTGAAGGAGGGAGGGGTGTGTAAATTGCAAAATTTTCTGATTGGGCATTTATAAAAGACTGATACTTGTTTTGACAACTTAATTCAACTTTGAGTCCTGAACGAATTTTATAGGATTAGTAATAAATATTTTGTAAGTGAATTAACTATTTGGTAATGCCAATAACTAAAGGTTGTAAATAACCAGTTTAAGCAAGTAGATCTATATAGGATAAATCAGTCTTTCCTGTTTTTTCTTTCATGCCACTCTTTGTATATAAGGCAGCAAGCAAAAAGATGATCATGGAGACTAAATGGGTTGATTTATTTATTTATTTATTTGTTGCACACTGCACATCATCTGGAAGTTGCTTCTTTCAAAGAGTAATTCACTTGGTTTCACTTGGATTTAACCCTCATATCTTAATGCTCCAGAGTCTAGAAGAGCACAGGATGAATTAAGATTAAAGGTTTTAAAATTATTTCAGGGTTACCCAGGCACGCTAAAATGCTACAGTGCAAACAGATGTTTTATTTTAAAACAGAAAGAAATTGTCTTTGTTTTTCCAAACATTCTGAGCTATCTGTATTTCGGCCATGCTTTGCTGCTTTTTCTTGTATTATAATTAGGTAGAGATTCACTCTTTGTCACTGATCCACTTTTATCCATGTTCTTCCCCAACTTCTGGAGCATATTTCAGCAATACGGGTGGAAATAAGTCTTGCCTGAGAACTAACACATCAGTTACATAAGTATGTCACTTTTTATTTATTTTTTAATGCCATAAGGATGAAAAGCCTGGTGTTCTTAAAGCAGCTAGATGCATTCCTGTATTCTAAAGTATTCAACCAAAACAAATTTTATGAGAGGACTTTGATATGTAATTATAGGGAATAATAACGATGGTGGAATATGTGGTGGCTTTTTTGCTTCATAAAACTTTCTTTCATTATTGCATACTTTCTTCCAAATGTTTGAGAGAACTTTTATCTGAAGTATTTTGCTCCTGTTGTGCAACTGAAATAAAAATCCATTGATTTTTAAGGGTAGTCATAACTGTCTGGCAGGTCACAATCTTGGGACAAACATGAATAAAAGATTGGAATATTCTAACTGAAAGAGACTAAATTATTTTGAGAGGTGTGGGTAAGCTAGCAGCATGAGCAAATAGGAGTATCAGTAAAGTATTGGAAAATATACATATTTTTGAGAACTTATTAAAGTTTTATTAAAGTAAGAAAATAACAGCTTATTCAATATGTTATGTTAATTAAGAAATAATACTTTGATTTCTTTATCATGTAATACTTGTGAAAAATAGGTTTGAGTGTTTCAGTGGTGAATTGGGTTCTGCTAGAGCTGTGCAGCTCTCTACAGAATGTTCCTCAGAACTTGTGCTGAGTTTACAAAAGGGGAATTAGGAAGAAGAATGAAGGCTTAGTGTCTGAAGTAGGTGTACAGGAAGTTGGAATGCTCAGATGCCTTGTAGAGAATTGTCTTACCTATACTTAATGTTTCGAAATGGGAAGGCAGCTAATGATTAAGACTACTGTTTGGTAAGGTGATAAATTTATCATAAGGAAGATTGAGTAACAACTTCTTGAAGATAGTAGCTTTGCTTGCATTTTGCAAAATCAGTATTAAAGCCATTCTCTATATTGGGATGCTATGCTCCAACTTAACTTGCTTTTTATTTGAGACAGTGGAGAAGCTATATCAGCAACAAATGTTCATAATTCAAGTAGGTAAATAACTGTGTTGGAACAAACAACAAGCCAAGAGATTATTTTTTTTTAATAATTAGTTTTAAATATAGAAGGATATGTTTTCCTTGCTGAGATTTGAGTAACAGCCAGTTAGGAATACTTCCTCCAGGTTCACTTGGAATTTTGTTTTGGAAGAGAGGAGAAAGAAAATATAGAAAATACTTCTCCAGTTTTTCGTACATCATTGCCTACCTGTGGAAGATTTAATCTTTGCTGTTAAATGCGTGCATAAAAACACGAGTCTTTGACTCAGAAGTGAGAACAACAGGGACCAATGCTTCTTCATCCACGTGAATGTGATTATTTTTTTTTCCTGAAAGAGTTTGCAACAAGAGGAGATATATGCTAAGAGTGTATTCCTTCAATATGTTCTTAGAAAAGATCTCTTAAATCTTAGCAGATGGATATTTATGTATTTGTTTTGGAAATTTTGATTTATTTCCATTTGATAGATCTCTGGTGGCTTGCTCAAAGCAATCAAGGATTCTTAACAGTCAGAACTTCCCATTTTCCCATATATGCCATGCTTAGTATTTTCATTTCTAAAACTACAGTTGTTAACTAGAAAAGATATTAAAGCTTTGTATATCAAGATCTGTACTTCCTAATATGAGGAAATTGTATTGGATATGTGTGATAAAGGTGAAACAATAAATTGTATTTGCAAAGAACTTGTTATATTGATTGGGTTTTTCCTGGTTCTTTTTTTTTTTTTGTTTTGCATTGTTTACTGTTGCTGACTTTTGAGTGTTGCTTAGTATCAGGAAAAAAATCTTGGTTATTTCTTGCATGTTATTGGTAAAATATCAAATAACAAGTCCGAACCCGTTGTGTTGTTATACTTTGATCTTGATATGTTATAAGGTAAGAGACTGTATCCTAGGGTGCATGAATAACGGGTGGTCAGCAGGGTGAGGGAGGTGATTGTCTCCATCTGCCCTGCCCTCATGAGGCCCCACCTGCAGTACTGAGTCCAGCCCTAGGACTTCCAGTACAAGGATGCAGAGGTGTTGGAACAGCACTACAGGAGGGCTGTGAGAATGATCAGGGGGCTGGTGTAGCTTTCCTATGAAGAAAGGTTGAGGGAGCTGGAGAAGAGAAGGCTCCAGGTGGACCTTATTGCAGCCTTCCAATACTTGAGGAGAGCTTATAAGCAGGAGGGAAATAGACTTTTCACACAGTCTGATTGTGATAGGGCAAGGGGAAATGGTTATAAGTTAAAAGAGGGAAAATTTAGTTAGATATTAGGCAGAAATTCTTTACTCAGAAGGTGGCGAGGCACTGGAATAGCTTGTCCAAAGAAGCTGTGTGTGCACCATCCCTGGAGGTGTTCAGGGCCAGGTTGGATGGGACTTCATGGAACCTGATCTGGTGGGAGGTGTTCTTGTCTACAGCAGAGAGTGGAGCTAGGGAGCTAATGTCCCTTCTCCATTCCATCTCAAGCCATTTTATGATTAAGAGTCTGAAGTCTTGCAAGAAAAATCATAATTGGGCTTTAATGTTATAATTGAAAGTTTTAATGATTAGTTTTGGTATTGAGAAAGAAGTGTTTTGTTTATCGTAGATTTTTGTCTAGCTGACTTTTTACCTGTGAGGGTGACAGTACTTGGAGCCATTTGCTATAAATATTAGTACACTTATATGTACTCTGTGCTGCAGTGGTGAACTAGGTTTTTCTTATTTGGCTTGTAAATCTAATGCCCCACATTGTTGTTGTTGTTTTTTTTTTTTTGTAGCCAGGTTGTTGACAGCAGAAACCACTGAATTCTGAATCCTGGAACCTGCTTTCAAGAACTTGAAACAAAGGACTTCTTTCTAATTTGGGCATGGCTAATCGTGGAGCAACAAGACCCAATGGGCCAAATGCTGGAAATAAAATTTGCCAATTCAAATTAGTACTTCTAGGAGAGTCTGCAGTTGGTAAATCAAGTTTGGTGCTTCGTTTTGTAAAAGGGCAGTTTCATGAGTTTCAAGAAAGTACAATTGGAGGTGAGAAAATTATTCTTTTTATTTCACATTTTTATTCTTTCCATTTTCTTTCCATTGACTGCCATGAATATTGAGGGAATTCCAGAATGGGTCGCTGACAGCAAGGATCAAATCTGAACTGAGGTCTGTAACTTATTATGAAAAGAACTGTAGGTGGCTCAAAGTTGTACCACACTTCGATGTCAAGCAGACAAAGTAAACATATGCTTGAACTGCATGGTTCTGGAAAGTGGACTTCATGTTCAATTTTGTTTGTGTGGGTGGGTATATGGCTTTTTGAGCTTTTGAGCTGTGCATGTGTATGTGCTATAGAGTTATGCTTTGTGCATAAAGCACTGAATAGCCATTCAAGTATTTTGGTGTTTTTGAGACAAAGAACTACATCTTTCAAAAAGGTTGTAGTGTAACTTATGCAACCTGTTTTTGCTTTTGAACTGGGAGAACTCGTGTACATAAATGATTGTTGAAATGTAAAAATCTGCAAAACTTAAAAAAAAAAAAAAAAAAAGCCAACCTAAATTTTGAACATCACCTTTTTTTTTTTTTTTTTTACACTGTTTCTGAGTATTAGGTGTATGTTTTTTGTATATCTGTCAGCATACACAGAACTCTTTTCTCCTTTAACAGTTTTACTTATTTCTGACTTGGTATCCTTTGTAATGGATTTAGGGTAGGTGTTAGTATGAAAGGTTTGTGTATCACCTCATATGCTTTATGGTAATGTAGAAGGCATTCCAAAAGATATATTGAAAAGTTGACAGAAGAAAGTCTGGGTATAGGAAATAATAAAACTAATATTTTTCACTGATTAATTTTTTCACTTCCATGGATTATTTTTTTTTTTTAATTTATTTAAAGTCCTTTTTGTATTCCCGTTTTTGTTTCTGGGTAGGATTAGGAAAAACCTAAACTGTTCCACTATATAAAAGCTATACAAAGGTTAGAAGAGACTTAACTCCAAGCTCATGTGTATGCTCAGTGTAATCTCTGTATTAGTTTACTCTTCTGTTTGAAATAGAAACAAGAAAATGCCATACTATACAATTGAGAGATATTAAATTCAGCAGTGTTGGGATTCAGAAAGTTTTCTGTAGAGAAAGCTATCTAACTGTACACTGCATTTGCTTTAGGCATAATTATCTTTGTATTCAGAAGGGCCTTTTAACAAAGAGAGGCTTATGTGCATTGTGAGCTTGAATAAGAACTTCTGAAAGAATGCAGTGAAAAGCAGACATTGGATGGTGCTGTACTTGATAACTGGACTTTGCCACTTCAGACTAATGCAACAGTGCTTGTTAGCTACTTAAGGCAAAGTATGGCAATAAAGGATAGTATGCTTTGAGATAATTAACATAGTTAATTATCAATTAAATATGGTCTTGCAGTCTAAAAGAAAGTTGACTTGTTTGCAGAAATTGACTGACATTCTTTTGTAATCATTGAATGGTTCCTTTCAACAAAAACTAGAGGGCGACAAAGAATAAAACACTTGTTTAATATATTTCTCAGTGCATCCCTTCATTTGTGGAGAGTAGGTACATTCTCTTGAAGACAATAGTATCTTGAAAAACTTCAAATTCCGCTTGTTTAACATCTTGTCTCTGCCTTGGGGAAATGTAACATTCTGATGATTGAGGAGGAAACCCTTAGTACAGTACAGAATGGGTTGGTTGTGGGTTTTTTTTATCTTCGTTCTGTTTTTGGGCTGCTTTAGTAGCTGGTAAGGGAAGCCTATTTTACCAGTGCTTGGATATTTAGCTTTCAGACACCTAGTGATTTAACACTGGAACATCAAAGCCTTTTTCTTCTCCAACCTGCTTGCTCATCCCTGGTGGATGCTCGTACCTCTGATGCAGGAACGTCTGGCTGCTCAGTAGTCAACTTCTCTACATTAGTTGTGGTGTTGTATATATAAAGCAAGATTGACTTGCTTTTATTGTAATATGCTGAGTTGAAGGTTACCACAAGAGCAGTTCAGGAGTGATTCATAGTGTCTTGGAGTATGTGGGACAGGATAACATCCAAGGTGTGCAAGAGTTACTGGTCAGTGCCACTAAAGGCAGATTTCAACAGATTTAAACTGACCACTGTGAGCATGTGTGTTGATGAGAGCCCCAATTTGTCTTTCTAGCAAGTAGGGGCCTTCCTTTAGCATGTTGTTGAGATTTTTAGCATAATTTTGAAATATGGTTTCTATAAAAACACCTCTGTTTCTAGTATGTAACCTTAATCAGAATGGAAAATATTTTCTAAGATTAACTATTTGAAGACTTACTATTAACTACTTACTGATTTTGTGATTAGTAGGTAACTTAAAGTAATAACAGATGTAGGTTTTAGATATGCAGATAAACATGTTAAGCTGTAGTGGCAGAAGATACAAATTTCCCTGAAACTGCAGGCTGTGGAAATCATGCTTTGAAGTAATTTTTGAGATGACTTACAAAGGGAAAAATACACCTGTATGACTGCTTTATGAGCAAGAAAAATTCAAAACTTATTTGTACTTCTATAACCTTTAACCAAGGTGGGATTGTCAAGAGCTGGAAGTCTGGGCTTTAATATTCTGTTCAAATAATATAGATGTACAGAATTGTACATGTCAGAGCTGTTAGAAGAAATGCTGCTTTTTGCATCAAGATGAGAGGTATCTAAGAGGTGAGAGAAATCTTGTAGTTGCTGAGATGAACTGTTGGAAAAGAATAATGGGAATTCTTCCTAATTTTTGCTTCCATATGTCTTTAATGTGAGGAAAGGTTGATTGTTTAATTCTTCTGTGTTGATCAGTTACAATCTATTGGCTTCAGACCTGCTATGTTTTAATAATAGGCTACAGTTGTCAAGGAAATCATGCTTGATTCATCTTTAGTGAACATAATTTTGTGCAAGCAGACTTCTGGTTTCAGCACCTCTGTCTTTTTTGTAGCTGCTTTTCTAACCCAAACTGTGTGTCTTGACGATACGACGGTAAAATTTGAAATTTGGGATACAGCTGGGCAAGAGCGGTATCACAGTTTAGCCCCTATGTACTACAGAGGAGCGCAAGCAGCTATAGTTGTATATGACATTACAAATGAGGTAAGTACAATTGAAGTGGGAGTTAAGGGGGTTCTTAGTGATTTTGTATCTGCTGTTTTTATGTATAACTGTCTTGTGTGCGTTCTGTATCAATTCATCACTTAATGTTGGGCTATGTGGTATTAATTTGTGCCTGGAATCTTTCTTTACCAAGAGATCCCTTATCTTGTTCTTTAAATTAAAAAGTAACAATAATAATAATTAAAAAAAAAAAAAAACCTAGAGAAAGCAAATGCCTTTGCGGTTTTTTTCAAGCCCACCTTTATCTCAGTTCATCTGAATTAAGATGTTGCTCACCACACTACTGGTGACAAATTATTTCTGATGGTGAAAGGTGTTGCATTCATGCTTTATTGTTGCAAAATAGAAGGTAGGGATTAAAGGCAGCATAATCTACTGAAGCTATAACATAACATTAACTGATTTCTTTTTGTTTGAACTTGCATCAGATAAGCTTTGTATGCTTTTAGTAAAAATAAGATTTAAAGAACAAAGCTTTCAAAAACCCAGCATCCCTCTACTGTAATGGTGGTCAATAATTGGAAATGTTGAGAATTCTTGAATTTATTCATAAACTTGATTCTTCTAGAGGATAAAATAAATTTCTAATTTTCTCTCAACTGTTTCTGTATCTCTGCTTAGTCTGCATAAATCTTTGTATCTTTATTTTTTTCAGCACTGTCATAACTGAGAACATCTAAAAATTAGTGTAGGAATGTATCATTTAAAAAACTCTGTGAACGCGTCTTAGGACAAAGGTGGCAACCTTGCTTTAATTGACATTTTGCTTGAAGTATAGATTACAGAGATTGGGATAATAGGTAAGTGCAAAAGGATGGTAAAACTCAACTTGCATCATTTTGCAATCATTAACAGGAATCCTTTGCCAGAGCAAAAAACTGGGTCAAAGAACTTCAGCGTCAAGCAAGTCCTAACATTGTAATAGCTTTAGCAGGAAACAAAGCTGATCTAGCTAACAAAAGAGCTGTGGATTTCCAGGTATGTGCATACCTTCTCTTTATAGAAATAGCTTTTTTTTTTTTTTTCTTTTTTTGGAGTAAAAGGTAAAAAGACCTACTGAGGAGCTTATACGCATAGACTGGGTGGTTGTCATGGAGGTGATACTGTTAAATGTAAACCTCAAGAGAGGCTAATTCTAGATGCTGCTGGGAAATATTTTTATACAAATGATATATGGCAATAGACTAATTTATTTGCGTATTTTTAAGCTAATTGAATTTCTGTTCTGTGATATGATCTTTTCCTGTTTTCCACTCAAAATTATCTATAATTACAGTGTTGGTGAAAGCAATAGAATGATCTGCACAGAGTTTGTTCCTAAGCTCTCTGACTTATCCACAGGAGAATTTTGAGAATCTTATGATACGGAGGTGACTGATAGACTTAACTTGCCAGGGTATATTGTTGAAGCAGTGTTCAGCTTTTAACTGTGCTTTTCATGGCATTATTTTTATTTGTATTGATACACACGTGCTCTTCTGTTAAGGTCTTTTTGAAAACTTAGTTATCAGAAAATGACTTCCAAAGCAAATAAAATTCACTACAGATGTTCTCATTCATTCAGGACTGATTGATCTTAATGTGGTTCAAATACATATTTATTTATTAGTCATTAATTCTGTTACTGTTTTCGTCTGTGTCATTCTGCAAGATACTGCTGCATATGATAATGAACCCTTGTATAACTTTCTAATCAGTCTGTAAAGATTAGTAACTTTAAGTATTTTTCAACCTAAATTCAGCATTCTCAGAAATTGTATTCTTTCATGTCAATTGCAACACAAAAACTACCACAGAAAAATCTGGTATTCTGTGGAAAAATTGCAGTATGTGACAAATGCTATGTATATTTGTAGACCAAAAAAAAAAACTTAATCAAATTTAATTATGAAAGGAGAACTACCTGTACTGTGTGGGAGCTTTTTTTGTTAGTTTTGTTTCTTATAGTTTATGTTCTTAACACTTTTTCACTGTCATCTTCATGGGTTTGATAGTCCTTTGCAAATACATTTCAGATTTTTAAATATTGGTAAATGTGTTATTTCTGACACAATTACATGTGTTAAGACATATGTTACTTAAATGAATATTGAACTAGACTACAGTTTTTCTTTTTTTCATCATAGGTATTATAGTTTGGCTTCATACAGATTTCCCATTGAATTCAAAGGCATTTACATAATCTGAGGACACCAGGGATTCATAGCTGAACTAACAGGAACTGGCAAAAATAGGGAACAGAAATATTTCACATGTGTATTTCAGATGGAAATTCAGGCTGGCAAAGGAGATCATATGACAAGACATTAGATTCTCCTTACTAGTTTTATTATCCTGACAGAAATACTCTATTCTAAAACTTCTGATCAGTCTGCTTTAGAGGGTGAAAGATTGAAGGTAATTCTTTACAGAGGTGATAATGGGCTTTTTGGCATTTGATGTCTGTTACTTATTCATGCTATTACAACTAGAGTCTTGTAGTAGGATTGTCCTTCTAATATTTACTATTTAGTTTTGTATTAGATTTGATCTGGAATATTACTTTTTTTTTAAGACAGATAAGGATTTTAAGATTGCATTTCTTTTAACTGCTTGATGGAGTTGCAACTTCCCCACAGCTAATGAATAACATGCTGTCATGAGGGTTTCAGCAAACCTTTTTTCAAAATGGAGTAGAAATTCTTTCTTAGCAGTAAGAGTATGAGGTGTAATAAAGTGAGGCTTTAACTTTTTAAAGAAAGGACTAATGCAGTATTTTCTTTCAGGAAGCACAAGCTTATGCAGATGATAACAGTTTATTGTTCATGGAGACATCTGCCAAAACATCTATGAACGTAAATGAAATATTTATGGCAATTGGTGAGTTGATGGGGGGGGGGGCAGGGAATTTAATATAAATGTTTTCTGGAGAATTGGTGAGTTGATGAGGCGGGGGAAAAAAAAAAAGAGAATTTAATATAATTCTTTTCTTGAGATGCATATAATTGGAAGCATCTGAACTCAAGTTCTTTCAGACTTTCACATAAATTATTTTTCTTTCTGTGGCACTAATGTTTCCACAGGCCCCTTCAGCTACTTTATGATGTTGAGATAAACTGAATTGAAGCATATTTGCACAGGTCTTCTATCAGGCATTTAGAGCTTGGATTAATTTGGAGTAGCTGAACAAGCTTACATTAATTTGAATTCTGTCACCAAGTTTCATGCAACTGTCTTTATGTTGTGATCAGTGGTACTGCTTCAAGTTGAAGCAAGATTAAGCTGTAGTTGCTGTTACATATAAAAAAAAAAAACCTTTCCTGTGGCGTAGCTAATCATTAAAATTTTAAATAGTTTTTCTTTAACAAATCTAAAATATATTTTATGGTTATTACATTAGTATGAGAATGTAAGTAAAAATATATAAATAAGTGACTCTTAATGCTATGCTTTTTGCAGCAGATCTCATACTGCCTTGGGTAGGTGCAAAAGCTATAATAATGTACTTACAAGACAATCATAATTGAAGCTGGAAACATATCAAAGTAGGAGATGACAGTGACTTGCTTTAAAGAAGTCAAGAGTATTCGTTTTAGTCTAATTAGAGTATTTGCTAAATACTGTTTTATTTTAAAATTGTTTGAATTTCAAATGCAGCAATGTAAAATGCAAAGGGTGTGCCAAGAATGAGAGTTTGTGTTTAAGTTTAAAGTCTGAGTTCAAGTGAAGAGTACTTTGTGAAAAGTGAATTTACTAATGTATTTTTAGCACTAACATTCCTTAGGAATTTCTGTAAAGGTGATAACACATAATAGAAAGTTGAAATTACTAACAATCTTGTGAATTCCCTTGATAGATATAACATATTTCATTAT
The DNA here is from genome assembly GCF_905368555.1 of Meleagris gallopavo. Taxonomy (NCBI): domain Eukaryota; kingdom Metazoa; phylum Chordata; class Aves; order Galliformes; family Phasianidae; genus Meleagris; species Meleagris gallopavo. The sequence goes on from NC_139409.1 coordinate 35,327,721, forward strand.
AAAAAAAAAAAAGAGAGAAAGAGGACTCTTTTAGGTGGGTTACTTGCCCTATTTAATAATCTTAATTGGAGTAGTCACTCTGTTACTAGGAGGGAACAATGAAGTATAGTGTCAAATAACTGTATTAATCTGTTTTTCATGTTGCACTATGGTGACCTCTCTTGCTTTCAAAATAAATTGTTTTTAAAGAGTCCTTTTTCTTTGCAAACCAATAAAGTGGAAGGTAACCTAATGCAGTTTGAACTTCCAGCAAATGCAAATTACATTATGACTGTAGCAATATTTTACAGCAAGTACTCTCTTTACTATAAATATGTGGGGTGAGGGGCGGGGTTGTACAGAATTCTAAGTAGAAAATATATTTTTGTCATAAATGCTGGAGGTAGCACTGTATTTAATGATACAGAAATGGTCAATTATAGTCCTCTTTGCAGTACTACAGCTTAGCTGTAATTTTTTTTTAACATCTCGGTGCAAACTGCATCTTTAAAAGAAATGTGAAAAAAATGAATCTTCAAATTCTGTTGGGATTTTGATAATTTATTATATAAACAGTAATTCCTACCTGTCTCTACTTTAATGAAGTACACACAATAAATCTGACAAAAATACATACTACATACTTAGTACCTGGGTACTTGGTCTGCAAGGTTCCTAGTCCGTGTGAGTATTTGGGTGAAATAGGTGAAATTCAGACTTAGCATTGCATCAGAACAAGATCTGTGCAGCACTGAGATTAGATTAGCCTTTTGTACAACATGGGTTCATTTCTAAGGACCATATGTAAATGTGGTCTTCCAATAATGTGAGAAAAGTCAAAAATGAGAACACAGGAAGGAGTGGATGTAAGCTACAACTGCTTGTGAATTAACAGCTTTAGAGGTTGTTCAAGGCTTCCTGTTATTAAAAAATAAAAATAAAAAATAAAAATAAAAAATAAAAAATGCTCATTTCCAGTATCGGTGATCTCAAGCAACAGTGCTGGGAAGATGTTTGTTTGTTGTGTTTTTTTTTTTTTTTTGCTGACACTGTGTATCTTCATACTGTCTTTGCAGCTTAGTGTCTTGAGAACTCTTGGGTTCTGTTAACTGAGTTAATCTTTTTGATGTGCTAGTTTTGCTATTGCTGTCTGTTCCTGTAGTTGAATTTCATTCCTTTTTGGAAAGTTGTTCTTAAAAATGTTGGCCAGCGTTATAATTCTGGAATCAAAGTATGCAGCATGCAGCCAGAAAGTAGAACAGAAATGGTGGATGGGTCCTGATAAAGTGAACAAGACAGCCCCATGGAAGTCCTCTGAAGTAGAACTTACCTTTCTCTCTGTCAGAAAATTACTTCAGAGAGTTGCTACGGAGAAGGGTAGCTTGTCACCTGCATTTTCCATGTCTGATTGAGAGTTATCCTCGAACTACAGGGTGACAAAAGTTAGCACAGTAAATTGATGTATAAGAACTGGACATATACATATTTGAGAGAGGGGAGGGAAAGAAAAGGAGGGGCTTGATCGTGTGCTGAGGACCATTTCTTAAGTTATACGCAGTGTTTACTTTGGATAGTTATCTGGGCAGTAGATTGACCCATTTCTGTCTGTTGTGTTCTTCCATTGTTTCTGTATCTTTTACCCTCAGTGTTCTTATCTTAGACTATTCTGTGCAGATGAATTCCTGCAAGAGCTGTCACTTTGTGACATAGCACAGTATGCCTAGGCAGATACTTTTTACTGCTCAAGATACTAATGCATTTTGCTCTTAAATCTTAGATATGATAGTTAATCATTAAGAAGTTAAGTGTCTTCTATTACCAACACACTGAATTGAATCAGACTTTATAATGTTTATATTGATATGTTTATAGAGTAATGAAGTGCTGCCTGTTTGTGTACTCAGATGATTTAATCTCACTACATTTAACCTCTTATTTTTTGTTGATTTTATAGCAAAAAAATTGCCAAAGAATGAACCACAGAATACAGGAGCTAACTCTGCCAGAGGAAGAGGAGTAGACCTTACTGAACCCACACAACCACCCAAGAGTCAATGTTGTAGTAACTAAAACATCAATTGCTTTAAACTGTTCTGAATATTCTTCTGCTTCCTAACTGTTAATAACCATGGAATTGGAGTGCTTAACCTGGCCCAGTACAGCTTCCAAACAGCGAAGAGACTTACAATAATAGTCAAGTTTATGATACAGAATTTCCTTTTGACCTAAAATTTTAACATGCATGTATCCACCGCTGTCTGTAATGTTTCAGCATAGAGGAGTGATGGAAGCGGAGTAAACTTCCTTCAGTTGAAAGGTTTTAAAAATCGCTTTTCATTAGGGATGTAGAAGACCTACTTTCCATGGACCTAATTGGCCAGTTCTGTTGCTTCAATACTGATTACTGTTACGATGAATAGAATTCGAACTTTTCATAATTCTCAATTGTGCTTTAAAAGAGTTTTAGAAACAGGGTCTAAAAACTAAACTCATTCACAGTATTGATGCAACCAGTAGTTTCTGCAGGTATCTACTGTTTAGTTATACATTCCATAGTTTAATAATTTAATCCCAAATACTACTTGCATTAACAATTTTAAGAACCCTATGCTTGCAGGAAAGTGGATTTTTAGTTGGTACACTGTATGTAAATTATATCAACCCAATTAGTTGTCTAAAGAGAATAGGATAAATCAAGTTTAACTTCATTTCTAATCTGTTCAGAAGGTACAAACTAGTAAATCCATCTTTACAACATAGGATATTTTTCCTTTACAAACTGTAAGAGCTCTTCAAGTAAAACCACAACAAACTTGGTGTCTGTGACTTTTTTTCTTGGTTATGATCATTGCAGTCCATTACAGTTTGTTTTTCCCCTGAGGAAAAAAAAGCGCACTAACTATTATGGACATTCAACTTGATTTTAAATTTGGATATTAATGTACTGTAAATAGGTACTCTGCATTGTAGTCTACATTTGTTTAATACTTTCTGTAATATTTAAGAGTTGCTTGAAGGTATACAGAATGTACAGTTACTTAAAGCTAACTTTTTTCCTCTCTAATCAAAGGGGGTTCTAAGTTCTTCCTTTATGGCTAGAACAGTAATAAATGATGCTCCTGTATCTGTAACATAAGTACTGCTGTCTGTCAATAATGAACTTTGCAACTTTGTTTTCCAGAGTACATTTTATTTTGACCTGTCCAGTATATTGCACTAATTCTTAGTTATTTTCATTATATGAAATCTACCAAGTGTGTCAGAAGAGATGAATTAGTCTATTTAAATGTTGAACTGATAGCAGAAACTTGTGCAGATTTTTAATTTGCAGTAATCTGGGTTTAGCAAGGCAAATGACAGTTCACCAGTGTTTAGTTTTATATTGAGGTGCTCAGGTTTGAATAAAGTGGTTAAAAAAAAAAGTTTGTGATTACTGTTTCTTACTGTGAGTTTCAGAAGTATTTATTTCATTTGAACAGTTTGAGAGCATGTCTGATTTGCTATATGGGTCAGCATTTAAGGTGATTGCAGGTAACTTCATGACATAGCTAAATATAAGCTTGTGTTATGTGTTCTGTGGAACTCCACTTGTCATGTGATGCCTTTTAAATGTTGAGTTAGTTGGGTAACTTATCACATCCGTTTAGAAGTACAATCAAAATAGTAATATTATCTCTTGAACCTGCACGTAATGCAGCCTTTACCAGTTGTTCACTGATGTAGCTTGCTGCATTGTCATAGAGTGCCTTGGAAGTAACCCCACCTTTTCCTGCAATTTGTGATTCACAACTGGTCAGGTATGTTTTTGTGTCCTCTTCAAAATGTGTAGGTGTAAAATCCACTGGCAATGCAGTCTTCAGCAGTTGGTGGCCAGTATAACCTAGAGGCTTGTCATGTGATATCTTAGAATTTGTTTTTTCAGCCAGTTGTGGATCTGAGTCATAAATAGATAGATATGCTTTGGTACAATTTTGAGTCTGTTTCATGTCTTTAGACCTTACTGTCAGTTTATTTGGCAGCTGTTTATGGATGTAACTTGGACTAGGTGCATGGATAATGTCTGTTTCTTCTGGTGCTGTGGTTTGTAAATGTGGCTGAGAACTGTTACGTAGATAAACTTTTCTGTCCTCTGACTGTTTCATTTCTTCAGAGCTGACTTGTGTGCTAGAATCAGATTGTTTTATCCCTCTTTTCTCTGGAACTATCTCATCATTACTGAAAAGTGTCAGTTCTGGATCAGCTTGATTTTTGTGGTCATCGGTTTCCTTAGGAACAACTCTGTTTTCACTTTGCAAATAGCTCATCCTAGAACATCTTGGCTTTCCGTGCATAAGGCTGCTTTTTGAGTCAGGGAGAAAAATCTCCTTATTGGAGTCCTGCATCTCCGTTCCTACTTGCTGATAATTCGTAGCCTTTGAGTCACTTAATTCCTCTTCAGAGAGGGGTATCAAATACTGGCAGTTATACAGAGAAGCCCCATTTTGTTGAATACATTCATACGTTCTCAGATAATGAGTGAATGTTGTTAGTGTTAATGCACATACTTCATTGTAATCCAAAACCTCCCAAAGCCCGTTAGAAGCTAAAATAAGGAATTGACAAGAATCATCAATTGGGACAGAGATGCTATGAGGTACGGGTATAACGGATCCTTTTAGTGCGGGATCTCCATGATATCCAAGGCCTCTTGTAGTTCTAAGATGACCCTCTACTAATCCATCTGGTTCATTAGTGCTGATGTTTCCACCGTTCTGAAGTATGCGTTTTTTCTCCCTTACATTAGAAGTGCTGTGCTCTTCTGAGAGGCGATAACTCTTGCCATTTTTACATAAAACTGCATGTATGTTACCTAAAAGTAAAACAAATATTTTGTAATTGTAGCCCACTGATTACTTTTTTTTCTTACATTGCTGTAATATCAGTGATTAGTGCTCTGCTGAGGGGAAAAAAAAAATCATAGTTCAAGTTTTAGTATTGTAGGCAGCAATATGACTATAAATTAATCAGTTCTGTTTTACAGCAAGATTTTGTGGATTTTTCTCCTCCCAATACTCAGAAGACTGCTCTAGAATCTTGTTTTTCTGACTGCAGCTAAGCTTTTGCGAGGAATCTGTGACATGTCAAATTGGCTTAATATGCAGTCTGATAGAAATGTGGCAATTGAAGCTTTTAATTGAGTACATAAGGATGGTGTCAAATACTTCTCATGTACTTTTCTAGGAGGGAGTGTGGCTGAATTAACCCATCAGGAAGCAAGTTCAGACTTGTTAAAGCACTGTAAAATAGCTAGTAGCTAAAAAATAATTTTGACACTATTTAGGATTTACAGTTCATTAGCAGTATGCTTTAAGTCTATTCTTTGGGTGAGGAACTCAAGGGAGCAGGATTTTTTGTAGTCGTCTTAGTCTAATTTATTTCCTTTAGTAGAAATAAGTACTTTCACTTAATTATATTGAAATCCAGATGGTGAAAGTGGAAAGAGTATTAAAAATCACAACACTCCAGGTGATCAGCCGTGTCAGACTTGAATGTAGGGCATAAAGGAAAGCATCTCTGAAACGAGGTGTGCGGTGTTTGAGATCCCCTGTGGCTACACTGAGAGGAGGCAATTTTTGTGTTTAGGAGTCTTTGTTCTTTTGGTATAAGGACAAAAAGTGATGTGGTAAAGACAAATTGAGTGGGACTGTAGCTTTCCAGATACTAAGTTGTCCACAGTGCATTCTTTTGCATTTTGCATTTTCTGACTAGAGGAAGGCATGACAACTGTTTATAGGCAGTGCTTATACGGTTGTATTTTTTGGCAAGTACTGGCATTGTCTACTTTAGGGGATAGCTCTAAGTGTAATTCCCTGTGAAGGTAAATTTCTCTAGGTGATTTGTAATATCAAACTGAAGAATACAGTTGTTTACAGAATGTAAACGCCTTAAGTTACTTGCTTCTTGCTCCCTCCTCTGTAGTCTGATTTCTGTGGAGAAATAGCTGATTGTCTAAAACTTGTCTGATCCCTAAGAGTAAGACCCCAACTGAAAGCCTAACCAAGAGCATAATATAACCTATGTGAAAAAGTTTCTCTGCTAGAGACAGAGCAGAAGAGCCAACAAAAACCAGGTGACCTATTACTGTGAGACAAAATACAGCAAGCATTGCTGCTGTCTACTGCTCTGTCTGTAAGAAGAACGCAATCCTGAGGGGAAAAAATTGTTGTGAAAATCTTTTTTTCTTTGGTGGGAGAAAATTAATGCATTAGTTTAAATAAATGTATATTTAGAAGTTGTTCAAATCCAAGGACTTAAGTTGTAAAAGGCTTGAAGTATCTCTGAGCTTTCTGAAAACACTCATTTGAGGAGGAGAAAGTACCCCTGTTGTTAGAAAATTAGTGTTAGCGTGCTTCCTGATAATGCTTCTTGAGAATAAGATGAAAGTATTAGTGCTGGGGATATAAATCAAGCAGAGACTGGAATATACTTGAGACTGTAGACAGCATTTCATTTGAAACTATTCATCAAGCAGCTTTAAAAAGAAACAACAACAAAAACAAAACAAACTCTGCTTGTGTATTCCTTTGTAGGAAAGCATCTTTCTGTCATATGTATACAAGAACTTACATGATAACAAGTTTCCACGTGGGTAGACATAATGACTAAAATTGTAAAGGACTGCATGAGCTTTAGTGTGCTGCCTGCGGCAGGCCTGGAAGGAGAGGCATTAGGAATATAACAACGTTTCTCGTTGTAACTGATAATTTTCTACATTATGGAAAGGTGACCTTCATAAGGAAGAAGGACTGAATAGATTTGACAACAGTAAATCACCAATTTCTGAAATGAATAGTTCAGATAATCCCTACAGATCACATTTTCCAGTAGCAGTATGAAGTGGTACTCAATGAAACAAATGACTAAGAAGAAAATACCTGTAAACGTGTTTCTTTGACACTAGGGATTTATCAGATCTAGAATGTTTGTGTTTGTCCTAAAGTGATTGATAGCTTAAGCTTCTTCTTGATTTTAAATAGTTAGTACTTTTACATGGGTCACTTGTATATGAACAGAATGCTGTCCAGCTGTGTGACTCCTTAATTCAAATACCATATTGAGGATTCTCATCCAATAAGCCTGATATTATTGCCTGATGCTGTTGTCAATTACAGGAATATTTACTGTATTTCCTTCACATTGACAAGTTAAAGCAACTGCAGGTTTTTATCTCCAAATATTTACTGCCAGCAAACCTCTAAATTATTACTGGGTAGAGAGGAAAAAAAATCCAGTGTGAAATGTACGTACCTATGTTAGCAATGTGCAGGAGCCCGGCAACATCCTCAGTTGTCCTAGTTAGTGAACTTTGCAAACTGTTTTCAAAGTGTTCAGTGTCATCCGTATTTTCACTGGGGAGTCTTTCCATCAAACAGGTTACGGCTGAACAGCCACTCCATCGAACTCTGGAAACCTCATTTCTTCCCAGCTGCAAAAGTCTGTCCATTCTCCAGAAGGCCTTGTTGTATGCTCTGTGAATCCATTCATAAGTATTTGTCTTATGGATCTTGTTCTCCTGTCTGTCAGAGAAAATCCTCTCTTTTTCCTTGTAGTCTTCTGTGATTACTGTGGCAAAAGAGTCTAGAATTTGCCTTTCCTCCTTGGTCATTTTGTAGGAGGGATCTGTTTGAGCAAGCTGGTCAAGAAATAAAAGTGGAAGCTCTGTTGCAACTGTTTCTGCAGCTGTCATGCCATGGTGCCCATCAATAAGTCCCAGAAAACATTTATCTGACCTACTTCCATAGTTGTCCACTACAAAAAATCTGTCTTCCATGTCTCTCTGCCACATGGAATTTTTATCTTGACTAATTGATAATGCTTTTATTGATGAATTTTTTACTTCCTTGTTAACACTGCTTGTATTGTCATGATCACAACATGATGTAGAAGCATGACCATCCATAAGAAATTCAAATGAAGTATTGATCTTCTGCCGATGTCTTTCAGAATTCTTAGGAAGGTCGGTCACTTTTGAAATTAGCTTCTGTCTCCGAGCTAAAAGTGTTTTATCATCCACCCTTGTTTGCGAGCTATCATAGCCCAACGAAGTTAGAGCTTTGTGGGTTTTTTTGTGATTAAAAAAATGGTGTGGATATATTGCTTGTTGACACACTGAGCAGAGAATTGAAATGCCTGTGGCATCTGCATTCTCAGATGCCATCATGATCTTCTCCAGATGATCTTTCTCATCTCTGCAGAGTTCATCATTGGGTGGTCTTGCTTTGTCCTGTGATTTTTCCTCCCATGTCATTCTATAAAGGAGTTTAATGTGCTATGAATTTTCACTTCAGTATTAGATAAATACTACATCACTGTGTAATATGTGATGTGTTTGTAAATGAAATGATGTAAAAGGTGTAAAAAAAAAAACTGTTAAAACCTAATAACACAGCTAATTCAAGAACTGAAAAATTTGGACATAATGCATTATGCAGTTTGTTACCTTACACCTCCTAAGGTCTCAGTCAGTTTTCTGTTTCCTCATTGTGACCTGATACTCTGTGCCTTCATGCTGTTAATACTGCAGGTATGAAGTAGTTTCTCATCAGGTTTTCTGTACATAATCCTCACTTTCCAGACAAGATAGTGGAGCAGGTGCATATTAAAAATTAAGAGTTAAAGATGAAAAAATACCTACCAATTTTGTGCGGGCCAGTTGCATCGATATCTCTTTAATCAAATCTCGTACTTCAGGAGTAACTGGAAAAACAAATATAAGATTGTATATAGACATGCAAGATACATAACATCTACGTGGATTATATTCTGTTGGGGTTTTCTGCTTACAAGAGTCAGACTTAGCAATGTGAATGTTCTTTTAATGTAGAATGGACTTTTAAAGTGTCCATTTCTGAATTAATAAAGTATAGGAAAGAGCAAAATATTACCAAGCAGAGTTTGAGCTTTTAGATCTCTGGGAAACATACTGTCTCTAGCATCTTGTCAGCTTCCCATGGTGCATACCCTCTTCCTTGGCCTCGCTGAAGTTCAGCAACTTCATCCTGCTTCAAGTTTTTCAGAGCTCTGTATTTAAACTTGATACAGCCGCACTTAAAGTAGTTATTTGGCAACTGTTACCTCTTCCAGGACTTCAGCTGGGAAGGAGCTTTTTTCTTTCTCACTCCTTCTGTTCATCATCTCTGAGTTGTAAGAATCTTAAAGGGTCAAGTGCCTATGAGCGGCTGAGGCAGATCAATCGTAAAATTTAAAAAGGAAAATTTATTCTATAGGGAGTGATAAATGCTAAGGTATAGCAGAGCTACTTAAACCCTTTTCGCACCATTGTATATGTTGTCCTTACAGAGGTGAGCCTGCATGTGGCTACAGCTCTCAATCTACTGTGGGACCAGTTTATGGTAAGTCCATCTGTCTATTGGAGTTGAGCATCAGGGTTCTTCAGAAATGCTACACAACTTTAGCGGGCAGAATAAGGAGGTACACATTCAAAATGCCAGCAGAAGACAATCTCACACAGATCTCTCTCTTTATTCTGCATAGTCTGAATTTGAGCCTGGGAAGTTGTACAAGCCTTGTCACTGCTAGTGATGCATTCCTGTCCAAGAAAGGTTAGGGCTAATATATACAGAAAATCTGGAGAGCTGCTTTCTGTCAGCCTATTAAATATACCACATGTAAAATTAATTCATATATAAAAGCTTGTAGGATCAGAGACAAGAAGTTGAAAATTTTCAACAAAATGTTGGTTTGGCTTCAGGAAACTTAGTTGTTAACACTCACACTGTTTATATTGCTGTAAGTGGGTGTGAGTGCTAACAAATCGCTATTTCAGAGAACTAGAACATGCCTCGTTGATTACAGTATGAATAATCAGAATAATATCTATAATAATTCACATAGAATAACAGAATATGTTGCAGCTATTCAGTTGCAACATTTGCTCAAATTATTAAAAGATCAGCTACCTTGTTAGATTTTTATATAGTATATTTATATTGTTTGTGCATGCTATATATATTTTACAGTCTTTAAACCTGGTAACAATAAAAAAAAAAAAGGGGAAATTCACTTTGATCTTTTGTGAAGGAAAAAAGACTCGTTTATATTTTCTTCTCTCCTTGCTTTTCCCTCACCAGGAACAGATGCAGACTTGCAAATATTTTGCTATACGTTTGAAGGATAGCAGTGAGATACTGCCATTACAACATAGGAAGCTTAAGCTCTTGTAGCCTCAGAGAGGGAAAGAGAAAACACAGCTTCCTCACTCACTGCAATTTCCCTGTACTTATTTAGGGGGCCCAAGCCTGGCAGTATTTAATGTTCTGAGCTAAAAATAGAAGAGCAGAGGAGAAGGAAAAAAATAAAAAATAAAAAATAAAAGAATAGTCAGGGAAGCATATTTTGAGATTACTTGTTTTCAAGGGTAAATATTTACTTCTTGTGTTTCAGCTAAAAGCCTCTTGGTCAGCTCTCAATCTGGCTCCTACAGAGGTAAGCTGTCCTGCTGCTCTGCCTGCCCATCCACTGCCATATGCAAGAGTGGCCAGAGGCAGAGCACACAGCTGGGGCCATGGGCTTGTGTGACAGAGAGCACCATCATCTCAGTAACCCTATTTTTGGCAGCACCCTGTAACTCTGGCACTTCTAGCTGCTTGCTGTTCACATAGCAAGGAGACATTTTTTTTCCTCCAGCTTTGCTCTGCAAAGTGTTTTGTTTCTTTTTTTAGGTAGTGAAGATGTCACTCGTGGAGATTTAATGATCCAGGATCTGATTTATGTCCAGAGGAGTCCCACATATCTTCATCTCCTTCTGACATGTCATTCATGTCTCCACCCAGAGCATGCTTCTTCCTGTCTTACCTTTGTCACAGTCAGCAATTAATTTAGTATCTAGCTGAAAACTCCTTCCTTCATGAACTTTGTATTTCTGTTAATACTAGCTTATATGTCAATGGCCTTAGAAAACTCATGGATGCTGAGAGATGTGCCAGGAAGGTGCCTGCCTGCCTGAGGGTGACTGGAGGAGGCAAAGAAGATGTGCATGGAGGTCAGTGTTTTACTGAGCTTGTAATGATATTACCAGCTAATATGTATAAACAGGCTGCACTGCTGCCAGTCCTCCCTAAACAGGTGAATTTCTCATACCTGCATACTGAAACTGTGACAGAGACTCTTGGAATCACTGGGACTGTGTGATGTGAGGTCCCCGCCCAGGAGCCAGTGTGAGCAGCTGCTGCAGCTGTGGTTTTTGCTGTGCCACCTCCTGGTGCTTTGCAAACCACACCCTGTCCTGGCAGGTGCTGCCCTACCAGCAGACCACACATTTACTTGGTCTCTTTTTCATGTGGTCTTTAGCCAAAGCAGCCACAAGCTAATATCATGAAAACACTCTTGTGGCTTTATTGAATGCATATACAACCCCTTAAAAAAACATTCATTTGAAAAGACAAAGCAGCTGTGTCCTACACCTTCCTCCACTTTTAGGAAAGCTGGGTCTCCAAAATCATCTGCAGGAAGAACCATGCATCTTCTCCCAGGTGAATCTGCCTAGGTCAGTACAGCACCTGACTTACTGTCTCCAGCAGCAACAGCATAGCTCCAAGGAAGCCCTGTTGTGAAAGGTAGGAAGTGATGGAGATGAACCCAGTGAGTCACATGCTGTGCTGGGGCTTGGGAGCACTCCCAGCACTGGCCCTGATAATAGGCAAGAAAGAATGAAGTGATTAATAATTAAAATCATGGAATAAATTAAGGTAATTAGCCTCCTCACCTCTTAGTGTTGTCCTAAACTGGAACTGTGGGATTCCAGCCCCATTGGTATCATGTCAGCTTGAAGCTGCTCCCTGCATTAGGTTCTCTTAGAACTGTCCTCCTGGATAGAGGCAGCTTTTCACCAAGTGGCAGGCCTTTGAAGTGGGAGTTAAATAAACTTCCTCTACCTCAGGTATCTTGCACCTGATGGTGGTAGCTGGATTTGTTGTGGGGCAGAGGTGCCAGTTTGTAACCCACCAGAGGCCTTTGGTAGTGATCATCTTAAAGATATAAAAGGGTTTTTTCTCTTTGTGGCTTTTCTGTTTAGATCAGTGTGATATCAAGGGTGCAGCTTGGAGGAGTGAGGCCACATGATTTCCCTGCTCTGCTTCCCTGGCTGTATCAAGATACCAGGGATGGGTGATACCATACTGCCAGTGGGCCTGCTCCTGGTGTGGGGTGGTTGGGAAAAGGGTCCCAGAAAGCTGCAGAGCTCTCTGCCTCAGAGAGGAGCAGAGTAGCAGAGAAAAGGATGTTAGAGGATGGAGTAAACAAAAAATAGGGAGACAGAAGAAAGAGAAGGTAAAGGAGAAATAGATGATACATCCTGTGCCTGCATGAACACAATGTGAGGCTGTACAGATGAGTAAGCAACATCAGCAAGCAGCTTCTGAACTTAGTTCACGTGTGCTTCATGTTGCATGGGCAAAGACTGCCTGTGGTGAGCTCAGCTGCCAGCTTTGCCCTGGTTTGGGTCTTTCAAAACTGACTGCAGCCCCAAAGAGTATATTTGGGGTAAGAAGCGAATAAAAATAGCAAAGTGCTTCAGCTCTGGTGAGAAGTTTTAGCAACACAAACAGCCATGATTGTTGCAGGGACATATTCTCCATTCTTTTTCTCTATTTTTTCCTTGAAGGAAAAGAGTAATTGGGGTGTGACGTTCTCTTTAACAAAGGCCTACTGGTAAGTTTTGTAACCTGCGTTATTAAAGTTGCAGGTAAGCGCCATGGGAAGTTGACAAGATGCTAGACACAGTATAATGAACAAAAATGTTGTGGTGTTACTACTCCCAGTGACTCATAAAATATTGATAGCAGCCCAAAATGCCTGGTGGCCAAGAGGAGGCCGATTCGCCCACAAGGAATGTGCTAATGAAAGAACACAATTGGATTATATACTCTGAGAAATTCACTGGAAGGGGAAGAGTTCCCCTTTCTCCATTTGCATTGAATTCATGAATAAAACTGGCGGGAGAGTGAGGAGTCCCATCATGAGCAAGAAGGGAGGAAGAGCTGTGGGTTGAGCACAGGGCTCTGCTTGGGCTGAGAGTTGGGGTTGGTGGGCTCATGGAGCTGGGCCCCAGGCAGGGAGGCTCCTCGGATTGATCTGTATCAGGCTGTTATTAGTTGAGTCATTTCACATGGCTTTAAGTAGGCCCCAAAAGCTCTGCATGACAGCTAGGTAACAAGCAAGCATCAGGCTCGCCCTAAGTTGCATTTTAATTTTCTTCATTTGTTGCATCAAGAATACAGCCATCTCCTTTGCTGGAATAATGTGCACACTTTTGCATTTAAGCTTGCCTGGTATTCACAGTGAGTCCAGGCAGTGGTAGCATAATCTGGATGTGATGAGGGATGGGAGCCCTAACTGTGAGCAGAGCTTTCCTGGGGCAACACCAGGCTGAAGGGAACCTGAAGAGGATCTGGACATCATCTGGCTCCTGGTTGGCTGTGAAGCAGATGAGCAGCCCTCCCAGAATCACAAGGCTGCCTGACTGAGCTCATAAGCTGGGCAAGAAGCAGCTGGGCTCACCTTGCTGCCACTGGTGCTTGCTAAGAGCTACTTCCAGGCTTGGCTTCTCTTGAGCAAACCTACTGAAATGCCCCAAAGGATGTAAGCTGAAAAATGTGGCAAGGATTTTTAAGGAAATGCTTTCAGTTTGATTCTAAGTTAATATCTTTGAATTATGTACTTAGTGATTGAAAATAAGCACTGAAGCCATTCTGTTGTGCTCAGGTTGAGCTGTCTGTATGTTATAAATGGAAAATAAAGATGTGCTTGCTTGTGAATTCAATCAACAGAAATATTCAAAGATATGAAACTGAGAATGGCATGTATAACAGTCGTATTTTAAAGCACATTTTTTTTTTCAGCTTTCCTTGTGCAGTGTAACTTATGGCCAAATTATATTCCTGAAGCTACTGCAAGTCAGTTCAGCCAAGTTGTACCCTGTGTTTCCAGCCAGCAAGTGGTCTTTTCCTCATACCTTTGGCAGTTCTTGCCAAAATTTTAACTGTCCCTGGGGCAATCTAAGACAAATCTGTGGGGCTTGCTTTGTTTTAAAAAAAACATAATAGCACAAGTTAGAATGGAAACAATGATTTAATAGATGTCACAATTATATATATATATAAGAGGACTTACCTATCTGCAGTTTAAGTGTGTTTTCTTTTTAAGCTGCTTTTCCATGATAACAGGCAACACTGCATTTGTAGTGACACTGGTGTTTATAAATGTTACTATAGTAACTGTATCCGTAGCCACAGTCTGGTAGACTAACTGTTCTGGTAGACTTAGTGCTCTGGTTATCTGGTGAGCAGAAGGCAAAAAGCAGAGATGTGGTGTAAGGCAGACTGCGCTTGAGGCTTCAAGAGAGAACTATAGGAATATAGAGTTTTGTCTTTATACTAATCTGCATGCAACTGTGTGCAATGTGGTTTTGCAATAGACCCTCATAAACACACCATGAAATGTTTTATTGCAGTGGAAGTAAAAAGTTATTGGGCTTTTAAGAACAGTGAAGAAAGTAGAGTGAAAAGATTAAGGTTGTTCTCCTGGGGCATGATCCTGTGAACACTTGCCTGTGCAGCTGCAGACACAAAGGGCCTAACACGAATTGATGGAATTGCCCAGCTGTGCAAAAATAGTAAATGCGTGTTGAGAATTGAAACGGGGAATTCATTCGTATATGGGTGTGCAAATGATAGTGGGTTGCATAAATACCATTAGCTGTGGAACGGCTCCAGCAGCTCAGTCAAGCCCAAGAGCCCGTGTCTAACAACAGCCCCCCTGCCTGTAGGAGCAACTATTGTTTGAGAGGATCTGCTCGGTCGTCACGTTTCCAGAGTGGTGTAAAGTTGAAAGTGAAACTGCGCGGTAACAGTTTCGTTTTCGAGTCCGGGGGGAAAGTGGAAACGTCGCCGACATAAAGGAATGCGAGCGGAGAGGCTGAGGAAATTGTTCTTAAATGGTTGTTATCACACAGCGGCTGTTTGTCATTCTAAAACGCGATTCGACCACTTCAGTAACAACAAAGGATCTCAGATTTAACAGAAACGCATTTATTTATTCTTTTTATTCCTGTTAATACTTCGCTAAGCCAGGGGCTGCGTTTCTTATCGCCTCCGAGCGCAGCGGCTCCTCCACCTTAACAGTCCGTCTTAACGCAGCGGGGATGGCAGCAGCCATCTTACGGGTCGCTGTCACAGCTGCCGGCAGGACCGCGCCAGCGCCGGGCTTCGCCGCAGCCTCCCGAGGCCGCTTACCGCCGGGCAAGAGATGGAACGGGGCAGGTGCAGAAATCCGGAGCTGCTTTTTTTGCAAGTGCACGTTACGCACTGGGATCCCCCCTCCTCTCAGTATTGCAGCCTGAGGTTGACACATCAAAGAGCTGCGGATCGCACACCAGAGCCCAGCCTCAATCCCGACCTTTTAAGCCGCGGTGCCCCGCTGTGGAAGTGCCATTTGCGGTTTCTCGCGGCTCGACCGCGACTTTACATACGTGCGACAGAGCGTAACTTCCTCGGGACTTCTGCGCGCCGAGCGCAGTGACTGCTGTGGGACCGGTTGCTTAATTGTTGCTTCCAATTGAAAGGTAATAGATAGAGGATGACCCGCTGTCAACACTAAAGGAGACGTTCCTGGACAATGCAGGGAATGGAGCAGAGGGTCTTTTGAGTTTTACGTTTAAAAGAAACTGACAGATACGTATAGGCTGACTTGGAAATCACCTACAAACCCGCTGAAAAGCAGCCGCAAAGTGCACAGCGTGGAAAAGCGCCGCTGAAGTCAAATAAATCGTGGCCCTACGAGGGGCAAAGGAGGCGCGGGGGCTCCGCTGGTGAAGCGGCGATGTCGCCCCTTCCTCGGGATCCTCAGCCCCGGGGGCCGGGCCCACACTCGGCGCCTGCGGCCGCCGCCCGCCCCCGCGCAGCCCCGCGCTTCGCGGCAGCGGGAGGCGGGCGCCGGCTCCCCCCCGCCCGGCGGGACAGGAGCCGCCCGCGGAGCGCCGGGGCCCTCCTCCCGCCCCCCCACCCCCCCCCGGGGAGCAGCCGGCGGCGGCGGCGCGGCGAAGGGGAGGGTCTAGGGCCGGGCGCACCGCGCCGGCCGGCCGGACGGGCGGCTGCCGCCGCGCCGCAGGCATGGCGGAGGCGGGCGGCGGGGCCGCGGCCGGGGCGGCGGGAGGCGGCGGGCCGCAGCAAGGCTCCCCGGCCGCCGGGGGGGTGGCGGCCGCCGCCGCTGGGGGCCCTGCCCGTAACGCCGCCGAGAGCCCCGGGGGACCCGGCTCGGCGCGCACGGCTGGGAAGAAGGCGCAGCTGCGCGCAGCTCCGCGGGCTAAGAAGCTAGAGAAGCTGGGCGTCTACTCCGCTTGCAAGGTACCCGGCCGCGAGCGCCCACCCGCCCACGGAGGGTGGGGATTGACGGAGGGAGGGGAGGAGGGGAAGGCAGCGCCGGGCCGGGCGGGAGGCGGCGCGGCTGCAGCCCGGCGCTCCCCGCGAAAGCGGCGGGTCCGGCGTTGCTGTGGTCCTGCCGCCCTCGGAGCCTCCCGGCCGGCACCGGCCGCCGCGCCTCGGGAGAGTTGGCGTGCAGCCTCCGCCCTGGGAAAGTTGCGGCCCCGCCGTCACGTAGCGCCCGGCCGGGGCCCTGCCCTCCGCCGCGCCCTGCCCCGGCCTCCCGCACCGCCCGGCGTCGGTCGCTGCCGCCCCGCGCTGCCCTGCGCACCGCGCCCATCCCTACACCTGCAGCCCGCTTCTGGGCGCGGGGAGGCCGCGACCCGCCTGCTCGCTGCGGGTGCGGAGCGCAGTCAGCGCTGTGCTGCCACGGGGCTCTGTGACAGCGGTGGCGGCGTCGCTGTGTGTGCGGTGCAGATCTCCGCGCAGGGCTCCCGCAGGCCGCGCTGGGGCTGTCAGGGCGATTCTTGGATGCACAGCGAACTAACACGCTCGGGTTGGCAGCACTGATGCGAAACACTCCAGTAATGCTCTCGGTGCTGAAAATAATTGAGCTGTTTGCTGGAAAAAGTGTGTTTCTGTGTCTTTTGTTGTTGTTATTCCCTTACTTTGGGACCTCCAAGGAGGCAAGTGTGAAATGAATACCCCAACTAACTGCCCACTGATGTGAGGGAACATCCCTGTGCAGGTCCGCTGCCCTGCTTGGTGATGTGAAGAGCTTGCTGTCTGCTGGAGCTGTGTCGCAGTACTGTCATTTGAGGGCAAGCTCAGGAAGCCACACGTGTCAGTGTCTCTGCAGTTCAGTGTAAGCATCTTTGCTTTGGCCTCGTTGAGTCCATGGCATGCTGCGAAGTTACACCATGTCAGTCAGTTAAAACCATCCAGGCTTGGAAACCTGTAGCCCTCGTGGAAGGTGGGGGAAGGTGGGTTTAAGCTTTCTTGGTGCAATGAAGCAGTGTCTCTGCACTCTGCTTCCTCAGTGCCTCAGCAGCCTCTGTGCACCAGCAGAGAAATGGGTGCTACTGGGAGGACAGAGCCTGGTGCCAGCCCTTCCAAATCTCTCACAGGGTGCTGATGATACAGTGACCACTCACCCACTCATGCCCTGCAGGGGTGTCTGTATCATCCTCAGGGTCCTGCAGGGAGGCCCAGATGGTGCTGCCTGATGGATCTGGGTGTGTGACTGGGGGACAATGCTCTTCATCCTCATCCCCTGTCGACAAGCAGGCGCAGAGCAGTACTCAGTGTGACTCCATATGCAGATTCCAATGGAAATCTGGCCTCTGCTACCTGACTTTCCTTCAGGAATGTATTGGCAGACAACATTCCTTCAGGTCTCAGAACGTCAACAATGGGACACCCTTGTAAACTGATCAAGTGAGTTCTCCTGTGGGGCAGGGAGAGGATAAAGCTGGGTGGAAGGATGTGTTGTTTTTCTTCCTGGACACCTGGCTCCAAACCGCTTGGGCCTGCAAGAGGCTGTAGCAGCACAGAGGAGAATATTGAGCTTTTTCTTACTCTGGGATCCAACTCCTGTTCCACTTGTTGTGTGTGTGTGAAAGCTCAAATAGTCCATCTCTGAATGAGGTTTCTGTGGTAGCAGCCATGTTGATCTGCAGATCTAGATAGAACTGTATAAGTTGGAGGGCAGAAAATATGTGACAATTTTTCTTAGTGTTGACAACCATTTCCTGTGTAAAATTCACCCCACATTGCTTCTACTTTAGCATGCAAAACATATTAGAAACTTAATCCCAGAGATGCAGGGAATGGCAGAGGCCATGAGTTCACTGGGGCTGAGCAGCAGCATGAAAGATGGAGAGATGTCAGTGGCTGGGAGAATGCCTGGGGTGAGGGAGAAAAGGTGCCATGCTGGAGAGGAGGCTGCAAGCAGAAAGGGGTTGGAGGTACTGCTGAGCTGAGTGAGAACCGAGATTAGGGAGCTGCTTCCCTGTCCTGGGACTGGAGATACGTTTGCTTGTTTTTGTTTGAGTGGTTTGTTTTTGTTTTCCTGCTAAGGAATTGAGGCTGTAGAGTGGTCACCATGGAGCTGCACTGCTTGACTTTTCTCCTGTGAAATAAAAAGCTCAGGGGTAGAAGAGCAAGAACAGACTCTTCTGTGTTTAACAGCCCTTTAAATGCCCGAGTTTGTGTGGGGATAATGTGCATTCCGAACAATAAAAGATATGTAAGGAGTTGGCAGTTTCCATGACTTTTAGAAGTGCACAGTAAAGCTGTATTTGTGCAATATTTTGCATTTGGCAGTCACTATAACTGTGTACATATGAATGACTGCATACATCATTTTGGTTTTGCCCAGTGTGAAATTCAGCATTGGACACGAGTTTGCAGCTTTTTTCATAAAAGCAACTCTGTGTTGCTTACACACATAAATATGTTTAATGAAGACAGAGGAGGAAATCCTTTTTTTTTTTTTTTTTCTTTTTTTCCCCCACACTATTGGTTTGTGAAAACACAACTTTCTTTCTAGTCCCACTGGGAATTTTCCTTAAAAATATGTTGAAATAGTTACTGTTTTAGTAATCTAGATTTTCTGTACAATTGGTTATTTCTCACAGTGTATGTTACAGTAATACCTAAATGCTTCTTAATGTAATTAGAGCCCTATCACTTAAGGCATTTGCACAAGCAGCGGGAAATAACACCTCCATAAAGACTCTGTGCTTTAAATAACCAAAACATCATGAGCAGGGCTATGAGGAGATTTGGCCAAGGCCCCATGAGTGGCAGAGCCTGAAGTGTGATCTGGGTTTCCTTGCTGCAGAGCAGCTGCTGACCGTTGATATGGACACTTCTCCCCACTTCTGATCATGCATGGATGTCTGTGGTGTTTTCTTGCTCCCACACATTAAAAATAGTTTGTAGGGCCATGATTTCCATAATGTTATATAATTTTTCCTAACTTCAATAATACTGATCAAGATGAGGCGGGCTGAACTGCGTTGTTTGACTTCACTCAGCTCTGCACTGAGCTGTGAGAACACAGCTCCTTGAAGCTCCAGTGAAAACGTTTGGAAGTTATTTTCTGGAGAAATTAAGGAGGATATACAGAGAATCTAAACCTTCCTTATGATCGTTTTTGTAGTAAGATGAATATATTTGTGACTATTGCAGGCTGAATTAAAGCATCTTCATTTAAATCAAACAGGAGATCTACCATTAACATCACCAGGTGGGAAATGGATCCCTGTTTTTAATAAAAACCTTACATAGGTAGCTTACATCTATCCTGTAGGTGAGAGAAATCAGAACAAAATGTGACATAAAATACCTGGATTGATCTACAGAGGAAGAATGTGCTTAGAGCTGATCATCGAACTGATTACTTTGTATTGTTAAAGGCATTTGTGTTGGCTGCCTTCCTGATGGATAGGAGTAGATAGATCTGTGAGCAGCATCTGACTGCCTGGTTACTGGGTACTATACATTGGAATAGGAAAAATAGACATTTAAATTTCATCCAGGTTTTTGTTGTGGTTTGCATGGTGTTCTTTGTTACAGCAACAGTTTGAGATTATTGTTGTAGAAGGCAGCATGTTACAATAGGTTATTCTGCTTTTTTTATAGTTTTTGTGCTGGGAGGAAAAGTAGTTTTTCTGGAGCAATTGTACACACTGGAAACATGAGCCACGGTGCTGTGTATCTGCAATGTGCTGCGTGAGCTCGGCTTTTCTGTTACTGGGCAGGGCAGCCTGCATGGTTTGGAGCAGAAGAGAGCCCAGAGCAAAAGCTGCTGTGAAACTCAGTTTTAAGGCTGCTGAAGTCTTTCACTTTATAGTTGAGTTAGCTTGAAGCTTGCCTTCCTGTGCCCTTTTCGCTGCTCCAAAAGGGGAGGAATTTTTTAGGCAATAAGATATTGTAATAGTGCTCATTTAGCCATTATAATTATATAATAACAGCTTCCTAACAGGGCCTGGGCAGTGCAACACTGTAACTTCCAAAGGCACTTCTTTCAAGCAATAATGCTAACATTATCTTTCAAGATTCGTTTTTGACCTGGCATGGATATATTGAGTATTTTAAAGATAAGAGTAACTTCAGTTTGTCCAGAGCTGCTATTTGCATGGCCTTGAGCTATTGCACCATTCAGTTTTCTCTTATTATATCTAATACGGAAGGTATTAAGAAATTGATTGAAAATACACCACTTTTCAGTTCAAAATGTACATATTTGTGTACTGCTTTTGAGGGGAGTGTGTGGTTGTTGTGTTTGGTTACACTGAACTCAGTTTTATTTAAAATACCAATTAAGATGCTGCAGTGATCCTTGGGCCTGGCAGGACAGCACAGGTTACTTTGCAGGCCTCAGTTAGCAGGAGTGCCCATCCTTCTGCAGTGCCTTTATCACAGCTCTGCAGATGTCCCAGAAAACAAGACCCAAGGACTGGATGTGCAGCTTAAATGCTTCTTTTCCTTCCTCCTCCCCCTGCTCCCCCCCAACTCTTTTGATCTTAAATTAAGTTTTTGTGAAGGTGAAGTCATACTTTATTTTCAAATGAAAAGCAGATGAGTGACATTTAAAAAAAAAAAAAAAAAAAAAAGGAAGAAGAAAGAAACCAAAAAAAGCTGAAGATAGTCAGGGAAAGGACTGAATTAACAAAATACAGTGGAAGACTTGAAACAACTCTGCAATTGAAGTCACTGAGGAATGCACATTGGGTGTTCAGTGCAAAATACTTGCACTGTCAATGTCTACAATGAAAGCTTAGTTTTAAAGAGGACCCTTCTGGGCTGCTTTCTCCCTTAGTTAACAGAACTTTTATGCTGATTCTGGCGTTTTACAGAGAGAATAAAGAAAAAAAAAAAAAAAAAAAAAAAAAAAAACACCCTAAGAGTTGTTAGAGAAAGATCTCTGGAATAATTCAAACAATACAAATTAACATCTGCTTCAAAATATCTGGCAAGGAAATGCTACCAAGGGCTGAAAAAGATCTGCCACTGAACACACTGTTTTCATTCTGCTGTGCGTGGGCTGATATTTATTTTTGGCAGCTTAACTGAGCTGTTATCGCAATTCATACATCTGTTTGTTTGCATCTTTGCTGTTAATTATTGTGTGACACTAAAGTTTTTGTAGTTACTCACTGTTTATAGATTTTTAAGCTTTATCATAAACATTGTGTGGTGAGCTTCTGCAAAATGCTGCTTCCATTTGGAAAAGAATTTCTCAAAATGCCTGTGCCTAGCCTTGTGGGGTTTTTGGTGTGCATCATTTTTCACTGTTGTATGATGTAAGGCAATTAATAATGGGCATTGTGTTATGTCAGTAATTTACAGAGTTCAGTGTTTGTACAGACAGAGTCCAGTTTGTCCAGAAAAGATCAAATCTTGCTTCCCCCAACTAATATTCAGTCTTTGTTTGTTTGTTGGTCTGCTTGAGAACTTACAACTCTCTCTTGAATTTTCTTTGGCAATATTCTCTTTTTCTGACAGTCTTCTCAGTTTCTCTCCTTGTTTTAACTCTCATGGCAACGTTATCTCTTTCGTGGAGCAAATGTGGATAGATTATTTGGTTTTTATTTAGTTTTGCCTAACTTGAAGTGCTAAATGAAAATGTGGCTTCAAATCATCTCACTTGCATTCCCAGTCCTCACACCAGGGTAATCCTTGGTTCTCAGGTGCCACTCAATCACTGACTTCTCTTTCTAGTCATCAAACATTAATAGGTCCTGTAGGTTTGGATAACAAACAAAAATAAAACCCATTCAGTGCCTGAGAAACTGCAAGAGATAGCTTCTACTACAAAATAACACCCCATCCCAGCCCTTCTTCACTTCCTTGCCAATTCTACTACTCGTAGAAAAATAATGTGAAATTCATTGCAAATCATTCCAGGTTGCATTTGCTGAGGCTTAAAAAAAAAAAAAAAAAAAGTAATTTTAATTTTCCCCAGATTTCCCCACGTTTCATGTTGAAATCTCCCTGATGCAATATTTTAAATGTATCATACACTCATACACTGCTGGGTCCAGACAATGCAGCAGGTCCCTCTTCCAAGGGGAGTATGTGGAAGTGACTTTGCTGGGCACTTGCAGGTATGTTTCTGAGTATCCTATTGCTGAAAGCACCACTCTTCCCTTCTACCATGCCTGAATGCCATCAGAGCCTGGGGCCAGGAGTCCAGTTGGATAAACACTTCTGCAGTAGGAATGGTAAAAATATCGTGTGGTGCTCAGCAGAACACAGGCAGCAGTTGTCCTACTGCTCAGGTTGCAGAATATTGAAATTGGAGTGGAGGAACATTTTACCCACAAGTCTACAAAGCTGTCAGTTTTAGGTGCTGTCAAACCACAATCTTTTCTGCTTTTTTTTGGGTACTCCTTCCTTAGGTGAGATGAGATTTGGAAACATAATAGGAAAATGAAATAGGTTCCTAAAATAGATTCTATTAAATGTATTCAGAATAATTTTGAAAGATGTCATGTTAGTGCTGAATGTATTAACTCCACCATTTTTCCTACAAAGGTTGATTCAGCCATAAATATCACACAGAAGTTGGTACTTTCCTCACGGAGCTCTTGGCATTGCAAATTCGTGAGGATCTCATTACGGCCCAGCGCACAGATATCTCTGAATAGTAGAAAAACATTCTTTTCTTCTGATTAGATCTTCAAATGGGAATGTGAATGCTGTTAGGAGAACCTTACCATGAAAATAACTAAGAACTTCTGTAAAAAAATCCCCTCCTTTAAAGCTGCTCTTCAGATAAGATCTTAGCTGACTGATTTGAAATGTGATTACCCAAGTCTTCACCTTCCCTTTTCATGTCTATCCCTGTTAGCTGCAAGCCCTTGGTGTTGTTTCAGTCAGTGACCGTAACTACCTAGGTTGCTCTGAAAGTAATGCCTCCTATTTATTTATGGAAATTACAGCAGATACAAAGCCCACAATAGCACTATTTAATAGAACAAGTTCTCATCTACAAAACACTTTTGTCACCACCATTAGCTATGTGTTTTTGGCAGCGATGAACAAGAGCCTGAATGCCACACTTGTAAAATATCTGCGTGGCCGTTCAGAACTTGGCTTGCCTTTCATGTTGATGAAACTGCTGAAACACCTCGCTGAGCTCACATCCACTCTTTGATCTCCATAAATGCTCAGCAAGCATCAATGAAGGTCAATGGGTAATGTTTTCTCTGCATGGAGGAATTCAATTCCACACTTTCGCACTTCCATATCAGACACCATTTCATCAGACTGCCCCTCTGCAGTTGTCTGTCTGGGGGGGAAGGTTCAACTTCTACTGCCATACCACCACCATTTGCCTCTGACACACACCAACATAATAAAATAGGAGAGATTACTTTTGGAGCAGCCCTCAAAGATTTTCCTGGTTTCAGGCTCAAGGTCTTTGGCATTCGCTGTGTTGATGACACGGCCAAGCCTCGCCCTGGACAGCTTTTTTGACTAGCACAGTTACTGCTTGCTTATTTCAATGTTTGGTTAACCCTGCTTGGCTTGTTATGTGCTTATTTTTAGTTGCATGATTTCTTGCTGCCAGTGCAGCTGATAAGGCAGCGATAAACACATTGCCTGCTGGATAGCCTCTGGTTGTATCTAAATCATTAAACTGTCATGGTGGATCTGTATGTGCTGATATGATCTGTTTGTGCTGATATACTGGTAAATGTTTGAATGCTTCTTTTATACAGAGCCTAGAATAAGGGCTTTCTGTAAAGGAATTGGCCAGAGTTTGCATATTTATACAGCTTGCATACCATAATATACCATGATAAGCTCTATATTTGGAGTACTATTCCATTTCTGATTTTATCTAGAATATAAAACCTAGCACTGTGTTTTATTAAAAACAAAAAAACTTGTAAATAATAATATTGTTTCCTATTGCCTCTAAAATAGGACAGTTTCACCAAGTTCTTTTTTTGTTGCTGTTGTTCTCACTGATTTGTTGTTGTGTTTTTTAAACTCTATTGGTTGATACTCCTTTAATTTGGTTTCAGGCTGAGGAGTCGTGTAAATGCAATGGCTGGAAGAACCCCAACCCACCTCCCACACCCCCTCGGGCAGACCTGCAACAGGCAGTTGTGAGCCTTACTGAGCCGTGCCGCAGCTGCAGTCACACACTAGGTAGGATTTGGTCTTTCTCCTGGAATCCACGTGTGTATACACACAAGTCTGCACTTTTGCAAGACGAAATTTAAGATGCCGTGCTGAGATTTGGAAACTGTTGGACATAAATGTCTGTTTGCTTAGATTAAGATATGTCAGAATTATTCTAAATGAATTTCGGAGAAATAGAGCTAAAGTACAAGTTCTAACAACACAGACATTTTAAGCTGGTAAAATGCAAAAGCACCATTAAGATGCCCATAGAAATTTCAGTGCTTCATGTGACATATGCATTAATCTCATGTTGTTGGGACTTTATTTGCATATATTTTGGAAGTACCTGCACAAAATCCTGCTACATATTTTATTTCTGCAAATGAAAATATTTATTTATTGCAACAACAACCAGAAAAAGATGAGTTTATCACTGTAATTTTTTTATTTAAAAATTGTGCTTATACAAACTAAATTTGATTACTTTTTTTTTCAGTATATATTAGCAAATATTTAATAAAAATTCAGCTATCACAAAATTCAGAACTAATTGAACAGAAGCAGTTCCTTTTAAATTTTTTTGATGTGACCATAACTTAGGACCATGTAATAAGGAGAAGGAAATCTAAAGCTTTCACAATGGATCATTTATTCACTTATTTTTTTAAATAACATAGAACTCTGTGGGGAACTTGTTTTTATTTAATGAGGAGGGTGAAGGACAGGGTGGGTACAACTTATTTCTCTTCTGTTCCCTTTTCATGCCATCATTACATTTGACCCATTTCTGGGTTTTTCGTCATTTTCCTTTCTGACTCTCCCAAATCCCTGTTTTTTTCCTTGCCTAGAAGATTAATAAATACATGGTATCACTGAATGTTTGGTCTCTTCACACGTGTTAGTTTCAACCTTTCATCATACTGCTTCTCTGTGCTGCCTCTGGCTGTGCAGCCAGGGTAGCTTGTGTTACCTGTTCCTTTCATTCCTGCCCAAAAAAGAGACTATTATTTTTAGAGACAAAAGAGACTATTCATTTTTTATAAATCTTATGAGATGTTGAGGCTGTTGGTTCCCAACTTTTTTTGTGGAATTTGTGGATGCTATGGCTTTTTTTTTTTTTTTTTTTTTTTGTTTGTTTTTTCCTGAAAAAAAATCTGCTTTTAAAGTTGGAGATTTTGGTCAGTGAGAAATCTTAAATCAGTCATTAACTAGGGATTCAGGGAAAACCGGTACCAGTGACAGCTACTTTATGGAACAAACCACTTTTTTTTGTTGTTGTTTGTTTGTTTAGAAAAGATAAAGTTTTGTTTTTGTGTGTGCCAACTGTGAGTAATGAGAATGATTTTTTCATTTTAAATAACTGAAATGAGTTGCTGTCTATTTCCTTAAACTACAAAATATGTCTTTCAGTGGTCTTTTCCAAGATAATTTTCGTATTCATCCCCTCTAAATGTTACTGTTGTATGCCTTTAAAACTAGGCTGAGCACAAGCACAAGGTGTTCAGGTGTCAGATTATCATCTGTGGTGCATATTTTTTTTATCTGGGTACTGTTGAAATAGAGATGTATAAATTCCACTGAATTTAAAATCATACCTGATCAAAAATATGGGATATATTCTCCTCACAACCATCATCTCCATTTGGTATGCCAGTGTATGCTAGCAACAATTCTGCTTCTCATCTCCTTTTCTTCAGGGATGGGTTTGGCTCAGTCTCTCAGCTTGCTTTACATCTGGATTTTTATTGAATATTTCTTTTATGTGGACAGTATGCTGGGTCACTGGCATGAAACTGAACTGGTGACTGAACTGTGGGCCAGGAGAATTTGCTGCCCACCAGCCTCAAGGCCAGGTGTTATGTACTCCAAGACTCTTCTAAATTTAATTGGTTTCTCTCATTTAACAGTGCATTTTCCTGTTGGTAAACATTATCAGTCTTGAGAATAATGCACTGGTTAAGTAATGTGTTTCTACACTGTGTACATGTTCAGGCTCCCCTCTTCCCAATTCTGTTTGCAGTTCCTGCTATGCACCTTCATGTAACGTGTTTGAGTATTTCTTGTTTTGCCTGTCGTATGTATATTACTTGTGTTTTTACATAAACACTGATTTTGAGATAGACTGTAGAAACATTCCTCCTTAGCCTGTTTTCTGACTGCTATTTCATACAATCAAGTATTTTGTTACTGAAGTTGCACAAGCAATGTAATTAACCTGGTGTTTTTCAGGTCTTCATATCACTGAAATCATTGCATTGGCCTTCTTTCTGCTTGCTTTCTTCTCCTGCATGCTGCAGAAGCAACCTATAGTTGTGGTGGTTTTTTGCCTTTTTTTTTTTTTTTTTTTGGCAAGTATAACAGCAGCTGAGGTACCAGTGGAGCAATGCAAATAAATGGGACTATTTAACACCAGTTAAGAGTAACATAGCATTTGATATCCGCATGTTAAAGCTTTTGTTTAAGAAAGGGTTTATTATTGGCTGCAGAAATTAGGGAGCAGGCTATTGAACATCCAAAGAAAGGTTTCTTCACTATGTTGTCGATTTCTTTTGCAGTGCTTGTCTAGGATGAAACTTATTACTTTTACAGGATGAGAATAGACAGCTGGGAATATTAAACTGTTGTATCTGGCTCAAAGACAGAAAAGAAATAGTTTTATTCTGCCTAGATTGCTGAATATTTTTCCTTAAAGGAAACCTGTGAGGGCCACCTCACTTACTTACTCAGAATAAAATACCCTGTTATAAGTGTTCATTTAAGTGGAAATGAATGCTGGCTTCTTTCTGATGTTTTGAACCAAGGTGTCCTTTTTACTTGAAAGCATGAATTTGTTGAATTTAAATGTTTTGGTAGCTGTCATACTGAACTACACCTTACCTTGATATTTCCTTGGTGGCCAATAAATATCATCATTTTCAAGTTATACTGAAGTTTTTTACCAGTACTAATCACATTGACATATGATGATAATACAATAATTGTCTAATAAGAGATGTATTGATAAAAATTATCAAAAGACATAAAAATTAAAGTGCTCAACTTTTAAATGGTTTTACTTTGCTTTTAAAAGATATTTCCTCCTCCTTTTGGAGAAAAGGATATGCATACCATGTGCATTGGCCTGGGGTCAGCTAAGATTGTTGCTGTTTGTAATGCAAATGTCTTCTTTTGGGGAATTGACTTTTTGTTTCATATTGCTTTCTCACTTCCTAAGGCCAGTTGCTTAAAACCGTTTTGCATGAATATCCCACAAGCTTTTTGAAAATTATAAATGTGGAACTTGTTACTTAGAAATTACGACATGCTAAAAGATGGTTGGTTCTTTTAGTTTTTTGTTTTTTTTTGTAAGCTTCAGAACAAACAAGTGTGTAGTCTGCAGAAACTGTATTAGTACAGTGTGAACAAAGCATTATCTAAATTTACTTGACAGAAAGGTATGAGATTTAGCTGGTAATGTCCAGCTTAAAATAAAAAGCCTATTTATGGAGCCGAGTTTTTTAATCTTCACGAAAATTGAGTGCTACTTGTATCAGTCAATACCTGATTTATCTAATTTACATGAGTTTAGTCGAGGAACTTTGTCTCAAAAGTATAGTTCTTCTCAGAAAAAAAGGAATGTAATTATTTATATATTACAGCATATTAATACAGGCAGACAGGACTTATGTTGTCTGTGATTCCAGTTAGTCACATTCCTTGTGCTATGGGAATTACCTCCTCGGGGCTCTAGTGTGACTTACATTTCAGTAGGCTCTGATAAGAGGCTCTTTTCAAATAGATCTTTACCTCTGCAAGCATGGTTTTGTTGGCTTAGTCTGAGATATCTTGGGAAATGTTTTTGATATAGATTCTCTCAATAGGCTTTTCACATATTTGGATTTTTATTTTATTTAGCTGCTCATGTTTCCCACCTGGAGAATGTGTCTGAAGAAGAAATGAATAGGCTGCTGGGGATTGTACTGGATGTGGAGTATCTGTTCACCTGTGTCCATAAAGAAGAAGATGCAGACACCAAGCAAGTTTATTTCTACCTGTTCAAAGTAAGCTGAACTTGTGCAGGATCTTGTCAGTTGTCATGCATAAGCCAGTTTCACTGCTCAAAATGCCCCTCATGCATGTATTGACTTTATCCAGTGAGAGATTTTCTTTTCTTCAGCATGATACTTTAGCAGCTACCCCTAGACTAGAATCTGTAGTGCTTGCAATGTATCATATCTTATTCCAAAAGTCAGCCAGATGATTCAGGAGCTAACCCCGACTCCCATCCATAAACTGCTTCCACCCACAGTTCTTTTTGTCTTCACTCACAAACTGGGAGAAGTCACTTGACATAAATGCTAACTAAGCTGCCTACGCATACACAGAAGCCTTTTGTATGAGTTTCAAAAAAGATACAAAGCAATTAATGGTGAAGTTAAGGAGCTATAAATTTATGTGACTAAGAAAACAGATACATAGCTAGGAGATTTTCAGCACTGCTTGCAATGTGTTTTGTATTCTATTGACTTTCAATGATCATTTGTTAATTTTCTTAAATATTTATCTTTTAACAGCTTTTGAGGAAGTGCATTTTACAGATGGGAAAACCTGTTATTGAAGGATCTTTGGAAAGTCCCCCATTTGAGAAGCCTAGCATTGAGCAGGTAAATAAAAAACATTATTTTTTTATTAAAACATAACCACTATTTTTCAAAATATAGCATTTCAGGCAGTTTAAAGATGTTTCTGTATATTTATCAAGACAATGACTGAATCTGTAGGAGACTCCTACAGCTTCTTCTACTTTAGCATTAGTATGATAGTCACATTATTTCACTTCACTCATCATTCATCTTATGCTTTACTGAAACTGACAGGTTTTTTGTGGATTTAGAGTGAAACTTAAAATACTACTTTTTTGTGTGGCAGTTCTAGTCTTTCTCTGTCTTGTGTGATGAAAAATGCTGACAAAGTTTTGAAATCTGATATTAAAATGACTTTTGTCTTCAGTAAATCAATGTAAATGTTACAGTCCAGTTCAGTGAGATCATAGCCTTCTCTTTCAAAGGGCGCACAACAAAAAACAGCCCCAAACAAAGAATAGCTGAGGTTTGTATAATTCTCAATGGATAAAGAGCATATGACAAATTCAGATTTTGGTTTAGCAAGTTCCTGAGAATGGATTTTTGGCATACAAGCGGGCCCATTAACTCCAGAGATGCTATGTAAGAGGCTTACATACCTCACTCAGTGAGGAGCTGAATTTGTTCCCACTGGTGGATGAATGGCTACTCTATTGTTAAACAAGACATTTTAAATGTGAAGGCTATTTAGTATAATAAGTCTATCCTTACAACTATTGCTTTTCGTACTTCAGTATAATAAAAGTTCTTTATTGCTGAATTTTGGGAAGACTTTACCTTAGTTTTTCTTTCAGTTTTAGTATAAACAAGCAATAAGGAAATGTAATAACCACACACTCCTGGTCCTAAAATATGCTACTAAAAGATTTTGTGTAATATAGTGTTTTTTTTCCCTTCACACACTTCATTCTGCTTAAGAAGGTAAAGCACAGAGATGAAAGGATAATTTTTTTTTTACAGCTTATTCTAAAATAATTTTTCCTCAAAATAGATCAATAATTTCACATTTTTGTTTTAGCGGTTCATTAGTGTTGTACTTGTGAAACACTGGCACTTCTTGAAAAAATAATGTACTGAATAGACAAAAAATTAAATAGAAGCCCACAACACGAACTGTACTATTTTAGGTGATGAAGAATACATATTTTGTTTACAGGGAAAAAGCGTAAATCATGCAGCATGGTTAGCAGCGAGGTAGTACATATATGAACATATAGAAGAAAGCCCTGTGGATCTTTCTCTGTTCCTGATTATTATTATTATTATTATTTAATTTGAAAAACAGCAAAAATTAAAAAATCTTCGTTCTCTCCCACTAACTTAGATCCTAGAGAGGAATAGAGTAAAAACACTTGAATGCACTTGACTCTCTGAACAGAGGAGTCAGCTTGTGGCATGTGACTCAGCGAGGAGTTCTTGGTCTTTGGTACTTATTTTCTTTCTCATATCTTTTTCCTTCTCCAGGGTAAATAGACATAAAGTGATAAGTGTTCAAGGTCACGCCTACAAAAATTCTGGGTAAATAATTAGACATTTTTCTTCTCTTTCAAGGGTGTGAATAATTTTGTGCAGTACAAATTTAGCCACTTACCCTCAAAGGAAAGGCAGACAATAGTGGAACTGGCTAAAATGTTTCTGAACCGCATTAACTATTGGCACCTGGAGACACCTTCTCAACGAAGACTAAGATCACCCAATGATGATATTGCAGGGTATAAAGTGAATTATACCAGGTAATGGCACTTTCGCTTGTTACAAATCTTGCTTACATGTACATAGAGAACCTGTACTTCACAGGTATGCCATGACAGAATTCCTGTTGTCACTGAGCTTATTAAAAAGCTGATGACTTTAATGAAGTCATATCGAGGTTGTATACACATCATTGTGTTGTGAGAAGAGTGCTTTATCAGCCAAAGAAAGGGATTATATGTTTGCAAACAGCTAAACATAACAACTCTTTTGCAACTCTTATGTTTGCAGAGTTGTCAGTCCAGTTATGATTAGAGGCTTGTATAAGGTCCTTATTTCATGTACTAAAAATTAAGGCAAGTTCTTATTAAACTTTAAAAATATGTATTAAACTTTGCAGAGCATCTGGTTTGAAACCAAATCATGGAAGATATGAACAATTAAAAAAGAATTCTTAAACATTTGATTGCCAAATTGTGAAAAGATATCAAGTTACTTAAAATTACAGTTCCTGTATGACCTTTTAGTACTCCATCAGAATTCAGAAGAATGACTTAGTCACTGGGGGAAGAAAAGCTAGTATAAAAAACCAAGTCACTTTTAGTTTTACTTTCATCATTAAAACCGTGTGGTACCTTTTCCAGTCAGCACAGAGACAGGAGGCAGTAAGTTCTCACGTCAGTGCAGGCAGCAGTTAGCTACCAGTACTGTAAGCAGTTGATGTGCTGTCAGCTCAACTGTTTGAGGAATGGACAAAGACTGTTTCTCTGCTTGAGGATGAGCATGGACTTCTCTTTTTGGATGTCCTTTCTTCTCGAAAACCCTATTCCCTTCAAGTAGAAGAGCAAAAACCTGTGTAAGTATGTACTATGGATGGTGCATTCAGATAAGAAGTCCTGCAACTGTGTGAGGAAGGACACTGATCTTTATACACTGTCCCTCTACAAAGTCACACCCCTTCCACAAAACTGGAGGGGGTTTTATTGTTTACCAGCAGATGTTATATCAAATCTGTTGACCTACCATAAAGAACTTGAAGAGTCATCCCATCAAGATTTGTCCATGCACTGCAGCATGAAGTAGTCATGCACGCTGTAGAAGGGTGTCATGGGTGGTTTGAGTGAGTCAGAAGTCTGCCCAGATATGGCCCAGATCATATCTGTACCTCTGGGAGATGTGGCCCTGTACAAACCTGTCACCTCAAACACCTTCCTGGCATAAAGGAAGAGGTACTGATGGGCTCTTCAAATTGTATTTGATATCTCTGTTTTTAATATGTCATAGCCAGAGTTAACTAGGATCTATGTTTTTAGGAATCAGTAGCTAGCACTGGATCTGATTGATGGCTTGTGTTGTAAATCATTTTGTAGCTTACAGTTTCTCAAAGCTTCCTGTTTGCAGTCCCTAAGGCTTCCTCAAACATGAGGGCCTCTTTTCATCTAGTTCCTGCTTCTCAGTAGAAGCTTCTCCCTTCCTCTGGGTTTATGCCCTGCCCTGTCACTGGAGGCACTGCTATGGGTGCTGAGGAACACTTGTACACCAAAGGTGCACCATGTGAATTCTCACAGACACTGAGTTTACTCGAAAACATAATGATTTCTGTGTAACTTTATCAGAGTATTACATGTGTTCTTATGCTGTAAGAGGAGTGCTTTATCAGCCATGAACATGAAGCAGAGGTGTGTGTATATCGAAAAACAATTTTGCAACTCTTACTTTTGAAAAGTTGCCCTGTCTGATTAAGATAAAAGAGTTTTGAGGGAGGCTGTACTTTGGATCTGAATGAGACTAGCAGTACAGAAGCCAGAATAGCCTGTTTACACCCAGATATCCAGTTTTCATTGTTAGTTTTTGTGATGGTTGTGATCTAATTCTGTTAAAGCTATAGATAACCATTGGTTCTGTTCATTTGTACTCCAGTGTTAAAACACTGTTAAAACACTGGAGTCCTGTTGGCCTACAAAGTCCATGTTCTCTTGATTTACCTCTTCAGTACCACTGTGCCTTTTCTAAGAACAGTGACATGACTTGCTACACTTTAATATTTGCTTCTTCATGCAAGACTCGTTATGTAGCGAATTACTGGTAAAGGAGAGCACTGAATCATGGCTAATACAAAGAAGCTAGCTGGTGGAATACCAGGATTGGAATCTAGTTGTGTTCCAGTGGAACTAGTTAGAAGTGTCACTTCTTTTGGGTATGTGTTTGGAAATGCAGAAGTTTAAAGAGGGGAAAATAGACCAAGCCAAGGACAAAGTCTTTGGAGTCACAGGCAGAAAGTGCAAGTGTCTTCATGAATGACTTGAGATAATCCTTGATGTCAACATGAATTTTATGTGGTATGTGAGCATTGTCTATCACAAGAGCACCTTGTGGAAAATGTAGCATGGAGTAAAAGAGTATATGGAGACTTAAGAGGGCTTGGCTGATAGTTCTCTAAAAAAAAGCCAGACAATATAAATGCTATTTAACTTTGCCCAGACTTAATGTGGAACTGATTTATACAATCATATAGCTCTCAGTTGTACTATAAATGATGTAGATAGTGCTTTTAATGCTTTCAGTTATTAATTTATATGTTAGATGGTGATAGCTATCTGACTTTTTTCATCCTTACAGGTGGCTTTGTTACTGCAATGTCCCTCAGTTCTGTGATAGTCTACCTCGATATGAAACCACGCAGGTTTTTGGCAGGACATTGCTTCGCTCCGTCTTTACTGTAATGAGACGGCAACTGCTGGAGCAGGCCAGGCAAGAGAAAGACAAGCTTCCTCAAGAGAAACGGACACTAATCCTCACCCATTTCCCAAAGTAAGGTGTTACAAAACGATTATTCGAGGGTAACCACTTGTATGTGACTTTGACATGGAAATGTCTAAACCTGGGGAAAAGAGGTTTAGGAGGGGATCTGATTAATGTTTATAAGTATGTAAAGGAAAGTGAGAGGCAAATGGATAAGGCCAGGCTCTTCTCAATGATGTGTGAGGACAAAAAGCAATGCCTAAAGTAAGCATAGGAAGTCCCATGCAAACATGTGGAAGAACTTCTTTATGGTAAGGATGACGGAGCACTAGAGAGGTTGTGGTGCCTCCTACTCTGGATGCTTACCTTTGTGACCTATTGTAAGGAACCCGCTTTAGAAGGAGAGTTGGACTTGCAGATAATTGTCTGGGGCTAGAGATGGATAGTCCTCAAGAGAATGAAAAACCACATGGACTTTCCAAGGCTGGGTAGAGATAGGT
Organism: Meleagris gallopavo; assembly: GCF_905368555.1. Classification (NCBI taxonomy): domain Eukaryota; kingdom Metazoa; phylum Chordata; class Aves; order Galliformes; family Phasianidae; genus Meleagris; species Meleagris gallopavo. Next base: position 35,361,819 of record NC_139409.1, read on the forward strand.
TTTGTTGCTCCTAGTATTATTAACAGTGCCTTTTAATACTTTGAAGAGTGTTAAATGTCTTTGGGGCAGACTGTTACAGGAGTGCTTGGTATATCTGAGAACAGGATTGTGATCTGGCCCCAGGTAGGTGTAAGGAAGATTCAATGCCACATTGGTATAAGGAGCAGATTTGCACTGAGAAAAGCTGTCCCTACATTTCCAAAGCCTGGAAAAGTTATTTGGACAACATTAAATATTCACTGATTTGGAGAAATAAGAGAAGAAAAGCACTGTTTACTGAGTGTTTTAAATTTTCTACAGGCTGCCTTGTCTCAAGCACTTGTCTCTGACTGCTGATGTTATGCAGTGTTCTTTTCACTTGCAGTAATATTGAGAAAGGTTTAAAGTTTCTGTAAGTGTACCAAAATGAGATAAAAAAATACTAATATGAAAGCACAAACATGCAATTAAATGTTGCAGTAACACACTTAAAGGAATGAAAATGTCTTCCTATTGTTAATAACTAACACTAAGATTTTCTGAATCTGTAAGATGGAGGCAAATACATCTACAAAACACTGGCTTATGTAGATGGACATATTTTGTCATCATTATATCACATCAGTACTTATTATCTGCCTACATTCAGCTTTCTTATTAGTGCTCAGTTTTGGTCTAGATTCTACCTGTTGGTTTGTTGTTGTTGTTGTTGGTTGTTGGGTTTTTTGTTTTTTTTTTTTTTCCCATCAAATTAGGCACATATTGCTTATAATCAAAGACAAATTGTTGTAGGTATCGTCTCTCTACTGAATTAAGATACTTATTGTCTACTCCATTTTGTGATAGTGTGCATGTGAATTTATTTGAAGATTGGCCAACAGTGTTTTTTTACAGAGTAATTATTTTTTACTTAGAAAATGTTTATTCTAAAAAAGAACCTGTTTTGAATTCTCCTTTTAAGTTAATATTTCATCTGTTTTTGTGCCTAGGTTTCTGTCAATGCTGGAAGAAGAAGTCTACAGCCCAAATTCTCCTATTTGGGATCAGGATTTCATGGTGTCTACTTCTCGAACTGGCCAGCTGGGAATCCAGACAGGTAAGTAGGGTTTAGTGACTGGTTAAGAAGTATCTATATGTAAAGTACAGTACACCTCCACAAGTGATGAATTCCAAGGAATGAATAGATACACAGCTTTATCAATATCTGGCTACATCAAAATGAACCTGCTTCTAGTAAGAACGGATGTTTGACTCTACCATGTCTCTTCCTACCAAGATCCCATCCTGATGATTGAATCCAGCTAATCAAAGGCACTTGTGGAGCAGACTGGCTGCTGGTGCATGTCTCCTGAGTATGCAAGTGATGCAGGGGAACTCATTATAAGTGAGCGAGAACAATGGGTGAATAATTAGCTGCAGGACTTGCTGGACAGTAATCTTCTTGCATGAGGACCCATGCCAGTTCACTGGCTACCTAGCAGCATTTTACGATCTGCTTTGGGTGCAAACATGCACGTGATTTTTTGGCATTTGTATAGCTTTTCCTTACTTTGTTTCCTGTTCTCCAGCTTTATTCACTTCTCTCCTAGGTAACTCAGAGGTCTGTAAGTCACCCTTGAAATTGCAGGAATACTCTGGTGATAGTTTTCTTTTGCTCTCCTGTCTCCCTCTCTATTCTGCCCAACAGCATTTAAAATCTGCTTTTGCAGTTTATAGATTGACTTGATTTTTCATTATTTTAGGACGTGAAGACTGGAGTCATTTAATTCTGTATTTTGCAACAATTGCTGATTATCAATTGATTAAACTGTTATGTCAGGACTTCATCTGATAATTAGTTTCTGAGATTAGTAGGGAAAATTCCACTGTGAGAGAAACATATTTTTTTTCTTAGAAATTCCTAATTTCTGAGTTCACAAACTGGTAAATTATGCTTTAGGCACAAATTTATTACAACTCTAAAATCATCTTGCTCTCAGAATTTATTCTTTCACGTACATTTCTGAAGTGCTTCATTTTAATTTGCAGCACTGGATTCTTGGCATGGAAATGGCACCAAAGAGCTGTTGCTGGTGATGACACCAGGATAAAGGAATGCAAAGAAAAAGACTGCAGGTGTCCAGATTGTGAGCAGGCACCTCATTTTCCCTCCTTCCTCCCACTTTGGCCTTCCTGCCAAAAATCCTAAAACAAATGAAAGCTGGATGATTTTACATGTGGTGTTTTTTTTTTTTTTTCCTTGTTTGTTTCTGTTTGTTTTAAAATTTAGAGAGAGGTTTGACTGTGACTTTCTGAAAGAGTAGTTTCAACCTCATAACTGGTGTAACAAGTTCTCCCTTCCTTGAGTTTGATTTGTCCAAGCAGGCTTTAAATGCTGTTAAAGTTGACAGATGAAATTGAATGATGAATTTTTACTTTTCAATGAGCCCCTACAAAAAGTCTTTTCATGAGGCTGAATGCCAGTAACCTTGGCAGACATGTGAAGAAAGCTAATTTCCTTAATATGTGCTCAGCACTGCAGAATAATAAACCCAGATTTTTGCAGTGAGGTGACACTAATGCTGTCATCCAGCAGTAGTACAGTTCCTCACTAAGTTTAGGAAAAATATGTTGAGATAAAGCTCTAATATCTCTGCTTGCCCACCAATTGCTCTGTTGATATTGTTAATGTTACTTGTAGGTGAGTTGTAGTGAAGATGAATCCATGGTCATGACAGTTGTTTGATCAGCGCTGTAATGGATTTTGTATCCTGATTTTTATTTGTGTGCTTTTCATACCATTGCAGTTATCAATCCTCCTCCTGTTGCAAGATCTGTTTCATATTGTGCAAGCCCGTCATCTCTGGAGCAACCCAATAGTGGAAATATGAGTCCTGCTTGCAAAGTTTCTTCAGTCCTTGACCCAAACTTAGGTAACAAAGACGGACACTGACTTTCTTGCTACTGTTAACGTTAACAGTAGTTATAGTATACAATGACCATGGCTTTCACGTTGCAGTGAGATGGTTTTGCTAAAAGACATACACACACATGCATAGCTTTTCTCCACTATGGTAATATTTAACTGATATGGCAACTGTCTTTGAAAAAAAAATCCATCAGTTTGTTTAAATTCTATTTATATGGTAAAAGTTCTGTATGTGACAGAGGTTGGAAAACACTTCACTTGTAGTGAAGTACCATAACTTGTTCAAATAGAAAAGGCAGAGTACAAGGGGCCATTGCTTTTTATTTTTTATTTTTTTACAAACGTTTGGGGTATTGAAATTGCATACTTACGAGCACTAAAATAAAGAACAAACACACACGAGGTTAAACAATACCGGAGTGAGGTCAGATTATAATAAGGTATTTTGGGAAAGATAAAAAGATGTTGAATGAGTAAGTTCTCCTCATAAACGTTTTTCAAATACCTCAATCATGAGCCTATCAAAAGAGTTTGTAAGTCAAAGAAAATTTTCTTACTACAGATCAGTAAAATATGTAGTAGATAGTCACAAGAAAAAATGATATTTACTCAGTGTGTGAAAAGAAATATGGAATTGACAAGCTAATGAAGCTGTGCAGCTGGGGTATCATTCGATTTGCTTTCAGCGCTATAGAATTGAAACATCATGGATACAGAACTGCCTTTTAAAGGGATTCTAAGAGAATTCGGAAAACCTTTGAATTGTAAGATTCCCATTTCAGATGGTTAGAAGAGAAAATAATAAACTGATTAAAAATTGAATGAATTAATGTATGTGTAACATGATATGTGGAAACTTGGCATTTATTTTGTAAAACACATGAATGTCCATTGGAGAACTGGTGAACATTTGGAAAGAATTTTGAATGATCTAATGTACCTGGATTTCCAGAAAGCTTGTGACAAATTACTTTAAAAAAAAATAAATCTGATTTGGGAAAATAAATGAATCTATTAAGAAATAAGGAGGAAAGTTCATTCACATGTGAATGACTTTAAAAACTAGGAAGTAAATAATAGGAATAAACAATTTCCACAATGAATTAAGGTTAACAATAAAATTCTATTGCTAATTAAACAATTATGCTGCTTGAAAGTTTGAAAAGGGGAGTGACCAACTTAATATTCATGTATTTAAAGTACTGTATCTGTGGCAAGACAGCCTGTACAGTATATCTAAAATATTGGGCCCTGAACTATCTGGTGGTTTCAGAAGGATCTCAGCATTATTGTGGATTTTCCTTAGAGTGAAACAAAACAAAGTGAAAACAACAAACAAACAAAAACATAGCTCACTCATAAGTGCTGTTCACAGTCAAAATTCTCTATCCTGGTTCTGACAAGAAGCAGTATCAGATCTTTAGGGAATAAAAAAAAATAAAAATAAAAATAAAAATAAAAATAAAAAAAAACAACTATAAGAAAAAGGTAATTATGGAGTGAAATTCCTGTCTTTGGTAGATGCTTCCTTCCTGAATTTGTTTAATTAGTTGCTGTTGCTATATCACGTGTTGGTCTACAGTTAGTAGTATGGTTAATAATTAACACAGTGTGTTTTGATTTGGAAACTTCATATGGATTTTCTAAGTCAAATATGTATGACATGTCAGACTGCACTTGTTTGATATACAATAAGAGTGAAAAAATCTATAATGGATGCTTAATTCCAGTGAATCACAAAATGAAATATTGTGTTATCCAAAAATATGTATTGAACACTTACCCTTCAGGTCAGCAGCCCAGAATTTCACTACAGAGTGTGTTGAAGTAAACAGAGAAGTGAATAATTTCATTATGATTTTGTAGAGGAACAGAGCTAGGAGAGGTTTATTCACCCTGATGCTATAGGAATAAAAAATATATGTAATTCCCCATACTTCACATATAAGCCAAAGAATATAGCAGAAGTGCTAGAGTACAGAGCTACTTAACTAAAACATAGTTGAGAAATGAGATGGGATAGGATACAGAAGCAGCAAATAGTAAAAGCAAAAAGAAGTGTTGAGAGAGGAAGGAAGGGAAGCAGAGGAGAAGTGTTAACTGGTCTTTCTAATATGCATCAGTCTGATCTAAGGCCTGAGTTGTAAGAAGAGAAAGACCAGGTGATAGTCAAAGGAGAAAAGATTCTTGGGAATAATAATCATTATTGTGGCTTTCCAAGACAGAAGGGAAAGAACTTTCTCAGGATCCGCCACTTATTTTTTTATTGTTACATTAACTCTTTGCATCTGACCAAAGTTAAAATAATGCTATTTTTTTCCTGTTAGACTATGCATGTTACATATGTGTTAAGTTCAAAATATTATCAATATCTTGTTGTATATTGTATTTACTCTTGAGGTGGCAGTGGAAGAATAATACTTTATTAAAATACAGCGGTCTTATGAAAAGGCAAAAATTTTCAATATTATATGTGCAGCAGTGCATATTAGTGAGCAAAAAATCAGTTTTGATGGCATTTTTGTGACTGTGCAAGATAAATTTGCGATATAATTACATCAACTAAGGAATATTTCATACTGTGTGCTTCTGTACCAACATAACTTCACTGACAATTTGGCCTCAATTTAAGAACTTTGAGAAAAGGGTTCTTAATGTAATTTTTTTTGATCAGTCAATTTAAATGGATTGGGTAAATCATAGTTACTTTATTTATCATACTGGCATGTATATTTTTTGGAAAGTACTGTACTTCTCAGCTATGCTGCCACCTAATCTTGCTATTTTGTTCCAATTTCTTCTACTTTTAATTTTGTAATGTTTGTGAACAGCTGATGTCAGATGTTGTCCTGTTACTTTTGGAGGGACAGCATGTTCCAAGTCTAAGTGCCTTTGTTATCTCGGGGAAAAAAGAAGTGAAGGTTAAAGAGCTGAAATGCAGACTTGTAGATGTTACCTAACCTCATGCTCCATATTGACTGAGGGTGGATAGTATCCTGTGCTGTAACGCTGAGCTTTGTTAGCACTGCTCCAGGTTACTTTGTGTGGGTTTTTTTTCAGAGGTTAACTTCTGTTCTAGGTCCCTGAAGCAGTGTCTTACGCCCAGCATTCATGATTAAAGAAACAGAGTCTGAAATAACTTGTGGTCACTAGCTTGATAATATATTCCTTATTGCAGTATTTCTTCATCCACAATGTATCCCTCACTTACAATTTTTGAACAGCTGATGCTGTTCAGCCTTTTTGTAGGTTCGTATATGGTATATTAGTATTTAAGATTCAAATTTTTTTCTATCTATAAAAAAAACCTTAAAATCCTAGCTTCTTATTAGAAAGTGATTAATTACAAAAGTGATTAACCTTCTGCTTATATGTGAGAATATCTAAACTGATTCACAGTCATGCTCTGCTTCCTCTTAGCTGGTTTCATGAGTATAGTGATTAAGCCAATTGTGACAGTTTGGTCTTTTTTAATTTGTCCTGGCTTTGTTTTGCAGGGGAAAAGAGAAAAAATAATGAACCGTATTCTCTGGAGGACTCGAAAAGACCAAGGGTTGTAGGAGATATTCCTATTGAGTTGATCAATGAAGTGATGTCAACAATTACAGATCCTGCGGCAATGCTTGGGCCAGAGGTGAGGAACACATAGACCTGATCTGTCTGTAAATGGCCAATTTTTAATAAATGTTCCACATGAACTGAGGAAGACAAGAGTCCACAAAACATGCTATACTATCAGTAAGAAACATACAGTCTTTAAAAGGGTATTTTAGGTAAGCAAACACTATCGGTGAAATGCATCATTAAAATGAAGAATAATTATAATTTTTTTTAATGCTTTGTGTGCTGTTTGCAAAGAAATTTGAAACTATAATAGTGAAGAACTTGCTTTGAGATTATTTTGTAACATACTTTTTTAACAGGATAATTCCAGAGTACACTTTTTGTTGTTAATCATACATACATCATGTCAGACAAGGCAAAATATGTTCAAATCTTGCAGAAGGATGAAAGACCCAAATTTAAATCTTCTGTCTAGTGCGGAAGAGCTGATTTAAACACTTAGTTGCTCCTTCCACAGTTGCTCTTTTTTTTTCTCCTGAAAGAGAAAAACAAACAGAATTGCAGAATTGCACACTTTTTTTTTTGGCTGGCTTTTCCTCCTTCTGTTCTCTTTGCCAGGCTATGTTTTGCAAGCAGCTCTTGTTTGCCAAGATTTAGCTAGAGAGTGCTGAAGGTTTGGAACCACCTACATTTCTTGCTCAAGATATATACTGTGACTGATGGCTTTGCATATTTACAGTCTGGATGTTGGGGCTGGCAGTGACTAGAAACTCAGCAGCCAAATTTCTTTTAAGAAAGTAAACAGTATGTACATGCAGGAATCTTTTGGCATTGTAAAAGGATCTTGGAAAAAGTTAAATTGTCTGTATGAATTTCATCTCTGTGCAAATATGCATATGCAGTTGCTAGATATGTAACGACAAAAACAGTAGGAATTAAGAAAGTGTTTTTTTTTTCTTTTTATGATAGTGATGTAGGTAGTGGAAAGCACTACTAAAATGAAAAGATAAAGTTGTGCCTCCAAAGGCATTAAAGTCTCTGGTTTGCAATATGTGTTGGCAAATCCATGACTATTTCTGCCCAAGCTAAAGAAAATGTGAAGACATGGTGACATGGACTTCAACAGGATGATGCTGTCCCCTGTCATGTTTTGGAAGTTGCTGAGATATAAACATCACTGTTGATACATAATCTTGAAAAGAAGCTTGAATATGCCTTCATGTATTGTAGCATAGATTTTATATCTGCTTATTTGATGTTGTCATTTCTGCTTAAAACAAAATAAAGAGTAATCATCGACAGCTCAATTTTTGTATAAAAGATAGCTTGGGAAAAGAGCAGGCTTTGTTTGTTTCTTAAGTTTGTTGCATCAGAGGATGTGAAATACGTACAATGTGATTGTGTTCCTCTTTCATACAGACCAACTTCCTCTCGGCACATTCAGCCCGGGATGAGGCAGCAAGACTGGAGGAGCGCAGGGGGGTGATTGAATTCCACGTGGTTGGGAACTCCCTGAACCAGAAGCCAAACAAGAAGATCATGATGTGGCTGGTTGGTTTGCAGAACGTGTTCTCCCACCAGCTCCCTCGAATGCCAAAGGAGTACATCACACGCTTGGTTTTTGATCCGTGAGTACAGCTGCAGAGGAGTTTCATGAGTGAAATGGAGAGAGAATGATGCTTATTGTAGGCAGTGATTTTAGAATGGGCCAGCCCAAATACTGTAGAGGGAACTCTGCCTCTGCTACCCTTTTCACCACCTCTTCCAGGCACTGTGACTCTTGGCCAGTCCTACTGGCAACTAAATACTTTTTCTGTGGCTGAATAAATGAATGCTGAATTAATGAAGCTCCTACATATGTTATTCTTATGAATGTTAGAACCAAAAATAAGAAAATAATTATGGTGTTCGTTAGTGGTCTCTGGGCCCATGCTAACTTGCAGACTGCTCCATCCTGTGTTTTTGGAGTTCGTAAACCAAATGGCAGCAGAGATTGAAGGCTTTTCACTGAGAATAACTTGTGAAATTTATGAAGAACAGCATTTAAGTCAACATGGAGAGAATGCTTAGAATCACTCCTCACACAAGTATATTGCTTTTCTCTGTATCCATGCACATTTCCTGCCTTGCTTTAGGTAAAAATCTACACCACAGGCACTTTTAAAGAGATATATTGGCTGTAGCAGCATCCATAGGTTGCATGTTGTCCTACATCTACCCTAGTGAACTGATGAATTGTGTTTAAGCAGGAAAAAAAGTTTTTTCTTTGGTTCATGGATATTTAAGTTCTCTCCATTCTGATTTTTATCTTCTGCTTAGCTGTTGTATTACATGGATGTTTTTCTTCTGTTTACAACGCTCTCATGCTGTTGATTTCAACCTTTTACAGTTTCAAGGCTGTCAGGTATCAATCTTCTTTTTGATCGGTAAATTAAGGCTATTTGTAGCCCTGACATTTTTTTTACCTTTTCCTCAGAAGTGTCTATTTTTTCACTGTTTCACTTCTTACAGAGTCTACTTCCAACCAATGTGTTTTCCCCAAATTTCTGTGAACAATCCATGTCCAGTGAGGATCTAGGGGCCTACTATGCTGACTGCAACTCTTCACAGTGTAGTGTGCTTGTAGGCAATTTGTTACATGTCAGTAGAGACCACAAAAGGAGCTCTGCTTGAGCTGATCTAGACAGCTGCCCAGCCTGGTTAGTGATAGAGCCTACCTCTAACACCAGTGATATCAGCCACTGTCTTCGTGTCTGATATTATTGCTGCAGCAGTTATGCAAACATTTCTGGAATGATTTCCTCTGCTATTAGCCTTGCTAGCTCTTCCTTCTGCACTACTCTCTCAGTGCCAACAAGCTCTGCTGCTGCATGCTCTGTGCAGTCTCTGAAGCTCAGACAGCCCAGTGCTGGGAAAGGTGGGCAGAACTTCAATCTCCAAGCATAGGAGACCAACCCTGGGATCTTTTCCTGTTCTCTTCAGAAGGGATCAGCAAGGTTCTTATGAGAACCATCACCAGTCTGGAATCTTTCTCTTCTCCTGTGTGAGGATAAATGCTGCTTGATTAGGAGGCAGCACTGAGAACTCTTCTGAATTCAGGAGTCTTAGCAGCACTGTGATCTTGAGCAGAGGCTACTGGTTGAAGAAGTTTATGTTCCACAATAACCAAACATATAAGTAAATTTTGAACCAGTGGTCTTGGGCCATGGCCTTCCCCCACATTTCTCTAGGCCCTTCTTTATTGGGAAAGACTCTTCTAGTAGGTTGATAGGAACTGCTGGTTGTTAAAGTGCTCTTAAGTATGGATATAACTGGAGAGCAGATGTGCTTGAGAAAGAGATATAGATATTGCTACAGCAAGAATATTGCTCCCCCTGGTGCCTTTTTTGAACAGTTGACCCAAAGGAAGGAAAATGAGTAGCTTGAACAGCTGAGAAACCCCATATCTGCCATGATGTCCAGGGATACTAGTTGGAGACCTACACTGAATAGTAGTAGGTAGACACAAACCTCATTCAATAGGAGATAGTGGAGTCTAACTGTTCTCTTCCCAAGACTTTTCAGCTGTTAATGTAATTGTGATCTATTTTGTTCTTATTTCCAAAGTGGTCATCCTTACTAAATCTATTTTCAACAATTCAAACACAAAGAAACAAAATTAAAAACACAACCTACTACACACTGCTGTCATTCTACAAATAAAAAATACTAAAATAAAGACAAAAAAAAGAATATGTACAATATATAAATTCTACTTCGACAGTGACATTTATAATACAAGTACTTTTCAGACTGACCTTTTTTGGAAGAGTCTCATTTTTGGCACCAACTTTCCTTCACACCAAAGATATCTTCTCTGAATTTACAGTATTGTTTATACAATTTATATTATACTGAGTACTGAATAAGCTAGAGAACAGCTGCAGTGCAAATCTTTCCAGACCTTGAGGATGATGCTAAAATTCTTGGTCCTTTATGTGAGAGTTCAGATTGCGCTTTGCTTTATCTTTCCTGGCATTCAGTTTAAGAGCAACAGAAAAGGATATTTATTCTGGTCTCCATTCCACTAGGAATTAGATTAGAAATATGAAGTGTCATTTTATTGCTTGATCAACTGTGTTGGAAACTGATAGCATAGCTATTCAGAGCACATGCAAGAAAACAGGAATCCCTTAGGAGGGACTTGCTGTCCTGTAACTCCATTAAGATCATAATGAGAACTATGCAATGGCACAACTGTCAGTAATATAGTCAACAAAAGCAATATAACTCTTATTAATAGGAGTACTCTAGTAAGTAGGAGTACTTGGCAAGGCTAGGACGTGCTGCATAATGATGAATTTTATGGTAAATTCAAAGCATGATGTTAAGACAGAAACTCTTCAGTAGATACAAACAGATATCTTAACAGAGGCATATACAATTGCAGTGGCACCATGGAAAGAAGTGAATCAAGTTTCTGAAAAAAGGAAAGTAATGGCACATTATGTACTATGTACGTGAATTAAAATGAATGTTATTTTTGTCTACTCAGGAAACACAAGACTCTTGCATTAATAAAAGATGGTCGCGTTATTGGCGGTATCTGCTTCCGAATGTTCCCTTCCCAAGGATTTACAGAGATCGTTTTCTGTGCTGTGACTTCCAATGAGCAAGTCAAGGTAAAATTAACTCTCCAGTAGAGTTTATTAAATGCATATGAGTTCAGTTTACCACACATATACTCCTAATTTTGTAGTCAGATTGAATATATTGAGATATCAAACAGAAATTGAATTTGAAAGATACAGTAATTCTGAATGTACCACAGAAAACCTAAATAGTTGTGCAGATTTAAAATCATCAGAATAATAGTAGGACCATTTTCTAAGAAAAAAAGACACGTTCCTCAACACAAAAATAATGGTAATTTTTCTTCCATTCTTGGATTATTCACCCTTTTCTTCAGCAACTGCCTCTCAGTGTGGCATAACACCTCACAGTTGGCTGAAATAAGTATGGCTTGCATGTGTTTGTAATTTATGTTCAACCACTTCGTGATGTTACACAGCATCAATGAAAATTAGGTATATCGAATAAATTAGGTATAGTTTTACAACTCAAAATAAGCATGCAGTATTTTGCATACTTATTTTTGAATCCAGTTTACAAAATGTTCTCAGTGTAGAGCTGTAATGTTGGGAGAATGTAAAGCACTATAAATATACAGGAGATTCTGCTCCCCTTCGTCAGGATTACAGGTAAATCTAACTGAGGGTATTTGCTTCAGGATTTTGCCTTTAGATGGTGCTGTAGCTATATGTTTCTCAGTTGAAGTTGTTAAAAGCTGAGATATGGATTGATTTAGAGTTTCTAGCAGATGAACAAGCAGAAACTGTGTGAAAGCCTATGACAACTTTTAGTACTTGAATTATATTTGAATTTATGATACTCGTTGAATTCATTAGGTTGACATTTCCATGGTCACAGTAGTATATAAAAAAAGTACTCAAAGTGGTTTATATGAACAGTAACAGATCATGCTGTAGGTATGTTTATTCTATGCTTGAATAACTCATAAATTGTTTAAATTAAACTCAAGCATTCAAATGCACTCAGGAGTTATTAAGCTGCCAAATATTTGTTGTGATTCTCAAGGGTTAACCTTTCCAAATATAGTGGAGCAAAAATCTGATTCCTCACAGTGCCTACCTAGGTTGCAGATGTACACATAAAGCACAGTTTCTTCTGTTACCCTTTGGGTGCCTCAATGTTTGTGGAGTTCAGTTGACTATTTCTTAATTTTGGCCTTCTCACATTCCTTTCTAAGTAAGATAACTACTAGCAGCAGATAAGTGAGAAAAACAAAATGTTCACACAGGGATATCACTGCAAACTCTTGGGAAAATTAATTTAGTTTGAGGCTGGAGTAAGAAATATGGATACTGTTTTGTGTGTGCTCTTTAAAAGTTAATTTGGTTTTGAGATAGATTGATGCTATATTATGAAATTATTTTAAATTGTATTGTACATGACTTTATTTCTCTTCAGTATTGTTGGATTTTGGCAAGCATTTGTGAGAAGAAATAAATGCTGGGAAGGTTATAAAAATAATAAGTCAACTAAAAATATTTGAACTAATTGTCATCATAATTTCTGGAATTTCTTGGAGACAAAAAGATGACAATTAGTGTTAGAGATCAGCTGCTTTGGGATTACAGGAATGAATTGCAGTGTTTCAAGTTGTAAGTAAAATGTCTCACACACTGTATCTTGCACCCTGTTGATGAGAAGGGAAGTGAAAAGCTTGAGTGACTTGTGTACTTCTCGCACTTAATTAAAACATTTTTCTTTAAAATTTTTGAGACTTCCTGTCTGCTGCAGAATGAAATTTGCAATTAGAAAGTCTCTTCATTATTTTCAACACTTCTAAGAAATGCTATCCCACTTAACATGCCATCAGTTGTAAAACTGTTTTGTAATTAATGCTGTGCACAATATCTGCCACTTTAACAAATGACTATTCTGCTCTAAGAGCTTCCTCAAATTCAGAAGTATTTATTTTTTCATACACAATATCTGAATATGAGGGCTGAATAACAGATGCTATGAACAATATCAGGAAAGGAAAGATAAATACACTAATTTTGTGCCTGGAGTGGTACATTTTTCAAGAATGTATGTCACTACATTTTCACTACTAGTGTATCGCTGTGTTTTGTTTTGAATTTCAGCAATTATCTAACTTGCTTTTATCTGGCTGTTTTCATGTTCAAGGCTATTAAATTTTCAGTCATAAGTACGTATTTTCTAATGTACATTTCCTAGTTACATAAATAAATTTTTCAAGAACAGCATTCAAAAACATTCTATGTACATTCATGAAAATATCCAGTTATTCTCCAAGACATTAAAATTTGAACACATGGAGGAACAACACATTATTATGGGATTTCCTGTCTTTTACTTTTTTTTTTCTTTTTTTTTTTTTTTTTTTGTCTCACAGCAGAAGGGGAAGACTATAGCTCACTTGAAAGTGTGAATAAATGGAAACTTTTGTTTACTTTGGGATTGAATGAAAATGAAAATTATTCCTGTGTGCAGTCAGAAGACATAGCTATTTATTTTTATACTACTTATTGTGGTAATAGCTATTTCACTATCCCTTTTATGCCCCATGATCAAAGATGAAAGAATGAAAGATGAAGGAAGAGGCTGTTTCTGCTGTCGATACACAGAACTCAGTAAAAGAGAGTCCAGAATGGTTTTCACTAAGAGTTGGTGAGGAAGTCTCTCTGTCTTGCAAATTTTAAGTGATGTTACAAAGACAGGATGCCTTATTGTTACAATATGTAATTTTGTTTCTATTAGTAGATGGTAACTTAAAAGAAGAAAAATTTTTTGCATGTTGAATTACACCTTTCAAGATGCACTTTACTATGAAGAAAGGTTGAGGGAATTGAGCTTGTTTAGCTTGGAGAAGAGAAGGCTCCGGGGAGACCTCATTGTGGCCTTCCAGTACTTGAAGGGAGCATATAAACAGGAGGGGGAATGGCTGTTTACGAAGGTGGATAGTGATAGGACAAGGAGGAATGGTTTTAAACTGAGACATGGGAGGTTTAGGTGAGATATTAGGAGGAAGTTTTTCACCCAGAGGGTGGTGACGCTGGAACATGTTGCCCAAGGAGGTTGTGGATGCCCCATCCCGGGAGGCATTCAAGGCCAGGCTGGATGAGGCTCTGGGTAGCCTGGCCTGGTGATTGGCGATCTTGCCTATAGCAAGGGGATTTAAACCAGATGATCTTTGAGGTCCTTTTCAACCCAGGCCATTCTATGATTCTATAATTCTATTATCTACCCCTAGAGAGAGAATAAGTTTGGGGCTCTCCTAGGTTAAAAGTGAATCAGGCATCAGAAGCTGCAGTATTTTGTGTTACTTGCTAGGTCACAAAGATATTCCTACAAGGCTGAAAACTATTAGGTCTGGAGTACACCTCACTAAGTCATTTATGACAAAATTTTTAAAATAGGATATAGAGGAAGGACTGAATTTTGTAAACCAGTTTATAATAACCGTTGGTTTACAGTGTCTAATATTTGCAGTCCCCAAAAGGCTTCAAACTGTCTTTGTTCTCCTACATTTCACACAGGGTTATGGAACTCACCTAATGAACCATTTGAAGGAGTACCACATCAAACACAACATTCTCAACTTTCTCACATATGCAGATGAATATGCTATCGGCTACTTCAAAAAACAAGTAAGTCACACTAAGAAATTACTTGATGCAAGAAGTTTACTTCTAGAAGTGATTGAACTGAATAAATAGACAGAGTAGTTAGATATGCATAGTGTGAAACTGCAAATAGACATAAGGAGTTTTATTTTTACTTTTTATATTGTAAGGGAGATGAAATGGAAAATGTTGCCCAAAGAGTTTGTAGAACTTCTCTGTCCTTGGCAGTCTTCAAGACTGGACAGAGCACTGAAGAGCCTGTTCTGACGACCTCCACAAGTCCCTTCCACTCCCATTTATTCTATGATTAAATGTACAGCACTGAGTTTGTTCTTTACACATTCAGAATGAATTAATTGTAAGCTTGTGATTCTACACATAAGACCTATGCGGACAGACTCCTTTTTGCCTCTGAAATATCCTTTCCCAAATTTGAAGTTGCTCAGTATCCAGGTAAGACTGAAAGCTTTGACTGTAAATGGTGAGGCAGAAGTCCTGGTTGGCTTCCTGTTTTTTACCAAGGTTTTATATAAACACCTGCAACGTAAGAATGAAATAGAGCCCAAATGAGAGTCTTACACTGATTCTATTGTGTTTCTTTTTCACTTTATTTTTTTTTTTAACTATATGAACACTGCAGCATATCAGTATATATGTTCATATACGTATAAATTACGATTTGGTTCTAAATTATCATAGCTATTTCATTTAAAAATACATAAAAAGAAAATTGTGTAATGACAACTTCAATTTATTTCTTTTTCAGGGTTTTTCCAAAGATATTAAAGTACCAAAAGCAAAATATGTTGGCTACATCAAGGATTATGAGGGTGCCACATTAATGGGATGTGAATTAAATCCAAGGATTCCCTACACAGAATTTTCGGTCATCATTAAAAAACAAAAGGAGGTAAAAGCTGAAATGAAACACTGAATATTGTCATCTGTTTAGATGGTCAGACGCCATGTAGGAACTCTGTTTAGAAACAGTTCATTTAGTATCAAGTTTTCTCTCATTTTCCTTGATGCTTTAGAGTGTATACTTTTCATTTAAGTAATTTTTTTTCAGGTCTCAGTGCCATACTTCTGCAATTTAAGTATTAAAAAAGTACTGATATTTTGAGCTGTATTTAATAACTAAATTGATTCATTAAGATATTTTAAAATTTTAATGCCTTAATGGACAAATCTAGACTGGGTTTTCTTACATTCCAGGTTGTCCCTTTTTGAAGTTAATGTTAGTGAATCATAGTTTCCAATATAATAACAATTCATAAGCAGAATAGTTAAGACATTTCCAGTTGTGTTTAAATACCTTCCTAGACATTTAAAGAAATAGAAATTACAAGACTAAATTTATTCTTCCAAGGATAGTCTAATCTCATCACTTCTAAAGCATTTGCTAAAATGCTTCTTTGTGGAACAATCATTTTCCTTCCAGAAGAACTATTTGGCCTGTGGTGACAAAAAGAAAGAAAGAATCAGAGGGCTATGCATTTAGTATGCTTATCTCTTCTCTCTGGTGACCAAGCGAGTAGCATGAAAGAGCATCAGGGGAAAGTTACATTGGATATCAGGAAAAGGTTTCTTACCAGAGGATGGTCAGGCACTGGAATTGGCCCCCCAGGGCAGTGGTCCCAGCCCCAAGCTGCTAGATAGTTCAAGAAGTGTTTGGGCAGTGCTCTCAGACATAGGGTTTTAATTTTTAGATACTGCTGTGAAGAGGTCCTTTTCAACTTGGATATTGTATGATTCTTGTAAAAAAAACAAAAAACAAAAAACAAAAAAAAATTACTGGGAAGGATTTGATAACTAAAGTCCATATAGCACAAATAGTTATTTTTACCTCTTATATCTGTTTGTTTGGGTTACTCTTCAGATTCCAGTGTTCTTTTGTACCCATCATTTCCTCATGGAGGGGATGTTGTTGGGTGGGTGCATAACACTTATCTCTTTTAGTTTGCTACTGTTGCTTCTTTTAGACATGCCTAGTAGAAGTAATACAGTTATAGGCTCAAACCATTTGGTCTGGGGAAGTCTTTTTTGTCATTTACAAGTAGAATACAGGTTCCGAAGAGTAGAATCAACTTTGACTTCCTAAAGGTAAAGTCTTCAGTAAGAACATCTCACATTAATATCTAAGCAAATCCTGCATTTACATGCAGGCTTTGAAATCTCCACATACTTCTAAAATACTGCAATATGAGAACAAATGTGTCCTGAAATTTCTGACCAGGATGTATGGAAATAGTTCCCAAGCACCAAATGTTGGAGTTAGAGGCAGTTCCCCAACAACTTCCAGGAAATTTCCTTCCGTACATCTGCCACCTGCCCGGGAGCTTTGCGGGCTGTGATCAGTGAACTATGATTCCTTTTCTCAAGACCTGCACCTAAGTAGACATCTGAGAGACATGATAGACTCATCTACAGAATTAGTGCTTGGCCAGGTATCTTGCCTCTGTTAGCCACTTATATTTGTAAGGACCATAAGATCAAGATATGAGTGTTTTTTTTTGCTCATCACAGTTCTTTGTTATTTTGGAGCACATCAACTCTTTTTGTTTTCTCTGCTGCTTTATTACAGATCATTAAAAAGCTCATAGAAAGGAAACAAGCTCAGATTCGAAAAGTTTATCCTGGCCTTTCTTGCTTCAAAGATGGAGTACGACAGATTCCTATAGAAAGCATCCCTGGAATTAGTATGTATTAACCTCTTTAAATGTAGAACAGAAGCAGAACAACCCAAGAAATATCCAAGATTATAAATACTAATACAATCACTTATTTATTTTTTACTAATATGCAATTGATTTTTCGTCTGTTAATTTGATTCCAATGAAAATTATTGCATTTCCATTACAGCTGATGTCTTCAGTACTTCCTCAAGGCATCCAAAGCTGATGCTCTTTTGTGTATGTGTTTAATTTGATTTACATCAGATCCATCCTTGATTTTATCACAGTATAGTCAGCAATTTCGATGTCACCACTGATGCACTGCACTTCTGAATAAGGTTGAATTCTGTGCTAAACTTGGACTTATGTGGACTTAGAACAGGACAAAATAGGTTCAGGACATTGAAGTATCTTTTCTTCTTCTTTTTTTCTTTTTTTTTCTTCTTTTTTATTTGCTCAGCACTGTTTTTTCTGCAGTTTATTCTATTTCCTTAGGGAATCAAATTGAACAACCTTTCTATCTTTTTCTTTACAGAGGCTATGGTAAAATATGTATTGAATTACTTTTACAAATGGATATATCAGAAAATAATGTTTTAGAATCTTCTCAGCAGCCTGGAAGAAGGGTCATGCAGAAAATTGAATGGGGCTCTAAGTTAGGTTGTTACATTTCTTATTAGAAGTAGCTTTTATGAAAACTAACCTATTTTGCTATGACAGTGCTGAAATTGCTTATATTTTTAGAGTTGCCATAACTCAGTTAATGTTTTGACCTACTGTAGTTCTCATGTAATCTCTCATGCTGTTGGTGTACAGGAGAGACTGGCTGGAAACCAAGCGGAAAAGAAAGAGGGTAAGTGCTGCACAGAGAAGAATGAAGTGGATTTGAGATTCCTTTGAGAAAAGTCTTTCAATAATGTCATTCGAGATTTCCTTCCATTCATTGGAAAACAGATAAACAATCTGCCAGGGATGTGCTCTTAAGATTTTTATTTTACTTTTTATTTTGCTTGAATTTTTGGAATTGCTTTTAGGTATGATGCGCTTTGCTGGGATGAAGATCTGGGATTCAAACTAATCTTTTCGTATTAATATTTTCTTTCAAGTAAAGAGCCCAAGGATCCAGATCAACTTTACAGCACATTAAAAACCATTCTGCAGCAGGTGAAGGTGAGTGCTTGTTCTAGCTTACCTTCTATAAAGATTTTTAAATAATTTCTAATATAGAGTTTCCATATTAGATACCTTACTTTTTTCTTTACCAAAGAGCCATCAAAGCGCTTGGCCCTTCATGGAACCTGTGAAGAGAACAGAAGCTCCTGGATATTATGAAGTTATAAGGTTTCCCATGGGTAATGCCATTAACATTTTTTAAGTATAGTGTTTAAAAATCTTTATAGCTAGAGGCATAACAGACAAGTTGTAATTTGATTGTTTTGTGTTAAAAGATACATTATTTACAGCTGGATAACTTGCAGCTCTGAAGTGCTAAGAGTATGAAGCTGTCATTTGAAATTTGAGTAGTCTGTGATCTTTCTGAAGTATTTATGAAGTATTCCTGTGAAATCTCAGTATGCCCTTAGAGACTTAGTGAAGCTCTTAAAAGATGCAGACATCTCAAACGCTCTGGGATTTAGCTGGTTTATGGGACTTGTATGAACAGTTCTTGTGTGGTAACTGGTCATTGCACTTTCTACTGCTATGCTAAAAAGTCTGATAGCAAACTTTCAAGAACACCTGTTCGAATTGCTTCAAAAACTAGATCTAAACTTTCTAAATCCTATAGTGAAGACTTCATCAGAAGTGCAAGAGTTTTCGATTCAACCCTTAACAAAGGGCTTGCTTGCTTCAATTTAAATTTAGGAAAATTCTTTATTCAACTGCAATATGAATCATTTCTTGTAACTTTTATCTTTGTGTTTTAGACATGCTAGACCTATATTTTTTTCCCCCATGCAGCTATTGTTTATGTAGGATTACTTGCAAAGGAAAGTACACAAAAACTGGGAACATTTTTCTTCGCTTTTGATTGCTGTCATGTAACCTCTGTAATGATTCAGTGCTATTCTAAATAGATGCTTGTTTTGATTGCTATTGCAGACTTAAAAGTCAATCCTGGTATTCCTTCATTGTTTATGCAATGCTTACCTCCATCTTTCTGACTTCTGTATCTTTTAATGTTATTAGAGAATGAAATACATGTTCATTGCAGGCTACTATCAACCCTTTTAGTGGAACAGTGTTCATGTTGCTTTGTATAGTTTCCTGGCCTGTTTGTACTTCTTAAAATAGCAGCCAGCTTCCTCAGTCCCTGACACAAATGTATTTTCTAGCAATGAAAAAAAAGAACATTGAGTACCATCCCTTGGCAGAGTTTTCTTTCTCTGCTTTTCTGATGCCTGTTCTCTTCTACGTTCGTACAGAAATAAGGATTTTAAGTTAACATATGTTGCAAGATATCATCATAACTCTTTACTTGTATGCTCCTCAGGTCTTCTCCAGTAGAGCTCACAACAGCTTTGCCCCACAGAGCATTTAGTGGAGAGTTAGGGACATTCACACCCAGAGGAAACTCAAGACAAGTATGAGAACAGACAAGAATGAGTTTTGAAGAATTAAAAATAAACTCTACACAAAATTGTTCTTATAGTAAAATATTGCTTAGAGGCTCACCTGGTCTTGTTGAAACTAAAAAATGGAATAGGCCTTAGACTAGCACAATTAGAAATAAGGCAAACTGTGGCTTCGCCATTTCATGTCAAGTGGCACATTGACATGAAGGGATGTTGCATAAAATACTGTTTGAATCAAACGTTCTTAATCTATTTTTTTCCTGTACAGATCTCAAAACAATGAGTGAGCGACTCAAGAATAGGTACTACGTGTCTAAGAAATTATTCATGGCAGACTTGCAGCGAGTCTTTACAAATTGCAGAGAGTACAACCCCCCCGAGAGTGAATACTACAAATGTGCCAATATACTGGAGAAATTCTTCTATACAAAAATTAAAGAAGCCGGATTGATTGATAAGTGACACTTTTTTTTTTTTTTAATTTTTAAACAACCAAACCAATCAGTGTGCCTACTTTATGGGCAGGGGAAGCCATTATATGTCTGAGCTGTGGGACTATAAGGTTTTGAAAAACTTCTGTTTAATGATTAGCACTTTTAAAAACCCTTTCAGTTTTGCAAACATGTATTATAATGAAGTTATAAAAATTATTTTATTAAAATGCTTTATAATGTATTTAATTATTGATTTTTTTTGTGTTCCCACTACCGTATGTTCATCATAACCTTCCCAGCATCAGAAAAACTACAAAATATGGGAAGTTGCACTTGTTTGGGAATCTGAAGAAAATTCCTGGACAATTAATGTTATTGCTTACCTAATGCAGTAACTACTTGAAAAACTTTATGATTTTTTCCCCATTAAAAAGAAAACACAGTAAGGGAGAAGAAAGGGAGGGAGGGAATATCTGAGACACTTATTTCATTGTAGGATCTTTTTATAATATATTATTTTTTAAAAGAAACACTCAGCTAGTTGAAAAGCTGCAAGAGAAGAGCCAGTTCCAAACAAGAACTGCCTACAACATTTGATAGATGCAAGTTTTTCTATTCTTTTTTTTTTATATAAATATTTAACCTGCAAATTGTAGTATCATAACCACTATTAAAAGAGGTAATTAAAAAAAAAAAAACAGACTAGATATGTAATGTCATAATAACTTATGCAGGACATAAGTACTCGAAATATCTTTAAAGGCTCCAATTTAATTATACTATATTTAATTTTAATTGGCTTAATGACACTAAGGTTTTGATGCACTTCACGATCCACCCCATATAATACTCTTCACTCTTAAACTCTTCAGGTTATTCAGCAGAGACAAGACTATTGTACACAAAAGTCAGTGTATTTCAGCTTCAATCTTATATACTTGCTTCTGTGGTAAACTGGATTTTCTACCAAGCTTTATTGTAAATACTTATTAACTGTGATTATTTAGACCCAGGAGCATATTAACATTTTACAACTCATGTTAGCATATCTTCAAATTGAGCACATATGTAATATATATATTTTGCTGCCTACACTACATTTAAGAGGTACTTCTAACTTTCTAATTGAGATAGGACAGGCCAAAAAGTCATCACTTGACATTTTCTAATCAGTTTGTAACTATAATGCTTTTGTGAAAAACAAATTTAACTCTCAATCTTAGTATTTTATATTTACAGATGATACACTGGTAACATTCAGTAGTTATAAGGCTGAAAAAATCCCACCCTATGCTGCATCAAGGAATACATTCCTGCAAAATACCTGTGCAATGTTGAAGCAGTTAAGTAGAGTCAGGAACTAGCTGGTAGTAAATGTGGTATATACAAGGTATTCAGAACATTAACACTAGAATTGCCACAGTGTTTCACATGAGATTAGTCTGACCTACATTTGGATCTATAACTAAGGTACAAAGGATTTTTTTTTTTTTAAACTAGCCAGTACCAGATGCTATGATCCGGTTTTGTAGATTGGGCCTGCAGGTGCACCTGTAAGCTTAGTATCCTGTGAAATTTTGTTATTTTCAGAGTAGATTTTCTTATTGTATTTCAATCAGATTGTCTCTTCTATATTGAAACATTTGTTTTCTAATTTAAGAATTAATATTTTCATAGATACTGTGCAATAAAGTTACAGTAGAATGTGGTTTTGCAAATGCTTTAACAGCTGATGAATTTTACATTTGTAAAATTAATATATTGTATTGGTACAGAATAGTTTTAAATTATATATGTACAAAACCTTACTTGGTCTGTTCTTCTTTTTCATTAGTGCCTGCATTGCAAAGATACACACTGAAGCAATTTCACAACTGAGTACCATGAATCTGTAAGAATGCAGTCAGTGCATTTTTTATGTGTACTTGAAAGTATCTATTCAAAAAGTTCACTGGGAGCATTTTGTTGACTACAGTATACAAAGCTGAGATGAGAAAGTAAGGAGAGAGGTGAAGGTTCCAAGTATTCCACCTATTCACAGCTTCCCATTAGCTGAGCTATAGTGCTGTTATTCCAGTCTCTTTAAGGACTCAAGCAATGCTTCAAAAAACCAACTGAGTCTCAAAGCATGTCATTTGTTTTTTGTGGGTTTTTTTTTTTGTCCACTAGCCCTTTAGTATCAGCATACAAGGCACTGGGAAGTAAACAGTCACATAAAAGCATATGGTCCATAAGGCAGTAAGTAGCATTCAGAAGAGATTTAGTGTTTTCATCATGTGTTTAGTGTTTTGTTTATGTAAAAATGTTGCCAGTAAATCAACACTACATTTATCCCAGGAGAGCACTCATAACTATTGAAGCAGGACAGGCAAGATAGGCAACCTTGCAGAGCAAGTAAAGAACCTGTATTTTTGTACTTTCCATTACTCATGTTGAATGCAGCTTTCCTCTTTTCATTAATGTATCCATTAACACTTTTAAATGTTCCTGAAGTGAAGAAAAGCACTATATTTTAAGTGCCATAGAACCTTGAAATCTTGCTGGATAGGTTCCTTCCAGCTTTCTGCCAATTGTTCTATCAAATACCAAGTTTTCCTCTGGTAAAGGTTCTTGCACAGTAAGACCAGAATTATGAAGTACATAAATAGTAAGGCTCAGTACTCTGGCTTACAGTTTACTTCCAGTCCCCAAAACAGAAAGCTCTTCACAACATTCGCAGATAAATAAGATTAGGAACAAAGCAAGTTAAACTTATGTTTATAATGTTATAGAAGTAACAACTAGAATTGAAACTTTTGAGAGCTCACACAACACAACTGAACTACAATTGACATTGTTACTTCCAAGCATACTCAATATGAGAAGGGGAGGAAAGGAATGCACTGGCTTTCACTCTGTCTATAGGTGACACTGCTACCCTTCAAGCAACTATGGAAACCCTGTAAAAAGGACTCCAATCAACTCTGAGTGCTTTCCAACACTAACACTTTTATTATAGGCTTCAATACGAAACTATTACATAAATAAGATCTGTACAAACATGGATAACTGTTGAACTTAAGTACCTGAAGTTTGCTTGCGCCAACCACAGTCAGATGAAGCAGGATTTAAGTCAGAAAATTTTGATCATCTTTTCCAGATATTTCTGATGTATTTACAAATTTACAAAGTAGGATGTCTCCCAAAAGAGTTTAAGTGGAATCACCCTAGTTACAGAAGTAATCTCATGTCTTCCACATTCTTAAGAATAAGTCACTTGATTAAAACCAAAACCCACTTTGTTTTATATCCAGTTAGACACCTAGAAATAGCTATAGTATAGTGTAAGTTTGCTGGCTGAAGGATTTCCTCTCTTCATAGTTCTGTTAGCATCACAGAAAATCTCAACAACCGCCAACAAATTTCTCATTATATTTTGAAAGAGATTTCTTCTTAGTGGAATTGCGTTTAGCATCTTTTTTCTGCTTGAAAATTGGAGAATTCAGAAAGCATACATCCGTAAATGGATCTCCTCTTCTAAGTTTCCTGTTTAAAAAAAAAAAAGAAGAAAAAAAAAAAAGCAGCCTGAGTTCTCTTTCCTTCCTTATTGAAAACATTATCTTCCCATTAGGAAGTTCAATTTCACATCAACTATTTCACACTACTGCCAACACACTCCTTTGAATATTTTGCTAAGAACTTATTAACAGCATTTAAGTACCCCTCTCAAATAATTCATTTAATGGATTATCATTAACTTTATATCAAACTGAAAAAACACCCACCCTATAATACTTGGTTCCTTATAGTTCACAGTAAGTGTACAGCTTCTTCGTTTGCGTTTCGGAGATGGTGATCTTTCACCTGCAGGGCCAACAGGTGCATTCCCTTTGCTTAGGAGTGATGAAGCAATGTTAGTAACATCACAGAGATGACTATGAAATGACTTAGAAGGTTGCCCTGCAAAAAAAAAAAAAAAAAAAATTTAAGAAAATTAGTCATGCTTCATCAAAAGTTGTTTAAGACAACTCAGGCAAATATACCTTAACAGACAACGTCAATGAATAAAATAGACATGAAGAAAGTCAGCTATAACTATCATCTCTATCTTTCAGTGTCTCCCAAGATTATGCTTTTGATCTCCCTTTTTCAGACTCAGCTTTAGTACACCTTGAAATACAACTAAAATACAATGTTAATTCATTGTTGAGCAATTTCTTAAACAAAACTTAAAGATAAGTTCAATTTCTGCTCTGAGAAAAAAGGTGGACAAAAGAGTGAATCCAATTATTTTCAGCAACATTATTCTGTTTCCATTAAAAACATAAAAAAAGCCTAAGCCTCTGGAACAATGATAAAGCTCAATGAAACAATTACAGAGCACTTTACAAACTTACTAATAGACTTTTCACTTGATTTATTGACTTCAGTCTTTTTTTCAGTCTCTTCTTTATGGAGTTTCTGCTCATGCTGTGCCAGATATCTTTGAGACCTCGGCCTCACATGGATTGGTGATGTACCCGTCTCGTCCACTGAACTTTTCCTTTTTTTTTGTTTATTCTTATAAGGTACATAAAGGCTATCATCTGAATCTCCTTCAGTATCACTCAACTCGATGCTATTAGATTCAGATGACTCTTCTTTGTCACCCACATCAGTATCTCTGTCATTCACCTTATTTTGTCGGAAAGGTGTAACGTGGACGCTCTCTTCAAAATTAAAATCATAAGCATCACTGGAACCACTCAAGTTGTCCAACTTTTCTTTGCAAGCCTCTTTACCTTGTCTTTTCTTTGACCTTGGTCTGGAAGTATCTTTAGTCCCTCCCATTTTCACCTTCTGATCCTTCTCTCTCCTGACTTGAGAGTCTTCTCTGCTTTTACATGCACGCTGTTTAAGATCTGAACTGTTGCCTGCACTGACCTTTGCAGTTTCAGAATCCACCTGCCTTAACACCGGCTCTGAACCTACTTTGTCTACCTGAGAAATACCTGAATGTATATTTTCCACAGTACAAACATCTAGACTTTTCTGAAGCCTGATTTCATCCTGTTTAAAAGGCTCTTCAGCTGAATCAGATGCTTCCAAATTGTCCAAGATGCCAGTGCAAAATTCATCTCTTTTTGTCATCTTTGAATAGCGGCGCCTGGTAGACACGTTCTTTGTTAACATATTACCAAATCCATCTTCTGCACTTGAATAAACATCTCCCAGCACTGATGCAATGCTGTACACATGAAAATCAGATTTTTGCCCTCAAAATTGAAAAGAAAGAGTCACATTAAAGCTAAATAGTAACAATACAAAGAGCTTTTATTCAAGTTCTTAATCTGTCAAAAATTATGACGATCTTAAAATTTTCTCAAGAGATTTGTATATCTTGATTGCTATGTATTAGTATAAGTTATGTTTAATACAAAAAGCAGTTAAGAATACTAAAATCCGGATTTTCCTGAAATGTTTTATTTGGAGAGGTTACCCACGGGTCTTTTGTTTCTCCAATTTTTTGCACTTTTACAGTGTTGACTTTTTAATTGCATGACTGAAGATTAATTTACTCTGATCAACTGTTTGGTAGATAAATGAAACTAGGTTGCAGATATATGGAAGAAAAAGCATTTTCAATCTGATCCCGTATTTTGTCATGCACCTTCATTCAAAAAGCTTACCAGCTAGCCAGTATTGTAAAGCTCAGATAGTAATAAATGAAAACTACTACATCAAAAGCAGTAATTCAGTTTTAAACTTGTATTCACACATGCTTTCCCTGCTTTTGAATAGAGCAATGCCAAATACTTCAATTTGTTTACCTTTGTCTGGAATTACTTTGGCTAAGGAAGTGTCATTGTCAAGTTCCTCGCAGATCTTGAACACAGAATGACCCGGTTCACTTTTCTCACAATCAGCTTCCAAGCTACACTGAAGTACTTGATCATCTCCATCAGCAGGCCGTGGAAGCTCTCTGGAAAAAAATACCAAAGGTAACACTTACTGAATAACAATATATTTTATAACAACGAACTGCATCTACTACATAGAACTTCTTCCCCTTTCTCACAAAATTAATTTTACTCTAATGGAATTTTCAAATATAAATAATTAACAAAACATACTTACACAGAACATCTCACTCCTACGTCACTGGAATTATTTTCAAGCACTGAAGTACACACTCTCTGATTCTGTGGAGAAAATAAATCTTGCTTTGACTCGACAGCTGAAATAAGCTCGGGCCATATGAAGATTTTAGAAAGTAGCCCAATTACACAAAGAAGAGCCAAAAGGACTCCTGGTTGCTTTTATTTGCTTCCTGACTGGCTGACACAAAACACTGCATGAGATGGAACTCACTCAGTTCCATCAAGTCAACAGTAACTCCTAACCCAATCATACATAGTTGACAGGGGAAGGAACGGTGAGGATGATGGGGAGGGAGGAAGACACAAAGCCACAGAGAATCAGGGTGCACCTTTCACCCTACAGCAGAGCCTCAGTCCTGCTATACACCCACACAGAGGTACTACTCTGACCTCCAAACGGAGCCTCAAATCTCAAAAACTGAAGCAACATAGAGGCATGCAAAGGAAAAAGGGAAAGAATTCACAGAAACCCCCCCTCCCCAGAGAGGGAAAGGTACTCACTACACTTCTGGAACACAAATCCTTCACTGGGCCAAGGAGATCAACTGACTCCAATAAGTTCTGAGAAACTTTTGAAATTATCTCACTGAAGGCTGACAGTCTAGTCTAAAAGACAAGAGAAGGAAAACAATGTTGTTGCTGTTATAGTCAGGTATCAGTTAATAACATAATATCCTTTCACCAATATTACAAGATAACTAAGTTCCGAAGATACTGTATAAAACACCTGTAATTAGGTGTTTTAACTGTGATTACAAAGAAAGTTCTGTGCATTAAGTTCATTTTGTGAAATGTTTAAATTCACGGTTATTTTAATATTAAAGCTATTACTGGATCATTTGCACTGATTCTCACAGGAAGCTTCACCAAATTATAAAGATATGATTAAAATACCTCAACAAGTCCTTGTGCTTGCCTGCATGCAAGATTTCTTTGCAAGTCAAACATCTGAAACTTCAAATCTTGATACTCTTTCCTTAGCTGTAGGATAAGAGCTTGAGCATCCCTCAGTTTCAGCTTTTCTTCCTGCAAAGCCTGAGCCAGAGCTTTGTTGTTAGCCTGGAGACTTTTCATTTTCACAGAGGTAGTGGCTGCAACAAAACAGCGTGCATTTCAACTTGGTTAAAAACAAAACAAAAACCTAGAAGAACTATACATTAAGATATTCAAGTATCTTACTTGCTCTTTTGCATTTCACAGTTGAGATCTGGCTGATTTTACTCAACGTCAGCCATTTCTGATTTCTCTTCTCTTTCATCCGTTCCTTTATGTCGCTCAGACTGTCTTTGAAGGGCTTTTTCAGATGCTCAGCCATCTTCGACCTTTACAAACAGAAACGGCAAAGGGCTCGTTCAGCTGCTGATCCACAAGGCCACGCCACGGCGGGAGGCAGCGGACCCCTGAGCAGATGGCAGCCGCGGGCCGCTTTCGCAGCACATCCTCCCCATCCCCCGTGCGGCTCGTAGCGGCCAGGCCAGGCCCGGCCCGGCCCGCGCAACGCGCCCAGCGCCAGCTTACCCCAGAGCGGCGCCGGGCGCCGGCCGCCGCCCACCGCCCGAACGGAGGTGCCACGAGCAGCAGAGTACGCCCGCGCGCAGCCGGGCGGTTGGCGCAGATCCCCGACGTTCAAAACGCAGCGCCGCGGCCGCGTATTGGTGGGAGCGGCGCCTGGCGTCACGCGCAGCCGCTGTTTGCATCCGGGCCGCGCTGGGGCTCCGCCCCTTGCGGGGTGGTGCTGTGGGCGGCTCGCGCAGGGCGGCCGTTGGGACTGGCGGGTTGTGGCAGGGCTTGGGTTGCGCCCGGCTCTGCGCTGCAGTGAGAGGAAGCGGAGGCATAGTGCGAGATGTTTATTCACTGGCAAAAACGGGAAGAAAAGAAAAAAAAATATTTAAATTTTTAACTTCAGTTGCTGTTGTAGCGTGTAACAAGATCAGCCCTTCCCTGACTTCCTAATCCCGCTAGGACAACTCCTAATCCCTGATGTCTTAGTTTAGAAGAAAATACTCCAAGGGAAGCCTATTCTCACAAACTTATTTTATAAAAGGAACTGGTCCAATATTCTGTCGAAGTGCTGCAAATAATGTGAGATTTGTGTGGAAAAAGGCTATTAAGCACAGAATGAAGTCAATGTTAGATGGGGAGAGTGCAGGTACAGGACGTGGTGCTGCAGCTCTTTGCAGTCAGATGAATATTTGCCTCAGTTATGTCACTTGGAAATGATGGCATTGACTGACCAGTGCATGCTGCAGCTCACTGACCACGGACTTTGATTAAGCTAACTTTGTAACAGGAGAAAACAAAACAACAACGAAGCTGAGGCTTACTAATAGTGATCATTGGTATTGTATCTGAGAAATGAGCATTTCATTGCTAATGTGTTGTTATTAGCAGTTATTCTTGCCTGCTTGACAGCTGCGATGCAGCGTGGCAAGCTGATTTTAAAGTAGAAAAGCTCTCATGATTATGACTGAAACCATAGTTCAGCCACATCTATGTGGGCTGAATGTAGCCCAGCCCAGCCTGCCCTGCAGCTGTCCCCTGCCCCACACCATCATGGCGGAAGCTCTTCCCCACAGAGGGACCCAGCCTGGCCCTGGCTGTGCTCCCATCACTCACAGCAACGAAACGTCGCTGGGCGATCAGTACTGCCTGAGCTGTCTCTTTACCAGACTTTCAGAAGCCCTTTCTTACCAGAAAGGAATATCCCCCACTTCACAATCATGCCTTATTCATGCCACCGCTTTTTGGCAGCATGTACATTTGTGAACAGTTATGTCAGGGACGAAGCATGGGAAGAGTAAAATTTCATCAGAAGTCTCTTACTCAGTAAACTACTGAGAGAACTCAGTAAGAATTGCAACCACTGCCATCGAACCAGACTGATGCATCAATTTCACAGCAAGGTAAAATATCCCTCTAGTCTTAAGTTTTTGTTGAGCATTCTCTCTCTCTCTCTCTCTCTCTCATTTTATGTATTAATATTAGATATGCATTAAATAAGAAGTTGTGTTTGTTGTACACATGAACTATATTATGTATTTTGTACACAGCCCAACACAGTTCCTCCTCACTCATTGCAACTCAGGCAAACTAAAAGGTTGGAAACCCATGCCATAGTCCATGATAGTCCATTCATATATTTTCCTTTTTGCAAGATGTTGTTTTTTTGTTTGTTTGTTTGTTTTTCTCCTCCAGCTCATAATAACTAGCCTCACTCGCCTTAGTCTCTTAAGTTCATCACTAGCTAATGAGTTTGCATTTCCTCCCAAGGAAGGAGTTGCTCTGCAAATACTCTTCATTATGCTATGTAAAGATCCCTTTTTGAGACGTGAGATAATGTCAGAAAGAATCATACTTTCTTTAGGAGTTAGCATGAGAAAGTATGGCAGATTAACCACATTAGACCCTCTTTTTGAGTTTACAGGTTCACACAAGGGTAGAACAGCAATTATTCCTGCTCTTTACATCTTTTTTCTCCTTTCTGTCTGCTTGCCTAGTCTACCGAACACTAACCCTTTCTATCAGCCCCCAGGCAAACATGCCATTACCCAACAAAAACTCTCATAGGTTCATTGAAATAAAATCTATCAGATATTATAAATCACATTCTCAGTAGAAATACTGGTTTCCTGATAATGTACAATTAACCTCTCATCTACTTCCCACAGGCCTCTCAGTTCTGTAGGTAATTATTAGGTATGTCTGCTCAACAGTGGCTCACAACCTTATCTGGACTCTTGCAAGCAAGTCTCTTTAAACATTAGATTAAATTATCTAATAGAATTCAGCTTCTGTTTTGTTATTGGGTTTTTCTTTGTTTGTTTTTCAGCTAAGCATCAACTCCTCTAACCAAAAGTATTATGTTTTGCTACAAACTTTATTTCACTTAAAGCTAAAACATTTTGCATTTGCCCAACTAGCAATTAGTGGTTTCCAGCAATGCTGGTAGGGTCTTATAACCATTAGTCACTCATCTACTTAGCACAAATACAATGATTGTGATTAAATGAACCATGCTTTGAAAAAGAATGCATACCTACTTGCTATCCACATGCTACTCTTGTTTATTTATTCTTTTTTTTCTCCCTTGATTATGCCTATACCAAGATTAAAGTCTCTGATCACATTTTTTCTTTCTATTGTATTTGATTTTACTCACAAATTTGTACAGATCTTTCAGAAGCACTCAGAGATGTTTCTTCAGATTACTTTTTTTTTTTTTAATTCTTATTTTTTAATGTCCAAGTTATATATCCTGATAATCTGCTTCTGTTAGCAGTGTATCCTTATTTTTATATTATTCTCAAGACATTTATTTTCTATTAGGTTATTTGCAGGTTAGGCCCTCCATGTTGTTCTGTAGTATTTATAATATCACATTCGTAGTAGTGAATTTTTCTGACTCAACTGATTCTTTGCTGTAAGCAATTTCACATTTTCCTCTATGACAACTGATGCTATGCTTGATGTCAGAGGTGCTGTAGACTAATTTATTCCTACTGGATATACTCATGTGGCAAAACAGCTGCTACCATTACTAGAGTTGGTGTAGCATTGAAAGATATGATCTTATCTTAGGTTTACTGACTTACATTAAAAAGAAGGAGTTTTCTCCTATTTACAGCAAATTAAAGGAATCAGAGCAGTGACTGTGGGAGCGTTTTTGTTGCATCTTGCCAGAGCTTACACCTGAGCATGACATTACATCCTGTTGTCCTGACACATGTTGTTGTAATCAGTTTTGAGTAGGATGTTTAGATATCATCAAGTTGGAAGTGTCATATCAGAAGTTTAAAAGCATTTGGTACGTGAGAGCTTGGGGGACTGTAAGATACTGTTGCACCCACTGCTTCCCAAACCAAATAAAAACAATAATCATTTTTTTAAGAAGCTGACACAGACATATCTAAGCGAAAAGTTCTTGTTATAACTTGACCACGGTTGGATGAAAATCCTTTGGAAATAGTGAACTGTAAAGATTTTGACATCCAGCCACCTGATATTTATCCTTCAGCTAGCATAGAAAGAATTGTGTCACCTAGGTGGCGTTGTGTTTTGTGTGTGCCCTACTTTCAGAAAGATTTCTCAAACTAGGCTGCTAAAACTCAAACAAATTCTATTTTAGATTATGTTGTTAGGGGTGTATTCCCAGTTCTGTCCATAGCCACTTTCTAAGGAGATTTTAAAAATATTTTTTTATATTTTATATTTACATATTTTATATTTTTCTTTCTCTAAAATACTTTTTTTCTACGTACAATTAAAGGAATGTACTGTAAGAGGAAAACAAGCCTGGGTTAATTGAAGTATCAGACAGCATGTGTTTCATTAGGCTAAAATTAATATGCAATAAATCATCATACCTACATTAATTTTGTCAGTGTCTTTTTGACATACATACATATTCTAAAATGTTTTTAATTACTCAACAGTTTGATGTAAATAGAGGGGTGAAAGATTAATAAGTACTCATTTGTTAGAGACATTCCAGAGAGAAAAAATACATGCAATGAATTATTATATGGGTCAGATACAGCTGTTCTTTTCACTACAGACATAATTTGTTATAAATGCTGGAATATGCACTGGTCTGAACTGCCACAAAAACTTTTCTTTCAGAAAGAATCTCAGAAGGAAGTCTTCATCTCGTGGCAGTACTACAGAGGATGTAAGTACCAGTCTGAAATCTTGAAACTATACAAATGTAATGACTGAAAAAGGAATCATGAGTCAGCAAAGTGTGTGTCAATGTTTAAAATTTGCTTAACGCACCCATTGAATATATATCTTAATTTCACTTTGCTGCCTGTCTGTTGACTAGAACCCTGGCTTTCTCTAGCATGCAACACTCATAATGCATGTAATAAGAAGCAACCCCTTCTACCACGATTTCTCTCCTCCTAAAACTGATACTAAGCTCTGCCTGACATTAATGAATCAAGGCTTATCACTAGTTCTGGTTTTCCAGGGACTTTTCAGGAACATTTTTATTTTATTACTGTTATTATTTTAATGTATGTTGAATGGAAAATTGACTTACTAAGCTTGTTTTCTGTGTAGTGCTTGTATGTACGTGCAGCTTTCCACTAGTTGTTACCGATTTTTTTTTCCTGAGTAATGAATAAATGGCTTAGAGACAATAGTAGAATAGCGACATAGAGACAGGTGAAAATCTGTTCTCTTATCTGCACAGTAGATATTGATGATGATGATGACACTGTCTGACGTAACGGAAAGAAAATCGTTGATGGATACAACAGAATATCTCAGAGGAGCATTTTCAATGCTAATACACTTGTCATAATCTGAGAGGTGAATACTGACCATAGAATAATGTGTTCAGAAACCCTTGATGCAGATGAAGCAGAGCACCTGCTCTTGCATACCTCCTCTTTGTGTACTCTGACATCCATGAAGAGGGTCTTGCTTTATACAGATGGACCTGCAATTAGAACTGATCTCTTTTATCTTTCTCTTTAAATATGACTACTTCACATGCACACATTAACTGCAAGTATATTGTTTGAAGCAATAGCTACAGTGCAATCTTTCCTAGCTCCTAAAGGCACTGATAAAACACAGTGAAGGACAGAAGCAGTGATTGACATCACTGCATGCACGTTGGCTACAGCTCACTGCCATCATGCATGTCTAGACAACCGACTCTGCTTCTAGATCAGAATATTCATGTAAGGGGGATTTTAACAAAGTGTGGAAAAGCAATTTTCCTTCCTGCTGGGGTTGTATTGCTGCAGTCAGCTCTCAGACGTTTGGGTCATGGGTGAGTGATTTTCAAAGAGCAAATCATTGTTCATAGGTAGAAGACATAGATATAGATTGACACTTTGTTCTCTTACAATGGGTCCTACACAAGCACTTTTTAATGACTTCAATCCACCACAGTGAACAATGGAGAAAAGATCAAATAAACATCAGATTGCAGTCCATTCAGGTCACTCTGCACGTATTAACATAAGCAGGTTTTTGGTTTTTTAATTATTTTTATTTCATTTATTACTAATTAGACAACTTTGTGTGGAATACTGTGAATGATATAAAACAGAAAGTAGAGGAGCAAAATGAATGGTTATTGCTATATATTAAAAAAAAGCAATATACTTTAACATTCATTTGGAGCTTTTGTTGATAATGTATCTCAACCACTGCTAAGGCTGTTGTTTAAGAAATAAGGGGCTTGAAAGACTACTGCTTATGAGGATTGACATGAGTAATGTTAAAATGACATTGTAAGGCCCTTTTCCTTAAAATGGCTTGTAAGGGTTGCGGTTTGTTTTGGTTCTTCAGCTTGGACTGCCACTAACATTTGGACATTTATTTGAAAGTTAAAGCAATTCTGTCACCAGAGAAAGCTGTAAGTGGCTTGGCAGTGGTAAAGAGATACGGAAAGGCAACTGAACTGCAGCTGATGTGGGCTTCAAACATGACAAGTTTTTTGACTGACAGAAAAGATGAACACTGGCAGAATTTTTCAAGCTCTATTATCTTGAACTTCTCTCTACTTTTGCCTCTCTTTATCTCTCTAGTTTTTATCATTCTATTATCTTACTTTGCAACTGTATTTATAGAATCCAATGTTACAGCTTATCATTCCTTGCAATGTCATGTGGTTGGTTTTTTCTTTTTTTCTTTTTTTTTTTTTTGGTCTTTCAATACTCTTCCTCAATTTTCTTGGATAAATCAGAATAGTAAGATATCAATATTGTTATTTTATGTTCACATGCAGATACTGTAGGAATAGTAGGAACTACAGATTACATTAAGAAAGGAAGCACAGAAGTAGTACAGCATTTTTAATGGGTTTTCCATAGTTCTTTTAGTTTCTTTTAGTATTTAATTTAGTTTATTTAGAATTATAAATTTAGGAACATTTGAAAAATAAGATACTATGACCAAATTTGATTCAATCTTAATATTTAAGTTAACAGGAATAGAATATAACATTTGTCTCGATAAAATTATTATTAAATGCTTAAATGATCAAAAAGAGTGATTAAGCTGTTCTGTCACATATTTTTATATAATCATATATGCTCCTAGAAAGTTTTTTACTGTAGGCAAGCCAGCAGTTTCTGGTATAAACAGCATGGGAGAAGATCTATTAGAAGAACTTTCAAAATGCTCTAATACGAAGCAATGTTATAGAAATTTCATGACAGAAATTAGAATGAGGTAGGAAATAAGCACAAATCTGTTTAAACAGAGTTCCTCTGATGACAATTTTCTGTGCCTATGATGTAGAGAAAATGAAAATGTGGGGTCTGGGTCAACTCAATATCCTCTCACCTCCCTGCTTTCCTCCCGTTATTTTGTTCCAGAAAGTGTAGGTACAAATTGACACAGAAGAGTCTGTTGAGTAACTTGTTATCTACATTTAGACAAAACATTTTTTTTCTGGCCTTCCTAGATTCATTCACGTGGATACTGTCCTTTAATCCATTAGATAAGGAAAATCAGAAAAGGAAATACAAAGCTACATGCATGCACTTTATGTTAACTTAGGCTTGCTGAGAAATGATAGCTAACTGGACACTTTTTTTGGTAAAAGAAGTGTAGAAATACAGAAGTCCTACAAATAGGGCTAGAGTACAAGGACTGCTTTCCCCACTATTTGATGCTAAAGCCTATAACTGATGCTGAGTGTGTAATTCCTAAGAAATAAACTCTGAGAATACCAAGGATAGAATTCAGGAAAAAAACAAGATGATTTTTTCTCCTGATCTTCAGAGAGGATAGCAAGATTCAGCCTTTCTTTTTAGTTTTTATTTATATACAGTGACAGGTTAACACAAGGTGAGCAAAAATGTAGCTCGGGAAAGAATCAGTTCATACCCAAAGGTGATTTTTACTGCTAATCAAAATTGCCCACAATCCCTTCCTTTCCTCAGAATAATACAAGGATCTAGGACACTAACAGCTTCTACTGTCTGCAAGGTTGTCTGTTCCCTCCTGTGAAAGATTCAGAGTACAGCTTAGATGTGGAAATGCCTCAGACTTTCATCTTATAATGAGCTCCCCCAAAAGACAAAAAAAATTCTAATCCAAAAAGAAGTCATGTATAATTTAAATTAAATCTTGTTTCTACTTAAGAAAACATAACACAATTTGTGATAACAGAACAGGAATAAGACCTATTCACTGTTGTCCTCACCCATCATGACTTTGCAGGCACTTCCTGGATTTCTGCTGCTTCATGCCATAATTTCAGTGTAGTCCTGTTTGGGAAATCCTTTCCATTCCTTCTCAACACAGGCCATTCGCTGTTTGTTATGAATCTCCTGTCTATTCTTTCCTGCCATCCTTCTAACTTTCCCTCCCTTGGCAGTGCTGACTGATTTCCCATTGTCTTCTGGGACAATCTCTAGACTTCTCATATGAATATAACATGAAACAGAATATACAAGTAAATACTATCTAAGCTACAAAACAAAAATTACAAAAAAACCCAAACCTCAAAGTTATAATATTGATAAATGAAAAGTGAAATGTAGCAAATACCTCATGGTAGTTTCAGGTTTCAGCAGATTTGCTTTTTCATGCTCCTATGAACTTTCAAAATCTAACCTCTGGATCTCTGCATGGATACACAAAGCTGATGCAGACAGCATCCAAACCAATCTCAGCTTCACCATGTCTCTGCACGGTTTGTCCCTGGCCATCAGTTTCCTTACTGTGTAATGTTTTAAAAAATATTCCTTTCTAAATATTTTAGAATGTTCTCTCATTCTAAAATACTATGCAACATACCTATTAAGATAGTCTTCCTTAAAACTGTGATTTTTTGTGAGCTTCTCCACTTTATTTTGAGCCTTCCAAAGTACGTTCTTTTAGACCTTTGCACTGAAGTATGCATAGTAAGATTATTTACATTCTTATTTTCCAGCAGACATTCTCTTGTTATCTGTTTGCACAGCATTTAGAAGACTGTGGAATTAATTTGAAGGATTTAATTTTCTCTCCTGCTTGCTTCTACCCCATTACGGTTATCCTCCTAGGAGAAACTGCTGCATTTGCTAGTAGTATAGACAGGCAAGCCCCAAATTTCAACACCATCCAGTATAAGTGAGGCAAATAAGTTCTTTCCAGTGTTTCAGTGTTTTCATTTAACACCTAAACTATATCAAAATAAGCTGTTTTTAAATTGCATTTGTTACTGGAGTCGAAGCTCTTCAACAAAATTCCAATGTTACCAGATTAGTTTAGTATTTAGTACTCTGGTGTGTTATTTTAGGTCCAGTTGTAGACTAGCAATCACAGCAGTTGTCACTTGGTGGAGCCAAATTACTCTACAAACTGAATGCACTTTATGAATAGCTTGCATAAAAGGTCTCGAAAGCAAGACTTATAAATAAAGTGCATTGGAGAAAGATAAAAAATTGCAGGATTTCAATAAAGCCTTAGAGGAATTAGAAGTTTTACAGCCTTGCTTTTAATTACTCTAGCACAGGAGAAATAAAAGACTCGCTAGAGGAAGCAGATAATCTCCTTTTGTTGTAATAAAATGGAAATGTATTGTAGATGCTTGATGATGTATGCATAAACCTGAGAAGATCAAATGATAGCTGTCATTCTCTTCTTGGTAAAATTTAAAGCAATTCAGGTTGTTAATTCTTGTTCATTTTTACAGTTTACAAACTATTTTCTTTTACTGCTAATATTTTTAATTTCTGCCATTTTAATATCTGTCTTAGAAATATTCTTCATAAATTCTGGAAGGGCACCCTATGTATTTCTGGTGTAGAGCACAGAGCATCCTAAGAGGAAAAAAAGAAAAAAAAAGAAAGGATACTAAGCTAAACACCTTGGCATCTCTTTCTTTAAAATTATGTGGGTTTTTTGTTGTTGTTTTTTTTTTTTTTTCCCATTCTATCCGTATGTAAGGGACACTAGTTAGAGAACTGTCAGTAGTAGAAACTCACACTGATTCTGCATTTTATGTGTTGTGCACACTGCGGCAATGTCAGAGAGTCTGCTGTCTTGATATTCAGACATCAAGTAAGAGTATGTGTATTTCTTATTACTTAGTATTTATTTGCACTGAATTGCTTCAAGACAGAAGGATGAGGACAGAAAATTTTGAGTAGGTGAACAGACCAGCTTATGGATGAAGTCAGCATATACTCTTTAGACTCATTTATTTGGAATGGACTCCATCAATTGGGCTTCACCCTCATATATTTCTTTGTAATATACATGTGGTGAAGAAAGTTCTTTGTTGGTTGGTGACCCCATATGCCAGAAGAAGCTGGTTGGCCCAGTCAGCCAGCTGTTGATAGATATATCTGGTAAAAAAGGAGAGAAGCCTCAACAGTGGGGGAGGGGAGCTAAGGATTTGCCAGGTTTGTGCTCGAAAAATCAACTAAGAAGACATAGTGTCCATAATCGAATCTGAGTTCCACAAAATGTATGATTTGCCTCACAGCTTTCTCTCATGTCCGTTGCAAAGTGCATCTCCTTCCATTATACATTGAATCAAATGTCAGTTGAGATTTTCATGTTTTTGACACATACTGGCAAACCTGGCACAGAGTCTACTTGTAACTGTTTCTCTCCTATTATATGAAACAGGAAATTC
Organism: Meleagris gallopavo; assembly: GCF_905368555.1. Lineage (NCBI taxonomy): Eukaryota > Metazoa > Chordata > Aves > Galliformes > Phasianidae > Meleagris > Meleagris gallopavo. Next base: position 35,399,880 of record NC_139409.1, read on the forward strand.
TGCTGGTGCAGTGTCCTAATTTTTACATCTAAAAGTATAACAAGAACATCACCCAGAACTAAAAAGATTTCCTAAACAATTACGTTTCTTACATTTCCCCAATTATTTTTGTGTAGAAGCCATTCTTTCTAATGAATAGAAACATGAATCGTGAAAACAAACCATATTTGTAGAGTGTCTTGATTTGTTACTGTGGACAGTGCAAAGATTTGTATTTTGCATGGAATTAGTATTTTTACTTCCCTGCAAGAGAAAAAAATAATCTATTACATCTGTATGTAAAGAATAGATCACAGATCCTGGAAAGACAGGAAGGAAATTACTGGTGAAGAAGAAAAAAAAATCAATAGAAGAAATGAGATTATCTGAAGTAAAGAAATGATTTTCACATATCAAGAAGGACAGTATGGCCTCGCTTAATGCTGCTACTCTCCTAATAGAGTAGGGGCACATCGGTTCTGTATACACTGAATAGCTGGAAGGAGGCTCTGCAATGATAATTTCTGGATGATCATCCAGAAAAGCTATTGTTCAGCCAAAATGATGTAAAATGTTAGTTATTGGGTTGTGTTTCTAGTGAATGAAGGCTGTGAAGCCTTATTTATTATTTTTTTTCATGAATGACTTCATTGCTTTTCTAATACTTTCATTGGCAGTCTGGTAATTTGCACTGGGTTATATTCCTTTTCCTCAGGATAAGCAGTACTTTAATTACCTCAGGTCATACAGAATATTTGACCTACATAAACAGGGGAAACAAATTTTTAGTTTCTTCCTTTTTACAATTTTGGAATTTTCCATAGCTTTTCTCTAATGCCAGTTGAACAACTGAATCTTACAGTGATGACAATGGAGAGGCTCTGCGAAGGAGACTGGGACAATAACCCTTACTTGTCCTCCTTCCTCCCTCCGCCCCTTTCTTTCTTCTTTCCTTCCTTCCTTCCTTCCTTCCTTCCTTCCTTCCTTCCTTCCTTCCTTCCTTTCTTTCTTTGTCTCTTTCTTTCTCTCTTTCTCTCTTTCTCTCTTTCTTTCTCTCTTTCTTTCTTTCTCTCCTTCTCTCCTTCTCTCTTTCTTTCTTAAGTTGTAGACTTATGAATAAAATCCCTGATTTAATGTATTTTCTAACCGATATGCCTAATTTCTCTCCTCTGTATAAGCTACTTGATTTTATGTGCTCTTATTTCTCTTCAATTTACTGTTCATCTCTTTTTTACCGTTATCCCTGTGGTTTTGTATCATCAGGAAATTTCACTTCTTACTGAATGCATCTTCATCCAGGTTACAGTCAATCAGTCAGTAAATCCCTACTCTCTGAAAACAGTCAGCACCAGCTGTAGCTCAATTAAACTCAATACTTGAATAGTTCACAAGAGAACCAACAATTATATACACACATTAATCAAATAAATCCATTTTAATCTGTAGATGTTTTCCAAATTTTCAGTTAATAGCTTGGACAATGAAATATGGCCTAGATATATACAATGGAAGTAGCAGATAATTAAGCCTTCTAATAGCATTTAAACTTATGGAGTTCTTACTGCCATGCACACTGAACAAGGAAGGGTGAGGGAACCTGAAAGACACATTCTTAATATACTTAAGTATTGACAAGCACTTTTGCTAAGTAATAGAATCAGTTCAGCTGTTCAGAAAATGTTTGATGTGTTCCTATTTGAAAATATGGAAAAATAATTTAGCTTCTGATTGTTTTTTTTCCCAGATTAGGGAATGGACCAGCATACAAAAAGAAGGTCATTTCTGTTTATAGTCTTAAATCAGCTATAAAACATTGCAGATAAAGTCATGTATACACTATTAGGACTAAAGCCCGACAGAATGTCTGTTTGCATTCCTTAATTTTACACATACTGAAAATAACTCCCAGGGAACACTAATATCTTAATCCTTGCTTGGACAATCTGTGTGTAACAATAGTACTTACACTGCACTAATTTCCTGTTAAAGACACAATTAAGTGCTTCTTAATAGAACTGTGCTATACGAGCATTGAATCTCTACTACAAAGACCTTTAGTTTACAAAAAAGTCTGTGGAGAATGCAGTCTATGACAGGCTGTAACTGTGGGACCTGAAAGTTCCTCTATTTGAATAAAGCAGAACATCAGCATGATTCCAGTGTGACTTTGGATTATACACAGGTAATTTAAATTATGCAAGAAGTTCATTCTAGCAGACTCAGTGGGAGTTCTGGGGAGGAAGAAGTATTTCATCTGCTGCCTGTCACAGAATAGTTTAAATTCTTGCCACCTCAGTCTGAGTCTTTTTTGGTTTTGTTTTATTTTGTTCTCAGTGAGTAATTCTAAGCTAATCTGGAAACAGGTAGACTAACGAACCAAAACAAATTAGAACTTTTATTGAAAATTGTACCCTACTTTTTTCATATGTGAGGTTTAGAAAATGTCAAGCTAGCCAACATGATTTGAAGTTGGAAAAAAGGGAAAACATTTCAGAATGTTTTCAGAACAAAGTTTTCTGACTTTCTAGTATTACATTAATAAAATCTGTTCCTAGCAGATTGTTCCAAAAGAAGCATTACTGACTCTGACTGGGAATTACTGAAATTTAGTTTTATCATAAAATGACCAGTTGTCAAAGTGAAGTACACTGAACTTAGTTTGGGATAGCTTTTGTGGCCCCATGCCATAGAAACAAAGAAGGACAAATAGATCTATTCCCAAACCAGAATAATTAAAGTTTATAAACTCTGCTGATATAAAGTCCTAGCTGAAGTAAAATGCTTGAATGTTTACATATAGCATATATTTGCATATCTGGTTTAGTGGTAGAGAAAAAAATCCACTCCAAGACAGCGTGATTCTCATGAAACATTAGAACAAAGCTTAGCCTTAAATCCCTTGTTTATACCAGGTTATACAACAAGCTGAACCCAATCAGAGATGCCAAGGAAAGCGTATTCTCTTTGTGAAAACCTTTGAGGAACTTCAACTTCACACTAAGGAGTAAAAATTGCTTGAAATCTAGAATAACACTGGAAGAGAAAATATTTTTTTGATTGCCAGAGTTGGAATGGACTGCTCTTTGCAGTGATGGGGAACATTTTGATGATAGGGTGGTATAGACACCATCAAGAAAATGTTTTATTACAGCCTTCAGCGATGATCCTTCCTCTGGCTGGCAACAATGATATGCACAGATCTCTTCCCACATCCTTTGCAGTAATTGAGTTAGAGTGATTGAAATGAAATCATGTGCTGTTTCACCAGCTGTTTCAGCTAGCACCCAAATGTTCTCGGTTCCAAGTAGGAAAGGTCCAAACCTGTGAAGATATTAGATACAGCTTTTTGTAGTTATGGCACCTTTCCTTCTTTGTTCATGACCTGAATGTATTAGTTTTTTAAGAGACAGAGATTTGTTCCACAGCTTACTTAACTAAGTGGAATTTTTTATACTGGGTTTAATATCTATGGATCAAGTCCTACAGATTTTGAAAATAAAACCTTAGTCCTTTATGAAACAATATCACTTAGTGACGAAAATGTTGGGTGTATAAATAGTAAATAACAGGATTTTTTTCAGTGTTATCTTAAAATCATAATCTCACTGATATTTTGCTACATGCTCTTCCTAGCTCCAAAATAATGCTTACAAGAGCATCACAGCATCCCACATATATGCTGTAGGTTTTGAAATCACCACTGTACTCTTTTGGGCACTCCTATATATATATATACTTTCATTTGAAAGACAGAGAGAGTTCTCAACACTGATTAAGGCATGATTTATGATCTGAAAAGCTTGAGCATCCTTTGGTGTAAGTGAAAACTTTATAATATGTCTTCAAAAGTTTTATCCCCAGTTCTGAAACTTTAACAGATATATTATTCATCTTTATTCATTTTAAATCTAAATAGAAGCTCAGAAAACAATGCTATAGGCTACAGGGGTGGCAGTGAAATAACATGTGGATATTTAGAATTGTTCAATAAAGCATACATTACAACAAGGATTGGAAGACAGGAAAAACTCAGATGCCTACAAATAACTGAATGTTTCCCTAGGGCATAAACATTAATGACTTTAATTAGATTATAATTGCTCATGGAAGCATAGCTTGCACAAGATAAAAATACCTGACATTACATTTGCTACTAGGCAACTGCATGAGAAGCAAAAGTAGGTTTAATGTTAAATACAAGTTATTTACTATATATAAGGTATTTGAGTGCAGAGTGTGTAGTCTGTTCTCAGGACATTCTCATATATTTTTAAGATGGCATCACTTTGTAAGGTGCTTCATAATCTCTAGGTCTGACTCTTTATTGCAGGATTGGATTTGAAAGGTTGAGTTAACTGATAATGAAAGTAAATGTACTTTTAATTGAATGTACTCATGACCCTGTGCTTTTCTTCTGTTTTCGTCTTTACACTTGTGAAAGGTTACCTCAGCAGGTATATTTAGAATGCCCTATCCTTGTGTTGAGTGGGACTCTCCAGTCCTTAATACAGAGGATCCAGATATTCACACAATATTTTTAGCTTCACAAATTAAAAGCCAGATTTAGATTCACTAATTGCATTTCAACAAAAACAGTCCCATTTTCATTCCAGGAAGTTTGATATATGGGGTTATCAGGCATGGGTGCTACATGGCTGCATGATGAGTATATTCTTAAGACAGTCAGAAATCAGTTAGGAGCTATGTGCTGCTGCCTGATGAACCACTGCAGCAGAATGCAGCCTGTTCTGGAAGCCTGCTTGCTGCCAGCCTGTGAATGTCATACTGGGTAAGTATGAGGTGAGTTAAGGAAAGTAAATCTATTCTCAGAGAACAGGCCATCTAGCTAATTAACTGGATAAGATAATCCCTAAGTGAGAAACTTTAACCCTTAGCAAGAGTCTTGCTGAAATACTGCCATAAGGAATCTTTTTCTTTTTGCTGCACAGTGGCACAATCATGCCAAGTGTGGAAAATCTCCTTTCTCCTTGAGTAACCTGTAGGCAATGACTGTATTTCCTAGCAAAGAGAGTTTTAATCTTCTGAGGTAAAATAAAACTGTGTAGATGTTCACAGGAAGTACAAGGCAGATCCGAAAGTAATGCCTTCTAGTTTATTATATTTGCCCATGATGTCAGAGGTGGATGTTGGTGGTATGGCATTAGAGGTTGAAACTTCCCACAAACATTCCATTATGTTTTGTGGCTGTGTGACAGATGGCAGTAGAGGGGCAGTCTGACAGAATGGTGTCTGACATGGGAATGTATATAAAGCAAAGAGGTGGAGTTGAATTCCTCCATGCAGAAAGAATAGCACACATTGACATTCATTGGTGCTTTTTGAATGTTTATGGAGATCAAACAGTGGATGTGGTGAGCGCAGTGAGGTAGTGGGTAGTGGGTTTCAGCAGTCATGACAGCAGCAGAGTCCTGCTGGTGCAGAATTTTATGAATGTGGCACGTAAACTCCTGTTCGTTGCTGGTGAAAATGCATAGATAGTAGGGGTGACTATGTTGAGGAATAATATTTTGTAGCTGATAATTTGCTCTTCCAAAAAGTGTATCTGTTGCAGTTTCCATGGAAATAAACAGGAACTAATACTTTTGGAGTGACCTATGAACATACTTGACAGGATGACTTTAAAGTTAGGCAAGGATATAAAAATTCTTAAAAACATGGATCACTCGTTCTCTCTCTCTCTCTCTCTCTCTCTCAATAAGGTATTAGCTCTACAGCATACAGACTGGAATGACCAAATCAACTATAACGTGAGAAAGCATAGTAAACATTGCCTGTAATGTAAATAAGGAGTACCACAGCACTTGAATATTTAGTGCAGCTGAGCACATGCAACTCCAATAAACAAAGGAAAATTAAAGAATAAATGTAGGTGATAATGTACCATTGGAGGCACTGATCCCATGATGCTCATTTTACAGAGACTTCTATTCTATGCTATTATTTATGCTAAAATATAATTTTAGAGGTTGTAGGTCTCTTTTATTTTTATTCTTTAACCTTTAGCTTTTAAACTAACAAGGCTATTTCTCTAGTAAGGTCATTAACTTTCATATCATTGCTTCCTGGATTAGGTTAGTGGTGTTGACCACCAGGTCTCAAGAGTAGCTGGATGATTTCTCAACTAGGACAAACACCACTACCACTAATTTACTTCTTAAAGACTTTGACCTTACTGGTATGGCAAATAAAGTGTTTCAAGCAATTGAAGAACATTAGTTAGTCTTAATGAGAACACTATTGACTACTACTCCACAGAGTCTTTACCTTTCTAACATAAATCTGTAGCTTTGCTGGTGATAATGTAGAAAATAGGTCAGATGAAAATGCTAGAAGCCAAATCCTGAGATCTTTGTTTCATTTTTATGCAATTTTTGCTCCTTTTGATTTATGATGAATCAAGCTTTCGGCAGAGAGATCAGCTAAGAAATTGGGAGAGAGAAATGATCTTTACCTCAGTCCTCTCCACTGATTTGGTTTTTATGTGGTAGTATTTTCTTGAAAAATTGAAGGTCTTCTAACATTCTTTTGTATACTTTACTGTAGCTATTTTCATTTTCTTCATCCAATTATTTTTTAACCTACTTCCCCCTTTACACTTATCTGACTGCTTTAACACTATACCTGCCATAACATTTGGATTGGGACTAGCTCCCCAGCCTTTAAACAAAATACATCCAGGAGGACAAGATGGGCACTGTCACACATTTAGTGGCCCAATTATGTGATTACTCCTTTTCCCTTCCTTTCAATTACGTTCAAAGATGAAAGCTCTCAAGGCAAGATTTCTTCTTCCATTTATTTCTACAGTCCCAGGACATCTATAGCTCCTGCATTGCTTAAGCAAGTGCTAACTTAGTGAGAGAGAAGGGGAGATCCAATAGCTCAGATCTTCCTCTCCATTCTTTTATAGTCAGTTGCTTTTGAGTATGGTGTACCCTGCGTTGTAGGTAAAACAGTGCTGTTGTGTGACTGCACAACCCTTCTTCCCTTCCTGTGAAAATTGAGGTTATACTGATACATTATAAGAAACATAATTTTGTTGTTTTGGCCACTGTATTCTTTTTGTATATTGTATGGTAGGTAAGAGTTTAAACAATAGAAAAAATAGTGCTTCAAGATTAACACAGTGCCAGAAAATGAGTTTAAGCATTGTCTGGGTGAGGTAACAGAATTGATACTGAAGGAGACATATTTTTTGGGATATTTGAATCATTAATGCTGTGTTAGTTATTTATGGTATTTAAGAAAAAAAAAATATTGTGAAAGTGTGGTACAAATATGTTTTAATCATATACCAAAAGAGACTTTACCAAGAAAACATAAGTGGTAACTGTCCGGTTCTAAACTCAAGCAGCATTAAAGGCTCCCCAAATTTCAGGGAACATTTAAACAAATGTGTGACTTTAAATGCTTATAAGTTTACAATTGCAGAACCATTTTTTCATTAGCCATGAATAAATTTTCCTTCCTCTTTGAGGATTTATAAAACAACCTGGACTGATGTGTGGAGAATTAGCCATTTTTAAGATTTCCATGCTTGAACATTTCAATCAGGACATATGGTGAAAGCACAGTTTATTTTTCATGCTAGCTTAACTCGAGTAACTAAAATGATTTTACTCATGCTTTCCAAAATAATTCAGCACTAGGCTGAGAACAATTGCAGACATTTGTGGCATGACAGATTTTTCTGAGAAACTTAGGAGCTGTTGAAGAAGAGGAGGATTGAATAAAGGTTGGAATTCCTCTTTAATGATTGTGGTTACTACCAGCTGGATCCCAGAGAAACATGGGCTGCACACTCAAGTGAGCAATAATGGAGGATTCCAGTGGAAAATTAATAGACTGACAAATACTTTTTATGCTTGATGAACTGTAATTGCACAAGGAGGCCAAATGCTAATGGTTGAACATAGCCTAACCAAAAAGATTTATGCAGTGGTTATGGAGATTATAATAATTTGGCTTTTTCCTCAAAGGAACTCTTACAATTAGATAAAACAAAAACAAAACAAACAATAACAACAACAACAAAAAAAAAACAACACAGAAGACCTCCAACAGTCCCTCCCAAAAAAAGTAACAATGGTGAAAAACTAACTACTGCTCATGTCCTCTTTTGCCTTTTTGTTCCATCACATAGTAAGCTACAAATAGAAAACTACAGACTCTAACAGTAAATCAAGCAAGATATTTGGAGTTTCATTTCTGGACAGAGTTCAGTCATGCAGCTGTACTCTGAAAAAATACACAGTCCAATACATCACTACTTCATCTTTTTGAAACATTATTGGATTGTCTAGGTGTAATGTCTATTCACGTTATGCCCTTCATATAGCAGAGGTGTGATGGTTTTCTTACTGGATCAGTTACTCAAATCAGATTTCTGTCAAGTTTTGTGGAAAGTTTGTCTTGCAAGAAGAAACTAGGGTATTATCAGCAGATCCCATAAATAGCCAGAATACAACGGTCCATCGCAGCAGTGTGCAAACAGCAATCCTGGTCTCAAAGGCTGTTTTCATCATTGTAGAACAAAGTTAATTCTGTTAATTGAAGGTTGAGAGAAAAAGACTAAGTTGCTGTGACTACAAAAAGACCAATCTGAGGAAGGAAATGCAGAGGGACAGCCAGGCTTATCCAACTTGCCAGCCAAAGCAATAGCCTACATATTCTAGACTTTCTAGACCAGTCAAAAATTTATCATCTGGGTTTTTTGATTGTCTGACATAAAAAAAGTATAGCTCTCAATAACTGCCTACTTGGCCAATGATCAGAGTCTATCTTGAGGCAGTATGGTATGGATATGTTAGCTGAATTCCTGGGCGGGTGGGCAGTATTTCTCATCAGGGCTAATTACCTCATCTGTAATGCAATCTTGATGCTGTTACATTGTTTTATTGTCAGCTGTTGCCAAGAAAATAACTTGTGCATTGCAGAAAACCTTTTATTGTATTCAGTAGAAAAAAACGTGGAGACAAAAATTGTGAATTCAAATACATCACAGAGAATGAATGAATAAAAAGGAAAAGAATGGTAAGTGGTAACATTAATATAAAGGGGAACAAAATATACCCTGACAGAAAGGCAAGCATAAAGTCTAAAAAGATGTCTATTTATTACTACTAGTTTAAATGAATACAATGTATCAAAGAAATTTTAAAATGTACTAAATTACTTAAAATATTTTAGTGCCTCATTAACACAGTTCAGATTAGCCAGGTTGTTTACTGTTCATCACAAATCATAGAATTGTAGAATTTCTTAAGTTGGAAGGGACCTTAAGGATCTAGTTCCAATCCCATGCCATGGGCAGGATTTCTACCTACTAGATCCGGCTGCCTAGGGCTCCATCCAACCCGGCCTTGAATGCCTCCAGGTATCAGGCAAACTAATGACAGAGTGCAAAAAATTGCCTTCTATACCTGTAAGTGTTGCTTGAATGCAGTTAGAACCTCATGTGTTGCTAAGATTATATTGTAAGATAAAAATTTTGCCAAGGAAATTGAAACATATTTTAAATACTTCCTTTTTGGTTCTGAAAGAAAATCTGTCATTTTTAGAAACATTCTTCAAACATTCTTTGTTCATATTTTTCATATTTTCCGTGCAGTTATCAAACATGCAAGTTTTGGTTGGCTTCTGAATACCATAATAAACTGAGTGTTGATCTTGACAGTACAATCAGGACCAAACAACTTATATGGCCACACAGATTGCTATGTTAACAAAAGTTTCTTTAGAGCTGATGAAATAGTAGCCTATTCTGTTAGGCTCAAAAGTCTGTCTGAATTACAAATGAAAAGTTTGTGCCAATTCACAGCAAGAGGGCAATTGAATCCATCATGTATAGCATGTTTTGCTTTCAAGATTACTAGCCAGCAATTTTTGGCAAAATATTAGAAACAAGCTTGAGATTGAGATTCCAGCTGAAACTCGTACTTGAAGAAACAGGTAGATCTTAATGCTTGTAGAATTCACCATCTCACAGAATAATTCTGGGCTTTGTAAATTGTATTTTAATTGGTGTAAAACAAGATATTTCAATACAGAATTGAATGCTCTTAAGTTTTTTGATGTTGAATCTACTCAGGTGATTCCCAAATATCATTCTGTTCTGTGTGGTTACTTCTTTCTGAAGTACATAATATATTTATTTATTTATTCTTTAACTAGGGCCCTAATTTTTTTTTTATTAAGCTGACTCTTTCAGCTCAACTGACAACAGCTTGGCAATTCAGAATATGCAGTGAGTTTTCTACAGGAGATTTGTTAATAATTCTGCACTTCTGTATGCCTCTACCTTTTATAATCTTTCAATTTTTGAGTGTCTTGTGCTCTTTTCATTATAGTAACTACATGTTTTAGATGACTGTTTGACTAGCTAGGTAGTTTATTTTTTAACATTAGCTTTTCTTCAATTAGTTTTACTACTCTTAGTATTCCATTGCCATGCAAAGTAATTCTGGGATCACCCTCTGCTGCTGTAAGAAACAGGACATAAATTAAGAGGTAGTGTGCTAATGTTTATGGAGTGAGGGAATGTGGGCAGAACATCATCTGAAAAGGTAACAAATAGGTGATTTTATATTGGTACAGACGGGTCATGGCACTCTTGTGCTAAGCTTGAATGTGAGCGGGAGCATACCTAAAGAGAATGGGGAAAAACTGAAGGGTTGATTAGTCTCTGGCATTTGTTTACACTTCTTACAAAATCAGATTCTGAAAATTATTCTACAGTTCTCTTCTGTTAAATGATTTTTGACTCTGTTATCCCTGAAGACTTGCATCAATATGCATTTTAATAGACTATATCAAATATTTAATATTGATTGTTTTGAGCTTACAGCTTTCCTGCTGTGTTTTTACTCTGTTTTACTGTTATTAGGACCACAGTTTCAATAGGAGAAAAAAAAAAAAACAAACACAAACCGATCAACCAAAGAAGCCTATAGTAGCATCTTGGAGTGACAGTCCCTAGACTGAAATCTTTGGTGAAGAGGACCAAAGTGTCTTTAGTTCTCAGTTAATTTGCATCTTCTGCTCCCTAGCATTGTGTGAAGAGCAAAAGGAGTGTTCAGAAACAGAATGGTTTTCCAAGCTGCTTCCAAACTTTGAAGACAAACTGCTATCTGAGCTGAAGGTATTCCTTGATATGACAGAGGAAACAGTTTTTTTATTTTTGCTTCCCCAATTATGCCAGAACTATATTCATGTTTATTGATGGTTGCTACATCAATCTGTATAATAATAATGATAAAAAAGATTAAAATGACTAAAATGGGTATAGAACAAAGATATCTAAATTAACCGTAAGTGACAGGGACACTTCCAGGGGTAAATTTCCAGGGACAGTTTAATTCATCTGATTATGCTTTATGAAAATCCTGTAGAAGCTGAATATCTCAGACAAGTATTATACAAGTATCATCACAGTGGTTACCAGTGAACACATGAAGATGAATATACGGTCTGTTTTACTAAGAGCATCTGAATTGATCTTTCTTGGATCCTCTCACTGTTTTCAAATTTCAGGATAGGGATCTAGGGACTACTAATTGACCTATATCACAGAAACCTCTTAGGAGAACTCTGATGGCACTTGATGTGCTCAGGACGTATATAATTAAATGTCTTAATTAGTGAGTGGCATACTTGCTCTCATAAAAAACAGAACAGCTTCCATTCCTCGATATTTACCTACTTCAAGAGCAAAATTTGTACTTCTAGAGGATATTTCGAGGTTATATTTCTAAGGGCTAGCTGTCTTAACACAACAAGATCCTTGTCACTTGGATGTGATGGCCAGGCTGGATGGGCTAATGATCACTTCTCTGATTCTGTGATGTCTAAATATTAAGGTACTTTGAGAAGTGATTAAACCTAGGGCCAGTGTGAGAGGAGTCATGGCACTTCCCCAGAAGTCCAGTCCAAACAGGGAGAAGGCAATCCATTAGGAACCAATTGAAATCAACACAAGCCACCATGTTCTTGGTCCCATACAGTCAATGGAAGCCTGCTGCATACTTTGCACCAGTGGAGTACAAGCTCTTTCTGATTAAGTGCTGTTTGCAAGAAAGGGAATCTGTACTCTCAGGAGAGAGTAGCAAGGGCTTGTTACCGTCAAGCCTTGTGACAGGGTAGCGTATACACATAACTGTGAGCGTGCGTGAGGTGGGGAAGGTTGTTGTTGGGATTATACATTTCGGATTAGTAATAGTTATAGTGTGATTTAAAATGTATGGGTATTTATTAGCTTTCTGGAAGTGTCTGATGTTGTGCTTTATGTGCTATATTGCAGATACTGATCCTGAATATTTAGTTTATTGATTGCTGATTAATGATGTCATTAATAAATTGACTTCATTCATCCTGATTTGATTTAAACCAAGCTAAGTGAGCAATTTTTCCCTGTAACATACCCTAAGAAGACTTCCACCATGCAGCTGGGATATAGATGTTCCTTTGTCATTCCCTTCAGCAGGCTGTTACCAGCTTTTGCTGTCTCCCTCTTGGCAGTTTTCTACTTACACATGAAGAGAGTACCTTAATGTGAATATAAGGTATTCCAAAACTGTTGTTTGGTCTCTTTTTACAATTGTGTTGTTTTAGATTTTGGTCTTCCAGACAACCTTCAGGGATTCAAGGATTAGCAAAGAAAGTAGTTCTTGAAAGCAACAATTTCAGATAAATAGTTCTGGGTTTTTTTTGTTTGTTTGCTTTTTTTTTGTTTTGTTTTGGTTTGGTTTGGTTTTTTTTTTTGTTTTTTTTTTTTTCAATTATTATTTTTTTACGTTTAAGCATATTTCCCCACAACATATGGCTTCCTCTAACCTTTGTAGAACAGAAAGTTCTAATAAACTGATCTACAGTATTAAATGCTATGTTATTTCCAACATTGCAATTGCTTTTAGACTTCTTTGAAGGTAATTAAAATTGTCCATTTCTGTGAACCACCTTCAAAATTTGTTTCAGCAATATACAGGTGCTGGCAGTTAGTACTGCAGGAGAAATGCCTTGCAGGTTTGAGTACAAATGAAGAAATTCCCTGGGTAGGCACAAAATGGGAAGCAAAGAAGAGCCTAAGTCATTATCCCTAGTTGCTTTTGTGTATGTTTGGGTTTCGGTTTGATCTGAGGCAGAGCAAACAAATACATGGATCATAATTGTAATGGCAGATGAAGGACATCTGATCAAAATAAGCCAGGCAGGCCATCTGATAGTCTCTATTTTCAGGCCTAATATTAACACTATAGGCTTACTATATACTTCCTACTGTTCTCCCAGTACTCCCAGTACTGTGTCATCCCACACAACAGTGTGATTACAGTAAACACCTTTTTAAAAGAGGTAAATCCAAATAATCTTTGGAAAAAATGATCTCTGGAGGAATCATTTCCTTGCCTTAGTATACTGCAAAGCTCGATTAGGAAGATGGTACAATTGAAAAGCTTGGTTGTCAGCAGCTGACTTTATCCAAATTCATGTATCTTAATGTGGGTTAAGGTCTCACGGATGAGAAGGAAGTGTATGAATGAAACTTGGATTTCTTATGGTACCAGTACAACATGTGATAAATAAGCAAAGACTAAAAACATTTACAAGAGGAAAACCTGCACCATGGAGCATATTTTCATTCAGGTGAGTTTCAAAAAACCTAGTAATTAATCAACACGTACTTTATGTTTACACTCCATTAAGTGTAGCAGTAGTCAGTGCTTTTGTTTCATGTAGGCCCTGACATATTATTTGGTAGAAGCCTAATGTAAATCACTTCATGGTTCTTTTCTTTTCCTTTTTAAATTTCCAATGGAATTTCTAGTGAATAAATTAGTAAATTTATCATTTTCTCTATAATAGTGTCATACGGACAGTTTGATGAAATAGCTCATTACAGTCAATGAAGTGAAATATGAGTTCCATCAGCACATTTTCATCAAACAGAGTTATAGAAATTAGTTTGCTGTTATCAAGGACTGTGGAATACAAAAATAAAATTAAGCAAGCTATTAGAGGATAGATTTAGGGAAGGTCCCAATTGAGTTGGAGCACAACTGCCACTGTGAAAAACAGAGGACTGCTGTATGCTTAAATGAATTGTGAAGCATTGGTATTAATTGTTAATTATGTACATTAGGGTGAAAATTAAATTTGGAACCACCTGAGTGTACATGAATGACTGTACACACCGTTCAACCGGGGAAGAATAAAAAGCAGGTACTTGCCATTCTTCAATCATTGTCGAAGTTTGAAACTGCACTATACTGTCAGCAGCATTAGTACTTCTATGATCCTCTACCATTTAAGTTATTTTCTTCTCCCAGTGCTTTCCATAGTCAGAACTGAGAAAGTCAGGCTCTATTGTGCGCTGCTTGTGAGAAGCAAGTACTCAAATCATGCCCTCATTGTGGGGAGCAATTACCTCCTAAGCTGAGAAGATGTTGGCAGACAGGACTTCCATCCTTTCAGAATTACTTTTCATTTCAGCATCAGTCAATAATTTAGTTATTAAGAGTTATGTACTCATTGCTTCTCATTCTTGAAATAGTACATCCAGTATTAAACTCCAGCTTAAGATCTTCACCTGACATTTAACATTTTGTTTTAATAAATTATTATTAGACTTTATTCTCTGTGTGCAGAGGGAAATACTTCAGCTGTTTCTATTTATTCATGTTATTTTTGCATGTGATCCCTTTCTAATTTTACTCCTTAACTAGATTGGGAATGGATTCTTGGTGTCTTGATAATGATGTTATACAGTCTAAACATTCCAGGCAGCCAAATACCAATTTCATATTACATTTTTGCAGGTATCATGTGTGGTATATGAAAGTAGAGGAGGCAGCTTAAATCTTGCCAAGCTGAAACTTTAAGCAATTACCACAGTTACTAAAGCTTGGAGGCTCCCTGACTTTTTATTGAGATGAGAACTGGCTCACTGTCATATTTACTTGAAGGTTATTGTCCTAAGTAAATTCAGTTTCACAATCATGACTCAGACTTTAATGAATTCTAATAGACTAAGCTGCCCGCCCTATTTAGAAGTTTGCATATGTAACATTCTCTCCTCTGAGTCATAGCACTTGCCTAATTTTGGAGACTAAAATTAAGTTTAATTTTGGGATGGCATTTCCCAAAAGGGAATTGAAGCTATAAATAATGGGAAGATGTAACCAGTAAAAACTGTTTGCATTTTTATTGCTCTGTCATTTCTGTTATATAATGGTTTAAAAGTGTTGAAACTCAGGCAGTTTTCTGATTGGAAAATATTGTATAGTCTGTCAATAGAACAAAATTTACCCATTATTGAAAAGTCCCTCACTTATAAATGCAGGACAGTATTTTGCAGTTTTTGCAGCTTTAGCTGCCCATAAAATGCATAGGCACCTCCATTTCTCAGATCTCATTCTGTCCTAGCAATGGTCCAGAAAATCAAGAGAGGATGCAAGAAATGTAGTAACAATGGTGTTCTTCTCCCATCAGCCCACATCAGTGGAAATGTTACTATGCATTTCAAAGAGCTCTTGTTCCATACTGGAAGGAAAGTATGGAAAGAGTCAAGACAGAGAGGGATTAAGACATGCAGTCCTTGAGGTAAGGCATAATTCAGCATGTGATTCAAATATTTCTATGTGTAAGCTCTTTTTCCATCCAACTTAGTGACAAATCTTTAGAAACAGCTTAGATGTTGTCAACTTCCAACTCTTACTTCAAGATGTAAAAAGTCTTTTGCAAGTATACAAGCCTAGAAAAAAAATATTCCTTACTTTTCTTGATATAAATATCATTGGAGGAAAAGAGAGGGCATAGGACTGAGCATGAAGTGAAGGCTCAGGCAGAGAAGCCTGTCCTGCGTTAGTCATGTGTGACCTTTAGGTAGGTATAAGTCAGTAGCTGAATCATTTTGCTGTTGTTGCAGTGATTACCTCCTCAGAATCCTGTCCCTGGAGGTGGACATAGGGAAGTCTTCTACCCCAGTCTGTCACCCTCGCTTGTGCAGAAACACATAATTTTTCAGTGTCTCCAATTTCCATATAACATGAGAAAAAGCCAATGACTTTCTCTGTGTGAGGAGATATAAAGAGAATATACATAATGTCTGTAAGCAAAATGCAATTTAGTGTTGAAAAAATCTGAGAATATCTGGCAAATTCACATTCTTGTCCCTATTAAAGTTGCTGGTGTCATGGATCTGCATTATAGTTCCCTGAAGGTTACTGTAATGAACAAATCTAGATTCAATTATTCAAAGTGCTGGAATTCTGCCTGTACAATTTTCATTTTACTAATGGGCTGGACAGATTCTGATTTTTCTCAAACAGTTCACAACTGAAACTTAACATCATGTTGCTAACTGCTTTTTTAATATTTCCCATACGTAAAGCAAAATATAAATTTTTAATGCAGAAAAATGAGAAAGTCATTTTAATAGATTTGCATTTATGTCCATCCATATTACTGGCAGGTTATGAGTTAATCTGATTTACTTTCATTACCTTCAGTTAGCTGAGCTCTGGTTAGTGAATCACATGTGATCATGGAGACAGACAACAAAGCAGAAATTGTGATGCTCAACTAATGTGCATCTCACACATCTCCCTATATCAAAACACAGAGTGCAAGACAACAGTATATCATATAATTTTACACTCCTATCTCATGGTTAATGGCTTTGCAGACCTTAACAGAGAGAAAAGGGCCCAAATGTCATGCTCTGTGTCACAACCCTGGACACTGTACTCAGCCAATCTTTTTTTTTTTGAGCTCAAACTCCCCACCAGGTCAGGAGAACTTTAAATATCTAGACAAGGATGTCTGAACTTGTCTTCGGTTTCCGCAGTCTCAATTTACAGTTTCATTCTTGCATCTTTCAGACTGTTCTGTATTTGTCCTCTGTGACAGAGAATATCTGAAGACCTGTCACTACACTGAAATCTTAACAGACTTTAAACCTTGGTCCTGCAAATGCTGCAGTATGTGATTTGAGTTCAGTGAGATCTCCTCTGGATAAATTCATTTGATCGCTGCAGTAGTGCGTCAGGACCTGGTATTAGTTGTTGAGGCAAGTACTTCCTGACATATCAAGTGTGTAAGGTCCTCATAAAACTAAAAAGTAACCTTTTTAAAGACCTGCAGTAAATTGTTTAAGTCTTGTTGACTTAATCCCTCAAGCATTAGGCAGTTATAAATTAGAATTTGAGGAGGAATCTGAATGTTGAAAGTTAGAGAAAATGTTCATAAAATGGGAACAGTAAAATTAGAATAATAAAACAAATCCAAACAATTAAGTGGGAAAATTAAATAGTAAGAGCTCATTTTTCCTCTCTGCTATTCTAGTAAAGTGTCTAACACTATGTTCACTTTAATGATATTCTTATCTTTTCATGCTGCAGAAAGTTCTTTGCTGCATGCCCTTACTTCTTATCAGAATAGAGTCCTAAATAAACACATCATAAATTGAAGCATGTCGAGATCTGCTACACTGATGGATCATGATGCAGCTACAGCAGGAAGCTGCATTTCTAGAGCCCCCTGCTAGCCATGTCTGGAATGTGACTGCTCTTTCTCTGCACTCTCTGGTTCTGGGAAACAGAACGATTGCGAGACTGCACTAAATGGTAATTCAAATTATGAGGTTGTGAATGTCTCCCTTTACTGGATCTTGTTCTTTCCTTTAGCTTGTAGAGTGCATACGATATCCGTTAATTATGGTCTAGGACAGAGTGATATGAATGCTTTTGTTGAAGGGGACTGAAAAGATTTAGAGAGAACGGGCACTATTCTCATTTACCACACCTGTGTAAAACTTAAAGGTTGTTACACTTACAAACCACATGACCTGTTTGGGTGCTTATATTGTGCATGTTTAAAGCAAGCCACAGTATTTTTGTGGAATTTGTGATGCAGTCATATGAGATTGGTTTACAGCTATCATGGATTTCCTGATCTATCATTTAAAAGTAATCCTTCTGGAAACATATATAAAACATGGCTTGTGTCTGAGCTGAATATTATCTGGTATGGTGTGGGAAATGTCTCCATCAGAAAAAAAGTTTTAGTGTGGTTTGTTAGAATAGTAAGTTTCAAACCTGCAAATGAAATCTAGCAGATTTTCCATAGGTCCTCCAGGACATTTCACCATAACTGTCTTCCCAAATGGCTGCTTTCCTAACTCTCAGAAAGAAATATATAAACTATCTTTAAAATGAAATGTCTTGAAAGAAATCTCATGAGACAAGCTTGCTGAAACAGAAGTTGATTTTTGTCTTATAGCATCTACTGATTCCTCCAATAAAACTCTTCCTCATTAGTTGAGCTTATGGTGAATTCCTTGTTATTCTGGAGCCAGTCCTCATGCCATTGTTCTGTCAAGGAATTCCCTTGGCTTTGCTGAACATTTCTTTCTGTTTTAGCAAAGCCAAAGGATTTCATTTTCCTAATGTAACCGGAAACCAAGTAAACATTGATTTGGCATTTCCTTAAGAAGGATCTAAACTTCTACACAGCCAGACAGGTGAGAGGCTTTGACCTAAAGGCCTACATGTATAGTATGTATATACATATATATATACTATAATTTGGAATTTTTGCTTGTAGTGTTTGTGGGCTTTCTTACAAGGTAAGAGTTGGCAAATAATTCACAAGAAACTGAGCTAAAACCATGGCAGTTCATTTGATACAAATCTAATCAATACAAAAATATGCAGATCTTGAACTGCCCAGTTTAAAAATAATATTTTCTTATGATCACTCTTCTGAATCTTTTACCCTGTTTTGCTTTCATCTTTGATGGTTTTACTTTTGAAATGCATACAAAAATAAATCAAGAATTCGCAAAACTGAGAATATAATGGTGGAGATTGTTTCTTAAAATTCTTTAGGGCCAGGTATGAAGACAGATTTTCAGGAGATTTTGCTTCAGTTCTTCCCTTTTACTCATTTCTTGCTTAAGCATTTGAACTAAATATTGCAAATATTCAACTGAATTTGTCCATGTAATACTGTTTCACCTTACATCTATCATTGAGCACTCAGTGTATAAGGGAGAGTGCGGATGATGGGTAGCATATTTTTTTCAATAGAGATATGAGTATTGCTGCTCTTTTTGCATTTCTATTAGCTAATGTTAAACGTAATACCTTCACCAGCGGATGGGCACCATAGAGCAGACTGTTCCCCTAATCTGATATGTATGCCACTCCACTTGTACATATGGATGTCTTGAATCAGATGCTTGCTGTGATTTGGGCAGATGGGAAATGAGAATTTAATTTAATTTCTGAGAGGCTATTCTACTAACTAAGCTATAGGATCTTATCGGATATACAGGGGAAAAGGAAGGGGATGGAAATGCATAAAAGTGTTCTCTGTGTGAGTATGTAATTAAACAGAAAGTGTTTGCCAGCTCCTATGCGTGTCTATGTTGTATTCAGTTGACCTAACATTACATGCTAATATTAGGTCAACTGAATAAGCACTTTTGAAAAGTAAGTTTTTTTACTAAAAAAAAGTCCGGTTGTTCCACTTTGCAAAACAGACTTCAACTTTGATGGCACTGGTCCCATTCTATATATAAAATTGTCTTTTTGGAAAATCTGAAGCAGTTTTATGCCCATAATCTCAACTGATGTTCCTAATTTATTTTTTATGTTCAGATTTTATGTTATTTTTTTATTGAAGGCAAGTATTTTTAAGCTCCTTATGATAAGGCACTACAATTAAGGATCAAAGATTAGGGCTTTTAGTTAAGTGTCAGTAAGCAGATCAGAAAGAATCTGGAAAAATTAGATTACTTAACCAGAAGTTTTGATCTCTTGCTGTTTTCTTTCTCTTTTTAAGTAGTCTTTTTGGATTTCGCTCATCGCTGTTTTTCATTTGTAGGCAAATATAACAATTAGTGTGCAATATATTTGTGCAGAAATGGTTGTGTTTTTGCTAAGTGCGTGAAATGATGGATGATTTACAAAACATTCATGGCCCAGCTAATTACAGATACACAGATACACAGATTATGTAAGGTTCTGTGCAGACT
Source organism: Meleagris gallopavo (assembly GCF_905368555.1). Taxonomy (NCBI): domain Eukaryota; kingdom Metazoa; phylum Chordata; class Aves; order Galliformes; family Phasianidae; genus Meleagris; species Meleagris gallopavo. The sequence continues at coordinate 35,419,912 of NC_139409.1, forward strand.
TTTAGTCTTTGTTTTAACTCATTATAGAAGTGAATGAATTTAAATTTTTGGCTTTATTTTTAATGGTAGTAAAAATATCCTAGTTTACATTGCCAAGCTATATGTGATAAAGAAATGAGAAATAATAGTAACATACATTAACTTTTTCCTTTTTTTTCATAACTAAATATTAGGAATCCTGGAATGATAGAAAAATTTAGGTTGGAAGGGTTCTCTGGAGAAGGCAATCTCTGGAGATTGCCTGGTACTAATTCCTGCTGAAGTAGGACATTGGACTAGGTTATCCAGGGCCCTGTCAAGGCAAATATTGGAAGTTTCCAGTAACATCCTCTTTGGACAATCCTTTCCAGTGTTTAACTATTCTCTTAGTAAAAAAAAAGATCGTGCAATTTCCCAGGTTGGCTTTGTTGCTTTCTGTTTTGTCACTGCTTCCTTCTAAAGACAATACCTCTATCTACTCTATACCTTTCAGGCATTGGAGGGTTGATTTATACTGGTGCTGATCCAATCTCATTCGAGCTGTCAGCTTTTTTGTTTAATCATCTGGTATATTTTAATTTAATATAAATACTTCAGATTAGTAAAATTACAGTGCTCACTAAAAACAAAACTATCAAATGGAGGGGAGAGTTATTTACATGGGTCTCTATACATGGGTATAATTTATTTGCTGCAGTAGGAGGTAAAAATTCAAGTAAGTAGAAAGATATTCTCCACTGCAGTGTTAGCTCTCCACAGAGAAAAGGCAAAATTCACTATAACATACTCTTGCTTCCGCCTTTGTATTTATAAAAAAATAAAGTTCATTGAAATTATTCTTGCAGACACAACAGCATGACAAGTGGCTCTGGCTTAATGCTGCCCATGTCACTTTGCGTTAGGAAATACAGTGTGACTGACATGAATGATATAAAATGTCAAGTAAGACATTCGTCCAAAATGGTATTTTTCTCTGTTTAAATGTAGTGAAGGAAATTGTGGCTTAAAAATAATCCAGGTGGCCTGGGCTTTAGATTCCCCACCCTGCTTTTTTTTTTTTTAATGATCTGGGAATATTTGCTTCTTAATAGTTACAAACATTTTCAGAAAAACGTTTTTTTCTAGAGATATTTCTGAATTTGTATACTGACAAGCTCTTCTAGCACTCATCAGGAACAGTCTTCCTGGGAAGGCAATTAGTAAGGGGATCTTCACTTACTTTTGCTTTCTGTAGACCTGAAGTACCACTCCTCTGCCCCAAGGATAACAATTACTGCATTCTCGATGTAGCACTGCAGATTGTCTCCACCTTATTCTCATACAGAAATTCAAAAGAAAGCAATAGAAGTGTGAAGATGTCTTTGTTCCCATTTTTCTCCTTCATACCCAGTATTCCCATGTGCACGAATGCTTCCAACATGAAAGACGTGATAAATAACAGAGCTTCTATTTCTTTCACTGGGATTGTCTGTATGAGTCTTTGGACCAATTCCAGCTGTGTAAGGAGATGTGGACACACAGCGAATGACAGCTCTAGTCTTATATGGTGTTGTGGTCATAGTTTACAACATCATATCACAATCTTGTGAAGTGTATTTTTCTCTATGTAGAAAAACTCTGTTCTATACTTCTTAGTATAAAGTTTTGTTGTTGCTGTTGTTGTTTAATAAAAATATATGGAATCATAGAATCATAGAATATCCTGAGGGATCATCAAATCCAAAACTTTAAATCCAAAACTGTCTCATGTATCCCAGGATACCATTAGCTTTATTGGCCACAAGGGCACACTGCTGCTCCTGGTCAACCTGTTCTCCACCAGGACATCCAGATCCTTCTCTTCAGATCTCCAGATCCTTTCCAGCAGATCATCCCCTAACCTTTACTGATGTATGCGGTTATTCCTCCCCATGTGCAAGACTCTACACTTGTTCTTGTTAAACCTCATCTGGTTCCTCCCTGCCCAACTCTCCAGTCTGTCCGAGTCTTGTTGAATGGTAGCACAGCCTTCTGGTGTGTCAGCAGCTCCTCCCAGCTTTCTATCATCAGCAAACTTGCTGAGGGTGGACTCCCTCCCTTCATCCAGACCCAGTACTGGCCCTTGGGTAACACTGATAGATACAGGCCTCCAACCACACACTGTACCACTGATGACAACCCTCTGAGCTCTGCCAGTCAGCCAGTTCTCAATCCACCTCACCATCCACTCATCTAACCCACGCTTCCTAATTTTTATAACAAGGATGTTGTGGGAAATAGTATCAAATGCCTTGCTGAAGTCAAGGTAGACAACATCCACTGCTCTCTCCCCATTTACCCAGCCTGTGATGACATAGAAGACAACCAGTGTTGACTACTCCTGATAAACTTCTCTTCCAATTGCTGGAGAGGGTATCTAGAACAAATTGTTCCATCACCTTTTCAGGGATGGAACTGAGGCTGACTAGCCTGTAGTATTCTGGATCCTCTTACTTGCGCTTTTTGAAAACCTGAGTGTATTATGCACTGCATAATCAAGCTGGATTGTATCAGTCATAAATAGCATTACAGACCATGATAATAGCCAGCATGTTTCAGCAAGGACTGTGTGGCAAGAGTAATAAAATGAGGAAATACTAAACTTTTACACTTCATGCCACAACCATAAATCTTTTAAGGGCAACAACATAACATTTACACAATCTGCTGTATGGATTAACTTGTAAGATAGGATATTTAGGGAGGCAAAAATTAAATGATTTTTTCTTTTAACATGTGAATGTAAGCTATTGCTAATAACTTTATGGAAAGATTGCAAATATTTTTAGTACTAGAGCAAAGCCCTTGTGTGCTGGACTGCAATATCTTCATTCTGCATGAACGTATTTTGAAATAAGAGATTGTAGGATATTTAAGGGGGTGGCAGTGAAGAGTTTATTTAGGGAAAGGGGAGGAAAAAATGAGTAATGTACATTCTCTTGCAGAATCAGCTTGCCTTTAAATCCTACATTGAAAACAGCTGTTTGTCAGCTAGAATAGTTCAAGAAATCAAAAAAGTGCTCGTGCAGTCAGATTCATCACCTCATAATAACTGCTCACTAGCCATGAACAAAAAAGAGAAAGTTGATGAAAAACATCAATAAATTCTTCAACCATTACAGATGTTGAATAATTATATATATTTGCAGCAAATGTTCTTGTGACCTTTATAGAATGGATTGAATAATTTTTTCATAGAATGTCAGAGTGCTCTCATAAAAGAAGAAATGACATATTTCCAACCTGCCCCACCTTCTGAGTTATGAGGCAGCATATCATTGCACCAGGAACAACATATATATACACAACATAAGTACAAATCCTATTCGTTATGTGCCTCTTTCTTATGGAAAATAGATTTTCCTTAAATATTAGCAATAGGGCTCTGTGGACCTAGTTTTATCTTTGATTTTGCACTTGACTTAGTCCTTATTTTTCAGCAACTAATTTAATTTCTGTGTTCAGATGTCTACAGACACACTGTTTGGTCATCCTTCAGCATAGTTCAAACCTTCTTGTGTCACCATCTTCGACTGCTTGCAGAGCATCCTGTTTGCAGTGTGCTCCTCGCATTGTTTGGACCATGTATACACTACAGTAGTAATCATACATTATTATTTCTGTCTTTGCCTAAAGGACAGGCATAGGCTTAAGGCATACATATTAAGCTTATACACGAAAAAAAGAAGGGCTTTCTTTTGATGCCCTTTTTTTGAAAAAAAAAAAAAAGCCCTTCTTTTTTTCATGTGAATATAATTCTGAATTACATGTGAAAGATGAGGAACATGCAGGAAGATGAATAAAGAAGGAAGGAGCTTGAAGGCTCAGACATACGAGTCGTTCACTGACTCAACCAGTACCAATGCATCAGCTGAGTTTCAGTAGCTGACCATAGTCATGCAATTTTGACAGTGAAGAGGTGTTTTTTAGTGTTCTTTCTGAAAATATTATTCAATCAAGTCAATATCTTTGAAAAAGTTGGGATATTTGACTCAAAAATTGAAATAGCAAAGAAGAATAAAAATACCCTAATTTACTTTGTTTAAAATTAAAACTTAAAATGTGTTTTAAATTCAGATAACCTGTTTGTCAAACAAGTTTATCATTCTAGTAAAGACAGTGAAGTACGTGTATACTGTGGAAGAATAAATGAAGCAATTTTGACCTAGACAAATGCAATTTTCTCTAACATCAGTCTAAGGAAATATGCTTTTATGGAAACAGAAAGATAAAAAGGAGGTACTCAGTGGTTTACCTCTGACAGTAACTTTAGCAGCTCAATCTGAAGCAATATGAATTATTTAGATGTCTTCAGTTAATCAGGCCAACATTAAGTGGTGATTAATACACATTTCATGTTATATCCTGGAAGATGGGATCGTAGTTCTTCGCTTTGAAAAGTAAGCACTGACAGATCGGCCAACAATCTGAAAACAAACTCTCCTCACAATTCTGTTTTGCTCATGTTTTCTTCTGACTTTTCTGTATTTTGCCTTTTATTTTCTTTTAATGGTACATGGTTTTCATTTACTTTGTAAAAATTAAAATATCATCAAAGAGGAGAAATATTGGAGAAAATAAAGATGATGTATAAGGAAAAAGTTTATTTTTGAAAATTCCTGGTAGAAATTGTTTTTGCCTCAGCTGAAAGCACTTTGTGATGAAACGCACAATGTTCTCTACAAAACTTTATGCAACTTCTGAAAATGAGTAAAGCAACTTGCTGTTTTCTAGAGAGATCTGCTGATGCATACCAGTCAGTTTAGTAACTTGGAAGAAACATGACAGTTAGGTCTATATTATCATTGATTCTTTTTATGTGGTTCATCGTGGTACAATTTAAATGAATTTAAATGCATGTAGTGGATAATATTTTTAGGGGAAAAAAATCAAGAGTAAAGTTTGTATGCTTCCTCAGCTGCTGTTGGTAGAGTAGCAGAAATGCTTCCTTGTAAGCGTAGGATCCACCTTCAGAAAACAAAACAAAGCAAAACAAAACTTTTTTTTTTTCATGATTGGACAAAGAAAAGAAACTGATTCAGTGATGAAGCTGATTTTCCTTCTTAGAGCATTCTAAGTGTTGTTACCTATTTATATGGGTAACACATATAAGCCTTTAATGGGTGGGAAGAATTTTTGTTCACCTGAGAGTTTTTCAGAAGCTAAACAAGCTTTAAATTCATTTTGGAGGTACAATCTTGCAATCTTTCACTCAGGAGTAGAATTACTCTTTTTTGTTTTCAACACAATTTTCAAAATATCAAGCACATAAACTCAAATGTCACTGGACTTGCTTTGAAATTAGGGAAAGGTTTGTAAAAATAGTGTGAAATTGCATTGTCGATCACTTCTGTAAATGAGAATGAAATTTTCATGTTTAGCTTGGTAACAATTTGAACAGTGTTTTAATCCTTGTCTAATTCTGGATTCTACCTGAACTCTCCCCAGTAGTTATTTCTTTCTGAGTCAGGTGGGTCTATTTTTCCCATTTGCATCTGAGGAAGAACTGTTCCCTTCCCTTCTCTCTCTCTCTCTCTTTTTTTTTTTTTTTCTTTCTTTGGTGAGAGTATGATCTTACTGGAAGACTTGTTGAGTAGCAGCTACCTATAGGGTTGGAGTCCAGAAGTGCCATTTCTGTGTGGTGTTCCAAAGAGATATGGTTTCTGATTAAAATGGTGTGCATATTTTTTCTCTTGGTGCTTCTAAGTTTCCAATTAAAATCATTTTACCAGTATTTCAAGCTAGAAGTAGGCTTGTGAGTGGTTCTTACACTTGATAAGAGAGTAATTGTCTCTACATGTGAGGTAACACTTCTAGGATTGCCCAAAGAGGTAAGAGACTTTGCTTTTCTGGGGTAAATAAATAAATAAAATCCCTGATCAGTTTTAAGCTGGGTGCAACACAAGTTCACAATATATTTGACTTTCTCAGTGTCTGATTTGCAATTTTTGTGCACGCTTAGAATACTGAGAGACACTTTGTGCCAATACCAGAAAGCAGATCTGTGAATGAGAGAGATTTATGTCCAGTATGGAGTGACTAATTTCTACAGTCTTTCCAAGATTAATTTCACACTTCATAATTTCTTGTGGAAGAGTTGTCCAGAAAAGGTTGAATTGATGCAGTGGGAATAAGCTGCTAGGTTGAATAGCAACTCTGTCCTTAGTCTGGATAAAAATAAACCAGCACTTTCTTTTCTGACTTCTACAATTCTGTGTTTAACTCCCTATGAGATTAATTGGGACCAAAGCTGGCCCCTTTGGCATTTTTGTTTAGAAGTTTTGCACCTTCCCATATTAAAAAAGAAAAATAAAAAGTGGGCAAGAGTCCACCAGCTGAAATGCTGCCATTGACTTCTCAGTTGTTATCTAGCTTCAAAATAAAACCTCTACTAAAAAAATGGAAGTACCTTGTACGCTAACACAGGAAGAATGTACTTTCTATATTAAAACTGCATGAAAGGCATCTGTTCCTTTTATTACCAGCTTGATTATCTGATCCAACATTCACATTCTGTACTCCCCCACTGCTACCATTTTGCCCTGGTTTTCACAGCTATCACACCTGGCTAATGTTGTGATTTCTGTTAGAAATTTAATCATGGTGAGGGACTGGGAAATAGTTGATGAATGGGTCAGATACAATTATTCTGTTGTCTCTTGATGACCATATTAAACTTCTACCAACAGCAGTCAAATCAACAGGCTACTCTCCATTTGCTGGCATAACAGAATGAGAAGACAATAGACAAAAAAGATTTCAAAAGTTTGTCTGAATTGGCTGTGCAGGAGACTGCTGAAGGAAGGAGCAGAGAGTGGTGCCATGAAGCACGAAGATTTTTTCAGCTTTCAAAATGTGATCCAAGGAATTCGTGCAAGATGAACATGACTGTATTTGTCCATGAGTGGGTTCCTGAGAAGGTAATCTGCTCACATCCAGTGGAGAGGACATGCAAAAGGCAGAGCAATGTAAGGACTAACTGTGGAGAATATTCTTCCATGATTGTACGTGAAGGTGGATACTGAATTTCTTCCTCAGTCTCCTTGTTCTGTATCACTTTTTCTTACTGAGTACTGAGGATAACTAACTGTTCAAAGTCCAACACAATCATGCCATGATTCCCAGGTTGGTTCCGCACAATCTAGCTTACACCTGAGGCAATACAGCTATATTAATCTATATTAATACAGCGCTTTGCCCCAGCTAATTAACTGAGAGCTAGCTCACATTTCTCAAAATAGCATGGTAAGGAATCTGAATATTTACTTGGCAGGAAGAAGATAGGAGATTGAAGGTCCATAGCCCCACTTTTCTCCTCCTGCTAGCACCATCCAATTTGCAAACCTTTTCCTGGGCACCTGACACAGCTGCTTAGCCCAATTTGTTCACTTGGAAACTGTGAGAATAAGGTTTCAGTAACACTGTATGAACAGTGAGCTAGAGACAGTTTGCAATGTAGACAGACACAAAGCATATGGATAGGCAAAACAGATGGTGTGTGAGGGAGGAGGAGAGAACAGAAGTGCAGAACAGTGAACAGATTCCCTCCCAGTTGTCCTAGTCTAGTACAACTAGAATAGGGTCAAAATAAGAGTCCAAATTGCTTGGCCTGAAGACCAGGGTCTTATCAGTATTGCCTTAAGTCAGGGATGATTTTTTTATTCCCTTAACTCATCTGCTCACTTTGAGTATAGCTATTACCTTCCAGATAATTTGAACTGGAGTTTGTCTTTATGTCCAAACAGTTTAGAGATTTTCTAATCACACTGGTTCTCATCAGGAAAGGTCAGGAGGAATGACATTTTTCACAGTCAGTCTACTTTAAAACCTGGCTATGTTTCATGCATAACAACAGCAACAATTTGCATTTATATAGCACCTTCCATCCCTTAGGATCTCAGAATGCTTTATAAACTATGTGTGAGAATAACTTCACTGAAATAACAGTTAAAAGTCCCCCTTGAAACCTCTCTGACTGTGAGGTACTCTGAAGCTGTTACAGAGGAGTCAGCAGATGAGCATTGCTACACAACCCATAGAGAAAGGCATTGAGAAGGTACTGTTTCTTGTCAGATGAAAATGGAAGATAAAGAGAAAGCAGAGTCAAACTGAATATCAGAAAATTTGGTGTTGAGCTGATACTACTGCTACAAAAACATAATTGATCACTAGTAGTCAGGCCTTTGTTTTCACGCCTCTTCTGCAGGACACCTCTGACAGTACAACTCAGTACTGAGGTGTCTCAGAGTGAACAGATCTGTTTACTTCTTGTTCACACTAGCCTAGTACTTATTGACTTAGATGTTTGTCAGTAAATTACATCAGGCAGTATTTCTATTTATATTACATGTGACCCTGATCCTGCTTCAATCTGGTTGCATACTGCCTTCTCCTCCAAAAAAAAAGCCACAACCAAACTTCTATATATTCTGCTTGTTTAGACAGCAATGAAAAAACAACTTTGTTAGTACAAAAGGAGATGAAAATGATATCTGACTGAAGTTTGAGGATTATGGAGGAAATTCACTTAAGTGGGCTTGACATAATCACATGAAAGCTTGTATGTTGGTTTCATGACTAAACTAATCACTTCAGTTACTGAAAAGTAATTTCCACACATCACCACATTGTTGTTTGGAAGTGTCTAGCAGTGGCAGAACAGAGAATGCTGTGTCAGAGAGGCTTTGTAGCAGCTGTATTGTCTCAGTGTTCTCTAAGGTGAGCCTGAGGTTACATTCATTTTTTATTGCTGAGTCATAGGAAAAAATATTTTAGAGAACTCCTTGCCACAGGGTGTGGCATAAGATAAAAGTTCATGTTTATCCCTGGAGTAAATAAGCATGCCAAAGGGTGTAAGAAGTCAAACAAATATAAAGAATACAAAAAATTTTAAAAATATACACTGCTTCTGGTTCAGAAGGTTCCTTGAGCTACAAATGACAGATGGGTGAGGGAGTGCTTGGAAGGGTTATCCCTAAAAATCTACACTGTTCTCATCTTCCTTCTTTGATATCGTTGCTGCTCGGCTGGACACAGGGTGCTGGACCATTTGGACCACTGGAGTGGACAAGTGCATTGTACTCCAGTCACTGGATTTCCAGTTCCTCAGAAAAGCATTCCAGTCTGTCAGATTTACAGGTATATTTTAAGAAAAAAAGGAAAAATAATTTTTTGTATGATTGAAAGATGAAGAATTCTCAATATCCTGATCTAACTGCAGCATGGTCCCTCATGCTCACTTTTGTGGAGGTGAGCTGAATCGAATGTCAGTTATGGATGGTGCAAGATCCTCCTGCACCAAGCACTGAACAAAAGTCATGGGTGGAGCAGGAGGAGTGAGTGTCCCCAGGCTGCATCATGACTCAGAAAGAACCTCTGCTCTAGATCTGGCTGTGAAATGGAGGAAGAGCCCCCATATAAACACAGAATCACACAGAATCACACAGAATGGCCAGGATTGGAAGGAACCTCAAGGATCATGAATCTCCAACCCCTCTGCCACATGCAGGGGCCACCAACCTCCACATTTAATAGGAAGAAACTTCCCTTTGGCTCCACTGCCGCCTACTCAATTCAAGGGATCTAAATGCTCAGCCTAGCTCAAAGAACACCTTGGGGCAAAACCTTGCTTCTGATTCTTGGACTTGGTGGTACAGAGATCTGGATTTCTCTAGGTTTGGAGGTGTTTAGTGTTTTTGTTCATGATGAAATTCTCCATATCAGCATCCTTTCTCCCCTTTGTCTCTCTGATTAACAAACTGAGCCTATGGAGCCCCCGGAGCTCTCTGTGGCTGTTTTATTCATAGCTTTAGCCCCTTTCCCAGTGCAACAGCTTCATCAAATATTTTTCAAGGACAACTTTTCTCCCTAAAGGTTTGCTCAGCAGCAATGACTGTCTCATCTAGGGAATCTATTCTGATTAATTTGACTTTAGCTTTCTTACTGCTCCAGTGGAATCTGAATTTGTCAAGGACTTAAATATATATACACACACCAGGGAAGTTCTACAAAAAGCCAAAGCACAATGAGCTGCCTCCTAATTTTATTAAGAGACTCATTCTTTGGAAATGGACTGCTGTTATCAGCCTGACCAGACTTGAATGCAGTAAAAATTGAGCTTGAAGCTCCGAACTGTCTGTTTTCTGACGCTACTAAAGAATATTCAGTCTCACTTGATATTTTGGGGTGATTTTTTAGGATGTAAGTGCGAGGCAGAGCAGGTGGGTGGCCAGTAGAGGGCTGCCAGCTCCCAGGAACCGGCAGAAAGCTGGGGTTGGTGAGTTAGGAATGTGCCTTGCACGGCAGTCCGTGCTGAATTTACAACCCCCAAAGAAAATAAATTAATCTGACATTCAGCTGTGGTCTCCCTGCTTCTCTCCACATAGTGAACGCATGTTTCATTAGCAGCGTGTTTTAAGAGTTTGTGAAACATAAAAAGGGAGGTGAAGGTAAACCTAGTCGCCTTCTTCCCACATGTGGAATTAGAATTAAACGGTTTGAGTTAACTATAGTGCTTACAGGAGTCTTTGTGAAATTCTTGAGCTGCTTATGAGAAGAAATTCTTCTATCACTCCCTATATGGTAAACTGGTATAGAGCCCTTGGTAAGACATTTGGAGGAGGTGGCTATAAATGAACTTTTCCTCACCCCCTCATATTCTCTGCCTGTAGTTATATGCCTGACCACACAGTGTGCTCCAGCTGGCAGCGTGGTTCAAATTCAGCCCGTGGGATACTTTTGCCTAACCAGCTGCCTTCATCATAAAAGCTGTTAAAGTACTGTACAGTTGCTCCATGGGCTAGTACCTTCACCTGATCCTACCATGTTAAGAGCTTACTGCCTTGAGCTGCCATTCAATCCATGTAGAACTGAAAGCACCCTTTGCACAATGCCTGAGGGTGTCCAAGCTTGGAAATGTGAAGTGCTGCCAGTGAATCTCAGGATTCTCAGCTGTAATTAGAACAATTCCTTGAAAGTGGGCCAGTTCCTCAGAGCTCAGGACATCTGAGCATCTGTGATATTATCCCTCTTGGTTAGTACAGGAGGGCAGATGAGTTTCCCAATGTTCTGACCTACAGAGCTTTTGTCATTTACTGTTTGGGTTTTTTCCCTCCTCTTTGTTTGGGAGTTGCCTGTAGATCTGGATTCATCCCAATGATTTGTTCTGATTCCCAAAGGAACACTAGAGATGGGGGTGACATGCCTTTTAGGTCACTTGATGCTTTTGGTATTAGCACTTTATTCTTCAGGCATGGAGCTCATAAGAATGGATTCCAGCTACTATGGAGCATGCAGACAGAAGCTATACGGAGAAGCAGACTCCAGATGCTTGTCTGTATGGTGCATGACCTTCCCTTAGTTGTTCAAGGGCAGCATGAAAGGTGGATGCATCTGAAAGCATTAACATTCCTCCATACCTTCTGAATAAATTTGCTATTTTATAGGAGTTAATTTTGTTTGAATTTCTTCCTGTTGTTTCCTTTCCTAGTCCCCAGCACTTAGGAGCTCAGCAGAAAGCTACAGCTTGCCTAATATTTATTCGGTGATTTTTTTCAAACAAGCATTAGACTCTTCATACATCTCACATTTAACCCCTTACTTTGGATACACTATTGCTTCTATACTTGAAGATAATTCACTGTTAGTGTCCTCTCACTCTGCTTGTGACACTGGATTTAGAGAAAATTATCCACCTGAAAATTACTTAAGATACTGTTGTTTGTATTTTTTTTTTAGTATACATATTGTATTTCTCACAGAGGTATAATTTTAAAAACAATTTGATCTGTGTTAACATATCTAAAAATAAATGCCTAACAGATGTCTAAACCAGAGGATTGGAAGATTAAACACAGGCTACTCCTAAAGGAGTAAAATAATCAAATTATTACTTCTCTCCAGGCCAGTTTTATTATTTTTAAGCTATTTTGTATTGTTTAAAAGTTGTATTTAGCAGCAATTACAAGCCAAAGCAGTGCCTTAGGTAATAAATGTTCAGCAGAATGTTGCTTAACACTTTTACCTTCCAATTTTTTGTGAGGAAGGAGGTTTTGGTTTACTTCTTGTTTAAACACAGAATTTTAGTAACTCTCCAGTCTGACACATACATTTGTCTCCACAAATTGTCTTGCACGTTGGAAGAGAAGGACAGATTTCAGGCAACTTTATTCCAAGGTATACTTAGCTCTGAGAATCTGCTATGAAGTTAAATCCTTTCATGGCTTCCACTGTTTCCTGGGTGGAAACAATGGAAAGCAAAGTGGTAGGAGAGATTTAGCTGTGGTGCCAAATCTCTGGGGTTCCTTGTGAGCATAGGGTTCATGTGCATGTGTTTACCACAGCCCATGTCTTCAGCAGGAGGAGACAACAGCCAGTTTCCAATACAAAAATATTTGCTAAATGGAACCCTGAAATGGGAATTCTCTTAACATTTCTTTGTCTAAAGAGACATGATAAAGCCACTTAACGCACCATGCATGAGTTTCTATTCTTCTGTAGTGTGCTCTGGAGTGAGAACAGATATAGCAGAGGTAGAATTCCAAACACAAGTGGTATTTTTCACCAAAACATTTTTTTTTCCACCAACAAACAATGCATTTATCAAATACTGCAGTGAGAGGTGTATTAATTTATGTTCCAGAAGGAGAGAGTATGTAAATATTTCACTTAAATATTTTTACTACAAATTTTGGTTTTGAAACAACTCCTCAGTTAGGAATTTGATTTTTTTAAAGAACAAATTGATACATACACTGGAATTAAACACTTCCTGTTAAGCCTCCAAATGTTTTATCCTATTTATAACAATTTAAAAGGGAATCATGAGTGAAAAATAAAAATATATATATTTCTCTTATTTTAATGTTGACCAACATTGGATTTTTTTCACACAAAAAGAATTTGAAAATTAAGAGGAACTAAGCTTTCAAAGCATGTTGTTTTGGCTAGGAGAACCACAATTTTTTCTCACAGCTTCCACCATCATTTTTAACCAGGCACGTGCTTTGGTTTAGACATTATTGCAACCAAATGGTGCAGAAGTAAGAGTTAATGACATCATAATCATTTCTGGCATTGCCTGGAGAAAAAATGCTGTTCTCTGATATGTCCATCTGTATGACATCTAGCTAAGATCCAGGGAGAAAATGCTTGCTTTGGATGAGAGCATATGTGGATATAGCCAGGATATCTGTTTAAAAGCAGAGAAAGCTCCATTAGGAGCATGCACTGTGCTAGACAATATGGGTCACAAATGGGCCACAATCCCCACTGATCTCAGTAAATCTATGCTTAGAGAAACATGGGAGTGTCTGTGTTGAGATGCAAATCTCAGAGAAACAGGCCCTGTGAAGGCAAACTATTAACATTTTTGACCTTTTGCAAATAGTTTGTTGTAAGCATTTTATATATAATATATATATATATATATATATAAAATTTAAAACAGAGGTTGCCTTGGCCTGATAAGCTGTGCAATTCTCACTAAATGACATTGTGAGAGTTATCTACTATAAAGCCAGTAGCTACTGTGTTCTGAGAACTATTTTTAAAAGATCTCTAATCTGTCTTTTCTTTCTCCATTTTGATCTTCACATTATTCTGAAAGTTTTATACTGACATCAGCAAATATCCAACTGATTTTTATCTTTAACATGCTATGAATGTTGAACATCTCAGTTCTGAAAAATTCATTTCAAACTTGTTGCTTTTGTTGCTTAGCTCTCATAGACAAGCACTCTTTTTAATAACTGTTGGATGCAGGTAAGTTCCTCTCTGTAATATTTTTGTAACAACTGACTCTAGAAATATACAAACAGAAAACAGCCAGCTAATTCAAAGCCTGAGCATGAAACTGATTGTGTACTGCACTATTCTTCATCTCAAGTTTGTAACTTTTCTTTCTTCTGATTTTCTTTCCCCATATATTTCAGGTTGCTTCAGAAGAATAGCCATACTCAAACTCTGTATGTACCATTTACAGCATAGATAGCACATAGAAAATTTGGAATTTAATTTGAAGAAAACCATGGGAAAATAAAATGGGTGCAAATAAAAGCAGAAAAGGCTATTGAATGAGGTTATATTCAGTCTATGCTTTCAGGTAGACTTGATGATCTTTAAGATCTTTTCCAACCTGATTCTATGATTTGATTAAAGACTAAATGAAAGATTTCATCCATGTTCCATCTTCACAATATCACCTCAGTCAGCACTTCTCAAGCTTAGATGTTCTGATAACTCAGAGCAGAGTTTGACACTCGAAATGTTTATATCTGCGTAGATCTATGTTGTGCACTAAACATTTGCTGCAAATGCTTGAACCATAGTTTGTACATGACCTGTGAAATTTCTCGTACTGAGCAGACGTCTTAGTTGCAGCTCCATGTACCTGTGGAACTGGTTGAGATTTTGTATAGACCCGTGATGTTTTTTATCAGGTGTACCTTAAATGCTAAGTTAACCCTGTTGGCCCTTAAACAGAGAGTGCCTTACAGCACAGTGACAAACCAAGAAAATAATTAGTTCCTGAGAATGTGACAGCATTCTTCTGAAGGTGATAAAATTTTAGGACTGTATGCCTGATGCATATTTGGACATTTTCTCCAAGAAAGAATTATTGTTTTACCTTCTATAGAAAGAGTTACAGAAAATTTTGGAGGAAGTACTTGAAGACTTCTGGAAATATGCAGCCTAAGAGGAGCTTATATCCACTAGGAAGTGAGTAGACATGAGGCTTTATGATTCTTTCTCCTAAAGGGAGATTTTTTTCATTGCCTTATGTGGTCATACAAACTATCTGAAAACAGGTAATTGAAGCTGAGGTAGTTAAAAGCCTCCATGATGTCATTCTTGTACTTTGACTATTTGCAAAGCACCTTGTCCCAGTCATGCACCAAAGCTCACATTGCAGGATGTAAGGAAGTAAAAAACCTTTTTCATTACACCCTTCCTCTGCTTACAACAGAGGAGAAAAAGCCTTCATTTCCGATGTCTTGGAAAAAAAGGCAAGAGCTGTCCCATAGAATGCAAAGTCCACAGTCTTTTTTCTCTGTCTCCTTTTTTAACTAAACTCCAGGAGTGATTTCTCTAAGATTGCAGAGAGCAACTCAGTCTCGAATACTACTAACAAATGGCACCTTGTTAATTAACTAAGCAATCGTCAACTTGATCGAATCTCTTTGAAGTTTTCCAGCAACTACGTGCACACAATATGCAAAGAGATTAGTAGTGTAGGAACACCAGTGTTGGCAGTAAGGTCAGCTTCTTGATCAATAATAACTCAGTCTGAGCAGACATTTAATCTAAAAGAAAGAGGTCATCTCCAATCAGGTCTTTTAAAGAGATCGACCAACAAAATCTAATTACTGATTACTGAATATTTAGTCAAGCAGTGACCTTGTTTACTATTGTTTAATCATATATTATTAGATAATTCCTTCATTCAGCTCCAGCTTGTCAATTAGATTTTGTTCTAATTAATATTTTAACTGTTAAAGAAGACAGAGCATCATAGTGTATGTGACACTGATTTCATAGAAACTTCAATATAGCCCAGGGGCAGCAAAGTCAAATCCATCACTCTTACACAAGGTAGAATTTGTCTCCTTATCATTCTGAACAAATCTGTAAGCCTGTTCCTAAGGATAAGACAATCCAGAGCTTCACAAATTGAAGATATGTTACAACATTCTGCTAGCTCATTCATAAGCTGGGAGGAAAGTTGAGAAGGATTGCATCTTTTCATAGATATGTCCAAGCAAAGCATCACACGACAAACTCTGTCAGTGTTAATGATGAACAGATTGCGGTTTGCCTAGAACTCACATGGAATACTAGAAATCATATGTTCACATTCTGTTTGTACTATTGATATCTCCTCCAATTTGTAAGAGCTCTGTGTAAGGAGACTTATTCACACTGGGTAGCAATGAAACAGTCAGCAGACTGAATTAGTAAGAGATAGATAAATAATTTTTAGCTCCAGTGTCACCTTGCTGTTCCAATGTGACTTATCTCCCATAATCCCAACTGTGCAGGCATTGGGATAGCATGCAAAGGAGATCACTTTGAGATTCCCAAACACTTGTCTCCAGCACAAGCCATGGAGAACATCTGTATCTGTATGTCCAGAGTTAATGAAGTTGCCAGTCATCCAGGCTGCACTCATGTTGAAAAGAAAACACCAAAATGTTAAATCAACACATCGAGACTTAACAAATGATTGGCTCAGAAGTGACTCAAAGAGGGAACGTGCATTTTAAGACCAAAATTATGTCCAGAATTGTGAAAATGTGATCTGCTGTGAATGTTGAATCTCTGACCTCTGACATAGAAGATATGTGTTGGTTTTCTGGATAAGGGATTTTTCTTGTACTTATTTTGGCAGCCACATCTTCCTTATCTGTGCAAGGTCCAGGATCCTGCTCTCAATCACATACCTAAACAACATTATTCTTAGCCAAGTTTTGGAAGTAGTCACCTTCCACATAAATCAATGGCCACTATTGCTAAGTGCAGACTAATGAGAGCGGACTACAAAATATCAGAGCACCCAGCCAGGATTAATCTTGATGCTTCCTGACAATGCTTGTCCTTTTAGATCTCATTAGTGGGCTGTGCCTGTTGCTGTGCCTTCACCAGACACCTTATTATGAAATGCACAAGTGAAAGATGTGTGCCAAATAGAGCATGTTCAGAGGCTCATGACTCATGACCACTCAAACTGGTCTACAGCTTCATATGTTTTGCTCTGTGATATTTTTCATCTTCCCTGCCAACTTTGCCTATGTAACTTGCACTTACTTATTTCATTCTTACTCTATGCTAATGCTTGCTTATGGAACTCTGAGACTGAAAATGTGGGTTTTTGATTTTTATTTTTTTCCAAACATATCAACTGTTAATCATCAATTATATTATCTAATTCTGCAAAACTGTACCTCTGTGTCCCTTTACCATCTCAATTATAATAATACTTTATTTACATCAGCTTCCTCTTAAGGCAATACTGACTCGTTTCAGTTCTTAAAATTCATCAGTATTCCATGAAATGCTGCACCAGGAGCTAAATTAGAATTTTCTTCTTCCTTTTAAAGGAAAAAAATGAAAGCAAGAAAGAGGGAGAGAGAGAGATTAATTAGATTACGTTGAACTTGAATTGCCAATTAGTAACTAGGTTTTTTTTTGGTCACCTTAAAGTCTTAATATCAGAGTTCTCTTGTATTGTGATCATTTTTTGTAAGGGAAAAATTTTTGTGCTTTCTATTTATTGGTCTCAGGCTTGGTTTTGACATTGATATTCTCGCACAAATTTATGACCTTACTTAAGATGAATTGCTGCTTACTGTGCCCTCCAGTCAAGAGCTAAAATTAGGAAATGTTTGTTTTAATGCATATTTAAATACTTTAGTGTGGTTATTGAAAATGTTTATTATGTTTTGATAAACAATGAATCAATGAGTGATTTAAATATCGATTATATATCTAATAACTAATCTTAGGAAGGACTTTAGTTTTCAGATGGAATAACTGCTATAAGTAGAGACAGTAAATCAGAATCGGATAAATTTATGTCCTAAGGTTTTCAACCAAGGCTTCCTTTTGGCTAAAACAAAAGCTACGAGGAAAGGGAGGAGTTGAATGACACAAGCTCTGGGAAGTTGGTTTTGTTTTATTTTCACATAGATACCATAAACCTCATGTCGTGTCTGATGCCACAAAAAGATTTCTACTGAAGCATTTTTCTTTTCTGTCATTCCATGCTTTTCTTCTTGTTGAGTTAATGCTTTCATTGCTTCATCCTCAGCAGTACTGAATCCTCAATTCTCAGTATAGCTAAGGGATGCTATACTGAGAGGGTGCTCAGAAGGATGATCTCTTTTGAAGTGCAGGATCAATTGGTTTCTGAGTATCATTACTCTCCTGATTCATCATGACTTGATGTCAATATCCTCCTGTGAAAAGGAAAAATAGCCCTTCTACTTATTTGGTGCTGAGTGCTCGATTTCCTTTTACATTTGTTGTATATCACAACAGCACATTTCAGATATGATTGTGTAAGCAGAGAATATGTGATTTTTGCGTGTGTGTTTGCATGTGCATTGAGTAGGAATTTTCCACTGAAATCACTTAATTTACATTAAATTAAAATATTGGCAGGGAAAAATCAGCCTAGACTTTAACCCTCTGTACTGCTGTGCTATTATAATAGAGTAGCTTGCATACATGCACCGTCTCCCTCTGTAACAACCTGGGCTAATCAGAGCACATCATAGCAGGGGAAGTTCTGCTATAATAGGTGGTAGAACTTCTTAGTGAGCAGAAACTGGAGATTTTATGTCCCAGATGGTAGTTTTATGGGCCATTACGATGCCTTAGATTGACTCAGCAGGTGAAATGCAGAAATGAAAGCAGATCTATTGCAAAAAAAAAATAAAGTAAAAAAAGAAAAAATAATCAAACACACTCCTTAAAACTGATTTGGAATATTGGGAGCTCAAACTTTGGCCCTCACTAGGGCTTTGTAAGTCACAGACTTACTGCTGTGATATATGTGATGGTATGGTGTGATTAGATTTCCCCTGGATCATTAGAAAGTCTCTGTGGGTGGTGATGTGCCAGTTACTGTTCTCAGCTGGAAGGAGAGTCAGCAATAAACAGCCAGATGGGGGATGTGGAGGGAAGAAAATTCTTAGTCAGAACTGAATTTTCAAATTAAAACTGCATAGATTTTATGTGAACCAAAAAAAAGAAAAACAAAAACCCACCAACAAAACAAAAAACAACAACAAAACAAAAAAACATCCAAAACAAAACAAAACACAAAAAAACCTGTTTTTTTTTTCTTAAATCCAGACAGAAAATTCTTCTGTTTTTCTCTGTAACAACAGGATGAGGGAGATCAGTCACCTGGCTCTGAGCCAGCGGCTGCAGTTTGCAGAGGTCTCAAGAGAACTCTGGTCATTCTGGCCTCACTGTACCTAACCCAATACCAGATGCAACATCAGAACACTTGCAGAAGAGAGCTGGGGATCTGCATATCATGTTCTGGGGGGATGGAGTGACGTGTCCAGGATGTGTGGGTAGGAAAGACTCCAGTCCTTGCCCTTTTCACTGATGAAAGCTTAGAAAACAAGAATTTAGATTTAGAATTTCACTGTGAAAGCACTGTAGTTTGCTTTTAGGACTAGCTTGTGCCATCTGCTACTCTATTATTGCTAGGCCGGGCTTAGAAAGATATGCTTCCACAGTTTTTATGGGACCTGGAAAGTCATTTTTGTTCACGTTCATTTGTTTCACAATGGTGTATTTGTTTTAAAAGAAAATTTCACATTTAAAAGAAAATGTGAAACTTTGTGAGGCAAAGTTTCAAATCTTTCTCTCATCCTGATTTAGAGACATTAATAGGAGAGTTGTCTGGAAAAGTGTGCTTCTACATTCTGCAGTAAAGACAAGTTTTTGCAATATAATGTTATTCTGATGCAGAATAAAAAATTAAGTGTTTCGAACATGTAAAAGGGAGGAGCACAATTGTCTTTGAGAAGGAATGCTCCACTGCACTATCATGTTGTGATCTGGAGGGTGGAGGTCTGCTGAATATGCTGAGAGCAAACCTTGTGGCTTTGAAGACTCTGAATTACTTGACCCTACATATCCCCTTTGCCCTGTCCACGTACTGCCTACTGCTGACAAAAAGGCTATGGCACAGAGTAATAAATTTTTACATTGAAACAATCAGAGAATCTATGGAGGATCAATGCAGGGGAAGCAAACTGTGAAATTACTATTGCAAAGGATTCATTCTGTAAAAAAAAATAGCAAATAAAGTTAAAACATCTTCTTCTGAGAGGGCTTATCCACTTCAATTCTCCAAATTGGGCAATGTTTCAAATCATGTTGTAACATTCTACACCAAACTCAAAGGATTTTACTGTATGTAGTAGTGAATGATAAACACTTTTGAGCAGTGTGTCCTAAACTCTCTTGGTTGCTTTGCAAATATTTTAGATTTTAATGTTTCTCAGCTCAAAATAACGTTTAATAAAAAATCACTGTTATGACAGTATATGGCATAATAGCCAATAACATATCTTTGGGAAATTTATGCCATCTAATTATGATTCTTTAACTTGTAAATTTCTTTGCTAATACATTTCCATCAAAAATATGTATTTTGCAAATAAGCATAATTGCAATAAATACTGTTAAAACACCAGACCACAAAAAATGTTTCTCATTTTCTCCCAAGCATGGAATTTTGCTTTTACTCTATAGCATCATTCACAATGATGTCAGCACATCTGGTTTTCCCCTCCCAAAAGCCCAGCACTAGAAATACTTTCAGATCAATGACAGATCAAAAATTTACTGTCTTGTGAGCTGTCAGAGCTAGACACTGCAGTTTACTGTCATTCAAAAGTCATGAGTCACTACTACTCAATGAGATAGGGCTTTAGTTTCAAAGCATCTATATTCAGGAAGTGTGAATCAATGTACCTGAATTATTGTATATGAAATACCTATTTTAGAAACTTCTAAAACTTACTGTTTTCTCCCTCCATCTGAAGATATTGTGTTTATCTCTTACTGTAGTAATAGTGCTTGGCTTTGCATACTGAGAATTTAGGGAAGAAAAAAGACCTAATCTTTCAGTAAGACACGTAAATATGCTATATGGTACTTTGTACTTAGATTGTGTTTTTCCTTCTACAACAGATAATATTTATACATAAATTTTCAATTTCCGGATAGTGTTCTATTTCCCATCATATGTCACATCTTTAACTGTCTTCTTGTAAATTTGATATGAATCTCACAGTGTTAGATCAATGAAAAAATAATATTTGGGGTATGAGGTAGCACAAAAGTCAGAAGACCAAGGGTAGAAAACAGAAAAATGTGTTTAAGATATTTAGAAAAAACACATTCATTGTAAAGATGCTTTAATTAAAAAAGAGGACAAGACAGGGTTATGTGAGACTGTAGATGCTGAGTAGCTGCTACTACTCTAGCTCTTATTAAATGATTTGAATGAAGTAGGAGGCAGAAGGCCACCCACTGTTACCCTTATCTCTGGCTCCACAGCCTTTTGCTGGGATGGCAATAGCACAGAGCATAGAGTGCATGCTGCAGTGCCATTGGTGCTGGTGTGGTGCCATGATGGAAGTCGATGGAAAATGGGTACTGGCACTGCTGGCAAAGAGACAAAGCGCTCTATCAACTGTTCAACTCCCTACACAGAGACCTTGATGGGCCTCATGGCTGTCCTGCTCAGCAAACAGCTGTCTCTCAGCCTCGCTCACCGCTGGACGCAGCTGAGGCAGAACATATGCAACGTCTCATCACATGTCATGGCAGACAGGACATGTCCCTGCCTTTGCAAAGGCCAAGATCTTCTGTTGTTTGGTGACATCATTAGGGTTGGAAAATACCTCTAAAGTCACCAAGTCCAACTGTTAGCCTAGCAGTGCCAAGTCAAACCATGCATTAATTGTATTATTAATTATGTTGTTACATGTGACCCAAGATAATTTCTCTCTACTCAGTGGAGGCCCAGACAAGTGAAAAGGTTGGACACCCATGAGCTAAGCCAAGAACTCCTTCACCGTGGGAGGAAAGGAAAGTTATTTTCTTGTTCATGCTTTGTAAACATTGTAAAAAGCAAATGCAGAGCAGAGTATAGTCCATCCAAATCAGCACATTTAGTGTGGGACCTCTCAGACTGTTCCACTAAATACAAGGGCTGCTCCAAAAGTAATGCCTCCTATTTTTTTATGTTGGCCCACAATATGAGGGGAGGATGTTTGTGGTATGGCAGTAGAGACTGAACCTTCCTGCCAATATTCCATTACCTTTTGTTGCTGTACAGCAGATGGCAGTAGAGGGATAGTCTGACAAAATGGTGTTTGACATGGAAATATATCATGGAAGCAGAGGGATGTCTTTGAATTTCTCTATGTGAAAAGAATGATTGATTGACATTCATTGATGCATGCTGAATGTTTCTGAAGATCAAGCAGTGCATGTGAGCACAGTGAGGCAGTGGGTAGTGTGTTTCAGCAGTGATGACAGCGACAGTGGGTCACCTCTGTTGGTGCAAATTTTAATGGTTGAAAAATATTATCTTGTAGCTTAAACTTTGCTCTATCAAATAGTGCTATTGTGTTCTTTGTATCTGTTGTAGTTTCCATGGAAATAAAAGGAGATATTACTTTCAGAGCCATCTGTATATAAAACATCCTTTTCTTGGGCTTTTAATTTCAGCAAGGAAAACAAAAGAACAAGCAAAAGAAGTCTGATTTGATAAAGCCTAAGCTGCTTGCTCATCTCTTTTCTTTTTGGATAGTCCTCTGAAAAATCAGCTGTTTATTTGCACAGCCATCACTGTGGCAGATAAATTCTCTTTCCTGAACAGACCTTGCTGGAGACTCACACGTCACTCTGAAGTGAAAACTCCCACAGCTTCCTGAGTGACATCACTCATTCTTCTGACCAAAGTCAAACAGTCTTTCTTGAATGATTTTCTGAATACTAAGTTCTGATGCCTTATGCCATGTAAACATGTGTAGAGCATAAGAGAAGATCAAAATGCTGGTTATATGCTAGCATAAGCCTTTCAGAGAACATATATTCAGGACCTGATTCAGAACTATCAGTGGTTTTAACAGAGGTAGCCTTACCTAAGTGAGGAATGCAGATGATGCTTCTTAATCTAATAATACAGATGAGCTATCCAGAATTATATTACTGGCTCTCATGAATCTTAAATGTATGCTGGTTATTACTTAGTTCTGCTTTTTAACAGACCTTGTAACACTATGCAGACAATTTCCAATCCCAAATCTCATCTCCAATCTTTTAAAATCGTTGTTCTACCTTTATAGCATCAGAGGTGTAGCAGGGAATAGGGACACTGTATCACTTTGCACAGTAATGGGGGAAAGAAAAGGGAATTGTCTATAATTTGTTTCTCCATCCAGAGAAGTCAAGCTAAGTTATGACGGGAACAGTGCAGCAGTCATGATCACCTACCGTTTTATAGCTGATGTGATTGTTTTTATGAAGCCTATAACATTTTTAACAGTGCTGTTGTGCTGATCATCGCTCTTGTCTCAGCAGAACAATATTACTACAGTGAAGTCAATTCAGCTCTCAAGCAGGGCTTGCTGCTGGGAGGATGTGAGAAGAAAGTGCATAGAGGACTCACTTTCCTTCCTCAAACACAGACAGGGGACAAGAGAGAGCAGGGACATTGGTCAGTTTGTCGAACCTTACAATGAATTATTCAAAGATTTCTTTTTCCTTTTGGCAAGGTGAAAAACAGTTCTGCCACATTTCAACTGGATAGCAGCCTGCCATTTAGCGTGACTCTTCAGCTGTTGTTATTCATGCAGTGGTTGGGTGAAGGGCACAAGGATGGCTGAAAACAAGGACTGGAAAAAAAAAGGTCGAGGTTTTCATCTATCTGTCTAAATTCTTGAAGGCGCTGCTTTGCAGAGGGACACTTAAGTCAAAACAGCGCTACTTCCAGCTCCATAATAGAAGGAAAAGTCAAGTGGAGGAGGTGAAGAGGGAGGCAGGCAGAAATCCCCTATTGTTCCAGCTTATTCCTTCTGCCTGCATGCCATTGTTTAAGTGCTTACCTGATTGCTCGTATTTCTTGTCTGAACTGCAGCAGGACATGACTTGTAAACAAATGAGTAACATCCTTCTAGCATGTGAGGAGGTCAAGTGCTGTGAAGTGCTCCTCTGCTGTGTTGGCCATGCTGAAGAGTCCTTAATTCCACAACTCCCCAAACACTGCAGCAGACTTTATGGCTGTGATAAGAGGAGAGACTCAGCCTATCTCTTCAGGCCTTTTATATTCCTCATGTCATCAGCATGTATCTCTGCTTAGTCCTCAATTTTGCACAGCAGAATTATGTTACCTTGTCTACTTACAAACTTGTATAGGTCTCTGTATCTAAAAGGGTGCCAAATACCAATTTTTAAATTCTCTATTATGTTTTGTCTATGTTTTACAGATGCTTAGAGGGGAATAAGTGAATCATACCTCAAGTGCAACATTTACCTTGCTTTTACCTTGGAGTGTTTGCTTCAAAGTCAGTGAATTTGCACTGTTTAGAATAGATTCTCATTTCCATCTTTTTTTTTTTTTTCTTCTGTAGCATGTCCTCTTCTGTGTTTGCTTTCCACCATCTGCCTGCCGTTGATCTGATGTCAAGATTTCTATTAGAGTCCACTGTATGGACAGGGTTTGACAGTTGTTCTGGTCCATTGGCTCCAGCAGTCATTTTTAAATCCATTTTTCTTTTTTAGCAAAGTGCAAGTGGGTCTAATGAAGGATATTAATTCTTAAAGAATGGAAAAAAACAGACAAGCCATATGAACTCTGTTGTAGAGGAAATTGTGGAGTCTTGGAGGAGGTGAAGCAATATTTCTGAGCTTTTTTCTGACCCCTCAGCCTCCAAAAATCAGTGGGCAAACTTGTCACTTTCTGAAATAAGTCTAGATTTAGCGTTTGTTTGCCCTGTTCTTTTGTGTAACAGTTATTTGAAAATGAAAGTTCAGACAATAAACTCTGACTTAAAAGTAACAGTACTAGAGGAAATCATTAGCAAAACGGAGTCCAGAACTTGTATATACACAGACGTAGCTCCTATGGAATTTGCTGGGAGTTGCAAATAGTTGCTGTAAGCACAAGTACCTGAAAAATGAGTTTTATTAGTGTAGGCTAATACTGTAGGCAGGAGAAACCTAGCAAACTGGCACAAAGTTTGATGATTGTTGATGTGAAATGGAATTTTCACTAGCTGGACATGCAGAGAGTTCTCTGTATTCTTGTTCTGAAAGTGAGCAACACTGTGTTGCTGATAAGGAGAGTGAACTGTGTTGTCTTGTAGTGAAAATTAAAGTCTGGAAACATTGCAACAATTTTCTTTTTAGACATTTGTCTGTATGGAAGTGCCTGTGAGCATTTGCACAAGGGGTTTTTAAGTATAGTTACATAAGTAAGATACTTGGTAAAACTTTTGCTTTTGCCAGATGAGATTTAAAGAGCTAATGGACATCATGGAAAGAATGAGGAGGAAACTTGTAGTTTTGGCTAGATCAAGTCCTGACATCCAGGCATGTGTCTTCACTAAAAACTGCTGCATGGTTGAACTTACAGCTTCAGACTCATTTATTTGAAAGTGCTGTGAGACACTTGGAGTAGGAAACTGTCATATATGACATACATGAGGGCTTTCTGAAGGTAAGCAATTTTTTTTTCCTTTATTTCTATGCCCATAGCTGTTGCATTTGAGCAAATTCTCACTTGATGTAGCCTGAGGCCTTGCTACTCTGCTGCACTTTCCATTGCATTAGGTATGTTTTACATGTATATGGATATAACTGTTACATACACAAAAGATACGTCTTGGACAGAACATAACAACAACCTTTGAGATTTCACCCTAACGCTTCTGCTTTGCAAGGTCACAAAGAGCTTGAAGCTACAGATTTAGCATTCAAATACATGGATCTGGGAAGCCCTTTGGCACCCTCCCCCTCTGGTTGATTTTGCTGGCAATCCCTACCAGCAACATCTGGTTTCTAATTGGCTTTGATGTGTCTTTCCACAGGTTTTCAGTATATGGCCTTAAAAAGACCATTGTTCTCTTGATTAGAATAATAATGCTTTGAAACACTCGTGTCTGCCACAGATTCAAAACAAACAAACAAACAAACAAACAAGATAAAAAAGAAAAACAAACAAACAAAAAACCCCAAACAAAACAAAACAAAAAAGCCAACAAAAAAGCAGCTCAGAGGGAGAAGAAAAGCTTGTATCCAGCTTGTGAGCCAGATGGATAAGTTTTTAGTATGGAAGGTCTGGCATGTCCAGGTTTGCAGAGACATGTGGAAGTTAGAGGTGAGCAGGGGTTCTGGCTTCTAGCCTGGATGGAGCTATGGGCTCCTCTGTCACCACAGGCAGCTAGTTAAATCTCCTTGCTCTTTACCTGGTCCAAAAGGATAACTGGATGGAAGGCAAGACTTGTTAGATACCAGATGTTTTTCTCTGAATTAAGTTTTCCAACATAAGTTAATTGCAAACAGTGCTTTGATCAAAGGCCTAGTTTCCTATTTCCATAGCATTTGCAATGAAATGCAAAGCTGATAGCTATCTCTCTTAAGGGTGTAGTATTCCATATTCAATATGGAGGAAGGGGCATAGGGTATCTATTAATGAGACTCATTAAATTTTGCATCCTTTTCCTTCTTTGTTTGATAAGTGAATGACATGGCTTGAAGTCTGTTGAAGAAGAGATATAGAGTGTGCAAATGTCGCTTCATATAGGCTTCTGTTTCTGAGGACAGGTGGGAAGCTTCCATCATGTAAGACGGCAGTGCACAACTGCCCTCCCAAGCAGTGGAGAAAGCCTCTGTGGGCGAAAAGAACTTTTATGTGGCAATATTTCACCTTCCTAGCAATTTCACTGCTGAGGACTCACATCTGTACACCACATGAGCACCTCACATGGGTGTAGTTAGTAAGGTGAACTGGCTCTATATTCAAAAGCATATCCACTTCACTATGCATTCTTGCATCTGCTAGAGGTGGCCTAATTGTTTTCAGCATGTCTGGGAGCTTTTATTGCTTTTAGGAAGTATTTATGATACATAGAAATCCATATTAAGGAAAATTAACAGGTGGAAGGGAATTGCTCTTTTGCTGATCATGAGAGAAGTTGCAAATGAAAAATATGTCATAAAACATACTCTAGAGGATGGGAAGGAAAGGTTGTCTTTGTGCAGAAGGAGTTAAAAAGACATATGGGAGGTCTTGATTTCACAAATGTTGTGAATGATACCTGGACTTTTTGTGGACTTGCCTCCCCTCTCCTTCTTTAGAATGAATCTATATTTTATAAAGCCTAACATGACAGAAAATGAATTGTGGGAATGACAGATCTTCACAATAAAGGATGATCTTCCCAAAATGGAAGGATAATATAAGATCCTCCTTCCATATTGAAGCTGAGATCCCTCAGTATTTCCACAGATTTGAAGGTGAGTTCACCACCCTGGAAATAAGAGGCAAAATTTTGTCTCTTTGTAACAAATGGGTTAGAGTGGCCAACAGAAATACTATCTTGAGAAGAAGCTTTCCTTTATTTGTCAAATTGGGTCAGGATGCCTCATTAGCTCTTTCACAGCACCAGTGAGACAATTCCTCCCCAGCTCCCTGATGTAAGAGGGGAGAGTTTTTCTGGGGGTAACACTCACTTCGAAGAATTGCAGTTTCTGAACTGATGTTGGCATTTCCTTCCATCTTCCCTGTCTTTACTCACTTCCAAGGATTTTCCTTTGGTGTCTTATCTGGTTGTCTCTCCACATTGCCAGATGATTTAAATAATACCAAGCATCAATATCTGAAGTATGAAATCTTGTCATTAGAAGCATACTTTATTTGATTGCTATGCACACATACGCACACACACTTTATTAAAGCAATAGTGAATTTTTTTAATTTTATTTTTATTTTTTACCTTTCTACATCACAGCAACTTTCGATAGGTCTGGTATCACAGTCAAAACTCCCACAAAACAGCAAACTAGCATGGTGATTTCTTCTACAGCAACTATTAAATTCTGGGCAGCAGCTCTGCCATCTGCACCCCATCTGCTGGCCCTAACATCGAAGACTCAGACTTCAACTGTGGGCAGCTAAACTCCACAAATTGTCAGTAATGAAGAGTCCATCATAATCATTTAGTGCATCAAACACCTGTGTGAGCAATACAATGAAGGAATGATTTTTTCAGGAAAGTGAAGATAGGATTATATGGAGCGTTACTTGGGGCCAGGAT
The DNA here is from genome assembly GCF_905368555.1 of Meleagris gallopavo. Classification (NCBI taxonomy): domain Eukaryota; kingdom Metazoa; phylum Chordata; class Aves; order Galliformes; family Phasianidae; genus Meleagris; species Meleagris gallopavo. The sequence continues at coordinate 35,447,763 of NC_139409.1, forward strand.
GGGAATATTTAAGTGTTGTATGTTTAGAATAGAAAATGCATTCACTGTAGCACTTCATAATGAAAGGATGACACATCAGCATGACTATTTGCATAATGCATATGCAACAAATGGTTAAGATGTCTACAGATCTAGTCCTTGTAGCAAATAATCAACCAGAGAAGCTGCAGAGCAGCACACATACCAACTGGCAGCAGTTTTCTAATAGAATGGAGAATGATGCTTAAAACCCAGCATCTTTGACACGCATATGCAAACTCACATAGAGGTCTGTCTTTGTTGAATGTTCCCAGTTGTTTACAGTCTAAATTAGAGGGATGGTGCTGCCATTTCTGTTGCACAATCTGTCCCTGACAACCAGGAAACTCTGAAGGCTTACTGGTTACATATAGCCTGTGTATCTGTCATGCCTGTTTTCTTTGTTTAAACATGATGATAGGATATGTAGCTACCCACTGCATTGCTCTGTTAGAGCAATGTCTCCTTTATCTACATGATGCTGTGAAGAGAGGGAATAAACTGAGATCATAGGGTCTAGGTTTTTTTTTGTTATGAATCCTTAAGACTAGTGTTAAGAGTCATTGTATCTCCTATTTCTGGCATAAGAGTGAAATTGTGTGTAACTAAAACTGCAATCATATTTATTTGAGATTCATAGAGTGAGTACTCTTTTCCAAGGAGTATTTGTAGCTAGCCATGGTGAGGTGTGCCCAGTATTTGTGAAAATGTCCTGAAATGAGGCTCGGTAAAATGCCACTACAGATATGGTGTTGCTCCATGAAAGATGCCTTAAGGATGACACAGAATAAGGAATACATTTATTTGCATTAAAAAAAAGCAAATTATCAGGCAAAATGATAAAGGAGAACTTTCTTTAGATGGACAGAAAGTAAAATATGCAGACAAAGTGAGAATGAGAGTTTGGATGTTAGCAGATTGTTGATTGTGTCCTGACAATGAGGATTTTGAACTTGATGCAGAAGTTGATGGAGAGTCAGATGAAGGTGATAACTAGAGAAATGACCTGAATTGAACTTCTGACTTGGGATGTTAAAGAGAAATGGAACTGTTTAAAGAAATGGAGGTGTTATGCCTCTGGGAAATGGTCAAAATATTTTGCTGTTGACACAGTAATATTACAGAGCTGACATAAAAAAACAGAACACTTTTCCTTCATTTCCCATTAAAGATTCTCCTTTGTTTTTAACTGAAGATAAATATGCATAAACATGTCATATTTATTATATGTAATTATAAGATGTGTATTACATACATTTACATATACATTATTTCTTACAAATCACAGGATTTCTGCATCTGCTGAGAAAAATACAGGATAGACTTGTCATTTTTGAAACTGACGGTGGCCATTGGCCAGTACATAAGAATAGCAGGACCCCAAGCATGATTCCCTCAGAATCCACACTGTAAGTTCAGCAACACATTGCTGAACCAAGGTATTCTAAACAATATTAGAAATTTGGGGATGAATTCACCTGGAAAATGTCTGAAAAGATATGGAAACTCACAGCTGCACAGATCTAAGAAAACTGGAATTCTAAAGAATGCTTTCATATACTTTATCCATAATGAAGAAAAATGAATACTCTTTCCATTTTATATGCAAAGGTATCGTTGAAAAATTCATTTCAACTGACTGGCAAGTTTGAAAAGAATCACCAGCTGGTCAGCATTTCAGAAGCAGAAGTCCATGGCTATGAGACACTGGTGTCAAGATTTTTGTGAAACTCAAAACCTATATTCTAATGCATGTTGTGTGAATCTCTTTTCATCTGTAAACCTCTTAGCATTTTCAGAAGCATGTGTCAGGCCTTACACTAAAAATTCTGTCCTAGTGACAACAATTTTTTGTTTTGTTTCTTTTCTTTTGCTGATTCTATAGGAGTGTAAAGAGGTCCTCAGGGTCCATAGAATATACACTGAAGAAGGCTGATATAATGAACGAGAAGTGTGCAGTGTGGTTCAAGAAATTCTTTTTTCACCTATGCCTAATGACTGTAGATCAGTCTCCAACCTTGTGATACATGTGGACTCAATACATTGAGTCCAGAGTGTGGTGGTCAATGGCTCAATGTTTGGGTAGAGTTTGGTGATGAGTGGTATCCGTCAGTGGTTGGTGCTGAGGTGGATACTCTTTAATGTCTTCATCGGTGACATTGACAGAGGGGTTGTGTGCACCCTCAGCAAGTTTGCTGATGACACCAAGCAATGGGGTGTGGTTGACACACCAAAGGGATGGAATGCCATCCAGAGGGACCAAGACAGGCTTGAGCAGTGGGCCCAGGTGAATCTCATGAGGTTCAACAAATCCAAGGCCAAGGTCTTGCAACCCCCATTACTAACAACAAACTGGGAGATGAAAGGATTGGGAGCAGCCCCGATGAAGAAGACCTAGGGGTACTGGTGGATGGGAAGCTGGACATGAGCCAGCAATGTGCCTTGCAGCCCAGAAGGCCAACCATATCCTGGGCTGCATCAAAAGAAGAGTGACCAGCAAGTCGAGGCAGGTGATGCTGCCCCTCTGTGCTGGTGAAGACTCATCTGGAGTCCAGATTTGGAATCCTTAGTAAAGGAGAGACATAGACCTCTTGGAGCACATACAGAGAAGGGCCACAAAAATGATCTGTGGAATGGAGCACCTCTCCTATGGGGACAGGCTGAGAGAGCTGAGGCTTTTCAGACTGGAGAAGAGAAGACTGTTAGGTGACCTGATAGCAGCCTTTCAGTATCTAAAGGGGGGGAAAAGGAAAGAAGGGGACAGACTCTTCAGCAGGGTCTGTGGTGATAGTTCAGGGGGGAATGGTTTCAAGATCAAGGAGAGCAGATATAGGTTAGATAAAAAGAAAAAACCTTCTACAGTGAAGGTAGTGAGGCACTAAACAAGTTACCTAGTACTGTGGTTGATGCCCCATCCCTAGAGACTTTCAAGGTGAGGTTGGATAAAGCTCTGGGCAACCTGATCTAGCTGTGGTGTCCCTGTTCATTGGAGGGGTGTTAGACTGGATGACCTTCATGATTCCCTTCTAACTCTAAGAATGCTATGATTTTATGATATTGGTAGAAAAGTTTCAAAAAATTATCTGAAACTGGTAAGCCAAATGACTTTTAGTTGCAAAGTATTCAAGTAGCCAAATGTGATGAAATGTGAGAGCTAGAATTTAATCAAATCTTTGGTTATTTGGAAGCTTCAACTCAAGATATTTTTGTGTACATGGTCCAAAAAATTGAAATATCTAAAGGCATTTCTAGATTAATCTAGACATTTAGTATCATTGGAGTTATAAGCTTCTTACTGCCTTTGTTATCAGCCTCCTTTCTAAATATGAGTGTAAGATTCAGTTTGGACTGGAAACTGGTAATTGAGTATAAAGTTTTTTTTTTTCATTTTTATACGTAGTTAAGGAAAACATTGACAACAAGTATTGGAGGCTATTTATTTATTGAAGTCTGAGGGTATAGGTAAGTTCCTCTCTAAGAAAGTATCAGTGTGCTCAGCCTCTGAAGATGGATGGTCAGTGATTAAGTGCCTGAGAAGTTTTATGGACCTCTCTTCTCATTGTGACATTGGTTGGTTTTTTTTCTTCAGATTGTCAACCTCTACTAGTTCTGAGTACATATGAAGGCTGCCCTGAAAGTAATGCCTCTTATTTTATTATGTTGTCCCATGACATCAGAGGTAGATGTTGGTAGACTGGCAGTAGAATCTGAATCTTCCCACCAGCATTCCATTGCATGTTGTTGCTGTGTGACAGATGACAGCAGAGGGACAATCTGACAAAATGGTATCTGATATGGAAGTGTCTCTGAAGAAAAGGGTTGTCACTGAATTCTTCCATGTGGAAAACAGTGACCCACTGATGTTCATTGATGCTTGCTGAATGTTTATGGAAACCAAATAGGGGATGTGAGCACAGTGAGGCAGTGAGGTGGTGAGTTTCAGTGGTTGTGCCAGTGGGCCACCTCTGTTGGTGCAAATTTTCATAAATATGGTACGCAGGCTCTTATTCATCACTCTTGAAAATGCATAGCTAATAGTGGTGACTATGTTGAAGAACATTTTCGCAGGTGAGAATTTGCTTTATCATATAGTGTTATTCTGCTCTTTGTAGCTTGTGTTTTCCTTGCCTTTTTTCTATACCTCAGTAAAATTCAAAAGGCAGTCTTAAATGACATGTAGCTACTAACTTACTGCCATTCTACTTTGTATTCATAACTCTTCTGCAGTTGCACCTGCTCCAATACAATATTGTGTCAAGGAAGTAATATTAACCAATTGCTTATTCTCTCTGCATATTAAATAGAGTTAAAAGTGCAATGTTATGGTAATGACATAAGGAATTCACTTTCTGGGAACTAGCAACGTATTTATAAGTTGGCAGACAGAGAAATAACTGTTTCTAAAAATAGAGTATTTCTCTCTCATCATTTAAAAAAAAAATCCACTCCAGTGTTACATTTATGCTACAGGATTTGGCAGATATTAAACTCTGAAGTTTAAACAGACACAAATAAAACATGTCAGTTTTAGGTCAGTGACAGCAGAAACATGTGCCAAAAGGATGAGTGCCTGCATTATTTTGAAGTCAATAATAAAAATTCCATCCACTTTGGGAGTGCAGTGGCCTCCCCTTTACTTAGCTTGTAAATAAGAAATTCAAGGCTTGAAGACGTCTGTCATTGAGGGCCATTTGTCTTTTTTACCCGCATTCATCAGCTGTGATAGGGCCTTTTCTCAGCTTTACTGTGATTTTAGCTGTAAGCTAAGCAGTCCAGGCTACAGTATTGGATTGAGTTGCTATGAAGATTTCAAAACTGAAGAGATGCTAGACTTCGTTTTATTTCGAGCACAAAGAAGTCTTTCACTGAACACTGGTTAACTATTGTGATAAGATCTTAAGTGTGGTAGTTTTTCATGCTCTGTATGCTATTCAGTAATAATTGCGAAGGCCATATGAACAGGAAGCCTAGTGATGAGGCTGGAAAACAACAGTGGCCCTTTCTCTGTTAACTTACTAGAACTGCAGCAGACTAGCAGGAAGGAAAATGTACAAGATGAAAATGTTTGGGGAAAGCTGCTCATTCACAGCCTGAAATAATGTGAAATATTTTTCTGTTCATTTAAACCATGCTTTTAAATCCAGACTTCCAAGACAGTGGCATTCTAAGTGTGTGAAGGAAACATTTTTTTAGCCCTTTGAAATTTCTGGCATTAAAATGGCAGAGTAGTTGCTCTTGAAGAAAATTTGAAAGTAATAATCTATATAAGTCAGAGAGCAGGTGTATAACATTTATCACTCACTTTTGGGAAGTAGTTAGAGAACTTCAATGATTTCTGTAGCATTAAATATGATAGGGTTTTGTGTATTATTTGAAAAATGTCCTTCCAAGAGTCTCGTGAGTTTTTTAACAAATCTGAGCAGCTGAGACTTATTCTTTCTTGGTATCACAGTTTACTTAACCTTGCGCCCTCACCTAGTAATGTGCCCACACCAAAACTTTCAATCACAATGCTCTCAGGCTTTTGCAAGTTCAGATCTTATCTGAATGACTTTGCTCCAGACTCACCTTTAACAACTTAAAGGAAAGACCCCAGTGGTCATGTTTTGGATGTTATATCTAGCCAATGACCCAAGCTAACCTCAGTTAGCTTGTGAAATCTTACAAGTTCACCATCCAAGATAAAGAAATAAGGAAAAGAGGAGATGCATGGTTGGAAAAAAAGAAGAGTAGCTTGTTCTTTTGGGGTCAGCTCAGCATAACAGACTAACTCCACTGGCTATGGTATTGATAACCTTGAAAAGAAATGTTGATGGAGTGAAACCACTGTGTTAACCTGCACCTGGGCTGGAGTTAATACTAATTCCAGTCTGACAGCAGTTATTCTGAAGATTTCATATGGACTGTACTGGCTGGCTGTCACCCACTACCTTAGTGGTTATTAGGCTTAGCTTTTACAATTTGTTTCTTTCTCTCAGCCTGTGTATGCTCAAGCTTTCCCTGAGCTATTGTCAGTTTGCGTACTTTAATATATTGTGGCCTGAAGACCTCTAATACACAATACCACCATATAAGTTTTCATCTTGTTGAATACTTAATAATTTACCAGTGCTCATACATAACTGGTGGCTTTCGAAGACAGTACATCATATTATGCCTTAGGAAACTGAATCCTTTGTTCAGGCTTATAAGCAAATACTGTTCCGATATCACACAGACGCTTAAATATCTCTTGGGTTTGAGCCTCATTCATCTCCCTTTACATTATCTCAATGCAGCCCTATTAAAAAAAAAAAAAAAAAGTTGTAATTGCACTTGATGCTTAAATGCTCATAAAAGGGCATTTAGGCTTTAGAGAGAAAGGTCTTTGCAATGTGCAGAAAATCAGCAGGCAGTGCTGTGATGGTGTGTTTCCCCTCATCTTTCTTCCTTCAGCTCCCTCCTTTGGCCCAATCTCACACACAAGGTCTTACACAGTAAGACAGTGAGCAACAGTATTAATAATGACCACAAATCTGTCTCAAACTAGGAGGGGCTGAACAAACTGATAGACACCTGGCTTAACAGCTGAGGACCATTGAGCATGTGCCTAGAACCACCTATGACTATGAGTCAATCCTCTTACCCCGTAATTATCAAGCAGTCCAAGAGCCCCTTTGAGTTCACTTGTGGGACAGCTAGCTGCACCTTGAGTAGGAGGGGCCTCCCAAGGTTATTCCTGTGCAGACATCCCTTACGCCTTGATGTCAAGATGCCTTGCAGATACAGATCCCCAGTGAGTGATTAACTGTTTTAGGCTTTGTTAGCTTCACTAATTTTGTATCTTTTATTTTATGATGTATTTCCTTTGCTAAGATTGCCTTTGATTGTGTACATATAATTCCTTAGACATAAGCTCTTGACCAAGTCTGGGACTGAGAGTGGATCCAGCTGCGCCCCAGCTCCTTACTTCCATGGCTCAAGCACTTTAGAAAGAAAAGGATTCTGCTCTAAATCTCATGACTCAGTGGAAGGGTCTTCTTTATAAATGTGTTTACTGTACCCTCTATGTGGTAAATAAGTGTATCCAGTCATCTCAAATGTTGTTTACAATTAAGCTTCATTAAATTATTATATTGTATTCATATCAATAAATATATTCTTTGTTTTCCTTTGGATTGTCTTTGCAAAGGGTTCTTTAATTAGTAGAAGGGTGGAGAGTTTGTCAACTCATATGGGTAAAGCTTCTTTCTCATAACCATAACATGATATTACCCTGTCCTTTTCAGGGGCAAAAAATTTATCTTTGGAAAAAAACAAAAAGGCAAAAAACTAACAAAAAAAAAAATGCCAACAAAAACCCGAATATCAAAAAGCTGTAATCCCAAAGCTAAGAACTTGCTGTCAGGAGTAACTTATAGTACTGTGATCAGGACAAGTGGCTTTCTCAGATGAAATACAAGCAAAAAAGACAAAGCTTTCTGCAGACTGTCAAAACAGCACCAACAGTATCAGCCTCCCTAGAGCATAGCTCAATAAAAATAGGGAGAAGAAATCAAATATCTGCCTTCAAATCCTAAAGTGTGGTGTTTTTGTTTGTTTGTTTGTTTTTTGTTTGGGTGATCTGATAAGAAGATACGTGGTTGAATGGATAAGTACCAGTGAACTTTTCTGAAAGGCTTGGAAATGACATACTCTTGTGAATGGGCACAGAGTTAATTTTGAACATTTTAAATAGGCAAATTTATCTACTTCAAGGTAAAATAGAATGTTCGGTAATTAAACAATATCATCTCTCCTGATCTGCAGGCAGTTGTCTACAGCAATTCTGCTGAGCTTGCTTTTTGAGGGAAGATAAGAATTTATCCATTAACTGTTGCCTTGAAGTGACATTGCAACTTTAGAAAACAGTTTAAATCTGTTATTTCTTTTTCTGTTTCTTCTCTAACTCTAAATGAAAATACACTCTCTGGCATTAAAGAAGAAAGGATGGTACAGATATATCTGTGGCAGACATTCCAGGAATCAAGAGTAGAATAAAAGATTAAAGATGTTCATTTGATTTAGAGAGCAAAAAGTAAGCTTGGGACTTAGCTTAGCCACATGCTAAGCACGTTTTGGCTTTTGGTATAGTCAAAAGAAGTCAGAATTATGTCTGTCTTCGGGAATTTGGCCACTAGCTCATAGTTAAGATATTTATAAGTTTATTCATCCCCTTTTCCATTCTCTTTTTTCATCCTTTCTTCCTTCTCCCAGGCATTAATTCTGTAGCCTGGCTCAGTCAGAAAGGTTGCTCTACCAAAGAGGACACAGTGGGATGTTTCATCAGCCAGCTGATGATCAGCTCTTCCATAGAAGGGACTAAACCCAGAAAGAATAAAGGCCTCAACCCTCAGTAGCCTGTGTCTGAGAGTAGGGTGTGCTTTCGTTTAGGAGGAAGGGCAGTCTCCTTTCCATCACTCTTCACTTGAATGAAAACACTTCTGTGTGCTGGTGGAAGAGTTCAGCCCTGACACCAAGGATAACAACTGGCTCTGGGCAAAGTCCTCAGGAAATTTAACTAAGGAGTGTTAACCCTCATGGGCTTGGTTTTAGAGTGAATGAATAGGTGTTTGCCATCTAACTGCTTTGTAGTTGTCACCCATCTTGAACAGAGAACAGCATGTCCATTTTAACTGAAAGGGTCACTGGAAGAATGGTAAGTAAATATAAATAGGACAAATAATCCTTTGAAAATAAAATGGCATCATCTTCTCTCATGCTCCTGTGTAATTACTTCGCATAGTTTATGTAGTACTCAAACTGGATGTTAAGGCAGAGTTGTTTAAGTAGTACAAATGTAGTTAAGTATCTGTCTCTGGAAATTGAATTTCATATTTCTTTATTTTCTCTCATAAAGTGCCAGTGCAGGAACAGAGAGAGGATGGTTTACATTTATTAAAGGTGCCAAAGTCTGAGAAGAAATACAGTGCTTAGCCCAGCACAGGAAAAGAAGAGAAAGCAAGAAAAATAGACTCTGTTGCTCCAGCTATAAGACACTATGTATTTCAATTCAAGACTGTGTTGTATCATGTGCTGAATCTTCCCTGATGGGCTATTCTGCAATCTTCTCCTTTCTAAGAGCCATTTATCTTATCAATACATCACTTCAGAATGTAGGCAGCAGAGATTTTGGCTTAAGTTGTGGTTGCACGATAATGTAAATCTGATCTTGCAGAACTTAACACTGGATGAAAAACACTTCTTTTTTCCTCTTGTGGCACAAAGTCCTGATCTACCTCATTCTTCTGATTCAAGTGTGTTTAGAAAATATTGGCATGTGAACCCCTGGCTTTATGGCAGATCAGCCTTGCTTGTGCCACTGCTGTCTTCTACCATACTGGCACCATCTGCTCTTCTCTCAGTCAGTTCAAATACAGTATTAAGCTGACATAAGCTGCGTATTGTGTGTGCTGGCTTCTTTGACACAATTTGGCAATTTCAAGGCATGTCAAATATAGAGACTTGCCTAAACAAGTCCAAACTTGTGTAATACTTTGTTAGCACAAAGGGCTGTAATTAACATTGATGGGCACGTGAAAAGGAGAAAAACTGTGGGTCTGGATGTGTTTGTAATGATTTCTGCTTTTGGAACTGGCTTATTGAAGTTCTGCACTCTGTGAAGAAGTACTAACTGAATAGGATTATGTGTCTTTTGGTGAATGATTCTTTTCTTGTATTAAAGATTTTTGGAGTTGTGTAATAGAGGCATGAATTCAACTTCCATCTTATGTGATTTAACTGAGTTAAAAGAAAAATGAGCCCATCAGTAAGAATTTGCTGGTCAATATATAAATAAGTTGAAATTATATATAGTGGAGAAGTAAATAGCTAAAAGACTTAAATCTGAAATTAAAGATGAACAGCTTTTTGCTCAAGAACTTGTCTAAGTAAACATAGATGTAAAACCAATATGAATGTCTGTTATATTTCTGTGCTTGATATAAGCCATTAACACATACCAATATGTGGTGAGTACTTCTCATGATAGCCCCGCAGTCTTTTTTCTTTTGCATGTTAATGTCTGCTGACATATATTTGCTGATATCAAGCATTTCTAATCCAATGTTAATTTAATCAGTGCTATATTTGTCAATAGCACATTTCTAAATGTTAGTAAAATGAAATCAGTGTAATTATAGGAAAGCAGAGTAATAAAGGATGGAATCCAAATACAAGAGTTATAATGGCAAAGCAGTTTGCACGGCATGGCATCTGAAGATCTTGGTTTTTAGCTGGAGGTGAGCTAGTGCCTCACATGCAGTGGAGATATTACTCTCTAGAGCAATCAGGTTGTTGGGTAGTTACATTACTCACTCAGATGTGATGTTGATTTCTATAGCCCATGATGAAACAGACTGCTTTAATTACTGACAGGCCATTCCACAAATAGTTCCCATTATATGTGTCTTTTATTTGAAGTCTTTCTACACCTGCACTTAGTCTGACATCTCTGATCTTTTAGGTTGTTCTGTAACATCAGACACATATAAAAGCTTTAATTTCAACCCCTTCCTCAGTCCCATGCCAATCTTGAAAATGTTGGCTTTTGTGACTTGTCTGTCAGTTCAGTGGCAATAAAAGTAACAATGCTGGCTCTCAGCTGCTTGTTTTTATATCTTATCACTACGTAGTTTGAGATCAAATGTGACACATGTTAGGTCAGTACATGAAGTTATCAAGGGATGTAGTTAGAGGGCTTTTCAGAGTACATGAGGAAAGTGATCTTGGATGCCATTTAATCTATTAGTCAAGTTTTGATTTCCTGTTCATATGTACATCTGTGCTTGATGCTTTACTGTGTGAAGTTATTTTTAGCATTGCAAATTTTTGGTGTCAGATAAAATCTAAATGGTTTCCTTTCAGATTTGCGAGACATAAAGTGGCAGCCTGAGCATCCCACTTTTGAATTAATAGGGGCCAAGGACTTTTATTATAGAGCCAGATGGAAGTAATTTTTCTTTTACTGAATTATTTCTCCTTTGCAATGACTGTTCAGTAGTCTGTACCTCCTAGTTAGGTTTAGACAAGAACTTCTTAGGAAACTCTTTCATAATTAAATGTTATATTTTCAAGTCAAATTCAACTTTACCACAAAGAAGTTCTTATTTCTTATCTTTGTGCTCTGCACTCAGAAAGTCATTGTCTGAAAATGATCTTATTTGTAGTTATAACTGTATGCATTTAAATAAAATCTCCTAGACAAAGAAAAATTATTGGAGGGGTGGGGGGTAGGAAAGGAGAGAAAAGAACAACAGCTAGGTGAACCAATCATCTAACACATACAAATAAAAATTGTTTATATTATCATGAAATGCTCACTGTAAAAAATAAATGTTTCAAGAATATTTTCGGAAATGTTTGGATTCTGGATGGCTTTCAAACAAAATGACAAAGAAAGATCTGGGCTTGGTTTTATATGTAGCAGAGTTTCTAGAGTTAAATTATGAAAAATGACAAACTACTATACAGTACAGTCATGACTAGGTAACTTGTTTTGCATTTTTATTATGTTTTTAATTTCTTGTACAGCTTTGTTGTTGATGCCCTGTGTGCTGCTCTTGCACTCTTCTTGCACTGTGCATTCAAGTAATTTAAATAGCCTAGATGAAAGAGTATGGTTTTAATAATTTATTCCATAAATGTTTTAAAATCTTTAATGTAAATTTTAGTAACTTTTGCTTTTTATATGAAAACTAGCCCTTTTTTTTTTTTTAAACTGTACATTAGCACTTCTTCTTAGTGTTTTGTACTACAAGAACAATATATTAATTGTTTTTTCTACTGACCTATTGTAACTTGATGGTGAAGAATATTATCTGAGCTCATGAATCTATTATATTAACAAGATAATTTAGGTTTTCTTTTTTTTTTTTGTAGTTCCAGCTAAAATAAGTGAACAGCATATCTTCTGCTCTTTCTTGTATAGACAAATTAAATCTACACTTTGAGATGAAATTTCTAACAATATCATGATTTCATGTATTTTGCACTAAATTTTGTATTCCACACATGTCCTGATGCATGGCACCACAAATAAATGTTTGCCAAGCAGAGGAATGTAGCTTTAAAGATTATTCTGACAGTACTTCTCTAATGCTCTACTGTCATTAAATAGATTATAGCAAAGAACAAATTCAGTTACCTTCATCTAGTTTTTCAGTATATTTGGAAGTAAAATCCAGAAGATGAGTTATGGATGTGAGATGAGCTGTAAGAAGTCAAAGGATAGTGTATGTTGAGGCAGAAGAATCCAGCAGAGCTCCCATGAAATGTCAGTTTTGGAGGAAAGAGAAATTCTTTTTTTTCAAAAAAGTGATGCTAACCAGAATTTAACAATAGTAGTCACTCACATTTGTAATGACCCAAATAGAGGCAGTATAGTCTTCTAGAACTACTCCAGATTATGTGCAACAGGACCTCAGTTTAGGACTAGTGCAGGAAAACAGTGCACTGGCAGGTGTCCAGTGCTGCCTTTCCTGTCCTGTGAAAAAGGACAGAGGAGACAAAGGTGATGTTGGTATGATCAGATTGGAAAGTAGCAAGCAGTTATCCTACCAACTGTTCCTAGTCTGCAGAATCACTGGCGTTTATAGGAAAGCAGTTCATAACATTCATTTTTAACTGTTTCCTAGGGATGGAAAAAAAATAACCTATCTATTCATTTCCCTTTAATGCTGTGTTGTGACTTAACTCAGCAAGAGCTAAGCACCACACAGTCAATTTCTCACTCCAAATAGGATGAGGGAGAGAACTGTAAACAAAACAGAACCCATGAGTTGAGATAAAAACTATTTATTAAGACAAAAAAAGAAACAAATATGCAATGATAACAATGTGTGCGTGTATGTGATTACTTGCCATTTGTTGTCTGACACACAGTAACAATACAACAGCCTGCTGATTGACTCCCTACTAGCAACACAATGCAATGCAATATCTTTCCGACTGATGCCCAGCAACGTCCAAGCAGCAGTTGACCCCTGGCCAACTCTCCACTGCTTGATATCCTTCTGCATGGTGTCATATGGTATGGAATAATCTGTTGCCTAGTTTGGGCCATCTGTCCTGGCTCTACCATGTCCCCTGCTGCTGTGCCAGAAAGGCAGTTCATTCTCACTGAGTGGACTTGCCCTGTCCATGCTCCCATTATTCAGAAACAACCAAAACCTCAGTGTGAAGTTAACACTGTTTTAGCTGAGACTCAGATGCGCAGCTAGCTAGCAAAAGCAAAATGCTGCAGAATGTGTTTTTACAACTTACTCCTTTGTCAGCATAGTTCCATTGAAGGTGGAACCAGACCACAGGGTTTTCTGTGTAGATAAGACCCAAATCCATTACCTTTGGAATGTGTGAGAAGTTAATTTTCACTGCTGTCCACTAAAGTATCAGGAAAGGCTGTCTGAGGTGGCACTGTATCTCATAACTTTGCTAGCAGTATTAGTCTGTATTCATATTAAATTATGAACCAGTGAAAAGAAAGTGGTGTGGTTGAGGATATCTGTCATTTTGTATGCAGTATAGAAGGTAACGTAAAGATGACTGCATTCTAAGTTACTATAAATTTTCCTCCTGGCTCTAATTTGGCTTACTTATTTTTTCAAAGGCAAGCCCGACTATATTAAAATTTTTCCTTTCTGTCACTAATGGGATATAGGAGAAATCTTGCTATTCTTTCTGTATGCTGCAAAGCTATCAGAATGGTGAGATCCAAAGAACTGATACAAGAGCTTCACACTTTGTAATTCACTTGCAGTACCACCTCTAACACTTCCAACATTTAACTTCAAAGTAATCATAAATAAGAGTTCTTATCATAGGTTAGCGTGAATATTTTTAGTTTTACATTAATTTGGAATGCTGGGACTCCTGCCAATCAAAATAAAAATTGGTTCAATCTCTTTCTTTATAGATGTTTAAAATGTATCTTAGCAGAGAATCAAACCTATATAAGATCATATGCATAGGAAATTATTTACAATATCTGCTTTAGGCATCATGATTATGTGCTCTGGATATCTTTCTCTAGAGGTTGCTTACCTTTTTCCCCTGACACAGAGAAGTTTTTTTACTGAGGTTGAGATAAATTTCCATCCTCTTTTGTGTATTTGGTGTAGTGAAGACAATGCAGTACTAAAAATTAGACTTCCACTGGAAAATTTCATAGGCTTTTAATTAAATATATTATTTACATGATTGATAATATTTAAAACAAATCCTAGATGATCTTAAAAGTTTTTTGGCTATATGACTATGATTTTGTTATGTTGTTGTTACCACAAAGGCGGCCAAAGTACTGTTTTATTGCTTTCTTTGATGTAATAATTAAAAAGGGTTTTGACAATATACAGTTTGGGAAATCACTCTGGACTTCATAATTCACCTCTACGTTACATAACAATGCTACTTTTTTGTTCCGTGTTGAATCTTGTTCACAGATAGAGGAGTGACAAACATTAATAGTGTCATTACTGCCTGTTAACTCATTAATGTCTTCTAACAGTAGTTACAAAGTTCTAACTTTGTAAGAAAGTATTTCTCTTGAAACAGCTGCAGGTTAAAAATAAATAGATGAGAAAACATCTTCAGGAGCCTTATGCCTTGCATATGCATTCATATCTTATGATCATTGTACTTCTATGCTGTTCACAGGACTGCTTACTCATAGTATAAATTCTAATGGAGTAATCAAAATATATTATTTTCAGTTCTCATTTGGTATTTGCTGGTCTTATAGTTGTAAGGTCATTTTATGAGGAGACATTGACTTTGAGTATAAATTTTCCTCATTGGTGATAGGACGTGGCTTAGTGAATTATACAGTGTTAGAAATTTTCCCTGAAAATTTAGTTGCTCACTGAATTAATACTTATTTGATTTAAATGATTTGTTTAAAATACAGAAGCACTTTACTTAAGCTAACCTGACCTACTGGAGTTACACACTATTTACAATTTACAACATGAATCTACTTTCTTCTATCACAATGACCTGTCATCTTTAGTATTTACCACTATGTTAAGTCTTGCGTCAGTTTGATTTCTCCCCTAATATCTAGGGTCAACCGCTGCATTCTGTGGCAATTCCCTTGGAAATATAGCTGCAGTACAGTGATTTTCAGTTAGATCAGAAGTACTTAACTGTTTCCATTTAATATATGCAATGTTGTTTTTGCTTTCCAGTTTATTAGTTTATTTTTTTTTTAGTTGAAGATAATGCTTCTTGAGCTATGAAACTTCCATCTGCAGTTTGTGTATTCTCTAGTGACTGTATTAATGGCAACATCAGTCTTCCCTTCTGACTTGTCTTTGTGCTGTTTTAACAGTTCTTTGCAGTCAAGATAATACTGAAGGATTTGGATCTTAGATGAGCAATTTGAATATCGTCCAGACACAAGTGGTTGTCTGAATCTTTGAAGGTATTGATATTCCCAAAAGCACCTATTTAACCTTGAGGTTGAGTGGGAAATCAGAGGGACATGAGGTTAGGCTTCTATCTCTGTTAAGGCTTACAGTTTTATTTTGTTTTACCTCTCCTCTCTCTCCTAAGAATATTATGTGGGAGAACTGTAGTTCACTGTAGATTTTGGACATTGTGGCAATAATATTTATATTCCCGAATACAATATTCTTGGAATACCCAGGAGTTATTTCTGCTGTAATATAAGGTATGCTTTTGCAATATTTTTTCTCCTTGATTCCTTCAGTCACATCTCTAGTGAATTTTCAGAATTCTTGGTGCAGCCATACATAATGGAAAAAAAAAAAAACACATTTTTTTAATTAGTTAGGCATGAAAGTAGAATCAAAGTTTTAAAGTCCCATCAAGTTCTTTCTCCTTCTACCATTTATCATTCTGCAGGCAGGCAGGATTCCTATGTTGTTTGAATAAATTGTTCCTTTTTGAAGTTCAGCGCAATCCCATATAGTTCAGCTATCTCCAGAGTAATGGTTGTTGCTGTAGTTGCATCTTATGGGAAATATTCTTCTAAACTAAAACCTCAAAGTAGGTAAGTGACTCTTTACTGCACAAGTTGTAGAAATATCTGATAAATAACTAATCAGTGCAGAAGGTTTTTCAACAGCAGTTCTCCAAAAGGATAATGGTATTATTGAATTGGTAATGAACATACCAAAAACCATATTCTCTCCCACTCACAATTCATCAGTCATTACTGGAGACAGATCTAGCAGTATCAATAATATCTCCAGTTGAAAACCTTTAGCAGCAAGCCATGCAGGTTCTGTGTTACTGTTTTAGATATTCTAACATAGATTTATATTTTTCTTTGCCAGCATCTGGCTGCTGTACTACTTTTTTTTTTTTTTTTTTTCCCCAGTGGAAATAGTTTCTCATGACCCCCAGCCCCAAATTCTGTCTTCCTCAGAGTTCTCACTGTGAGATATTGCTTTCTTTGTGAGTAAAATAAAAACATTCTTGAGATTTTTATGATTATTATTATTTTTTTCCTTTGTCCTAATGTCTACATGGCTTCCTTCAAATCTAAATGAAGCAAGATCAGTTTGGGACTTGCAGATTTTTGTTAAGTGTTTCTTAGACACTGAAACAGGTACAGATTCTACTTGCTGACAGTTGCAGTCACTCCTCAAAACAAATATTGGTAACAAGCACAAGATCTTCTTGGGAACAAGTGCCTGTTTTCAGAATCATTCAGAAATTAAAGACTGCATAGACACTGATTTAATGAATATATTAAAATGCTTTCTGCTTAGCTCTTTTAAACATTGGCTTTACAACAAAAATTACAAATGCAGTTCAAAAATTTCTACATACTACTTTTGGCCAACTACTGATTAGCTGCCCTGTATGAGGAAAGGCTGAGAGACATGTTACTCTTCAGTCTGGAGAAGAAAAGGCTGAGAAGGGGTCTAGTAAATGTTTATGAATATCTAAAGTGTGGGAGTTGAGTCTTTGGAGGCAGAATCATTTTGGTTCCGTGCAGCAATAGAACAAGGGACAACAGATAGAAACCTGGAACACAGGAAGTTCTATACTAAAACAGAGAACTTTTCTGTCAGAGTGACAAAGCCCTGGAACAGGTTGTAGAATCTCCTTTGTTGATATTCAAGACCTGCCTGAATGCCTACCTGTATGATCTATTGTAGGGAGTCTGCTTGAGTAAGGGGTTGGACTGGATGATTTCTGAAGGTTTCTTTCAACCCCCACAATTCTGTGATCCTAATTATTCAAGGTTACCTGTTGAACACCATTTATTGTTTGAACTACTGTATGAGAGTGGATAATTTTTGTTCTGCAGAGAAGGCTAATAAGAAAGTTTTTTGATGTATTTATCAAGGCCCATCACATAATTGAAATACATGTCCATTCCTCTGCAGAATTGGTTGGATTTATTTTCCTTGGAAGAATAATTAATAGCTGATAGTCTCAGGCTCTGACCTACAAATGAACATTTTTAAAGGATTTACTTGTGCAAAGATTTCTTTTGTTACTCCTTTTCGGAGAGTGTATTTATCAAAGTGGCATCTGGAATTTCTATTTAGTTTGGTTGTCTTTGAAGAAATATTTTAACTGCTTTCTTGAAACTATTAATATATCTGCCTTTTTAATTATGGCTACACTAATCCACTACAGAATGAAGATTTTAGTCTTTAGAACACTCACTGAATATTCGGGGGAGGGAGGGGTGGTGGAAGTGGAGATAAAGCTATTGAGGGTAGCTGAGAGGAAGGGGATGGGAAGAAAAGGGAAAATCAGCCAATTTGGCACCCTAAAGGGCCTACATCTGGAACTGGTTTGTTTTTAAGAAGCCTGTGGTATCACATAGAAGCTTGGAAACTTGCTCTGAGGCAGTAATGGAAAGGTTTTAACTGGAGGAAAAAGAAAAGAGAGGACACCTCCTTTCAGACCTGTAGTTTTCCAGTAGACTTGTGAGGTTAGTGATTGTACCTCAAATGCAAACAATTTTTAAAAACAAAAAACATGTGTTGACTGTCAGTTTTTGATTGATCAAAAATCGAGCCTTACTGAAAACCACACAGAGGATGTATTACCAAGCCTCAATTATATGTTTAGTAAGAACATCCAGATGAATCTCCCCTGGAGACAGTATTTTTTTTTTTAAATCACAGCTTTCTGCATTGAAGTCTGGAATACCAAAGCTAAATCCAAATCTTCAAGTCCTATTTAAAAAAAAAAAATCCATTACCTCAGGAAGAGCAATTGTTCTCCATTAAAACTGTCTTGGAAAGGCAAAAAGGCTAACCTAAGAGAAAATGTTATTCTAAACTGTTTTAGCTGAGAAGAGGTATTAAAAATAATTACCTTAAGCAAAGATCAATTATTGTATTTGAATAGTATTTTTTTATTATAGCTTCTTGCAAATGCATTTGTTATCATAGTAAAAAAAACTTGGAACAATTAAGAAGTCAGTAGACTACTGGTTATCATATGTACACAAGCTACAGATATGTACACTGAGGACTGCAAGTTTGATCTTTCAGTCTTAATGAAGTTGCCCACAGACAGTAAGTTAGAAGAGAAGGTCAGTACTCCCTACTGGATTTCTTTCTGGTTTTGTGACTTTACCTCCAGAAAGTGCAGAAATTGTTTTTTGTTTTTGTTTTGTTTTTGTTTTGTTTTATATATTTAATGCCCATAATCCAGCGACACAGTCTTTATAACAACATTTTGCTCCTGCTTTTTCAGGCTTGCTTTCAGATACAGACACAACTCAAGTTAAAGGTACAAATACTGACCATTAAAGAAAAATTCTGATAGTACTTTTATTTTTATTTTTTTAATCCAGTCAATTAAAGCTCAGTAGAACACGTTTTAATAAGAATGAAGTATATGTCTAGGGTAACAAACTGAAGCAGTTTCTTCAGAGAAAAAGTACTTGTCTCTTGAATTTAGAATGTGTATTTTGATTTGAGACAGAAACATAATTTAAGATGGTTAATTAAAACTGGTAACATTTTTCTCCTTTGGTTAAAAATAAAATAATATAGTACAAAACTTAATTGATGTTTCAGGATATTTTTTTTTTTTTCCGGGGAAATAAGAATCTGATAGCTACAGGCTCTGGATGCTTAACTGAAGATCTTTAAGGCCCAAAAGAGGCTCTATGGACCCTACCTTGGGGGTGCACAAAGGGCAATATACTTTCAGGTGTCACACAAAAAATCTGTTGCAATGGGAAGAATGAGAAAATAATACAATATGCTTTGTATGATTATATAGTATTCAAGTATTCAAAACAAATATTTCCTGTCCCTGAATTAGCTGTTACACTTAGAAAGATGCTATCATTAAGGAAACTGCAGGAAATAAGTTTTTACCTTATTAATGCTACAGTTCTACAGGTTATTAGATATAATTTATTCTTCATTTCTGGATTGACATCTTGAAGTATTTGAAATTATCAATCCATGCCACTGACTCAAGATAACGCTCCTTGGGGGTAGAAATAGTATACATAGGAAGAATTATATCCAGATAAGAAGTGGGAGGGCTGCACAAATCTGCACAAAACTTTAATTTAGTTGTATGCGCATACATCAAATATCATCTTTATGGTAGCATGATTGCCCTTTTAAGTGTCCCTATATTTTTTTTGCAGAGTTCATGCTATTCCTTTCTTGAAGAAAGGAATGTGTATGGGAACTGTTGATCATAGCCTGAACCTCTGATTAACCACCTGAGGCAAGCAATGAGTCAGCCACAGGAGTACAGGTGAAGGCAATTCACCAGTGCTACCGGAAGGGGTGTAGCCTGGCTGCACCTCTCCTAGATCCCATTTAAGTGCTGACTGCCACTGGGGAAGGATCTCTTTCTGGAGATTGCTCCTTGTGGAGTTTACTGTGAGCCTATGATACTGGTGAGCATTTCCATTTATTCTGATGATCTTTCTACTGTGATAATCTTACTAAACCTAATCTCTGTATACCTATTGATTGTACAATTGTCTACCTATTGATTGTACAGAATGCTATTCAACAGGTTTATGAACTGTTAAGACTTGACTCAGCCTCTCTTTCTTATTTATTGATAGACAAATAAGAAACTCATGTTCATCTATATCATAAAGGAAAAAGCCTTATCAATAAATGATATTGTTGCTATGAAAAGCATACTGAGGAAATGTATTTTCTGCTAGCTATACATTAAAATGTTGCAAGGGCATGGGGAATTGAAACTGTCTTCATAATGGATCATAAATCTTAAAAATGATTTGAATTCATGGATTAAATGTCAGCTTTGAAAGCTTTTGGTAATTTATATTGAGTCTTAGAAGAAAGTACATTTCCACTGCAAATCAAACTATTGCATTTTCATATTCTGTTTTAGTTATTTCCAGAAAAACGTTCTTCAAAAGTATAACCTGGGGATGCTTTTTCTGTTTATAAGTTCTTGACAGCCAGTGTTGCATATCTAATTAATAGAATTGCAAAGATTAGAGGCAGAAGAGAGCTAGGGAGAGCACTCTCTCTGAATGATGTGCACTATATGCTCAAAGGAAGATAACACTAGCTGAGTGAACCTTTGGTTTTTTAGGTGCTGGTAAACAGAATTCAGAGCCCATCATGATTTAGCTAGAGAAAAGACTGAGTCAGGTAGAAGGAATTCAAGGATTGTGGCAAAACTTTACAGAATTTGCAAAAGAAGTGATTTATTAGGAGTATTTGTTAACTTGACATGATTATTTGGAAATGGGGTAAAGAGAAGGCAGCTCCTCAGGCAAAGTCTGAAGTATTGACAGATAAATCACTTACTGCCAGTAAAAGCAATACAATGGTCTTCTGGCTTTTACACAGACTTCAATCAGATTTGAATACACTTATTTAATGTCAACTTCAAACATTTAATTGTAATTCTAGAGTTGAGTTGCATTAAGTGCCTCTGTGATTGAAAGAGTTTGATTGATAGGCATGTTTGAAGGCTATTCAAACTACTTAGTATCTGGATTGTCCCTTTGGTATTGCCCTATTATCTCCTCTCTGATGGACATAATCTGAGACTACAGATTGAGGTTCTTCGAATGTGACAGGGTGAATCAATGTTTAATCAGTTAAATTCATTTTCTGCTTATGAAGAGAAGCAGAGATTAAATTATTTATGGTGCTAAATTTTACAGGGACAGAACAGTGTCTATTTATTGTAGTTTACATTTAGTTTTACTGTACTTGTTGCTATAGTAGCTAAGGAATTTTCTTTCAACAGATTTCTTGTATGTAATTATGAAAAAGAAGAAAAGGTAGGATAAAAAAATATAAATTCCGTAAATAAGTAAAAGAAGCTTATCTATTACGTAAGAGTCAGCAAACCTATCCTAGAACATGAATCTATAGGTGAAGATACAGTCTCCCTCTTCCAAGAATCCAGCGTTTCAAGTTGCTTTCCACTATATTAACTGCTTTTGCTTTCCTTTTACACTAATGGCAGAATCTCTTTTCTGACCTAGGAGAGCATTTTGTTTCCACAGTAGAGTCTGAAGTCTGGATTACAACAAAAATGTCAGTGTTACCTTACGGCTGCAGTTTAGACTGTGATCTGAGTTAATTACTACTTTATGGTCATTTTCCAGAGGACTGGGAACTACATCACAGCTCTTACTCTTCTAGTGGTCCCTAGAGGAAGTCTAACAACTGCTAGAACTCCTGAGGGTGACAGTGCTAGTCTTTTATTTGTGGATGCCGTTCCTTTCCTATAGGATATAAACATTCCAAGAGGTGTTTCCAGAGTAGTAACCCAAGTAAGTTAATACTGACAGCTACACGTAGAGAAAAGAAAGATATTGAAGTTAAAAGCCAAGTGAAAATATATATAAATTAGCCAGAATAGCTGTATACTTTTTTTTTTCCTTTTTTGTGGAGCCTAGCCTTCATTTGGTTAGCACTGAGTAGAACAGTCTTATTAAGAATCATGGAAACATATGCAGGCTAAAAGTATGTGGACCAAATCATCAACTCTGTTTTGTTGCCTTTATAGCACTCAAAAACATACTCTGAGAAAGCGCAGAATGCAATGAGCGGTTTCCCATCTGAGAAGAGGAAGCAGGAAAGTGTAAAGACATGGAAAAACACTATGGAAATTAAAAGCTCTTTCATTCTCTTATAAAGATCACTGTAAGATGCTAAGGTGCAAAGCATTATTTGAAAGTTGGAGTCATGGGCTACAATTGTGACACAGACTATAAAAACTGACTGTTTAGCAAATGGCTTTCTTAGGCACACAGACGAACAAAAGAATCCCCAAGTTCATGAGCAGTAAATGAAAAAGGTTCCATATATGGTCAAAGTAGATTTATTTTGTATATTCAGCATATATTCAGAATCTGAATGAGCACTGACATGTGCTGGCTTGTTAATTGGTAGTTATTGTACCATACACAGAGCTGCTAGAGAAAATAAATACTGGAAATTGAAACAATCCATTGTGACAATTTATTGCAGAGGTACGTAGAAGCAGCAATGGAAAATTTGAAATAATATTTTATATAACTTCATACTTACACGACATACTTGCATTAAAAGACAGTCCTTTTCTCCTTGAAAAAGAAATGAAACTTGATAACTGGATTCAAGTTATTTAAGACAAAGTTAACCCGGATATTAATATTCTCAAATGTTGCTGGAAAAATTTCCTCACCTATATAAGGGAAAAATATGTTAAAGGTTGAGCTATGCTGTAGTCAGAAGGTAGAGTGGAAGAGTGGGAAGGATATAACTTGATTCTAATTGAAAAAGGAAGACAGGAGTTTTGGTGAATAGCTTTTTAAAACTCTGTGATGGCAAAAAAAAAAAAAAAAAAAAACATTTTCATGTATAAAACAGATCATTTAAGTGAGATGAGTGTTAGTTACAGCTATTTTAGGCTGAACTAATGCATTCCTGAGTTTTTTTTAAAGCAAAAAAGGACTGCTGTTGACATGTTGCGTTTTAAAGGCACAGGAATGTGAAAGAGCTTTAATGTCTGCCTCAGTGTGAAAGTATCATGCTGTGTGTGAGTACTGTTTGCTTTCCACATTGTTTGTGTGAGAGCCAAGTGTTTTTTGCTTGTATTACTCTGAGTGATATGACTGCAGGAAGTACAGAAATATGTGGTCACTTGTGAGTGATGTTCTTCCTGAGGTAAGGTCAGTTGTACATGTTTTTCTCTGCCAATACTCACATACTGGAGACTCATAAATGAACATGGCATGTGCCTCCCACGTAAATCTACGAGGTCACTTGATCCTAACTGACCATTCAGTAGTTCATGCGGGGTATTGGTTCTCTAAGATAAGTTCTGAGGAGAAAAATAAGATTTGTAGGTGGATAATCTACTCCATTACTTTCACATCAGTTTGATTATACAGTTTTTTCTTCAAAGAATCATTAAGGTTGGAAAAAGCCTCTAAGATCATCTAGTCCAGCCATCAAACCATCGCAACCATGTCCACTAAATCATGTCCCTCAGTGCTTCTTATACCTTTTTCTTGAAAACCTCCCAGATCAGTGAGTCCACCACTTCATTAGGCAGCCTGTTCCAATGCATTACTTTTCTTTCAGAGAATAATTTTTTTCCTTATATCCAAAGTGAACCTCCCCTGGTGCAACTTAGGGCTATTACCTTTTTGCATATCACTAATTACCTGTATGAGGAGGTTGTTTCCACCTCACTACAACCTCTTTTCAGGCAGTTGTAGAGATCAATGAGGTCTCCCTTGAGCATCCTCTTTCCAGACTAAACAATCCAACTTCACTCAACCACTCCCCATAAGATTTGTGTTTGTGAAAGTCTGGATAGACTACATCCATAGTATTTCACTCATTCACTAAGCAGATCACCTGCTAATAGGAAATCAGGTTGGTCAAGCAGGACCTGGATTTCATGAGTCCATGCTGGCTTGGCCTGACCCCTGACTGCTCTGCATATGTTGTATGATTGCACTCAAGATGATCTGCTCTATGACCTTCCCCAATACCAGGTCAGGTTGATATGTCTGTACCTTCCTGGATCTTCCATTCTTGTAGATGGGCATCACACTGGCAAGTTTTTAGTAACCTGGGACTTCTCTGGTTAACCTGGACTGGCTGATAAATGATGGAAAGCAGCTTGGCAATCAATTACACCAGCTCCCTTCATACTCTCAGGTGGATTCTGTCTGGTCCCATGAACTTGAGACAGTCTGAGTGGAGCAGTAGGTTGCTAAATGTTTCCATTTGAATCATAGGGATTTAATTTTATTCCTTATTCCTGTCTTCTATCTTAGGAGACTGAGTACTTTGAGGATAACTGGTCTATTAAATATAGAAGTAAAGAAGGCATTGAGAACCTCAACCTTTTCCTCATACTCAGTGATAATGTTCCCTGACACATCTAATTAAGGTGAGAGTTTCTCCTTGGCCCCCCTTTTTACCATATTATATATGTAAAACCTTTTACAGTAATATATTTGTAGAAACTTTTATTATCTTTAATAATGTTGGCCAGATTAATCTCTTACTGGGCTTTCACCTTCCTGATCACCTCTCCACATACCCTAGCAACATTCTTGTATCCCTCTTAAGTTGCCTGTATCTTCTTTCAAAGGTGTTAAACTCTTTTCTTTTCCTTTTCCTGTGCTTTTACGATTTCCTTCTTAAGGAATTTCTATCCTTCCTGGACTTCTCCAGCACTGACTTCCAATGGATTCTCCCAGACGGTATCCTAAACTGTTTAAAATCTGCCCTCCAAGGGCAGGCAGAAGTTTTGCTAACCCCCCCTATGGTGCAAACAAAGACAACGACAGTCTTTTTCCTGGAATACATGTATTATAGAACAGGATGATAAAAGAAGAATTGATTCACCCCTTCTGACAACAGCTCAAAAGAAGGGCAAACTCAGATGCAGCTGAGCTTCTAACCCTTAATTGAGAGAGAGAGAGAGAGAGGAGGGAATGAATCCTGACTCTACCCCTTCTGCAGGTGCATTACTTGCACCTGAGCTCCCTGAGTTAGCCAAATCTGGTGCTCAACCATTGGTTAAGGCTGTGACCTGGCAATTCTAGGGCATTCTCCCCTTTTGATTTCAGGAAGGTTGAAAACTTTACCATTTTATGGTTGCTGTGCTCAAGTTAGCTTCCAGGGATGGTGTTTCTAACCAGTTCTCTGTATGTGAAAAGCAGGTCTAACCATGTCCTTTCCCAGCTAGGTTCTCTTTTGAGCTGTTTGAGGATCTCATTTTTTCTTTGTTCTTAGGGAAAAATAATTACATTGAATACAAAGAATCAGAGTCAGAATTTGGTGTGAAAAGCAATAGAATTATGATATGGGAGTTGATAATTCAATTAAATATCAAGCTTTTGTATGGTCTATCTCTTTGCATGTTCCCTAATCTGTGTTCCTGACACTTTAAGAGAACAAACAGAATACAGAACAAACCTGCTTAATGTCTCAACTTTTAAACATAAGTATCATTTTAGATAGCTATTGCCTTCTTCCACTGCTGTTTAAAATGTTTGCTTATGCTACATATAAGGCTGAAGATCTCTGGGGAAATGTCTTATTTTGGGATTATAACTTATTATTTGTAGAGACTATAAGGCTAAAAAGCATCTCAAACTTAGGTGTAGTGGGTGGTGGGATGAACAGCTTGATACCCTGTTTTCACAACTACATTAATCTTAACTGGTTTGGTTCATTGCAATCTCCCATCTGTGCTTATATTGACTTTTGAGATAATCAAATACATTACTTTACAAATTCCAAAAACCTTTGGGACAGAGTAATGAATGGATCATTGACTAAACTGCAGTCAATAGGCTATTATAATTTCCCTTAATAAGCAATATTGAAGAGTTCTACTTCATGTGAAGGATTACTGTGACTAAACAATAATTGTACCAATTTAAAAAAAAAAGGGAAAGTCTCATAATAAGGAAATGACATGAAAAATTATACATGTGATAAGAGTAAAAAAGTAGTTTACACAGTCAGCTTAAGTTAAAACATAGTGTTACATTTGGATGACAAAGTAAACCAAATTTGTTGCCACATATTGGGGATGTGTGAACTCATCTTGACTGATTTTGGATTCTGTCAAATATTGTGCACTTAGAAGCTTATTTGTGAGTCCAGTATTGCTGTATTAACATTTCAGTTAATGTATCCTATGACAGAGAGTAGAAGGTGAGGACAGTATATCTAACAAGGACAGTAGTCCTGAGGAATATCTTCTCTGTAAAATTTCATTCCAAATAACCCCCACTGACCCATCATTTATAGCATCATCAGACTTTTCAGTATGTTTCAAAAAGCTCTGAGACTCTTGGCAGAGGAAAAATAAAACTGTTATGGTCCACCACAACAATACAAAAAAATTCTGTTAGTATAGCTATTGGAGGCATAGAAAATTAAGTTCCATTTTGGGAAGATTCTCATTTTGTAAGAATGCTGAGTAGTCACAGAAAAATGATACATGAAATGGAGGAAGTTATTAAGGGCTTTCCACATACAGAGAAACTTCTTAAAAGAAGGTAGTTATTGATTTTGTGATTACTGGGGAACATTCAAACTAAATGACTTCTGTGAGTGTGGTCAGATAGATGGGTGTCTGTATGCCATTAGTTATACTTGTCATTAATTGAGTTTGTAATTAATGGAAGGCTGCTTTTTTGGAACCTGATCTGTAAAGGATTGCATGGGAACATAAACAATGTGAAAGTTAACAGTTTTCATCTGATAAGGCAAAAGCAAAATATTTATAAATTATGTAGTTATGGGTATGTGGGAATATTTAGGTGTTCTGTTTTGTTTTTTAAATGGTAAATTTTATATGTAGCTGATGCAACATAGTGAGAGTTGCAGAAGCAGGTGTACCTTCAAATAGCTTATGAATGCAATCAATAATGCAAGCTGATGAGGAGGAGCTGAAGAGCTCTAGAAGCAAAGGAGAGAACAGCAGGCGAACAGGGCAGCACACCCCGCTGCACAACGTGTCCTCTCCCTGGCCATGTCTGGGAGTACCTTGGACAGCGATCCCAGCACTGGAAGGGTGGAAGTTGTGTTGCACTGTGACATATGCAATGAATTAAAAGCATTGAGCTGGAAGCAGTGGGTCTTCCATTAGTGGATATATTGCTTCCGACTCATGATGGATGTCTTCAAGGTATAAATCAAAATGGTACAGAAAAAAAGCTGAGGAAGGGTAATTTACAAGATTGTATTAAGAAACAGATTCAAGGGATATGTTAAATTAAGCCAGTATCAGCAAACAAATGTATCAAGGCTCAGTCAGCTATTTGGCATCTCTTTTCTCTCACCATGAGGTAAATGACTAGATAGTGATAAAAGACTTTAATGAAGTGTTCTCTAAGATAACTTTGCTAGTGTAGAAAGAAAGGAGAAAGGGCCAAATCCCTCTGTTTATGTTTAGTCTAATGTTAAACAGATGTTCATAATGTAGAATTTAACTGAACTTCTAGAATATTAGATATCAAATGATGATAGTTAACTTTTGTGTGATCTGTGCATTTTAATTCAATTAATTATAAAGCAAACTCTTTAGGAAGCAGCTGCAGAAATTGTTTAGTATAACTATCAAATCTCCTTATGAGGAAACCCTTAACTTTCAGGGTTTTAACATGAATACAATTGATAATGGCATTGAATCATATGTGGAAAAACCTTCTGAAGTAGGTTTTATCTGGGAAAAGGATTCACCATAAGAAGTAGTTACAGCTAGGCAAATTCACACTGGAATTAACTGACAACATTTTAACAGTGAAAATAACTAAGTACTGAGTGCAAGGAGTAAAAGGTGGATGGGAAGTGATGTCTTTCCTTACTGTCTCTAGTTCAACTTCTAAGATGTATACTTAGGTCGACTAAAATTTCACAGTATATGCATTCTCAGTGAAACATATGTAGATTACTTTGAAAATAATGCTGTTCATTTCCATGGAAACTACAACAAATACAAATAGCATAATAACCCTAGTTGATAAATTCTCAGCTATGAAACTTTTCAACACACTCACTACCATTAGTCCATTTATGTGGTTGAGCTGATCAAGATGCTCTTCCTTTCATGGCATGATAACTGTGCATAGCCAAACCAAAAGTGGCTTGTCTTTCATGTTGCTGTTGCCACTGCTGAAATGTGCCACCCATCACTTCACTGTGCTGACATCCACTGTTAGGTCTCCATAAATATTCAGCAAGTGTCAATGAATGTCAACATGAGCATTTTTTTTTCAGCAAGAAAGAATTCAATACCATACTTTTATACTCATTTCCATGTCAGACACTATTTTGTCAGAATGCTCTTCTGCTGCCATCTGTTGTATAGCAACTAAATGTAACCAAATATTGATGGGGATGGTTCAACCTTTACTACCATATGGTAGTAAACATCCATCTCTGACACTGTGGGCCAAAATAATAAAATAGGAGTCATTAGTTTTGGAGCAGTCCTCGAAAAATCCTGAGATAAAAAGGAAATTGTACCAGGTAATTCAACAGCATTCTGTGGCCATAAACTCTGTATCAGGTCTTAAAGTCTGTGAATTCTGAATTGATAACAACTATTTGTGTTCATTAACTTTTCCTGAAATCTCCCAATGGATTATGCAACATTTCCTCTTTCCTTGGAACTCAGAATCAATACAGGCCTGCTCTTCAGACTCTTGTCCTCTAGTCCTAAGTGTAGAATCAAGCTCTTGATCTTGTTGAGCTTTATGCTGTTTAATGACTGCCCTGCTGTCTAGGTTGTCAAGATTCTCTGTGGTATTTTCACGGTTAAAACAAACTTTGCAAACTAATGCTTTCACTGTTAAAAATAACCTACTGTATGCTCCTGCCTCAGACAAAGAATGGTGGAAAACTGCGAAAGTCCAGGAGAAGAATCCCATGTGAGTTAGATTAATGTAATTTTGAGGTAGGGAGACAAAGAATTGGGGGCCATGGTGTGGATCTAATAATCTTGTGAATGGTCACTACAAGTTCCCGTCAGACTGGAGCATCCAAGGGCTGGATACCTCTAAAAGTTTGTAATAACTGCTGTTAAGGTTTCTCTGAGGGATTTTAGAATGTTTTGCAGAACTTCTTGCTTGCCTTTTGTGCTTAATACAATAAAGCTGCAAGGAGACTGTGAACGGTTCCTATTATCAAATTGTATAGTATGCTTATTATAGTAATGGAAATTGCTCTGGAAATGCACTCAGCAGTGGAGTATAAATGACTGTGTGAGAATGAGTTAATCAGCTGTCTTTGTTAAATGTTTTTCCATGTGTGGGAGGCCTTGGCAGTTAATGCACTTTATTCTGATTTGCAGCTACTGTCATCATTGTTGTGTGTGATTGATATGTCTGCCTTCATAGATTTAGAATTTGACACTGACACTAATAAACAGTTTAAAGTCACTGATAATTTCAGAAAAGACACCAGAAATTGTGGAGGACAACTTTTTTTTTTTTTCAAACTGCAGCTTTGTATTCTGGGAAGGGTGGGGTGAAATGGCTTGCATTTTCTTTTGGCGTACAGGTATTATGAAAAGGCCTGCACTTTGACTTAACTGTAGAAATCAGTAGAAGCAAAATAAATTCCTTTCCCCTCACTGCCAGCTCTCCAAGGTCTTGGATTTCTCAGGGCCAGTTTTACTAGTAAAGACTGAGATGAAGGTGATGTTCAGTACCACAGCCTTTTTCTTGCCCTCTGTCACCAGGGCACTTGTGCCATTCAGCAGCCAATTTGTTTTCTCATCTTCCTTTTACTTCCTTAACCCATACATGTCGCCAAGTCTTTTCTGTAGTGAAACTTCTTCTTTTTTGCTTTTCCATATGTTTCAAGAATTTTTTAACAATTCATGCTTAATTGACATATTTTAATATGGACACTTCATAAATGTACAGGTACTCAAGTATTGTTTCTAATAGCATTTAAAAATATGCTTATGCTATCCATTCTGAAATTAATAATGACTGCACAATCTTTGGTACTGAGAAATGCCGGATTTAAAAAAATATCTTCTCTGGCTTTACTTGAATCTACACTGGAACATCGCAATATGCATTACAGTTTTAAGTTCGCTTATGTAAGCTATAATGCAGAGTGGTTGTATTGCACATGCCTCTTTGTATGTGCTGGTATTCTGTTCCTCTCTAATACACATTCTAGGAAGAAATACATTATTTGAGTTGTATCTCAGGCTTTTTGATTGATTGCCACAAAAGCTATTATATTTCAATATATCAAAGATTTTTTTCCATTAATTCATTTTGGGCTTGTCAACATTTTTGACTCGGTGATACAGAGGAATACTATCATTATATTTTAATGCAGATAAATATCCCTTTGGTTAGATATTTCAGTATATTCAAAGTTGGCAGGTCTCGTATAACGAGCAACCATTTTGACTGTAACAAAGCTTTGAATCTTCACTGATGCTTCAGGAGTTGAGGTAGACACTGATGATACCTAATAGTGTAGCACCAGAATGGTTCTCAATGCAATGGATAAAGGAGCTCAAAAACACTCTGGGAGCAAGTTCTGGCCTAGACTTGAAGTATCCTATCATGTAATCTCATAACTTTATCCTAAATCTTAAATAACTTAAATGTTATAATGTATCAACTTTTTTGTCCTGTCTCTGCAGAAGTTACCTGTATAACATTATGAAAATAATTGAGGACATTCATTGATGAAAATTAAATTTATAATATTTGGATATGTTTCCATACAATTACTGAGTTTGATAGTGGATAAAGGAAGATACTATTGAAATACTGTTAACATAAATATTTACATTCCTGAAGGCTGTTTTACAAATGACCTTTACTAGGTGGTAGGTGAAGTCTAACATTTTCTATTATTTCAAAGACGTTTAATTTTGTATATCATTCGTCTATTAGTATGCTTGAAGACGTCACTTTCTTATTTTAAAAGGTTACAAAAAGAATTTCCTCACAGATGCTCAATCTTTAAAATAACAGAACCCATTGTTCTGTCTTGCAAGTAGTTAATGTGTTAAGGATTTTTATGTACATATGGGAATAGAATCTAGAATGTAGAAATTAAGATGTCTAGAACAACCATTGCAGCATTGGGCTATAATCTAAAACAAACTGCCCCAAGGACCATGGCTGAGAATTAATGAATTCTGTCTCAAAATATATGATTAAGAAAACCTAACGGTTTTAACTTTCATAAAAATGGAGTTTTCATCAACTGCTATTAAAAATGGCCAGTGTGTGTTCATAGAGAATGTAGGGCCCTCCTTTATTCTTATTATTTTAAATTTTGATTATTAACATCATATGAAGAAAGAACTTCTTAGACCTTGATAACTGATATTTTATGTAATTTTTGGTAGAAGAAAATGAATTTCATGATCTACTTTGTCTACTTTTCCTTCAAACTAAACTGAATAAAAACATGATTTGTCAGGGAAATGCCACAACTATTCAGCACATCTCTTCTCAGATATTATTACTGGGACCTGTAATACTAAATGTAGTTCATAACTCCCTCAGTGTTATGAAAGATTTCTTTATGCACCACTATTCTCATGAGAATGAATCCATTTTAGAATCCACAGATTTTTTTTTTGCTTTCTCTACCTGAAAGGAAAATGATTTTAAAATCAGAGCTTTCCAAGGGCAGTTGCAATATTCTAATATGTATGTTTTCATGAGTCTTTTTGGGATTAGAGGGGAGGAAGAAATGGGAAATGAGCTAATAATTTGTTGGTGTGCTACAGAGCTCATAAAACAATAATCTGTGAATAGTCCTTTTTATGCTTTTCTAATATGGCTCTGGTAAAGTAATTGCAGTTGCTTGTCTAGAGGCCATTGTGATCTATTATGTGTAATCTTGGAGAATATGCTTAGCACTATATGGTCAAAAAAGTAGACGGATTCTTTACTCTTCCATTGATGAAAGTCTGCTTGAAGGAAAAAGCTTATTTATGTGGCATTTAAGAGGGAGATGAAATGATGGCCTCCCACCGCCTGAAATTTTAACAAGACAGTCTCTTCAAGTTTTTGCATCTATTGATAATGTATGAGATAACTTTTGCATCTCTTTCCTCCCAAATTAGCCATTAATATAGTTCATTAAACATAATCCAATATCTTTTCTACATCTCCCTCTCTAGCCTGTGATTTTGCTTTTCCTAGTATTTGATGACAACTGCTGTGGCAGTTTCTTTGTCCACTACTTTTTCTTATAACTGTGAAAAGCTGTAAGAATATCTCTTATAGCTATGAAAAGAGGTTTTCAGAGGACTTATCTTGTCAGACTTCATTTCTTCTAACTGATATTGTGTTATTTCAAGGGAATAACTCAATCCTAATTGTGGTGATTGATCTCCATGGATTTCCTGTGGATAGTGAGGAAGCAGAATGAGTGACAACAAAATAAGTAAAGTTTTTTTTTTTCCAGTAGAGGCACTTCATAGCTTCATGACATCAACTGCCACCTGAAACACAGATGAACACCAGGACTTACACAGTGTCTATTATAATTATACATATGGATACAAGATGCATATATTTGTCTGATTGTAATATTCTATATTGAGGTTTCTTGCTCAATGAAGACAAAATGGAATGATAAAATTGGTGCCTACTAACATACCTTGCTTTGTAGGAACTTCAAGATATCTTAAAAGTTCAATTGTTCTGTTGAAATGTCAAAGACTCAACAAATAGCAAAAACTCCTTTCTGATAAAATAAAAGAACGACGACAAAAGCTATTTGTTTGCTTTTGGTATTGTTTTAGTGGGATAATCCATACAATGGTCTTTGAAAACGACTCAGGTGTTTTCTTCATACTAATGTCTTTCCATAAGTGTCAGTTGAATACTGATGGTATCAAAGAAATACTGTTTCAATCAGTAGGCACAAATTTGCCTTATAAATAACAACAACAGAAGAAGTAACATAGGTATTTTTTCATGATATTATAGCAAGAAAAATTCAGTCTTCTGACTGAGAACATTTACATCATTAAGACAAACAAAACAGGGCTTTCACTCTTCCATTCCAATGTGATTTTGCCAGGAAATATATGAGAGACTTTAAAAAAATGGACTCATTTGCTTGAATAAAATCTTTAACTTTTGAAATGTTCTATTATGACAAACTACTGTGGTTTTGATGAAATTGAGAACTCCTTTGAAATGTGAGGATCTAGCAGTACAATCCAACAAAGTAATGTGTACTGCTGCTTTAATTTTAATGTGAACACTGTTCTATATTAAAGGTGTCTTGTTTTCTTCATGACATCTGTGATGCAATTCACTGCAAAAAAAAAACCTGAATATATTTTTTTATATGACACAAAACATATAGTAGAGAAAGTATAATTAAAATGATTAAGAAAAATTTGCACTTATGAACCCAATTTTGAGTTCAATTAGGTTGGAGCAATTTGAAATCTAGAAGCAGATAAGAGGATAAGGCCGTTAAAGTCTGTGAAAAGATCTCTTTGACTTCACTGGACTTTGCTCATGTACCAAGTGCACTAAAAAGATCAATTTTCTCAAAACATTGAATTGTACCAGGATCTCTTAAGTATGTTAGTTCAATTAAGAAACTTAGTATCTCTTGTAATAAATAGCATTTGCAGCATCACTGACTTACAGGTTGTTCATTCTTACTGATTAAGAAGTACTATATTAACCAGTTGATTTATCTTCTAAGAAAAATGATAGAAGTATGAATAATCAGTTATGAAAGTTCCTATTTAAAGTATTTGAAAATACTAAGAATGCCAATTTTTCTCTGCAGGAGATGAACAAAATCAGTGTTCTGTATTTTCTGTACTGTAACCTTTTATTCTGATAGATAAAACTTAAGATCCTAATGCCTTTTTTCTCTGCTTAGTTAGCAGCATAGGAAAGGCAGACTAGTCATGGTTCCATTCTTCCAAGGAAAGGCTGATGCTAAAATAGAACTATAAGCCATTTTTCTGTTTAATTTCTATAATTACTTCTGTTTCTGTGTTCAAATTCCAAACTGGGTCTTTGGAAATGAATTGCTAAGAATGTATGGGAATTTATACTACTTACTCACAAACCTGAATTATAATAGTATATGTCTTTGGCAAGTCTTCATTTAAGTTTCTTCCATATTTCTCTGCCAGTGCATTTCAGCCCTGACTTTTAACGTTGCCAGTTTTCTTATCTTGGGCTACTTAGAAACTGAGACTGCCAATTAAATTATAACTTAATAAAATGATCATAATTTGAAGCACATTCAATAAAAACAGAAAGATTCAGTAATGGTCAGTTCAATAAAGATGGCGTGAGTGAATTTTTAGTTTACAACCATGAAAAGGCACCCAACCCAGTGCGATTGTATGGAATGCAGTGGGGTTACTGTGAAACAATCTCTTTTTCTGTGAACTGAACTTTTTGGGGATATTTATGCACTGTTTTCCTTTACTGTGGCAAGTATGCAATAGTAAAAGTATGCTTTATATTGTAGCTATTACTTGAGGGTCGTGTTTGCAATCTTTTTCATTTTTTTCAGTTCACAATTTCCAAAATTTTGCATAATGTACTACCTTACAGTTGATAGCAAAAAGAGGCTTTAAAGACAACACTCAAAGGAGTTTATCTATAATACAAAAATTCTGTAATTTCCAATTCATACTTCAGTGAATCAACGGCCAAACATTCTTGCTTTCCCTCCTTGCTAAGCTGATAGAAATGCAATAAGTTCATGATAAAATAAAATTAGGACTTTTCAGCCAAGGAAGAATGGAGTTTTAGCTACTTTGACAGTTCAAAATGATGCTGTACATATGATTTGGAATGCAATAAATTTTATGATTGAAAGAGTTCTATAATTCATGTATACAGAACTTCAGGAAGGTTCAGTTTATCAGACCTTTGCAGAGATAGAGCCTTCTTGTTTGGTACTGTAAGATATTCTGTTAATATCAGTGTCTCAAAGCTTGCTGGGGACACAGATGGACTTGTCCGAGTCCAGGCAAGTCCTGGGCAAAGGTGGTGAAATCCTTTGTCTGAAGGACATAGATGGACAAGGCCAGGGGCAAGGAGAGAGAGATAAGCGGTAGCTAAATAGCTGTGAAGCGGTCTTTTGTGTGAACTTATCTCAGGATGATGGCCATCTCGGGGGATGCTCACATGACTCTTGCTCAAGCGCCCAGGGATGTCACGTAGGCAGGAGGAAAAGGAGGAACCGAAAACCATGAGAGTAGGTGTCTGCCATCAGATCCCTCACCACGGAATTCCTGCGTGCTGGCGGACTCCCCTGGGCCTGCTACCTGAGTCCTGCTACTTCCTCCTGGATCGGCTCCGCGACTTCTGCCACCTGCTTGCTGCCCAAGGCCGGCCACGCTGCTTCTTTCTCCCCCCCTGCTGCTTCTACCTCGGAACCGCTGCTGGATCCTGGTGGTGACTATCCCGCTTTACGCAATTTTTGCTTCTTTCCTATCTTTTCTATCGCCCTCCTTCCCTTCCCCGTTTCCCTGATTAGGATTATAATAAACTGGTTGGACTAACATATGAACTGTTGTTTCTTAATCTCACGCCGGGTATATAATAAAAGAACCTCATCTCCCTCCTATAAATCGGAGTGAGACAGGTACTTATCAGGTATGCAATATAATAGGAATGTGGTTCCTTAAAAGACTCGTCACGGACCACAGTAAGATATGGTTATATATACATACAAATGATTAATTGTCAAGGTGCATTCCTAAATGTAGAAAATACCTTCAGAATATTTCGTGCGATTAACTTAATCTAAGAAAACTCTAAATATTTTGTGTGTTTCCTCACACTTCATTCATTAGAGTGGATAATGCACATTAGCATATTTGCTTACATTATTGGAGAAGCTAAGAATCCTTAATTAGTCACTTTTTTAGGCATCACATCCTTGTTGGTTTTGGTTTCAGATTTGCACAGTAAAGATATCGTTGCTTATGCTTTGAAGACCGTTATCTGTCCAGAGTACAAAGGAAGAGAAAATTATTACTATTCCAAATGGAAGCTATTATATTGCCTGGCCAGCTCACTTCAGCCTAAATCCTTGCTGCTATTGGTATATATTTGGAGCACCATCAAGGCATGTCCTGCTGAGCCACTCCTGTTTTTTGCA
Organism: Meleagris gallopavo; assembly: GCF_905368555.1. Taxonomy (NCBI): domain Eukaryota; kingdom Metazoa; phylum Chordata; class Aves; order Galliformes; family Phasianidae; genus Meleagris; species Meleagris gallopavo. The sequence goes on from NC_139409.1 coordinate 35,483,876, forward strand.
GACAGCTTGAAACTAACTTGGCTAGGGTTGTGTTATGACTGGTAAGAGGAGGGACTTGTCTATTATAACCAGGGACTTAGTGATGAGTGGCACAACAGCCAGAATATTGCAGCTGTGTTCTAGCAATAGCATCCTTTATTGTAGTCCTAGACTGGTAGTAAATGAGAGCTTTTCTAATAGACATTTCTGCTCACTCACTTAAGTACCAAACACTTGACTAGATGTTTTGATAATATGGGAATAGGAACTATAGAAGGTCATGCAGTAATTGATACACCATAAGCAGATCAGAACAGTACTGCAATTAATAGCTTTATTGCACAAATCAAATGAAGACTATCTGTTCATTCAGGCAACCAGCTCTAGACAACCACTAAAGAGATGATGCTTGAGAATTTACACAGTGTTAAAATGAGAAGAAAGCAAGTGAAAACACTGGGGTCTTTTCAAAACATTATTAGGCAACTCACTAGTCAGATCATATTCAACCTAGATGAAAGGAATCAATGATACATTTAATTAGAAGGTTATTGCTTTTGTGAGAGAATTTGCAGGAGGAATTATAACTCTCAAAAGGTGTGTTTGAAGTGTTTTTCATAGGGCAACTATGCCACTTCTTATACCTAAGCCATGCGCGTGAAGGCATCTTTCTTTCAAACATGGATAATTGCATATCTGTGCAGCTAAGTGACCTGATTTTCAGAGGGTGCTGACTTCTTTTGAAATTCGCAGGTCTTCTCTGCCTGTGAAAAGTAGGCCACTTACATAATACCTGAATATAGGGTATTTTGGTATTTATATATTTTGGTACTTGGCTTTATGCTGCCAAGTTAGTCAATTTTTGGTTTAATAAATAAAACCTGTATTCTAAGCTGAAAGTAAGTCAGTAAACTTGGCTCCAGCTAGATAAATACTGACTGGATTGCAACAACAGACTGCACATCTTTTGGGTCCACTCCACAAATGTTAATTGTATTGAAAGAAATCCTGGAAGAAACAGGAGACTAAATTCTGAATGTAAACTCTAGATGCAAACAAACATTGTTTTTTGTATGTTTACTTTGACCATGTTGGCCATTGCATGGAATGGAGAATATTTTGACAGACAATATTTATGCATATTTATATTTAAGCATGATATTCAGCTACTAATACACAGTCAGATATGTAGTTTTATAAACAATATTTTTGCCAATTTTGCCACTCTATACTTATTATGCTAGTCAAAGTTAAAAACTCAAACAATTCAAGACTAGATCTGCAGCTGCTACAAATCTTTTCATTTCATAAACTAGAAAGAAGGGAATAACTGATATAATCCATCTAAGCATTTGGTCTTTAGACATGAGTTTACATTCAACACCAAGAGTGAGATCTACAGGTGAAATAAGTCAAAGAAGGGTCAAGTGCAAGTTAGCAGAGCAATGCTGTTTTGTGGCCACTGAGAAGACGACAATGAAGATGTTTCTCATTAACCTTCCTAATCACATTTTAATTTTTATTTTTCAAACAGGCAAACTATTAAACCTGCATAGAACACTATAAATATGCAATTCCTGTTTAAATTATGACTCTTTTAAGACAACTGTGTGGTTCTAATTCTAAAGCTGTAGATGAGAGAAATGATTCTGTTACAGAAACAGTCTTTCATACAGCAGAGAAGAATATGAGAGTATCACCACATGGCTTGATTCTGAGGGAAAAGGAACAGTGGGATTTCTTCCCATGAGATCAGAGGAAATATCCAGAAGGACATCCCTGTTGGCCTGTTTCTCCTCTGGTGTGAAGTCCTATTTCCTTAGTACTGGATCCCTGACTGATGCAGATTTAGAGTAGGTCTCTTGAAAGTGAGAGTGCTTTGTTCATTCAGGCTCACTGTAGCATTGATCTGAAGTATGCTTGTTTCAAACTTTGTGGAAAACTTATGGAAGTTATAATTTATTGCCTTAAAAGGAGTAAGCTAATTAGAGAGAGCTAACAAAAAGTACCTAAGAATTTTTAGATTAAACTTCTGTTATTTTCTGTTTTTCAGCAGTGAGTTAGAAATGGAGTAAGTATTTGACTTTTGTCTTAGACAAGGTAGTAGTCGCAGGATTTACAGCTATGTACAGAGAGATCCACTATGAGGCTTACAAACATTATAAAGAATGGGAAGCTTCATAGCTTCCTGAAGGGGAAAAAAATCATATGGGAAATGGAACTCAAATTGTACTTAACTGTTGTCTTGAACTGAACAGGAATTAACTTTGATCTATCTGAAGGTACAGTGCTTAAGGTTGGTAGGCTCTTGCATTTGTGCTGACTTGTGTGTTTATAGCCTTTACGAAGTGTGAAAGTTTACATTGTGAGGGGTTCAGGGACCCAGCATGTTGGACTGGAGGTCCTGGTCCCAACATCTAGAGGCAGGATGTTGCACCCTAAGAGACTTTTGCTAGAGAAATCTTTATTTTTCTTTATTTATTTTTAATCCGGCAAAAACATCATCATTCAACAATTGTGTGTTTCTGCCCTCCCATTCCCCCCTCCCCAAAAAAGTGGAATCATTGCATATCACTCATCTGCATGTTTCTCATAGGTGCACTGCATGAGGGCATATTCAGAGACTTTCCACTCCTGTATTCTCTGCCTTAGTCATAGGAGAATGTCTGTGCCTGCACAGTGCCCACTTCAGCGTTGGAACAATCTTGAACGTTGGAGGCATTGGTGAAGTACTAAAGGTCCCTGACAAATGGGAGAAACTTCCCTTTCTGATTATGGTTACTTTCCAAATAGTTTGAGTATCAGGTTTGAGCTTGGCGTCAGAAGAGAGCCTTTTGGTGTCTAAATGAAAGCAGAGAGGAGATACTCCTATAATGTTTAATAGGTATTTATATACAGTTCCAGGTGCTGGGACTCTAGTAGCATCAGAAAGCTTTAGTACAAGCACGTGGTGATATGGATAAAAGTGTTCTCATATCTGCATCCTGTTTAAGCTGATGCTGCATATATGGACAATGTGGATAAGGGACTAAATCTAAATTTGGTATCCAAAGAAGCTCTGATCTCTCTTCAGAAACTTTTATTTCTGAAGCTACATTTAATTCACTGTGCTGTGTTCCCTTGACCAGAAAAATCTGGAATACTTTCAGTGGGATTTTGTATACCCATATTTCAGTGTGGTCCCATCCTTTTCAATGTGAGCAAAATCAAACAAATAACAAGAAATATACATTATGTTGATCTGCCCTCATTCTTATTTAAAAGAAATAATGGATGATTCCAAATGAATGTTTAGTGCAAAAATTCAGCCAGGATGATACTTAGCAGCTAGGAAGTTATATGCAGATGTGGTTCAAGTATTTTGGAAATCCAGTGCTTTGAGAGATTGCTGATCTTCAGATTAAAAAAAAAAAAAAAAGTTTTGACAAGTACTATTTATTTATTTATGGAAAATGCAGATGTAGGTTTCAGAAGAAGTTTGAGATACTTTAAATATCCAGCTTTGGAATAGATTATGCAGAGTTTTATATTTTAATTTTGTCTTAAATGTAAGGCTTTATGTTACGTCTAAGGACAGAAAATATGTATGCATATACATGTCTAATTTAGATGATGCAACTCTAAAATCCATTTGCTTCTCTGAATATTACTTGTGTGGTGAGGGAGAATCAGTGCACCCTTCTTGTTACATCACTACTAATAGGCTGTGGAATTGGTTCTAAATTTACCATCAAAATAATGGGAATTCTGTAGGTTTTGTGCTAGAGCAGTAGCTGCATATTCTGCATTTGGATTTCTTTCTATGTGCTCATACAGTGTTCTGCTAGGTGTAACTAAATTTGTACCTTGTCTCAGGGCAGTGCAGCAGCATTCAGAGGTGGTATAACAAAATACCACTGACCTCTAAAGGCTGAGGAGCTCTGTTTGTTAATGAAAAAAAAAAAGAAAAGAAGAAAAGCAACACAGCCCAAAAAAGAGCACCAACCAATGAAGCTAAAAAACAAAAACAAACCTGTTGATTAATTGAGTTAATCTAAATAATTTCTTCCTTTTCTACCCCTGGAGTCTTTCTTTCCACTCCTAACTCATACTTCTTTGGTATGATACTAATTTCCCCATACACTGCTGATTTGCAATACAGCATCATAGTGGAGCTTACTACCAGCCTGATGCTTTGTAGACAATTGTAGTATGTCTCCCATTCATGTGCTGGCTTCACTGTGCAAGCACAGAGCATTCATGGAAGCTCACCTATCTATTCCTTACAGAGTGATGGTCAGGACAGTGAATTTCTAATAAATTCACAATTTTTATAAAGTCTTCCACATTTAAGAATAAGGATATGATTCAGTGTTGTTTCAAAGGAAAAATTGGAAGACATAACTATGACTGCAGCTCCAAAATAATGCCTCCTATGTTATTATGTTGGCCACAATGTCAGAGGCAGCTGTTGGTAGTATGGCAGTAGAGACTGAACCTTCCCTCCAATGTTTTGCTAGATTCTGTGGCCATGTCACAAATAGCAGCAAAGGGGTAGTCTGACAAAATGGCATCTGACATGCAAGTGTAGATGAAGGGACAGTGTGAACTGTCTTCCTCCACGTGGAAAAAATGGCACCCACTGACATTCATCAGTGCCTGCTGAATGTTTATGTAGGCCAAACAGTGAACCTTAGCACACTGAGGCAGTGAGTAGTGAAAGAAAAGCCACATTCTGAATGACCATGATTTTTATCAGCATGGCATGCAGGCTCTCGTTCACTGCTGGCAAAAATGCATAACTAATGGTGGCAACTATGATGAAAAATAGTATTTTATAGTTGAGAACTTGCTTTATCAAATAGTATTATTATGCTCTTTGATTCTGTAGTAGTTTCCATGGAAATAAATAGGAAGCACTACTTTTGAAGCAAGCTATGTATCTACTTCTTTCCTGCCTCTCAGGGAGGGAGGTTTTAAATATGCACTGTTTCTGTTTTTTTCAGAACTGGTTGTTCTTACATCTGATAATTGGGAATGATGTAGCAGTATTGATACCTATCACCTCACCTAGTTTTCTCACACAGGTTTTGCCTTTTGTTCTTTTGCATTAAATCATGTTTATCTTTTCTGTGCTGTTAATTCAGTAATCTATTTCTGCTCTGATAAGTGCTGTTTGTCTGATGAAACTACTTTTGCAGTTTATAATGTACTTGAGTGTGGATAAGAAGTTCTTTGAACTCTTAAATTAACCATATGTTGCAATTCCTACCTATGATTGCTAGACGCTCTGTTCACAAAAATGCATCTTATATCTCTTTTGATCTAAACAAAGGTGATTTTCTTTCTGAACATTTGTATTGTAGATCTTGTTTGATTTCTGTAAAACTAGCAGCTGGAAATCTCTTCTTTGTGATTGTTCATCTCAAGTATCATTTTAACATAAATATTCTACTTTTTCTGAGCTTGAAATGGCCTTAAATGATCTGATACAAGCAAGGAGAAATAAGTATGTCAGGGACAAGAATAGCAAGAGCTCCTTGGCTGAGTAAAGCTGTGAGAAATCATAATGGGACCTGCCATCGGTTTACTTAATAGAACATCCCTAGAAAGTTCATTACTTGCTAACTGGAGCACTGAAGGGAAAAAAAAAAAAAAAAAAAAAGATACTGAAGTCAGGAAGCATAGATTTCTCTTCAAACAAAAACTCCACCCCCCTTCCAAAAAAAAAAAAAAAAAACAAACATCAGAGATTCAAAATAGTTCTTAGCCAATCTGGTTTCTAGCACGGGAAATATTTTTTTTACGCAAGTCATTCTGAATCAGACTATTGATCATCTTACTGACTGTGACTATTGGTCATCTTGCTGATCCAAAGTAGATTTCAGACTCAATCTTTTCTTCTTTCCCTTTCCTTCCTTCCTCTTGGTTTCATGAGAATTTGTGGAGTAATTTTAACATAGAACTTAAAAAATTGGAAAAATAATATTTATCTGTTTAAGATGATCTTTCAAGTTTAAGCTATTGGTGAACAGGCTTTTAAATTGCCACTTATTTGAATTAACTTTTTCCCCTCAACTCTCAAGCTTCTGAGATGTGTAGGTTGAAAAATTCTTCAGCTCTGATTTTAAGGGAGGTAACTTCTGTTGAGGAGAGAGGTATCCTTGGCTAAGAAGCACAATCAATTATGAGACACTGAGGGTCTGAATATTACTTCTGAGTCAAAGTCCTAGTTGTACTGGTGCCTTAGTGCATGACTGAACAAAATAATTTCAGCTAGGTTAAGCAAAACTGCATTACTTTACATGACCTGGGAGACAAATATACAAACAAGTAGTAAATCAGAGTTCAACTAATAAGTGATTTAAGAAGATGATTCAGAAAGCAAGCAGCATGCTTTTTGTTTTAGAGTAAAAATGCTGGTGTCTGAAAGGGAGTAGAAGAGATTTTTCCTATCACTGTATGACAGCACATCTCTGGGTGCTGGGGGAGGAGAGGAGGGAGAATTTCTAGACTATGAAATTGAACAGTGGCTCTGCTCTTTACCTTTTACATGAGAAAGGTTCCAAGTGGTGCAAAGCTGAGAAAGTTGAGCTCATTGGTTGGTGACAAAAGATGTTCCCCATTCTTCCTTCTCTAAAAATGTAAATTTCATACCATTCTCTCTCTCTTTCTTTCTTTTTTTCTTTTTTTTTTTCCCCTTCTTTTCTTAAATTCTTAGAGTATTTGGGATTTTAAATCACTTTGCTAGGTCTTGCTCATAAAAGCTTTTCCCTGGTAGTATAGCTAACACAATTATCTCCCTTAATTTTTACATTACTTATGGAAGACTAATTAGGAAAAGTCTTCCAGGGTCAGTCTTTTGTTGCATGTAAGTCAACAGTCTGGGACAGAGAGAACAGGAGGTAGGAGCTTGCACACAGACTGTGTAACTAAACCAGGTTTATATAAATGCTCTCATTACAGATGCTTTATTTGTATTACCCTTGGTGAGTAGCAGACAAATGGGCAACCTGTAACAAAAAAAAATGTTTCTCGTAAGTTGCCAACTTGCTTGGTATTTTCCTGTTCTTGTATGAAGGACCAACTTGATGGAAGTCTGCTTCAACTAAAAGGCTGATTCAATCCATCATTGGTGATGGTATATTCTCCAGGAGAGGAAAGGTTGATATTCTGGGAAGGAACAGAGGAAAAGATCCTCTACCCATAGAGGAAGTCCCTTCCTTGAAAGAAGGATGAATGACTTGATCTGGTTGCAGAAATAGCAAATGAAACACTTGAAACACTTTGCCAGTGATCATGATTCTTTTGTATGTGCTTCTGGATCCAGAGCTGGCTCCAAATGAAAGGATCTCAGGTTAAATTAGACAGTAAAACAAACTCTCTGGCTGAGGTGAAGAATGAGGGGATTTTAGATCAAGGACTGAAGGCTGTCTTCAGCAAAGCAAATTTTAGAGTTATCACTTCATAACATGCTTTGTTTCATCTTTGTGTAAGTTCATGTAGATGCCACAATATTAGTTACAGTCCTGCTTAAAGATAACTCCTTCAAGAAATGGACTTAATCCTGTCTTCATGGCCTTTCCCCTGTTGTCAAATAAAAATCAAGTCAAAATGAACTTTTTTGATAATTAAACACTTGAATAATTCTGCTGAACTTGTCTGGTTCTAGGAGCAAAACCTAATGTTCATAGCCATTTGATCTTGGTAATGACATCTTATTTTATGTTTCTCTGCACTATGCTGGGACAGCTATACACAGACTCTGTTGGATAAGTGATGCCTGGATGGTTGTGTAGCCTTGCAGAAGCTGCAGGGTGCTGATGGGACATGATGGGCTGAAATCGGTTGGTGCAGCTCAGCAGTGAGGGCAGAGCTTTCTGAAAAGGCACTTTGTGGACCTAAGGCCCAGTAATCTGGAATCTTGTTCTACAAACCCTTTGTCAGGGAAGATAAGGAAGTAATTCAATGTTGTTGCTTATTCAGTTACTCCTATTAAATTAAATAAATAACAAAACAAAATACATTTGTTCATCTAGTTTATAATTGAACAAATTCATTGAGGGGTCAGTAATGTGTTATTATGCATGCTTTTCTCATTACAATTCTAATGTAAATTGCTTGGTCCAAGCTATTTGAAAATTTTTACTATCTGATCTCACCATTATGTCAATCTTTCAAGTGGATTCTCACCTACTTGCATCTTCCAGAGTGCGCAGTTATTGCTTCTCTGATTGCAGTTTGTTTTGCTGAGGCTTAATTTCTTCTGAGCGTCTTAAAATAGAGCAGAAGGGAAGATGCAGGAAAGTTTATAGCATAAAAGTCTAAAATAGAAATTCAGAAAATCTAATTTCTTAGTCTAAGCTCAGTTTTGTTCTGGAAATACAGCAAGGGTTTTTTGTTTGTTTCTTTGTTTGTAAATATTGCTTTTGAAGTTGCCATATGGGCAAGTTGCTGTTTTTTCCCCACTTCCCTATTTCCCCTCTTCCCTTTTTTTTTTTTTCTGCTCAAAAGCTTTGGTCAAAAAGAAAGGCAATTATTTTCGTGTTATTATTCTTATAATAATGACTCTCAAGGCTTCTATAATAGGATAAAAAATGCTTTTGCTAAAATAACTTTGAACCTAAAACCACATAAAATTTTGAGGGGGAAAAAATAAACTATTTTTTTTCTTTTTGAAACTGCTATGAGCCACCTCTGTTTTAGCTGAGTCATGCCAGATTAAAACTCCTAAAGTATCTGGGCCAGTAGTTCCTAAAGGCATCTTTCTCCTACTGCAAAAACTGCTGTAAAATTAGGCAAAATGGTGGTGATTTTGATGCATAGTTTTTATATATTTGTTTTTCTCCATTATTTCATCTGCAAGATTTAGAGCCTCTTTTTTCATCTTGTGGTGAATTCAGTAGTTTGTAGAAAATATCTCAAATTGGATACAATTATCTGCAGTAGATCTCTCTTAAAAGCTTTAATTTGTATTCATTTCCTACAATTATCATCCTGTAAACTCTCCATGCAAGACACCATTTTTGATTACATTCACCTTACTGGTTCACTGAGCAGGATGATAGGAAATTGCACATCAGACTAGTCATTCAAGGTACAACTGCCTGCATGTCTCTTAATCAAGATTCAGCCTCCTTGTAGTTTTATAATTTAAAAGAAGACACTTAAAGTATTTCATCCCTGCTTTTAGTCACAAGACTGCTGAACCAGCAATTCCAACTAGCTGAGAAAGCCTGATCATATCCCTTAAAATAATGTGACATGCTCTCTGGGTGTTGGGTGGATGTACATCATGTTGAATCAGCCACTGCGCCTTTTGGAGAGCGCAGTGACCTCCAGTGAGAGACATTTTCCTTTCAGTTGCTTTTATGAAGTGGTAAGCTCCTGCTTTAAATGGTTTATGTTGAAATAACACTGATCTCTCTCTTGTGCTTTGCATCACCCACTTGTTAGATTTGCACAGCACTAAACAAACAAATAAATAAAATAATTGCTTTTTACATTATATTTTTTTATAGCAAAGAGTAATTTTCTTGTTGGTATCCATGGTTGGAGGATCACAACATCCTTTCTTAACTGATGATGAGGCTATTTTTATGGCTTTTAAGCGCTACAGTGTCAAGCTGCCCAGCCTCAGTGGGCTGTCAATTGTCTGGAGGATTTGGTAGGGAAGTGAGCGACACTGACTAATGTGCTGGGAGTAGGAGGTGGCTTACAGCTTCCATAGGCATCCGCTTAGTAGATCTGCCTCCTTAGCTGTGGTATTAATGCAAAATGAAATGTCATTCCCCACCTCAAGATGCTTGCAGCTTCAGTAATAAATTTCAGCAGCATATGGTTTTGTAAACCACAGCCAGACAGATTTAGAGATGTAGGAAAAAGAAACCTGGGAAAGTTTTTATCTTTTCTGTGATTTCTCATGAAAGAAAAGTCAGAATCGGGAGGAAAAAATAACAGATATTTACAGGGCTGCATACATCCTATGGCAGTGAAGTCCAATAGACCATATAATGTACTAGAAAATTAGAAGTGACAAACCTAAGAAATACCTCAGCATTACTTTGTTTTCTTTACTTCAAGTTAAGGCATTAACTTGCCTTTGGATATGTGTTATTTCCTTAGGCATAATACTGGGACCATTTTGTACAGCATATAATAGATATTTGGTCTATATATTTACAAGAGAAAATCTACTTCTTAAAAAATATATTTTGTTGAAATATTTTCTTAGACAATCAGAACATAGTGAAAGGGAGATAGAGCCTGCAGGGGAGGGAACCACTTAAAGATCAGAGATAGAAACATTGACTGTACATATTTATAATTTTTACTGCTGCTTTGTTGTATATTCCATCTATTTAATTTAAAGCTATGAGTTATGCAGCTGTGAATTCCAAAGAAAACCATACAGAAAGTATTCAGAGTGACAGTACCAAATTAGAACCGAAAACCACACTGCAGTGGGTGCTGTACAAACACATAACCACTGTAGCTGGGCTACTGACCTTGAAGTAGATATGATGATGATGATCACATTTGCTGGTAATAACCAGCAGAAGAGAGGGAGGAAGGATAAGAACAAAGAAATAAAATAGGAAATTGAGTTTTGCTGTCTATTTGATGGTGAGGATCATAAACTGAAAACAAATTGTGTTTGTTTGCAAAGTGTGAGTCCCATACTTGTGAATTTTACAAAGCATTACTCTGAGAGTTGAAGAAGGGTCAGGAGATGCACATGATGTCTGTGAATATAATCTTGTCCCACATAGCTGTCTTGAATTTTCATCATAGAATCTGTAAGAGCCCTGCCTAATCTGTAATAAATAACATACACTGATGACAATATATACATATGTGTGTGTGTTTGTGTGATGACTTTAGCTTCCATCTCATGGGTCAGTGCTACTGTTACAATACTTGATCTTAAAAATGATTCTTCATGTCCTGTGTCATGCATGTTGCCTAAAATGCCTGTTGTGAGTTTTTCATTTGTTTTTAAAGGTTTTCAAAGCATGATAAGGTAGATTAAATATAGGAGTATAAGCTGCTGTTAGGCTTTATTATTATAACATCTGTTGAGTCTTCCTAATGGATGTGAAATGATGGGATTACTAATAATGCACAGTTTTAGCTATATTGCAATGAACAGTTAACCAGAAGGAAAAAAATTACAAAAAACCTCAGTACTTTTAGTGCCAAAGGGGTGGAATAACTTGTGCTTTCCAGCATCTACACACATGCAATCACTTGGGACTTGTCTAACTTCATGAATTTTCTCACATCTGTCAGATTAATCAGGAATCAAAATGCAAAGATGTGGCATTCATATATACCACGTGCATCTCTGAATGATTCATACTTCTCTTGTGAAATATTTCTCTTCTCTCATGAAATGATTATGCAATTTCTGAAACACAGAGATGAATTTCTCTTCAACAGTTGCCTCCGCAGGGAAACTAATCTAATATGGCATTATTATTACATTAATAATATAATTATAATGCTATTTCTATTTGTATTTTAAGAGCAAGGTATCCTTTGTTATGGGACATGACATCTGCTTACTGTCAAAGTATAAAACAGGCATGCAGGTGGGGTATGCACGAGAACAAGATGATGGTGGTGAACATGAAACTTCTTGGAACACTGAAAGTTTCATCTTTTCTGCTTGTTAGTAGCTGTTGTGGCAAAATAGAATTTAAGAAAGGATTTGACAGATTGTAAAGCAGTATTCTTCAGATGCTTTTTGAAAGCTTCTTGCAAATACATCTCACATCATAAGAAAAAGTATGAGTATGTTTGTTTCCTTATTTAACAGATGGGCTACAACTGTTGTAATCATACTACTCATACCAGTTGCATGCTTATAATCCCTATTAATCCTTCACATAATCTTAACTTATGAAAAACTGAGGATTTACAGTGAAAGCATATGCATTTTGAAAAAATATGTGGCAGGAGTATGACTCTAGTGCTCATCTAAATGTGTAAAATATTATTATTTCTTTTTGCACAGCCTGCCTAATCTTTGTCAGAATGTCATATAGGAAGCAGGCATTTACTTTAGTGTTCATTGGCGTTTTCTTGTCACATAAACTTCTCTAATCAATAGGATCAATATACCAATACTTCTTACTTTACGTACAGTGCACTATTGTCTCTGTATGGCAATGCTCTTAAGGGAAAAGAAAGATAAAGAAGGAGTAATGACTCTAACAATGTTTAGTTCATGGTGCTTGTGGTTAGTGACACTAGATACTAGCTTACTGCTGGCCTGTTTGCCAGTACCATTTTCAGTATTCCCTTATTGAATATTTCTGGGTCCCCAGTGCTAAGCAACAGCATTTAATATGTAGACCTTGTTTTGTCTGTCCATTGCCCCCATGATAATTCAGGCACATGGACTGCCTCTATTGTTTTTGTTTCATGAATATTCTACTGATTTCAATATTTTCAGTGCTCTCCAAGAAAAGTAAATATAATTCTGAAAGTGCATCATTAATACCTGATGGAAACTCACTCTGCTGTGCAAAATGTTGTGAGTCTTTCCATTTTTCCTTTAGATCCTTTTGGGAAGAAACTCAGGAATGATGGAATAGCACTACATTTTATTCTATGGGCTGGAGGTCTGCATGTGAGCCAGCTGGTAATAGCTTCATTGCAGAAATAATCTAAAACTCGCAGTGCTGTAAATTCTTGGGAAAAAACTGTCTAACATGGACTTCACAGAATCTTTTAAAAAAAGTAATAAAAAAAAAGTCTCAAGGGATCAGTTAAATGTTTAAAAACTTACTGATATATAGAGATGGAGGAAACAGAATAAGTAAAAATCCTTTTAAGATAACCTTCTTAAAGAAAGTGTGTGAACTTTTCATCAACTTTATAAAGGTGGGCAAGAAAGTAATTTTTATTTTATTTTATTTTATTTTTTTGCAGAGGCTTGCAGTTCTACTCTGTAAAATCAGAATAACAGCACTGTCTACCTCAGCAGGGTATTGGGAAAACACTGTCTGGCAAAAGCTAGGGTGCGAAGTATGTGATGTAGAAGTCCTGATGAGCCAAACAGTGGCATATCTTCTGGATTTAAATTGGGGTCCCATCTGGAAATGACTTCCTGCATTAAGTTAAACAGACACAACTAAGTGCAGCTGAGCTCTGGCATTGCTTAGCATTGGTGTCCTGTCCAGCAGGAAACAGATGGGGGCTGTCTGCTTAGTAGATGGACAAAGTTTTCTCTCTTTCTCTCTCTTTCTCTCTCTTTCTCTCTCTTTCTCTCTCTTTCTCTCTCTTTCCCTCTCTTTCTCTCTCTTAACACAGATTTTGCAAGAAGATCTTAGGGTTTTAGCCTGTGCTCATGGCTGTATACTGAAAAACCGACGTAGTCTACATCCAGTGTAGCCACATACTTTACTTTTGGTTGCAGAGGCCTTGATTCTGCTGTGACCCTTCAAAACCAGAAATGTCTTCATATTCATAATTTATTTTTATTAGCCAAGACTTTGTAAAGACTTGAATGCTTAATGTAATATTTAGAAATTTCAAGGTAGGTGGTTAAAGTAGTACCCTTAGAGCCAGACTGCCAAAGTAGTCCCCTGACATCATTTTAAAGATGTGGAAGAGGTGAGTCAATTCTTTGTTATTCTGTTCCATAGTGCTTGTTTCCCAGAAAAAGGTTCTGTTATTGCCTTTGTTTACCCCACAACATTGCATGTACCAAGCAGTGTGAGACTCATCCTTCAACCTCAGCCACTAATGGATTTCTTAGATGTGGCCATTTTTAGATGCAAGAGGAAAAGTTATTTCCTTAAGAATACCAAAACCAATACCTTGGGATTCAATTTGATTCTTGCTGACTGTTTTAGCTAATTGGAGACCTATTTCAGAGACATAATATTATTACATGGAAGTAACTTGGAGTAGGTTCCACTGTTATGCTGCAGGTTTGGCAAACTGCTTTGTGTCTTTCTCTAACCTAACTTCTGTTAATTTCTCTTAATTATGCATGGCTTTTTCTTGTCTCCCTGCATCACTTTCAGGAAAGTTTGATCCAGTTATAAAGTTGTAGGTACTCCACTAAACATAAGATTTGAGAGGCCAGTAACTGTATCTAAGCTAGCACCTCCATCAAAAATTGTCCTTGGTTCTTGATTACATAAACTATATCAGCTCCTTTCTGGAGGTGTTGCTGATGCCTGGTGTCTTGCAGCTGAGTGTGACAGACTATTGTGTGAAGATTTCATTCCACTTCAGTCTTCCAGGGATCCAAATCCAGACAAGGTGGATTTAACCTTAGGCTGTACATTTGCATTTCCTCTTCTTCCAGCTAAGTCTGTATTTTTTATTTATTCATTGTAAGTCTAGATCATTTTGCAGAAGTGGATTAGAGAGTGATTAAACAGGATGAAGGTCAACCTCTGGTAAAACATCAGCAACAAGTGAAGGATATATTAAAGCCTGTAACCCCCACTGTGTTCTGAGAATAGCATAAACTCAATATACAAAGTGGAAGAAAAGTCGCACTTGGTCTACTTGAAGTTAGACACTAGGTAAAGGGCTTGCAGGGCCAACGTTTGGCACTAGACATCAATGTAGTAATGTTGTACATTGTTGTACATCTATTACCGAAGATGTATTTATTTACAAAACACATCTTTAGTTACCATGAAGTCGGAATAATTTTTGTTTCTCTGCTTCTTTAGTTTATATCACTTATAATTTGGATTATTTTATCTTTCATAATTTTTCATTATATTTGCATCATTGTTTAAAAAAAAATTAAAAGTATACTAAAAGTTCTCATTCAATCATGTAGCTATAGTATGAAATACACATAAGCATATTAAAATACTTAAAGTTATATTGCTAAGTTTTTATGGAAAAAAAATATAAGAGTTAAGGAATTCAGGAATTCAGTTTGCTTCAATTCATCCACATATTGTACTTCTGTTAAAGTAAAATCTTTAATTACTGGGCCTTGTGCTGTCATTCCCAAGACCCATAACTCATTTGGTGTAGTGCACTGGCAGAACTTGCTGACTGCCTTAGGTTAATTCAGTGACAAGCATAACCAAGATGTTCAGGGTTTAGTTTTATCTGTGTTGATCTTGATCTGAGATATTTTGAAGTATTCTGATACAAAGAAAAGATTAGCAAATATATTATCGCTTATTAGAATTTAAGTCCTTGAATCAGGGAATAAGTTCAATTTTGACTCCATAGCAGGAACTGAGATGGAAACTCATAGAGAATGATTTCTCTCTATACACATCAATGCTGTGTGTGTAGCTCCATTGACTTTATTTGCAAAAAGTCTGCAAATGCTGCCTGATGCAGGAAGATAAGAAACATATATTTTGGGGTATAACATGCTGTAGGAAGGCTGTTGCAGTGACAAGAGCAGTCAAAGCAGTCAGCTTCCTCATCAGTGAGGCCTCTTGCTGCCTTCCCACAGCCAAGGTGCTGGCATGTGCAGTACCTTTCAAATTGTGATCAATGGTTTCATGTCAGGGTGGAGGCCAGACACAAGCAGTGTCTCACAGGGCTTGGTATTGAGACAGTGCTCTTCAACATCTTCATAAATGATACAGACGATGGAATCAAGTGCATCCTCAGCAAGTTGGCAGATGACACCATGCTGAGTGTTGGAGTTGACACACTGGAGGGAGGGGAAACCATACAGAGGGACCTGGACAGGCTGTAGAAGTGGGCCCATGTGAAGCTAATGAGGTTCAAAAAGGCCAAGTGCATTCCCTGTTATGGAACTTGACATCTGTTTACTGTTAAAGTATAAAACAGGTACGCAGGTTGGGTATGCATGAGAGCCTTTTCAACCCAGGCCATTCTATAGAATTCTGCATCGGACAGCTGGGATCACAGAATCACAGAATTGTAGGGGTTGGAAGGGACCTCTAGAGATCATTGAGACCAACCCCCCTGCCAAAGCAGGTTCCCTACACCAGGTCGCACAGGTAGGCGTCCAGGCGAGACTTGAATATCTCCAGAGAAGGAGACTCCACAACCTCCCTGGGCAGCCTGTTCCAGTGCTCCGTCACCCTCACCGTGAAGAAGTTCTTACGCACATTCGTGCGAAACTTCCTGTGCTGCAGCTTATGTCCATTTCCCCTTGTCCTGTCTCCACGTACCACTGAAAAGAGACTGGCCTCACCGCTATGGCCGCCACACCTCAGATATTTATAAACCTGGATCAGGTCCCCTCTCAGTCGTCTTTTCTCAAGGCTAAACAGACCCAGTTCACTCAGCCTTTCTTCATAGGGGAGATGCTCCAGGCCTTTCACCATCTTTGTGGCCCTCTGCTAGACTCTTTCCAAGAGATCCCTGTCTTTAATCCTTCACACACTGCAAAATGTCTGGTCACCTCTTGGGTCAGAATGCATTGCGCTACAACAGAAAGTGGTAAAGATATTATTGGAGTATGTCAATATAAAGAATTAAAGATTTCATTATAATTCATATATATTGGAACGCTTACAGTTACCTAGAGGCTGAGCATCAAAAGGATGGGGCCAGGTTCTTTTTGATGGTACCCCAGTAGGACAAGAGGCAAAACAGGTGTGAACTGGAGCGCTGGAAGTTGCATCTGAATGAGAGAGAACTTTGCTCTGAGGGTAATGGAGCACTGGAAGAGGCTGCCCGGAGAGGTTGTGAAGTCTCCTTCTCTGGTGATATTCAAAATCTGCCTGTATGCTTTCCTGTACAACCTGCTCTAGCAGTGGTGTTGGGCTAGATGATCTCCAGAGATTTTTTCCAAGTCTTAAATTTCTGTGACATTTTTCTGACATTTTGTGAAGGGTGGGATGAGGTGATGAATACTATTGTTGACTGATTTGACTAGCTGACTAGCCCGCCAAGTGCTGGATATGCAGGTTTTGAAGTAAGCAAAGATAAGTCTGCACGCTTTGTAGAACTTCCTTTTTGTTGCACGTTAAAGTCTACCATGTAGGTAACATATAATTAGGTACATAATTCTCTATTACGTTCACTAACTGCTTCATACACAGTTTTCAGATGTGTACAGACATCTTTTAGAGAGAATTTTATGCTTCATCTAGGCACACGTTAAGAAATCTTTTAGCCATTTTTGTTTAAGACTGTAATCTTTACAAATGGAAAGAGTTAAATCCCGAAAGCAAGGAATGAGACTGAGTAGAACATTCTTTTTAATCATTTTTAGAGAAGTACAATCTATTCATTAAAAATCATTTTCTGAAGTATCTCATGCTAATTTTTTGGGGGCAGAATCTTAGTGCTGATATGCAAATGAGCACAAATACTGTTTCCTCCCACAACTGAATTTTGGTTGAAGATGAATCTCCTGAGGATCAGAGACTTTTGTTCTTGTGATAACTTCAACTTTTATTTAGGGCCTATCCTTCAGAGTCATAGCTTGTCAAATCTGTACTTGTGCTGGGGATGCGTTATACAGACAGGATGTAATAGTCCTACAATTTGCATCTTAAAAATAGTTTTTTATATATATATATATGATTTCTTAAGTATTTATTTAGAAGATTTTGTACATTTTCTTTCTTCAGTTGCTTCTACGTCTTCTATTACACAGTATTAATGGGAAGTTAATTATGCAGAGCATTCTGGGATCCACTTGACTGAGAGGTGAAAAATGAACGTTGGTGACCTTTTTTCTTTCTTCCCTTGAGAAGGAAAACTCATCACTGCTTTTACAATTGTTGCCAGGTTTCAGTCTGGCTATTTAGAAATATTTTTATTATTATTTACTGCTTAGGAAGGTATCCACACCTTTGGAATCATTTTAACCTAGATGTGGTAATATTAGCACAAGTAAGTAGTTTTCGCTGTCAGAACATTTGAGAATATAAAGAATCATTATCAGCATACCATTATGGCATTGCTTGTATCTGGGTTCTGGTTACTCACTGAGCATGAATAACAGTTCCTGTGTAACAGGTACACGATTTGAGGGAATGTTGTCATTTTATAGCTTCGTTACTCAGCAAATCCTTGCTGTTTTTTTTTTTTTTCCTTTATTTGTTTTAGAGGATGAGCTATCAATACCACTGAAAAGGAAAGAAAAGTTAAATTTGAGGTGGTGATTTGGACTTTGTATAGCTTTGTTTGATCTAACAAACTTTTGTTGTTCCGGGGAAGCATTTTCTTTCTTCCCCTACATATCCAGGCAAGGGATAGATGGAGAGAACTGCAGTAGGCTTTGGAGAGCATTTGTGTAAGTTTTCTGAGGGAAGCTGAGAGGAAGAAGTCTTTCCGAGATCGTTATTCTCTGTTATTCATGGCTTTCAATAGCTCCATTTCAGCTTACAAAAAAAGAACAAATAAATAAATGGCAGCTTGTTAGCACTTTTTGCAGGTGATTTGAAAAAGAGAAAAGTCTTCTTTGCTTACTTAGAGTGAAGAACAACTAATCCGCAGTGTTTACCGGGCAGCATTATGTACTGGCAGAAAAATACTCCATTAAAAATCAGACCGGAACTGGGTTTTTCTTTATCAAGTGTTCCCATTCAAGAAATAAAAAAAAACTGTTCACTTCGGGAGTGGAAAAGAGAGAGAAACATGTTAGTGGTTATTAGTATTTAAAACATGATGATAACTTAGGGATGTAGGTTTTTTTCCCTCTTACTTATCATCTTTCTGAAAACAGCTGTTAAATCAATCATGTTGCAAAAAATTGTTTCCCTAACTCTGTTTTTTTTTATCACTTAAAGTAATGTGTAAAATAAAAAATAAATGGGCGGACACATACATGAGTATATGCTCAGACTTGTAAGGTCCTTTTTGTGGAAATGAGGTAGGAGATCAAAAAATAAAAATTATCCAGAATGTTTACTTTGTAGTAGTTCCTCTCTCTGAAGTTACAGTGACAGAATGCAGCATCAGGGTGCAGTTATTATATTTTATCTGGAGTTCTCATACAAAATCATGTAAAAAGTAAGCATCAAAAATAGTAGCCAGAGCCTTTTTTCTGTAAGGTACAAAATATTGTAATATATTGTGAATATTTGTCTTGGATGTTCCCTTGAAATCACAAGAGGTAAGGTAAAAATGGTAGGGGAAGAGCATGAATAGAAAAGCAAGTATATATGCTCTCATAGTCTGTTTATCACATATTTGCCCTCTTAGAAAAAAAAAAATTGCACTGTTTCCTTGATAACTGTATAAAGTGATATGATCACTCAAGGATTTTCCTATAAGAATAAGTCTTTTGGTACTCTGTGGACAGAATTTTCTTGGACAGCCAAGTGTGTACTTTGAATTTATCTGGATTAAAAAAATCTCCATTGGTTTGCTGAGCTGAACTCTGGTTCTCAGCCACCATTCAGGGCAACTCTCAATGAGTATAAACATCTACTTGAGATCACTACTGTCCACAAATGCAATGTTTTTTTCCTGAATTTTATCACCTTGCAGTCAGATCCCAGGTTCCAGACCATGTTTCCAAGGCAGTTGCAGTTTGAATGTCATGAAGTCTACATGTGTTCTGGCTGTTGAATAATAGTTTCGTGCTTTTTGAGCGGAGCAGTAATTAATGATGATTTTATTATTAGTGTTAACAAAGTGAATTTTTTTTTGTACAACGCTTTGAAGGCTGTTTCTGACCTATGCAAATCACAAATACAGAGGTAGTTTTGTAAGTGGCATTGAATACGGTTCATTTAAAGCATATTGCATGATTTTTCAAGTACTGCCAATCAAATATAGTCCAGAAGTGTGAACACTTAAGGTTCTTTTCAAACATTTTACTGGATGTTTTCTTCTTTGAAATCTTAGAGGATTGCTCTAAATTCTTCCAGAGGAAATTTTAAGGGAAAGTACTATTTTGAGTGTGAAAAGCAAGATGGAACAGGGGGAGTTTATTGCTTTTCCACTAGTTAAGTTAGCCAGTGATGTGTGCAATATTTTCATTTGCTAAAGCACTCTTATCTGCAGTTTCTCATTATCATCTTCTGAATTTTGGTATCACTGTCTTCTAATTTTAACAACTCTCATCTGTAGATCAAGTCATAGGGAGAAAGCAGAAAGGATGTATCATAAAAGGTAATAATGAAGATTGGATTGTGGTAAGGAGTGAGGCAGAGTGCCTAAGTTAGTATAAAATATAGGAGATGAATTTTCTTAAAGAAAGACATCTCAACTGCAGAACAGAAGATAACATAATTCAATCTCATTTACATATATCATTTTTATGGTTAAATTTTACTGATGTCCAAGTGAAAAAATAACTTTCTAAATCAGGTAACTAAAACAAAGATGTCTTCAGTAATCTGGACATGAGTTCTGAAACAGAGAAGGCCTAAACCAAACTTTTAATTAAGTTTATTTAATTGCCTGTATCTTAAAGCCGTCTTGTTTTACATCCACTCAGAACTTCAGAAATAGCCATAGAAAGGAGAAAAATATTAGGTTGGATCTGAACAGTGTCTTGACTTGACATTATGTTTAAATCTGGTTTAAGATTCTCAGTCTGTCCGGAGATCCTTCTTATCTCTAGAATTTCCTCCAGTTGTAAACTCAATTAAGCTTTAAACAGCATGGCTTTCAGAACTATGCAGAAAAGGGTTTGATGTGGGCATTTCAACAAGCGTGTTGTCCTATGGCTGTCCTGCATGCATAATGGAAACTGTCTAGTCTATAAAATGGCATCATATGATAAACCTGCTGGGTCACCTCTTAGCAAGTTATACTGGATTGAGGTACCATTTCACAGAGTACTTATGCATTTGTTTTTGTGTGTGTTTTTTTTTTTTTTTTTTTTTTTTTTGCAGTTGTTATCTCTAGCATGTGTATTGCAGCAGGAGCATCTCTGTTACAACCTCCAATTTCCTCCTTTCTGTTCCATCACTGAATGTCTCCTCACTACAGCCTAATTAAGTGATAGTGATTTCATCAAACAGACAGATGTCCATTAGGAACCAGACTGAAATTATCAGTGCTGTTTTTTTTGCAGCTTACTTTGAATCCGGGTCTCTAGAACTGAGGAGCCAGCAATTGTATTAACCCATATTTTACTAAACCTTTGATAATTTATCTTTAAATCAGAAGTTCTCACATGCACACAAACACAAGCAGATACACACATTGTTTCTATTCCTCTGTAGAGGAGCAATTGCTTTTAGTTTGGTGGCACCAATTTTGCATCACAGCAAAACCAAATGTAAATTAATTGGTAGTGCTGGGAGCTTGCAATTTGGATATTTTTTGCAGACTACAACAGCTCCTAGATTATCCATTATTTAACACTTTTTAGAACTCAGGACTAGTATCAGACACTTGCCCTACCAGAGTAGTGTGAGTTGTTCTGATAACAGAGTGACTAAAAAAGACTAATTTGATTAACCAAACTGGATGCTTGTTTGCACAGCATCACAGACTTTCCACTAATCTCTCTGGCTCAGATGGAATTCAACAGCTAACAAGAGTAGTTAAGCACCTACCATTAAGGCTAAAGAGAAATCTGTTCAAAATTTTAATTAGCTTTGCATTTCTAAATGTTTAGGGATCACTTAGGATCCACAGATGCTTTTGAAAGAGGCATGGTTCACTGCACAGATAGTCGTAATGTTGCCTGGTCTGAACACAGCTGAAGAGATGTACAGCTGATATAGTTCTGGAAGGTCACAGTTGCTGTATTTACTAGAGCTTATTATTAGCTAGAAACTCTACTTTTGCCATCAAGAGCACTTGTCAAATCCAGGCTTGTTGTCAAAGGGCAGTGAAGAACTGATATTCCCTGAGAAGCTGTCCTTGTGAATGTTCCATAGTATCCCTAAATGAAGATTTAATGTATTTTGAATGGAAAACTGAATCTTTGTTCCATCCATTTTTAGTCAGGGAAAAACAAAGACATGAGCAGCACTCAGCTTCTCCCTGGATACATTTCTGCAGAGCAACAGGACTTTAGCAGCCAGCTCTCTTCATAAAGCAAACCATTTTCATAAACTATGGGAAGGTTAGTGGGATTGTTATTATTAAACAGAAACCAAAACCAAATCCCAACGAAACAAGAGTGTATTCTGGGAGGTAGTCATTCTAGTGATTCCTGAAATTCTCTCCCTTACTTTCCAGCTTTAATTTTATTATCTAAGTATATGTGTTCCTTTTCATTCCATGTGTTTTGCATCTGCTCTACAGGCTCCAGTCAGGAGAATAACCATATGGGGACATGGAAATCTCCACTGCATTGCTGCCAGAAGACAAGTTTATGTTCATTCCAAATAGCATCAAAGCCTGCTTGTCTGTTTTCTCTTTTGTCCCTTTCTCTGGCTTAAATCTACAGTGTTGCCTCATACAGACAAAACAGGGAAAATTCTGACTCCTTATAAAGTGAGAAACGCACTTTATATTGCTTGCATTTGGGTAATCAATGCATTTTATTTTAAAGCATTTATATTGCTGAACATTTTCTGCTTCTTTTTAAGTTAGCAATTACTGCATAAGGATCAGCTCTCCCACTGGCTGCTCACAGTACTTTCCTTCATTTCTTCTTGTGTCAGATTCTATCCTTTAACCTGCATAGAAGCAATATTCTCTGTAGGAGTGTGCATCATTAGGCTACAATTTCTCCAGATTCTGATGCTTTAGTTAAGTAAATGCCTTACATAATGCACTGTCAATATCATTCCAGTGATGATTGGGAATGCAATGAAAATACTATGTAGATATTGCGAAGAAGACAGTCAACATCAACATAGCTTGAGCCAAGCTGATGCTGAGTTACAGACTTGACATGGCAGGTGTGGTTACCTCATGTTGGTTGTGCTACAATTGCTTGTCATGAAATGAAAGGTTAAAGAAAATGATTGTGCCATTGTAGATAGAATGTAATTTAGAAAAGTAGTAATAATCAAAGGTCCTGCCTGTACTTTAGTAAAACTAGTAAAGCACCAGCTGCTTTCTAAAGGATTCAGACTATATCATGTATGCTTGTTTTTTATGAATAACTATTTGAAAGTATGTGAGAACTTGTGACAGACATGGGCTTGCAAGAAGTCTGACCTAAAAGGAATCGTGTACTTGGAATTCATTTTCACACAGTAAAATCCATTTTACTCACAATAAATTGAAATAGCCTTGCTTCTGAAGAGAAATGCAAGCAATACACACCATGCTTGCTCTCTGACACAAGGCCAGGACCCCAGATTGGTTTAGCATTGGCAAAGACCTCCATAGTCCTGGGTTCTCTTGCCAGTTTTGTGCTGATGTTGCACTCTGAATTATTATGCCTTTGAGAGAGATGTGCAAACAAATTTACCACAAGGCATTCATTGGAATCAGGCTAGTATTGTCACTCAGACTGTGACTTCTTTCACTTACTAGCTTTCTAAAGCTGAGCTTCCTCATAGTAATTTTCCGAAGCTTAATCTGTCCTGCTCACACTCTGTTCAAGCCTTTTCTTCGTCTTTACAGAGGAAGACTCAATGCTCCAAAGTCATTGCAAGGACTTGGAGCTTTTCCCATTTCTTCACGAGTTCTTGTTTTTCACCTTTTTTTTTTTTTTTTTTCTCCCCTCATTGTTCTGGAGTCACATCTCCAACTGTCACTCACGGAGTTGTTAATTTTTTCAGGTATGTGACACAGTCCTTATGATCAGGTGACACTGAGCACAGGCAAAACCTATGCAAATGAACAATTATTCTGTGAGTAGATGCTTTTCCCTCTTCAGGCCTTTGGAGATCTTTAACAGTTCAAGTGCATCTCAGAAAGTGCAGGAAGCAACAAAGCGGATGAGCCATAGCCTACAGCTCCTACCCTTTGCAGTGTACTGGTGTTACCATCTGTGAGGGGTAGCAGACAGCATACCTTGTCAGGAAATTACAAGCAGTTCTCTGTGATTGTTGTGTATCACATGTTCGGGGCAATAGTACAGACACAAATTGTTCTTCCTTGTAACATTTTTGTGATGTGCAAATCATAAAAACTTATCTATCCTCAGAAATGCACAAAACCATAATCGCTTTCTGTGGAAATGTCAGCTATTGTAACACTTGTGCATCTATGATACAGTTTGGTCAGCATTAGAAATGTGCAATGCTTGCAAATTACAAGTCAGGACTGGATGTACCCCCATATTGTTGCGGCCTTTACAGCAGGGAACTTGCTGTGCTGCTCAGTTCCAATGAGTGCTCTATTACTTTTGTGTTTTCCTCCAAAATCCCTTGTTGTTCAGCAAGTTGTGGAGGGATTTAGTGGAGTATTATTGTTAATTAAGGATGAGGTAGCCATTCTAGATCAGATGTGAACTGCTCTCGCTAATCCTTAACATTTGCTATGTTCTCTGTTAGCGTCCACAATGACACTTGGCATTTCAAAGATGCTTTAAATTGATCATTCTAAACTCATTTTTCTCTCTTGTCACATCCAACACTTCATGTCAGATTTCAGACATTCCTATTCTGTCTCAACCTCAGTATCCCTACAGTATTTGGTATATTTTCTCTGGGAAACATCTGCTAGATTCCAGAATCGTTTCCTATTATTTCTAAATGCCAAGGTTAATACTGCATATGGGTGTTTTTAATACTGCCCTCATTACTGTGGCTATCCCTCAGAGTCTCCATTTTCTATTTTTCCTAACCTTTGGTTATTTACGCTAGTGAAAAGACATCTCATTCTTATGGTGCTGAATTAGCAGAGCAAATATCATCTCCGATTATTTCAGGCATTGTCTGTCTATTTTCCTGTTCACTAAGGACTGATTCTCTAGTTTCTTCTTCTCTTTCATCTTGAGTGCTAGATTTTCTCTTCACCATTGTTAGAATTCTAATTATATATGACTAGAGTTGGCAGAAACTGACCTTAACATGTTACACTTGCATTTTAATCTTGTCTACTTATCTAAGTTTCCTTGAGTTTGGCTTCAGAAAGATTATACTTAAGGAAATTGTTTGATCTGTATTCCAAAAATGCAGTTGTTTGAGCCTAAGCAGAGTATGTACGGGGACTGCATTCATCAAATAAGCTGGAGGGGACAGGGAGAAAACAGTCAGCAGTATTAATTTTTGTGTCAGAGCTGACAAAAATGTAATCTTTAATATTCTTCCTTTCTGTACATTTCCTCTCGGTTATCTTGACTGGAGAAAACACAGAGGAATTCTGTAAGCTGAGTTTCAAAAGATAAGTGATAAAATGACACAATTTTTAAAAAGCAGCTAACCTTTTGAAATTGTAACTTATGTTGCTGAATATTACCTTCTTTTGAATTAAATAAGATTCATGTTACAACATAGAGATTGTTTGAAAATCTATATTTGATTTCATTTTCTATCATTAAGGAAGACAAGAAATAGAGAAATGAAACAAACCACAACAAAATAAAATGATTATTCTGAGTTCTAGTATTGTGCTGGCAATGCAAGCACTTTCATCTTTAAAGTGGTACTGGTTGAAAGACTTTGTTAAGTGTATGAAATTGTGTGTGTGTGTGAAACATTACACTGTGTAATATTGTATGCAAGTAAACATTCTTATTTGTAGGGTTTTTCTTCTTTCTTTCCTTCTTTTTTTTTCCCTGTTCAAACAAGATCAACTAGCAGCCAGAATGACTGTAAGGATGTAAATCCTACTATTTGGGGTACCGTTCCACTCCGCAGGATGTAACTGTTGTAGGAAGAGTAACATATCATATACTGATGTCAAATGGAATTCCTTTGAAATCAGTGAGAACTTCAGCTTTGTAATGGCTGATTCAGGTGTTTAAGATAATTAAAATTTAACTCTATCTCTTATATATATATGAAACTTTCTTCACAGCTGCTTAAGAGGTACAAGCAATAACAGCTCTATTACTTATGACATCTACAGAATTATAAAGATTATTTATGTTGAGCAACTGATTGTACTGGAGATGCAATTATATCTAAGTAACAGATGCTGTGTTACATCAACTCCTCTTCCAAGCAACAAATTTTAAAACTACTGTATGACAGAAGCATAGATTTAGTGGAAATATCCTGAAATCAATAGCAAATAAGAAAAAATATTTCTCTTCATGAAAAAATAAATGGTGAGAAAGAAATTTGAAATCCCTATATTAATGTTAATTCTTCATATTTATTAATAATTATTAGTTCTATTATACCATATGCCTCTTACCTTGTTAAAAAAAAAAAGCTATAAAACATAGTTTTTAATAGAATGCATGTAACTTTTTTTATTTTTTGCATTAATTTTAAGTGAAAGTTTCAGCATAAGTACTTGACAGATATTGGTGGTATCTATTTTGAAATTTGTCCCATCTTTCTTGAAGGTTCTGTGTTTTTTTTCCCTCTTAATTTTTCTCAGAGATATAGAACGAAAGGACTTGGCAGGGTCATTCAGCCTGACACTCCGATCAGTTGAATGAGTCATTAGTGGAGAGTGGGAGATGTGCTTGTTCTTGCCAGCAATGAGATCTTTTTACAAGGCTCTTTTTCAGAAGTTAAAGGACTTCCTTTGCAGTCCAGCATTTGTGCTGGACTTGTCTACCATAAATACAGCAGTAAATGTAAAATATTTTGAGTAGTTCTAAGAAGTTTTTATTTGATCTGTTCTATTGTCTACTCTGTGAATTTTTTTACATGACAGGAAAAAAATGTGTGCTGTATTTTGGGGGAACATGGTGAAGCCAAGTATTTAAGTTAACTAGTAGTATGGCAAGTTTATTCATGCCATATCTTACTGAGTTCTTCATGGATCGGATGATGGAGAAACAACACGTGACTTACATTTTTTCCAGATATTTTCTAATAGGGATTCAATTTCCCCTAATCTCTGCCTCCTATCGCTGTATTGGTCATATAAATCTCTCCGCAGTTAGTTCTGGTTTGTAGTTTGAAAGATGTAATAAGCAATTTGGGTTTATGATTCTCCATCTGCTTAAAATAAAATTGAAACTGTTGTAAGCTAGCCTCAAACTTAAGCTTTCCAAAAATTCAAGCCAGGTCCCTTTTAATCTTCAGAAAATCCTCTTTTCTTTTAAACACAATCCCAGTGTCCTTCTCCCACTGCTACATGCCTGTAGCCATTGCAGCAAATCAGAAATATTCAGGGGATTTAAAGCCAAAAAAAACCTAAGAATACAAAAAACTAAAGCCAAAGTGATACATCTTAGCATTGTGGAAAACTTAGAAGGTGGGAAAAAAAAAGTCCTATACTTTAGACTACAAAAGAGTGAGAAGTCTGGAGTGTTCTGCCTCGTATATTGACTTCTTTTTCTTCACCGATGTTCTGTTTTCAGAAGATACAGAAATTTTTAGTTAGATGTGGCCCAGAAGAAAGATTCTTTTCTTCTTATGAATTCTAGACAAAAAATAAATAATAATAATGATACAGAGATGAATGAAACTCTTCTACAATCTCTACTATAGAGAAATTATCCTAGGTGAGCATATGTAAGGAGCTGTCTGGAAATATGCCTTCAATGTCGCTCTATTCATTTTTGTTATCTTACTGGCATCACCTGGATGTATCACCTTTAATTCAGTCGTGTTACTTGCTCTCTTACAAAGCCAATGGTTATTTTTATCTACCTCTGCAATCATGGTTTCTGATAGAGCTTTTTGTGTGATATTACATGTCAACAACACATTCATCCATGGACATCGGGCAATCTGTGTGCAGGGAAACTGACAGGCACGCGTTCCCAAGAGGGCACCTGAATCTGCATTTGGAAGCTCATTGACAACATGTTCCACCAATCTGGTCTCAAAAACAACTATGAGCTGATACTCAGCTGTCTGAATAGACATATTTAATGGATATATTTTGAATCACAACCCCAGGGGTTGCTCTTTGGATCATTTTCTCAAAATATTAGACGCTGACATAAATCCAAATGGCTGGATATAAAGGTTTGCTGTATGGATGATATTATTGCCAACCATTTTAAACAGTCTGCTTTACTGCTTTTTGGGGAGACCAAAGCCCATGTTCACTCAAGAAGAGTTGAGTATTGGCCAGTTCCAATAAACTTTAATAGATTTTTACCATTTGCAGTCTTACTGGAGAAAATAGACCCAACTTTCCTGCCAATTAATTACTACTTCTTTAGCTGCTAAAAACAAATGTGCAAATCTACTGTCAGCATGAATAAGTGAAAAAGATGTTCCACTCCAAAATTCTGCTGGAATTTTCTGTATTGTAACCTGTTCTGTAAGTTGCATGCCTGACTGAAATGGAAATGGTATGTTCAGTCAATATCAGGCTAGTGTCAGCATGATGTCCATTTTAAAAGCAGATTTAGATGCAGAAATCAAACATTGGTTCAGAGAAGCAGACATTATTGTATTGATTCTTCTAATAATCAGAGCTTACACACCTTGTCTTTAGTTGAATGGCAGCTATATATCTACACTAGTGAGCTGTAAGACTGACAAGATCTGCTAGAGGTAGTAACAAGCTGTCTGTTTCCATAATTTAATTCAGAACTAGGAAAGTGTTGCAGTTTGAAGAGTCAAAGAAAGGGAGAATTAAATGTGGAGTAAAATACTTCCTACTTCACCTTCAAAAAGAAATACTGTGCTAAGGAAGTGAGATAAATAACTTTCTCTTCTATTGAAACTAGACTAAAAAAGTTGATGTTCTTATGAGAACATCATATATTACTGAGTCTCCTTTTCCTTTCACTTTTCCTTAGTAAAATCAAGGTGGAGGGAAGGTAGTTAAAATAGTAAGAATATACAAATAGACTGGACTTGAGTAAAACTCTGTCCAGCTGCTATTCTTTTTTTCAGTGGTGGCAAACAGTGAAATCAGGGAAAAGTAAAACAAGTTAAACACATGGAAATATTTCTGCTGCACACCTCAGCTTCTGGTGATTCAAAACTTAAGGCCAGAGGTGATATCAGTCAGCTGTGGCAGTTTCTCACCTTCAGGAATCTGCTTTTATTTCTGATTCCAACAGTTTTTTCACCTTTTGCTTGGGGTTACTTTTCTTTTTCAGTGATTATTTATAGAGTTTTCCTGCAATACCCAGGTAACTTGGTGTTTACATGGTTTTGTATTTTTTCTGTTTTATCTGCTTGGCTCAAGGCCTAATTTTCCTATCTACCATTCCTGCATTGTTGGTTGTTGCTAAAATATGCTAATATTTTCTAATGTATATTGATAAATATGTTATTTCCTGCTGCTCAATCTCCTTTATGCTTTTCAGTCTGTTAAGCACTGATTTTAACCCACAGATGTGTATGTATATATGTACCTAATCTCATTTTTGTAAAAACACATTCAAATTATTTTTCTTTAAACTTGATATTTTATTCCTCTTTGAAGCTTCTTGCATGTAAAAGGAGTGAACGTTATTATTCACACTGAATAGGATTTACATCTCAAACAGTATTCTTCAAATCAATCATTGCTGCACACTGATAGGTTTTTGAAACCAGGAGAAATCATTGCTGGAATGAAGTCTTAGCTCTGGTGTAATGCAGGCCACATAACTTCAGTGAATATCTCCTTTGACAAGACCCTAAAATGAGAAAGGCACCTAATTTTAATTAAATACCATCTCAGCCATGTGTTTAAAAAGTTTTTGTCTAAGTTCTTGTCATAAGTTCCAATGATTATATTACGATTATATTAGAGACAAAATTCTAGATAAAGCCAATAACTACTGTGGAAACCATTGTTTCTAAGTCAAGTTTAGAGAAGTGACTTACTTGGAATCGTATATGACACAATGCTGCTCAGATGCACCATGTATGCATTTGGAGCTTTTTCTGAGGTTTTGGCTTAGTTAGAAATTTGCCTTCTATGATTGCTTTCAGAAATCTAACGTGGAAATAAATATATGAAACAGTAATGAATGTCAAGTATAGATTTCTGTAAAATACCTCAATAGAAGTCTGAAACAATAATGTCTATGTATTAGCAAGTAATACAACACTGTACGAGAGAGTTTGAAGAATCTGAGTAGCTAATGTGCAAACTTTGCTTTTTTTTCTGAATTCCCTTTACACTGACATCATTCTGTTCCCTGAGCAGCTGTTAGCATCTGAAAAGAACATGTATTCCTGTTTTGCTTTTCCTGAAATAATTCCAGTTTTCATACATTGATTCCAATCTGCAATAGAGGAAATTAGTGAATTGTTAGAAACCACAGTCCAGAATCAAACTGAAAAAGTGCAGTTATAATTGGATTCTTCATTCCTCTGACAGGACATTCCAAAAGGGATAAATAGCTGCTGGGTTTAAATTGTTCTTTGGTCAGACTCATTATTTCAGCTGTTGGTTGCTTGTAGCTGAGAATGACTTTGTAGCCTTAAGTTTTAGTTAATCAGTCCAAACAGCAGTGGTACCAGATTGGGTATTTGAAAATTAGACCTAACCCTGCGTGTATTTTCTGTAGTAATCATCGATAATTCTTTGAGATGAGAAATTGGAAGGCAGTTTTCGTTATGATTAATGAAGCTGGTAATTCTATTCTTCTTCCATCTTCACAATAATAAAACAATGTGACTTAATAGAAACATCAGTTAGCCTTTTAAGAAATCCTCCCCAGCAAAGACTTCAATTTTAACCACTTCATTAGCATCAGTTAATGACAACTTTCTACCACCACTCTACCTAAGGATTCTTACCCACTCAATGCAGATACAAAAACAAGTAGTCACAAGCATAGCATTAGGATTTGCAACTGGAGCTGGGCAAAAGTTTTCTGCAAATAATAAATCTTTGGTCCTCCTAAAAGTCTTTGATTGTTTATGTTTAATATCTAGCAGCTGTGGTAAAGAAAATACCATGGTATTACATCCAGTAGATTAGAGACTAGAAACCCTATTTCTCTACAGCATAGCAGGAATGTGGGTCTTTATTTCCAGGTGCCAGGCTAGCAGGTGCTCACAGAAAGCTCTGACAATTTGCTATGGGCTCTGTCTTACTTCCTGTGAAGGAGCATGCTCTGAAGCAAATGTGGGAACTGGCTCCAAAGAGAGTCCTCCAGTTATGAGTTTAGAATATCACTTTCTTGCTCCTTTTGCACTGTTTCAGTCATCTAGAAAAAATAGAATACATCCAGGAGGGTAGGTAAGGTAAATTTTGGGACTTTCAAAATCTCCTCAAAATATTGTAAGTATTTCTGACCACCCCTCCATCCCATACTCTTTAACTTTGAACATTCACCTAGAAGGAAGAAGTCGTCCCAAACCATTGGTGTGATTTAAGCTGAGTACATTTGCACTTGGATTCCTTAACAAATAAGTGAACTTCCTATGTTAAGAATTATTTTTCCCCTCAATCAAATGTTTTAGCTATTGATTTTTTAAAAAACTTCTGCTAATTTTTTTTTTGTACCTCAGAGCGTAAACTTCTTAATTTTAAAGTACTGTCATATATTTCATTCATTTGTAGCACAAAGAAAGCTGAATCAGTTAATCCAATGTCCACAAAATACACTAGGTCAGTCTAGATCAAACCTCTCTTTGGTGTACCAATTATTTAAAAAACCTTCAGTTTTAAGAAAGACCTAATCACACAGATCCCTCTGTGTTTTAAGAAGATAGCATGAGGGTAATTTGGACATATGACCTCACATTTCAGGCCTTGACTATTAGAAATAATGTTTCTTTAAGTGCCTGCTCTTGCATTTGTAGCCTAACAAGTCAATTCTATGAAAATGTCTTCTGGACAACTTAGCTGGTTTACATAACGTTAATTATGTTCCCCATATATGCATAGCATTATGTTTTATTAGAAAGGTATAGGTCATACTACATGAACTGGACAGCCATTGTTCTCTGGAAGACCTTGATGTTTATGGTAGAGATTTGTAAGGAAATATACCAACCAGCCACCAGTATAATGTAACTGTGGTTATATTATTCTGTTGTGCTGACAGAATTATAGAAAGGAGGGCTTTGAATCCAACTAGGGGCAATAGAGAAGAGGATAGATGTTACTCAGTTACTCCTGAATGTCTCTGAGAGAAGAATTCTCAGAATACTCTCTGCTCTCAGATAAAGGATAGGGATAAAAATCTGCTGACTCTGCAGTGAGGCAATTGCCTGGAGGATAAGGACTAGAGTCTAGAGTAAAAGAAGGGTGAAATCTGAAGCTAACAGAAGTACAGTGAGTACTCCTTGACTTAGAGGTGATTTTATGTGATACGTTAATCCAGTTTTTCTGAAGATTTTTTATTTCTCTAAACTAGCTTGTTTGAGATGCTTTTTCAAAATTGAGATGTGTTTTGAAAGCCTTGTAGTCTGGAAGATCTACACTGTGGATAGAACACCTCGACTACCGTGAAGAAGCATAGGCAGGATTAGCATATTTTTCCTTCCATATCTAACCATAATTGTTGTTCTAAATACTTGCCATATAGAATACAACATCAAGGAATGCATAAGAAAATCCTTGATTCTTGGAACCTTTTCCTGGTTGATCGAACTTTTGCATGGACTATGACTGCGAAATAACTTTGAGGATAATGTCCTCATTTTGTCAACAAATGATAAAATAATTCTGTTTGGAAGGGACTTTTGCAGCACTTATCTGGACTACTTTCTGCTTGTTTCCTTTTTTTTTCATTAGATTTGTTATGAATTCTTTGTACAGTCAGACCAGGTTTCTGCCTCTGTGGCAGAACTATTCTTTGAACTATTGAGGTGACTGCTGAACCTGAAATCCAAAAATGTTTTTTTTGCAATTTTAGTAGAAAAATGATTTTATTCATATCACTGAATGTAGCAATAATAGCAATAAAGCATACTGCAGATTTTTTTCAGAAGAGATTTCTTAAATAGCCAGTGGTCTGTCAAATGAAACAAAGCATGCAAATGAACTCAGTTATAGAAAAAAATATTTTGTATCATATAAATTTATGAACACAATCCTTGACTGTGAAGTCAAGATACAGAAAATTACAAATCACAATTTTTTGCTATTATAGAAGTAGCACAAACAAACAAAACTGTTACCAAAAATCACTCACATAGATCACTTTATTGGGATGATAAAATAAACTGTTCTGTTTTCCAGGAAATAGACCATCTTGATAGAGCAAATGTCTCGTGTACTGTCAATATTGTACTATATGTTCTTACAGCTATATAAACAATTAAGGGCATTATGAAGAAAAGGAAATTATTTTTTACGACCATAGAATCATAGAATGACAACAAGGAATCATAGAGTGATAACAATGACTAAGGAAAAAGATAGCAATCATAGATGACAACAAAAATATTGTAACAATATTTTTGGTACCCACACATTGAGATGATACAGTCATCCTTGTTTTAAAGAATAAATGGAAAAATAAATTCTCTGCTACAGTCAGGAGTTTTGAGCTTCAAGCTTTATTTTCATTTATGTATGGAAATGATAGTGCTAACTGTTGAGAGCTCCATTGACAGATGTTTTAAAGTGAAAATGAATATATGTTTTGATCTAATTGCCTATTCCATAAGCTCATAATAAATACAGCAGAGAACTCCACAGTTAGTTATTATTTTTCCTTGAAAATTTTGTAGCAAGTCTTTGTCAGTCTTTTTTTCCTGAATTCCTGAGAGAGTTACAGGAGATGTTTTATTCTGTAAAGTTTGAATGAAGTGTTGAGCCACCTACACGCAAAATAATAATTTCCATAGTTTTCATCTGGATAAATCCTAAAATAGTCTCCTTTTTATTAGAAGTACTTTAAATTAAGATTTTGTAGTTTGGGTAAGGTGTATTTCTAAAGCTCTTTGAGAATTATAAAGATCTTAAGAAGATTTAATTTTAGTGAATGAATATTCCATTTCTATCTTCATATGGTGCTATATA
Source organism: Meleagris gallopavo (assembly GCF_905368555.1). Classification (NCBI taxonomy): domain Eukaryota; kingdom Metazoa; phylum Chordata; class Aves; order Galliformes; family Phasianidae; genus Meleagris; species Meleagris gallopavo. The sequence goes on from NC_139409.1 coordinate 35,517,581, forward strand.
CATTAAAATTCATTTCTAAAATTAAACCCTATGCGTATATATTTAGTGCTCAGTATTATTCTTAATGCATTTTCATTGAAGACTAAAGGAACGATTAAAATATGTTATGGCATAGTTTTGATAACAGTTTTATTGTAAGTGTAACCATTGTAGCAAAACCTATCACAGCAAAACAAAGATGGAAAGAAATGCTTACATATTTTCCTAGAAAGTTTCACATCATCATTAAGATGAACAAAATCACTGTGATCCAATGGAAACACAGGCTTAAAAAAAGATGATTTATTGAGAAATTGTAAACATTACTGAAAGATTGAACATTCACAGAAAGGTGCACGTGATTTAAATATCTAGTCTGAGAAAGCTTTAGGAGTCTTAACTATTATGTTAACTTTCTTCATGCTGTACATTTGTTAATATTTGTGGAAGGAAAAATTCAAAAGTGCATGTTCCAATCAAATAATAATTGTCATGCAGAACTTTAAAGTTTATGTCAACTGCACATATAGGAATGGTAATGAACTGACTTAAAATTAACAGCCAAACAAAAATTAGGTTGTGTTTCTATACAATTAATCATGTATATGCAATCTTAAACACTATGCTGTTTTTACTCTAAAGGAAGTATAATTAAAATCATATAATATACTAAGGGCTTTTCACCCATCTGTTGGAAATGTATCTGTCTTGACATTGCTCCTTTTTTCCAAGAAATATTTTTACTCCATCTCAGCCATTTCTAGTAGAAGTATTCTGTGATAAATGCAAACCTGAGTTTGAAATTCGGAATACTTTGTTTGTCTAATGCAAGCTTTACCGAAACCTGAAATTTTGCTTTTTCAGTCTCTGTCCTGTGACAGTAAGCACCTAGGTAACATGGGACCATTTGAACTGTGCCAGTGGGGAACAACTGCCACTACCTTGATCAACGCATCACAACTCCGTAAGCACTCAATTTATTGCTCAAAATAACCTGGTGGTTATAAACTTGGTCATCTTCTGACCTTACAGGTGGTAGGAAGATAGTATTATACAGCCATATTAAACTATGGGTTTGATATTTTATGATTAATAATTATAAGCTGCATCATATTTTAGAAACCACATTCCTCAAATAGGATTTGTCACTGACAGTCTCAGCTGTCTAGCAGGACAGAAATAAATTGAGTGGGTCAAATCCTTTCTCATCAGAGTAATGGGGAAGGTAGAAAATATCTCGCTTTGTTCTCCACTGTCAACATGCTGTTTGGGGAAGCATGCCTCAGTCCTTATGGCTTCTCCAATTATTTGAAGAGCTCTAAATCTCCTCCAGATGGAGTTCAGTGTGATGCTGAGTAAACAAACTTGGCTATGGCAGCTGTGCTTTGAAGTACTGTACAAGTATGGGCTGGGTCCAGTGACACTTACGGATGTCTTCTGCAATGCTGAGATCTATAAGGATTAGCTCTTACCTTTACCTAGGCTTCAGTGTATAAACACACTGCATAGAAATGTATGCATGTTTGGTTCGCTAGAGTCTACTGCCTTCTATTAAACTTGGTTGAAATATGTGAATTATAGGTGTTAATTTGCCTATGTCATTGCAAAATATGAAATAAGATTCGCTATTGCATATATACAGAATTCAACTCACTTTAAGTTTTCATGTGGAGGTATGAAAAGTAGGGCAGTGTAATTCATGCACTCTTACAAAGCATTAAGTAAAATTTCACATTAACAGTCTGTTAAAAAAAAAAAGGCAAGTAAAAGGAAAGTGCAGTAAAACCTACCATTGTAGCTGGTTCAGTGACTTATTCAATTGAGGCAAAATGCGTATTCCTTATTTTTTATGTCTAGTCAGATTATCTCTTTATAAAGAATAAAGAATTATAAAGAATGATCTTGGTCCTGGAAGACAGTGGCATTCTCAGTGATAAGTTCCTTTAGCCTACCAAGCATGCAAAACTTTGGACTGAAAGGAGTAACCTAGAATTAGTAGAGCAGGCCATCTTTTCATCAATTTGTTTGCTAGTTCATAGCATATCAATTTTAGTTCATTCATTTCCATTTCTGTACTTTTCATGTTATGAACATGAAGTTGTTCCAGAATATATGAGTGGGCCTTTTTAGTTGTACTCCATTTTTCTCTACCATCATCTTTTAATGACATTTCTAAACAATTTAGTATAGCACCTGAAGTTTCACTTCTGTTATTCGGACAGTGCTTTGTGTAGCTTTTGTCTTACAGAGCTTCATTTTATCTCTAACAATAGTGATAATTTACATGTGGCACTTTTATTTCAAGTCTCTCACTACAATTAAAAAAAAACATTAATTAAACCATTAGCATCTCAATGCCTTTCTGAGAGTAAGATAGTGATGTTATTCTCTCTCCCTTTTGTTATGTGAAAGAATTAATACTCAAGGAGATGATTTAACTTTCCCCAAATCCTTCAAGATGAGGGTGGCAAAGCCTAGGCTCTTGGCTCACCTCCTTATAATGTAAACGTCAAATAAATTAAGCTATTTTAGGACATATAACAAAAAGAAAAACATTTTTAGATGAGATTGTATTTTAATTGAAAAAAAAACTTTCATTTTATTTTCTCATGAGTTCAAAAGCATACTTACATAATCTTTCACAAGTAAACCTTGATATCTCTCCCTTTAAAAGCCTGTCTCCCTTTAAGCTGGCATAATGTTGTCTCATAGTGGCAATTTTAAACAAACAAATCTAAGATAGTCACAGAGCAATGAAGCTCTGAAGTTGTTCAGAATTCCCATTCTGCTGCTACTGTGGAGTATGTCATTTGAAGCTATTAAAACTTTTCAAGCAAGAATTGACTATCAGTAGGAAAATTTCTATTCAGTGAGTATTGTTATGATTTGCCATATCATCTTTTTCCATATTTCTTTTCTGACAACAGTTGACTAAAAGAAGGCTGGGAATCCATTGCAGCAATCATGGCAATACTCCTTTTAAATAATGTCTTCCCAGAAGTTAAACCTCTTGGGATTAGATCTTTGAAAATACATACAATAAGTTTAATCCTTATTGTATATGATGGGCTCCTTAAATTAAAAATAAATGGAAAAAAAATCTCCAAATAATTTGGAAATTGTTTGTTTGTATGGGTATGCAGTGAAGGGCAACAAATACCTTCACTAGAATTGACGGTAGATATTTTAGTTGAAACCAGTTCAGTGCCTGGTAGTACTGAACCTATGTCAGAGACACTCTTCTTTGCTCTGATATCCGGCAAGAAAAAAAGGGCTGAGTCTGGTATGATGCTTAGTATAAGGAAAAATATTGAGCCAAGATGGAAGGCATTGCTGTATACCAAAGATTACTGTTAAGGAGAAAAATTTGTTTTTTTTTTGGTGTGTAATTATTTCTACCATTATTTCTTTGTTTCAAAAACACATATAAATACTTACGGAACACTATTATACTGATTTCACAGTATGAGGTAAAGATGTAATAAATGCTTAACTCACAGATGTAACTTAACTGTAAACCCAAAGTGTAAATTTCCCAATTCAATACCCCTCCCCATTCATCTACTGTCAGTGAGAGTGATGCAAAAAACAGAAATCTTTGTAAATTTCCCACAGTATTTAAGTGATTTTACAACTATTTTCAAAACCGCATAAATTCTTATTGTGAAGAGTTCCTCTGCCAACCTCACTTTCAGATGCTGCCAACCAGGATGTGTCTCACAGAAATCCTCCTGGCATCAGTAAGGATGATTTCCTCTATCAAGGGGAATTTATCAAGGATCTAGGAGTGCTTCCCATGCTGTGTGAAATAAATTAGAAATCGTCAAGAGGTACTGAGTCATATTGACTGTGCTCTCCACTTGTCTTGTAGCCAGTCTGCATGTCTCTCAAACATGCTTCAGATAAAACAGGCTTAAGCTAGAATTTTGAAATTACCTCATTCTCATATTTCCATCTAACAGTAGCAATAACAACAATTATTAATCAGATTTAACGTAAAAGAATTTAAAAAAACTTCTGAGTAATTTTTTTTTTTGGTATGGAACTAAGCCTCTTTCTCTCCCCACAAGTGATCTAATAGAATCATAGAATTATTTGAGTTGGAAGGGATCATTAAAGGTCTTCTAGTCCAAATACTTTGCAATCAACAGTGATATCTACAGCTAGATCAAGTTGCTCAGAGCCTTGTCCATCCTAAACTTGAATGCCTCCACAGACCAGGCTTCCACTTCCTCTCTGAGCAACCTGTTTCTGTGCCTCACCGTCCTCACTGTAAAAAACTTTTTTCTTATATCCGGTCTCAGTATTTTCTCTTTTAGTTTGTAACTATTTCCCCTTGTCCTATCCAGCAGACTGAGCTAAAAAGTCTGTCTCCTTGTTTCTCATTGCTCCCCTTTAGATACTGAAAGGCCGCTATCAGGTCATGTGAGAGCCTTCATTTCTCCAGTCTGAACTATCCCAGCTCTCTCAGCCTGTCCTTGTAGGAGAGGTTTCCATCCCTTGGATCATTTTTGTGGCCCTCCTCTGGATGTGCTCCAGGAGATCTGTGTCTCTTCTGTATTGAGAACTCCACATTTGGATGCAGTATTCTGGAGCTGAGGTCTCACCAGTGCAGAGGACTATTTTGATGCAGCCTAGGATATGGTTGGCTTTCTTGCCTGTGAGAGCACATTGCTGGCTGATGTCCTGCTTGCCATCCACCAGTACTCTTAAGTTCTTTTTGGCAGGACTGTGCTCAATTCTTTCATTCCCCAGTTTGTTTTGATCATGGATAATAATAAGAATGAGATGTTATGTGCCTCTATGAAAAATGCAGGAAGTAGTTGCTCCCTCTCATCTGTAGCTTATACTATCACTCCCCCATATATATTACACATTCGTTAATTGAGAGAACAGTAATACATTGTGAAGTTCTCTTTCATAAAAGTAGGTGGCTTTGTATCAATGCTTTAGTTCAGAGACAGGGTCACCTACTTCCTCAGTTCTTCATACTCTTTTATGATAGATTTGATTAATTGCATTTCCAATAAGCATATTCTCATGAGACTGATGGCTGTCTAAATTTAGTAATACGAAGTTTTTTGGGGACAGTTTTCATTTTAATTGTCATTTCTCTACCTGCATTTATAGTAGACACATATATGAATGTATAGTCAGCAGTGTTATGTCATTAAAATAACCCTGACTTCCACGTCTGGCTTTCCTTTCCATGCTAACTTTTCTGTTTCTGGCACTATGTGGGAACATCTATGTATTTTGGTATATAAAGAATATAAGTAGAATTTTCCTGGAAAAACTGAGGTAAATAGAAGAACTCAGTGACTTGCTGAAGAGGCAGAGATGGTGAGATGGAACTCTGTAATCCTTTATTCTGAATAAAATTTGAATATTTGATAAAGTAAAAAATGGCAAAAAAAAAAAGTGAAATAATTGATATAGATTTCTTGCTATTTTTCATAGACATACAATATCAATAGAAGTTTACAATTCGATCTCCCACATTTTACTTATTTATTTATTTATTTATTTATTTATTTATTTAATCACTGTACTGATTTTCTTAACCCATTATTCCTTTTGTGGATTTTACAAGGGTCTAACATCAAATCAAATTTCAGACTGTGGGTTTTTAGCATAATTGTAACTGTTCTGTAATTCAAATCGGAGTAAAAAACGGCACGATATTTCTGTAGCCAGAAGCTAAAATGAAGTCTTATACAACATCATTCTTTAGCAATGCTTGCAAAAAGTAGACTGCCACTTTTTATCAATACTTCTCCAGCAAAAAAAGCCTCTATTGACTTGTCTGTTCCATTCACTAGGGTACCTCTTCATTTTGGCTAATACGTTTATGGAAGAAGAGTAGCTTAAGACAAAAGAGCAGAGTTAAGGTTAACATTTCACCCATCACTGCTTTTTCTGTCTTGTACGTTTACTTCATTTGAAAATTGTATTTGTTCCTTAATACTCCACTTCATAGTCTGCTTTCCTGTAATGGTTTGACTGGTGAATGGAGCATAGCAGAAAGAATTATCCTTCCTTCCAATTTATGTGCAGTTCTGTAGACTTTAAGTCTTGCTCTATACAGTCCACTTGGCATTATGATCTAAAACCAGTGCTTCTGCTCAGTCTTACTTAGAGATCAGATTTAGATATTAAGAAAGGTCTTTTAACTACTCTAGAACAACTTAGTTCCCAAATCAATATTCTCCTCTCTGAATTTGTTCTACCACAGTGAAGTTTACACTATTTTAATTAATGTTTTTGATTTGTGTGAAATGTATGTCATGCCCATAGATGAACATTTCTTGCTCAGTGGCAATGTTTTTTTTTGTTTTTGCATTAAGTGTCAATCCTGTTGCCAAAGTTGAGATGACTCCTTATTTCAATCTCAGAACTGGGAAAAAAAAAAAAAGACAAAAAAAGACTAATCACTGTGATACTTAATATATTTAAAATGTGATGATTTCATTTTAATCAGTTGCAAATAATTGATGTCATGGCTAACTTTAACAGTGATAACTTCAGATGAATATCAAATGTAAGATTTTGTTCAGTAATGGAAAGGAACTTAAAACTCTATGCACTTCTCTTATTTGCTTTTCTTTCTCAGTAATTTTTTCCTTTCACTCCTTTTGACAATTCACCACTCTTAAATAACCTTTTGAAAAATGAGCTAGGCAAAAAGTGATTGGTAATTCCACACATATCCTCTAGTTTAAATAAATGTCAAAACAAATCTAAAAAAGCATACTGTACCAGAGCTATTAGAATGAACTAGTGTGCTATGTTTTACTAGGTCAGTAAATTGGATTAGGTCTTTAAAAACAATATCTCTGGAACATCTTCAAAACTGAAATACTCAAAATCGCGCCTTATTTTTGTACATATATCATGCTTTTATATCTGATTAAAAAGTAGAAAGGAAATTATAAAATTAGAATGCATGTTTATGACCACTGCTCTGAAAGTAATGCTTCCTATTATATTATGTTGACCCATGACAACGGACAAAGATGTTGGTGGTATGGCAGTGGAGTTTGAACCTTCCTGCCAATATTCCATTACATTTTGTTACTGAGAAGCAGAGAGGCAGCCTGCTTGAAGCAAAGCTGTGGAACTGAATTCCTCTATGCAGAAAAAATTGCACCTATATATTGACACTTGCTGAACATTTATGGAGTCCAAACATTTTTTGAGTGGATGTGAGCACAGTGGGTCAGTGAGTGGTGCATTTCAGCGGCGACAGTGACAGTGGATCACCTCCCTTGGTGCAGATTTTTATGAAAGCATCATGCGTGATCTTGTTCATCAGTGGCAGAAAAGCATGGCTGGTGGTGACTATGTTGAAAAATAGTGTTTTTGTAGTTGAGAACTTGCTTTCTCACATAGTGTTATTGTGCTCTTTGTATCTGTTGTAGTTTCCATGGAAATAACAGGCATTACTTTCAGAGTGACCTACATATATTAACTCTTTGACTTTAAACAGTTAACTCATTCGTGTGGTGTAATCTTACAATGTTGATGAAATAAATACTAAAATGGCTTTTGAACAATATTAATTCAGCTTTATGAATTCAGATCAGTTGGGGATTTCCACCTCAATCTCCATGAATCCTGGAATATTTAATTGTATATTTTAATACAAGCCATTACCTTATATACTTATACACTGTATATTTATATCTACATATGTAACGTACTTGATGAACATCTTGTTAACAGGCTTTTAAAACAGTCAGGCTGAAGTCAAGGACAAGTATGTTGCACGTGTTGAGTTTGATCCCATGCAAGGAACCAACAGTGAACCTAGTTGTCATCTGAACCAGGCAATCTCTGTATGTGAAGATATTTCTGCTAAAGGATAAGCAAAAATTCAAACTTAGTTTTTTGCTAACACTGGCAAAAGTGTTTGTGGACATAATTTATAATGCTATATGGGCATGTTCTGCGTAAACTGAATGCAGTGAAAAATGAGATGGACTCATTTTTGAATGAGAGAATGAATTTTACATTAGTTAGTCTTTCAGTCTTGTTCACGTGACTGGAAGGCTATCATAGCCCTCTAATATCATAGCCCACTAATATATTACATTTTGTCCTAACCCCACCCACATACACCATCAGATGGATACTGTCACTGCCTTTACAAGATCGTGGAACTTGATTGTATATAATTCCTTATCCATTTTAGGAAGAGCTAAGGTATCAACAAGAAGCTGCCACATGTTGGTTGAACAGATAGAAGGTTGCTAAAATAATGAGTAAAATTCTTTTGTGTGTGTTTGCATTCTTAAAGCAGACTGAGTTGCATGAGTTTTAGATTATACATGGCTAAATAAAGAAAGTTCATTTCAGGATTGTTGCAGATTGTTCATTTCATAAAGAAAGTTCATTTCGGATTGTTGCAAACTAAATGCAACAGTCTTCATCCCATTCATGTACTTATTGAAATTGAACCTGTAGTATTATTTTCTGTTTAAACTTTACTTTAAAAACCCTTATGATACTAGACAGATAGAGTTTCTCTAATTTGTAGAGTCCCATAGGGTAGGGATGTCATTTTGTGTTGAGATTTCTGTTTGTGATACTGGTTTGGATATTTCTACAAGCTGTTTCATTATTTCTCATTCTTACACAATATTCAGACACATATTCTCCTCACTATTCTGAACTGTAGGATGCTTACTGGTAAAACAGAAATCAGACTTTATCTCACAGGATAGTACTACCACAAAACTCTGCATGCTGGCAGGTTGACTGCAGAAATCTTCTGTTTACTTTGTTTTTCTTTGCCTTCCAAGTGAATTGGAGGCTGAGAAAAACTAAGTGAATTGCACTGTCAAGTGAATTGCATAGTCATTCATTTAATAGTTTCTTATGTGTTCTTTATGTTGTCCTTTTTCCTGTTGTGTTCATTGATTCTATGTTTGATGGCTCTACTTTGTTTTCTTACATCTCTTTGGAGAGAGTCTCCTTGCAGGGCATCCTGATTAAGCCCCATAGACACATGATTCTTTTAATTTCTGATCCTTTTCCTAGTGTAAATGCAGTGTTCTTCAATGAAATTAGCCTAACGATTGCAGAGCATAAATATTTGGAAAATATATGAAATATAAGAATATTTATTGATGTTACATTAATGAGCATCTTGATTTCTAAAATAATCGTGTGTAGGAAGGAACAATTAGAATTGTTCCACAGTAAAACCATGCAATATGAATATGATTATGATTACTGTGTGCTTATTACTTTTTACTATTTGTGATTTCACATTAATTAAACTGTCTTTTCCCATGTGACCTTCCCTAGTGAAAGAACAAAACGATATTAAAAAAAAAAGCATTGTTTTAGTTGCATTTTTCTAACTTGGCATTATTAAATTTCTTTTAAAATTAACTTCAATTCTGTTTTCATTGTTGATAACATTAGACAATTCGGTGTTCCTTGGAAGTTTTTTCATTAATTATTTTTTCTTGTTCAAATTACAGGTTTGAACTTTGCCATAACTTTATTTTAACATTAATATTGTTACGTTTTTTAGTACATCTCTATTCCTTGAAACACCTGGATAATGCTTTGCTCTGTAGCAGTCAATGAAAAGATCATGCATGTGATGAAGTGGTACAGTGAAGTCAAGTAAACTGACAAAATGTAAAGACGTATTTATCCTTTACTTTATATGCTAACTTTTAATACCTAACTACACTTTACCTTGTCTTGCTCCATAGCTTAATAAGTAACAATTTATACTTACTGATAACACTTAAAAATATTCTAGATGTTTTAAATCCAGGTTGAATGCCAATGAATCATTGCACTTTTAATCCTCTTTATCTCAGTTATAATTATAAACTACCAAATCAGTTATTCTTAAATATTTAGTTTAAATGCTTGTTGAACTGGCATGAGAGTGAGAAAGAAGGAAAGAAGGAAGAGAAAGAAAGAGTGAGACAGAGAAAGAAAGAAGGAAAGAAGGAGAAAAAAAAAGAAAGAAAAAATGCATATTTTAAGAGTCATTTCAAGTTATTTCCCTTCAGTTGATCAGGTCCTTGTCAGAAATATTCATTTGCTTTTTTTCTCAATATATCCATCTGTGGGAGTAAGGCATCCTCTAGCACATTGCCACATCTCAAGGCTGATTATGATCATCATGAATGATGGATCTGAATCATATTCTATCTTTTCTTGTTGGAGAGAGCTGAAAGAGCCCCGTGCAACTTCTGTGCTACACTAAATTTGCTACTGCTATATTCTTCCAGTGTGTGACTCTACTTCTAGCTAAATCCAAATATGAGTGTCTAGGAGAGAAGTGCTCTAATGGAAAGAGAGCAAGGGTTGGAATTTTCTGTTCAGTGCTATCTTTAATTTGACCTTGAGCAAGTCACTTCAGCTTCCCTTTGTTCTAGACTAATCTGAACAGCTGGTTGGATCTTCAGTAAATATAAATCTTACCTCCTTGTGCCATCCCTGTGGTCACATACAAAAACAGCATTGGGCCTTAATTTCTTTTCCTGTGCAAGCAAAAGGCAGAACAGAATAGATTAAAGATTGTCCTATCCATTGTATAGGAAAGCAAAGATGAACTACAGAGGGAAATGGATTGGGCCTCTTGATTGTTTCTGACGCTTATAACAAGGAGTAAAAATGATCGGAGACTTGTTAAAAGTGAACAGCCAGCCACTCCTCATGGCAGTTCCCAGCTTTCACCTGTTTCTGGTACCTTCATTTTTTTACATGATGTTAAACAACATTTTTGTTGATAGAAAATTAGAAACCCAGGAAAATGAAGTAGTCTTTCACGACCAGCTTATCAGTGAAAGTCTGGCTGATTAAATAATCAAACATGAATAGACAATAAGTAGCAACAGGGAAGAAGTAAAGCTGCATCAAGAGTTTTCCACCTTTGATGTAATTACCATGCCAATTGCCTTAAAACAAAAAAGTGTTATATGGAAAAAATCTTCTTTTAGGTGCAAATATGACACACCTTTCTGATAAATTTTTCATTGTCATGCTTTGATGGTAAAAGCAAGAAAAACAATTAAAAACAAACAAACAAAAATATCCTCCCCATAAATGAACACTTGCCATTAAACTTCTCAAGGGTAATCTCTTTTGGGATGAAACAGGTGCACCAGAACTTCAATCTACTTTTCCTCCAGAATAGATATGAAAGTCAGACAGCAACGTAAGTGTGATCTTTACTTTTTCTGTCAATTGAAAGTACAATTTCTACATTCGAAAAATGTCACTGTAAGTCTGAGTGAAAGTGACTTGTAGACACCTGAAAAAAACTAAAGTTTGGAGATGATTAAAAGAGGAATAATGCATACAGGTTAGTTAATTAGCTTACAGGAACAGAAATGACCTTTTGTTGCATCTAAGAAAGCCCTTGGGACTTTTCTATTACATCAATTCCTTTACTGACAACAAAATTATTTCAGCAGGGAACAAATTCAGGTGGTGCCCCAGAAATGCAGGTGCCCAATTTGAGGTTATTAAGGATTTGAAGGGTTTGTCTGCTGGTTCTCGATTTAGATTATTCTTTTCCAACCGCAGTAAAGGACAAACCCATCACTGATAACATCCATTGAAACTGCTGATTCTTAGAATCTAACAGAACATAGCTGTAATTATTCAAGGGCATGCATTCAAAAATGGAGAAAAGTGAATCAGCTTAATCGGACATTTTTGGACTTGTTCATTTATGTTGTTCTATCCTTTACACTGAAGATATCTAACATTGCATCTCAGCAAAGCACCTAATACCTATTCATTAAGTTTATCCATTGCCTCTACTGCATAATGATTGCTAGGACGATTTAAAAAGAAATCCTTATTTGATAGAATTACATATTCTCCAATTGCCTCTGGAGTTTTTATCAGATTGCCTTCTTGGGAAATACAGTACACCAGATAGATTGCATAGGTAGTTTTAAAAGCCCATTTATCCTTTAGTGCCTCCATAGCATTATAAAAAATAATAAAAGGTTTCACTTACTAGCATCTCATCCCTTTTAGTATGTTTCACAGTCTTCCAAAATTTGTTCTTGCTGCTGTTACATTGATTTCTGCATTTCCTACTAACCCTTTCCAGCCTCTAAGTGTGGCAGTTGTTGCTTGTTGATTGTGACACTGACTTCCATTTCTAATTTCTTGTCTTGAACCAAAGGTTTCAAACTTGTTGATGGCTGTATGATGGCTTGTGTTGTACATAGCTTTTCTCATACTCAGTGCTTTAACAATAATTGCCACCTAAGGAAATGTTTTGATGTGTTTAAAATCATATCAGTTTTACAATATTCCCGAAAGTCTGGTAGGAGTCATACTTTTGGGGGCAAATAGTTTGAGGTTTAGAATAGGATGCATGATGTAGAGATAGTTGGAGAAATTTCATCAGTTGATTTTATTGGCCAAATCTTTAACTTACATTTATGGGAAGATGTGATCGTTATCTTCCAAATGGGTGCATCATGACTGATTTTAATTTTATGTACATATTTCAATTAAAAAATATATATATTGTTTCCTTTGAATAGAAGAAAGTTAAAAGGAAGAACTAGGAAGAATTTATTTTCTGAAATATGCCTTTGGTGTAGTTGTTTACTAAGTCAAAGTGACATCAGTGAAGTTATGACTGAGTAGAATTAAGCTTCAAAGAAACTTTGCAAATGTGAATATCCTTGTAGTTATGTGAGACAGCAGAGGTGACTTTTTGACCTTAAACAGGATGATAAACAAAAACAAAAAAAATAAATCACAAACTAGCATGTTGAAATTCTCCTGACACTTGATACCAAAACAAAATGAGTTTGTAAAAGACGGAATTGTTAATTTCAGTTTTTAAAATAGGAACTGAAACAGACAACAAATCAGCCCATTTTCATACTTGTTCACCACTAAACGCATGAAAAGAGTTGATTTGCATAAAAGTTTGTCATATTCTCTCTCTAATAAGATGTTCATTCAACTGTGTTCATAGAATTCGAGTAGGAAGTAAAAATAAAACAGAATGCTATCAACATCAAATAAAATGTGAATCATATTATAAATTGGAAGTGACTAGTTACTCTGCAACACTTTGGTCAAGTAGAACAATGATTAAGTGTGTCAGCTTTTTTTGCTTTTATTTTGTTCAGATTTCTTGAGAGAATGGGCTCAGAGACCACTGCCTTTTCCTCATGCTCTTTAGATGTGGACTTTGAGGTTTTAATTCCTGAGTTGATAACTTTCTGCTGATTCTACCTTGCAGCTCTTCCTCTTGTGCTCAAATTAATTTGAAAACCAGAAAGTCCCCCAGCTTACCATTTCACTCTCTCTCGATCCACCCTAAAGTTTGTCACTATTGTAAAGGCAGCATACCCCTAACTATTCCTCTATCTCATATTTGGATTTGTTATATTTAGTCAAATCCTACTCAAGTCTAGATTCCGGACTGTCTATCCATTTCATAATATCTCTCTTTCCCTGAAAGCCCTTTGGCAAGGCAAGATCAGCTTTAGTATATTTGTAAAGTCTGTGGCCTCATAGGATCCCATCTGTCTAAGCCCTCTGGCTCCGCCTGCAATAAAAACCCCTTAGGATGGTAATGCACAGCAAGATTGGATTTTCAGTTTCAGTCTAGAAGATTAGCAAGTAATATTTATATTACACTTACTCTAGTAGTTTTGCAAGCTGTTTCAACATCTGCTTTGTAGATACTGCAGTTCTGCAAATACTGCCACAGTCCCATGGAAGATAGTAAGGGCCTGAAGTCTATGCTGGCATCATGGAATTGTGCTCATTTACCTTGGCTGAACATTGAGGCCATAGATGAAATTCTGGCAAGAGTTCACTGCAATTTCTATTTGCAGAGCATCGTGTTTTCTTTACAAAAGCCTTCCCAGTGCAGTTGGTAGGATATTCCAGTATGGCTGTACTCTGAATTCATAAATCTGAAATCAATTCTGAAGACATCAATAAAGTTGCCCTGGTTGCCCTGAAGTTGCACTTCAGAGTTATACTGATGAGAGTACAGCCTTCAATGTCTCTTAGTGATATGTTTAGTCTGTCACCAGTCATATGCTTTTTTGATTGATGGGATTGCCTTTTTCCCAACTGTTTCCCTGACAGGTGGATTCTGTATTACTTTGAAGTACTCCAAATCCCAGTGGATAGAATAATCAGTCTGATCATTGCAACAAGCTTTCCACTGACTGATGGACCAGCCTGCCTTTAAGTTGCTATCCATCTCCTAGGCCTTTCTTCCTGCCAGCATGTCAGCTGACATTATCCTTCCTACTCAACTAAACTAATCTGGACAATATTGGCCTCCTGCCAGTACAGCACTTCATCATTAACTCTCCTCCTAGAATCTCATTTTTTGTAAATATCTATTTTATTCTGCCTCAGCCAGTTTCATTTAAAACTCTTCAATCTTCTGAGCAATAACCTTTTTAATTTATGTTCTATAATATTTTCTTAAGAATGTATGATTTTCCATTGCTCTCTTCCTTCCTACTTGTGAATTACCGTATTAGCCTGCTTATAGGAATAGTTTGCAAGCACTCTCTGGAAGGCTCTTATCTAGGCTTTCTTCCTCTTCTAGAAAAAAAGAAAAAAAGGCTCAAACTTTAATGAACTTGCTGCTAAAATAGATTAGCCATTTCTTCTTGCCAAGATTAATGATGCTATCAGCATTATTAAGTCACTAGGTATGAATACCTCATTGTGTAAACTGGAAGTAATAAACACTATTAAAGCATTGAACTGTCCATTTCAGTGCTGCTTTTTCAATGTTCTCTCCAAAAAGAAAAGTAAATAATAAAAGAAAGGAGGAGGTAGGAAAGAGACTAATAGGTTCAAACTATGAGTCTGCTGACCTCATATTTGCCATGTTTGGTTGATTGGCTTGGTTTGGAGAATCAAGAATTGTAAACTGCTATGGGTCTTAACTGTTATTCAGAATTTGTGAAACAGAATATTTTATTATGGGTTATTATGTTTCTCTGCATTAACCCTTGGTTGCGAGTATTCTTTGAATGGCTGCCAGTGAAGTAGGATTGTGGAACCAGACTGCAAGGAAAAGATGGATGTAGAAGAGTTATTCTTCAATAGGGATTGTTTAATCTTTCTTTTTAAAACATTTAGTTATTAATTTATTGATCTTAGAGTAATATGATTTGGGTATTGCCAGCTCAGTCCTTGATTCTCTGGATTCTCAATCTCTGTCTATCACACATGCAACAATGACCCCGATTTGAAATTGGACATTCAATTCATTTCTTATGAAATTAATGCAAAGATCTGTACTAAGTCTGATTATTCAAATAATCCCAAGAATTTTTGAGAGTTACATTTTCAGTCCCTATCTTTCAAAAGTCCCACTTTCAAAAGTTGGAAGGTGGGAATAAATACAGAGTGAGGAGTCTCATGGACCACAAATATGGAGAAGTTGAGGCTTTTTGTTTGTTTGATTTTTTTTTTTTCTTTGATCCTATGAGAGAATACTTCTTAAGGACATATTGAAAATCAAGAGATTCTTGCTTCCCTGTCACTCTGTCTAAGGAATCTTTTGTGATGGAAAATCAAAATCAATATATGTGTAACCAAGTAATGTTAGCCCTAATGCACTAGCACTGAAATGAGGAGATGAAAGAATTTCTTTTAGCTGTGTCTGCCTATGCTTAGTGCTTCAGAGCTGTTGGATATGTGCCTTGGGAGAGGGGGCCAGTGTTGAAAAGAAGTGTGAACGTTTTAGATGGATTGGACAGCATCCAAGAGTTTCCACAACCCTTTGTGCACTAAATAGCTCTGTAGAAGGAACTGAAAAGAGTAGATGTTGTATTATTTTGGCAAACAATGCAGAACTATTTATGGCTATCATCATTTTGAGGGTCACCATGACTTATCCTGTTCAAAACATAGCTTGGATATTGGTGAAACATTTTTCTTTATTCTTGCCTCATCTAGAGATTTTCAGGGATTTTAAATTATGCCTTCCAATATGCATTTCTAGATTAGGATGATAAGCTGTACTTCTGGATGCTTTACTGGATTTTGAAGGTACAATTCTGAACTTCAAATTAGCTAATATGCTATTTGGCTGTGGATGAAAAAACAAAAAGGTTTAGTTAAGCAACAACATAACTAACAAGAAAGGGAAAGAGTAAATCTTATTTGCCACCTCTCCATAGCTGCATCTACAATACTAACTTTACAATTGAGGTGGCTTATTTACCTAGTAAGCCACTATTTTTAGTATATTTTTATTCCTTTGCTATAGATAAAGGAAGGGTGTAGGAAAAACTTTGCTTGTTAGCATTCAGATCAACTGAAGTATTCTGCTTTTCACTGTTAAATATCATAAGTTTCCTATCAGTGTTATGGCTAGTCAAACCTGATAAGTGGCAGTTTCTTTGTGTTTTGCTTATGTTTGATGTTCAGAGCATGCTATAACCAGAGCTGTATAAATTATGAAGTAGAGTTTAAAAGATGTACAGTAGTCTGGCACAATCCTTGATAAAACCTTTGAGAATCAGCTAAATGGCAATGTATTCGTTGGCAGTTTGGATGACAGGTTCTGTACATGACAAAACAGAAAAGATTTCTGTGAAATTTCTTGCTCAAATTAATTCATTGTGGTCTTTATCAACGAGATAAAAATGGTAGTTTGCTCTTTTTACAACCAAGCAGAATTGTTTCATTAGAGGACTATCTCCTTTTTCACTCATGTTCTGAAGCCCTGTGCAAGAGCTGTGAAAACTGTGATAACCACAGCATTCTTTCAGCATTGCTACTGATTTATCTCTTTTCTGTTCATACCTCACAGAATAGTGCAGGAAGGGAGTTCAGTTGGCATCAAATATTTTTCTGAGATGACATTTTACACAATGTATAGGTGTTGTCTGAAAAATGGAGGATATGTACCATGTGGATCAGAAAAGAAGTAAACATGAACTAGTGTAGTTTGTTTGTCAGAACATCCTGTACCAATGCTTCTCTTAGCTTATTGCTTTACAGATTACTTCTGAGCACAAGGAGAATTATCTCAGCGGCGAAACTGACTTTCCTATCTTTCATTTCCCCTTTCTAATCAAATCTCAGAATATTCTTCAACCTGTCAAAGGCTCCAGGTTAAGCTCATGAATGCACAGCAATTCTTCATATCACAGCAAAATTGTTATCAACAAGAAGCAGACTAAAGTTTCTGTTAGCATATAAGTCTGATTCACAGGGACAGACCTATAATGTTACAAAGACTTAATAACAAACCATGTAGCCAGAAGCAAAATCTGAATTAGTAAAAGCTATGTGAAATATAGAAGTTAGAGCACCAGAGTTCGTAAGCATTAATATTCTTGCTGAGTTCTGTCAACTTCCATCTGACAGTTTAGGTGGGGTAAAAATATTGTGGTTTTGGTAAATCTTGACATAAGCTGGTAATCAGATCTTTGGCATCAGTGTTCAGTCCTGAAAATCTGTGTGGGAGGAATGCTGCTATTGCAAAGTAAGCATTGAGGGAGTGCAGGGTAATAGATGAAAGTGATTCATCCAAGAAATTCATAGGTTGCACATAGAGAAGACATTGTGAATGTTTTAACCAAAACAATGTTTTAAGTCCCAAGTACCAGGATGAGTGTCCAGGGAGATTGAATTTTTTACAATTATTAGATCCATTACATAGTGCAAGGTACTGTGCAGAGCTGTTTGTGTTCAAACCTTTCTGCACCTTTCTGAGTCCTACTGATACAGCATTACAGCTACAAAGACCTATTCCACTCCTTTCTTAACTGCTAAAATCTGACTGACAAGGTAGATGTTTGTGATGAGATGTGATGGAGAACAGAAATCCTAAGAATGCAGTAGTTGCCAGGCTTTCTTCTTCTGGCAGTTGCAGTAGCTGGGGATGGCTTTTGTGAATCATGACGGTAACCCTAGACTATGGAAAAAAAGGAAGGAAAGAAATGAAGAATCAGACTTCTGTTGCCAATGTCAATGGATCACCTTTCTAACTGAAATTGTATAAATATCTTACAGATATTTATCTTAATAAATAAATATCTTACAGGATAACAATGTGATTGGAAGACAGAAAAAATTAAGAACTGATTAATTTCATATTATATTAGGAAACATTAGAATTTGAAGACATGAAGAACCATAAATATTTCAAAATCATTTGCTCTTTTAGGACATCCTACTAATCTTTCAACTGGGCTGATGCTTTTGGAAAGAAGACAGTATTTCTTTCCTTCCCTTTCCCCGTACTTTCCCCCCTTCCTTTCCTCTCTTCTCCTCTCTAAAACAGTGTCAGTGAAAACATTTGCTTATAATTTGTTAATAATTGCAGATGTTTTAGTTATTCCTAGGCAGAAACAGTAATTAAGATCCAAGAAATGATATCATTCTGCCAGTAAGCTTGCATTTTTTATCTGTGTTTTTATATATAACTATTGACAGCTAAGAGGGCTAGAAAGAACCTATGAGTGCTGATCATGCTTTTGTCATGAACTACTTGCTTCTCTGTTGCTTGTTTACTTAGTATGTAAAATCCTTACTTGTATTTTCTTCTCAGCAGCTTTTTAAATAGCTGGCTAAGAGAGTTATTATTTATTAAAGTTTTATCCATGATGATATGACCAATTAAAAAAATTAATTATTTCAGTAGGGATATATCCTGCCCTGATAGATTTTGTTTTCAGAAAAGTCAGAGTTAATTGCTGATTTATTCTAGGAATATAATGAAGACTCTATATGCATTTCAGAATGTCAGTAGTCAGTTTTTGGTCAGATTAGATGTTTCATTGTTCTTTCCATAGCCCAACAATGAGAGTATTTGCAAGCTCCAGAACTACAGATTACATTGCAAAGATAACAAAAAGGTTGAATAAAACTAAAAATATGGCTAATTAAAAAATATGTGGAGGGCAAGAGGATGCATAGGAGAATATTTAGTTTAAAAGTTTGGGAATGACAGGTCATAGTCTTTTATGCAAGAATTTAAAATAATATCACTTGTTTCAGAATCAAGACCTACTATTTCACTTGCTTTCGTTTCTCTTTGCTGATGACTACTCATTCTGAATACTAATCCCACTGTCTTTACTGACCACTGGTACTGTAAAAATTTCTGCTAATATATTTAGGCAACAAAATCTAACAAATATATTATTCTTTCAGAGAACATTTTAGTCAAGCTTTTTATTTTCTCTTCATTTTCCATCATTTTTCTTTCTTCCTTGCTTTTGTACAGCTAACCTCATCCTTAGCGCTGTGCTATGAATACATTCCCTGTCAAGACTAGAAAGAGGATATTATCTCAATTATATATGTAATTGCATGCAGAAGGAACTGCAAACTTGCCTTTTGAAAACTGAAATAATGATATTAAGCATTAATTAATTTTGTAACATTGCAACTGTGTGAGCACATTATTAAAAACTGAACTGTAGTGCAGATAACAATTTCTTTAATTTCGTTATCACATTTTGCCTTGTTTTGTTTTAAATGGTTCCAATCTATCAGACTGTAAGTGATCTTTAAATAAATATGGATTTGCTGTTAATAACCTCACTGCTTAATATTTGACCTGTGCCCATTATATGACAGGTCATTTAGATTTCCCCCTAAAGAAAAATGCCATTTATTTATTTAAAGGTTGAGTGCTTTTTAGCTATAAATCAGCTGAATTTCATAAAAGCTACAAAAAGTGGCTTTGATATTCTTGTGCTACAGACAGAGATATGAAAGCATAGATACTTCATGATTGAAAACTTCAATTCTGGAGGGCTTTTCAGTGTTGAATTTCTAAGATTCAATTATTTGTTGTTTTTATTTTGAGTAACTTTTTATATCTCACTATTTTCTGACTGCTACAGCACTTCTGTGGAGCAAAATCATAACTCAAAGTCTTGATGAAGAACAAAGATGAAGGACAGAGAAGCTGTCATTTGTGTGTGGTTGTGATCAATGCAATCGAACAGGTTTACCCAGCATTGCTTCAGTATTATGTGAGAGAATGCAAGTATATAGTCCAGTTCTCAAATATGGTGTTCAAACACTCTTTCTGCAGTCCTCCATTATTCAGCATTCACCTAAAAACTCTAGGAAAGGGAAACTGTTGTATTTTATTCACTGCGCAACTGTGTTCATGCTGAGTCGGCTATGTGCAGAGTATGTTCTTGTCACTAAACATTGCTTCCAACTAAGCAAACTGGTGGGCTACATACAAAGGCGTTTTGTATCTCATGAGGCTTTTGGAGAAGTTAATTTCCTTCCCACCCAAAACCGCTAGGACGTCAAAGGCTTTTGAAGCAGCTTGCTTTCTGTCCCGAGAGAAAATGAGTATGATCAACCCATGGTAACCAAGAGCTTGATGTTCTTGTTGCTTTCTTCTCATTGCAAGTTGACTTGTTCAAGAAATCCAAGGACAGTTTAGATATAGCCTCCACTACTGCCTTGCACAGATCTGGATCATGTGATGGGGAAAGAGTCGTATAACTGTAGGTATCAGCCAGCACATAAACTGCAACTGCCCCACCACAAACTCACTTACTCTCTTCACCGCCCATCCCTTTTCTCTCTCTCATTGTGATCAGAAATTTCATCTGAGTCTGAACGGTTTTTCTTGTGGAGACCAAGAAGCTCCCTGCCAAGCCTTAATTCTTTTTCAGTTCAGAGGATCCAGAGCAGCTCTAATAGAAAAAAGTTTTACTTGTGATACACACTGGATGGTTCATTACTGAAGCAATGTCCCTTTCCTATAGCTTTGGCTTAGAATGTATGCCTATCTAAAATTATTAATGTGAATACCCATATCTATGCCTGGCATGTACATAATACTCAGATAAGGTCCCAGTGGTGGTGTTGAATAAATGTTTTCTTCCAGGAAAGTGTTAATGTGATATTTAGCAAAGAGAGGGTTAATTATGAAATTATGCAAAGGAGGTATTTAAAATTTTGTTTTGATTACATGAGACAGAAAAGGAACAGTCAAAGGAGGACCTCTGTCATGTCAGGTGCAATTGTAAATGACATTCAATGTCTTGCAACAATTAAAAGTTATGTGTCTCATGTACTGCAAAACATCAAACCCCAGGTGTTTGTTAGTAAAATGCTAACCTCCACAGCAAAGGATTTCACACTTTTTGTTTCTTATCTCTTATTCTGAGATGAGATGAAGTGGCACATTCCAGCGGTTTCCAGGGAGACAACGTTTTGCTCACAGACAGGCATCACATTGTGTTGCCAGCACTAGAGATTCTTTGATTACAGGAGAGGGGAGATAACTTTTCCTACATTCAGTCCTTGCTATCAGTAATGAAGTTTGTGGAAAACACCTTGAAGTGCTTTATGATGCTGTCTTCTCATGCAGTTAATTAACAAATTTTCATTTACAACATTCTGTGATCATTTCTCATAAATTTTCATTAGCCAGTCTTCAGACTATTGGGGCTTATCTTACCACATAAGCTACACAGGTTCAACTTAAGTAATTTTCAAAATTGTTCTAGATAGCTTTTTAATTTATATATATAGGATTTTTAGATCAGTATCCAAATGTTCTTTAATTCCCAAAGTATTTTTAACCATTTCAGCACTTTCAACAGAATTGATATCACTTTAAAAAGTAGCACTTTAAGAGTTCTCCTCAGTTCTGCATTCTAAGAATTAGCAGTCATTCATGCATTTTGAACAAGAAATCAAGCAATTCTTACAACTGATAGTTATTATTCAATTGCCACGGGGAAAGTAAAATGTCCTTTGTAGCTAAATATATAAATTAGAAAGCCATAGAGAACTCAGAACATAAATTTCAACAGACTCCTCTGAGATTTCACACATCTACCTGGCAAGTTACTGTGGATAAATAATGTGCCATGATGAATCACCCGGACTTTATTAACCTATGCTGAATTAGGCTTCTCATATGAAAATACTTCATTGCATTATTTTATTGCCCATTACTGTCAGAAAATAAACTACTGACTGTGGGATGATGTACCAGTTTTGGACAGATTGATGGACTGAGATTACCTGAAAAAGGCACATCTTCTTAGGGCAATGCAGCATTAAAGCAATTTTAATGTTCATAAAAGACAGCTACAGATCTTAGCAGGGTTAGGGCATGCAAAAATAGACATGACAGCTGCAGATGCAATAGAGAAGATTTTGGCTAGGTATTAAAACTTCCAGAGGCCTGCTTAGATGGCTGTTTAGCTCAGAAGCTAAGAAGACTTCAGAAGGTTTTTAAAGATGACTTTCAAAAATGCTGCTGAATCACTTTGGGGCTATAACAATTCTTTTCCCTTCAATGGACTTTACAAGTTTTATTCCAACTTTTTCTGTTTTTAATAATATTTTTATTTAATTATATTTTGGATGGGGGGTTCTCTCAGTTGTGTACTATGGATGGAATAAATCCTTTCATGAGTTACAGAATGAAACCTCTTTATTCAGTCTCCGTGTCAAACTGTTAAATGTAAATATGAGAGAAACGGCAGGCTGATGCTGGGATGCTTCTGCCTATGAATTTTAATGAAGTTTTGTAATTTGATCCTCAGTAGTCATGTCTATCTGTGCCTCAGGTATTCTGATTATATTCTGGTGTATTCTTAATTGAAATATATAGAGACTTTATTCTGAAACACTTAGGGGAAATATCTCAAGTTTCATACTTAAGTACAACTTTTTGTATTTAAGTTAGGATAAGTGTTGAGCCTAAGTGCCAGGACAAAAACAGATGCCAGAGTCAGACAAAATGTCTGCCTAGCTCTGGCACTGGACAAAAATTGGAAGGATCCTAAAAATATAACACCTTATATCATGCATCTCCCTTTCCACTTGAAGTTTAGGGAAATCCAAAGCCAGACATAGCTTCTGTTGATCAAAGTAAATGCCAACTGACTTGTTCATAGTCAGTAGGCGGATCTCTGCAAACAAGGCAATTTCTGTGTAGTCATTTGAAGGTATACAGGCACAGAGTTCATCAGGGTTGAGCCTTTAATCTGGGCTGCTACAGAAGTCTGTACATCTATGTATCCCTAAGTAGGTGTATACACATATGCTGCTTCTGTGACTGAGGGATACAAGTACTAAGAAACTGTTTTTCCAAATGATTATGACTTAAACTTTTTTTTTTTTTTTTTAAATAGCTCAGCATGTGAAACCCTGCTCAACAAATAGAGCAATGGTTAATTATAAGCCCTGCACTGGTCTAGGGGACTTAAAAATATGTGCTCCTGCCTCATTATATGTTAAAGATCTGGTGGAAACCTCTTACAACTCCATGTATTTTTTCATTAAATTTAATATTTAGGAAAAAAAATCAAAGCACTTTAAATCTTATTTAAATTCTTTGCATATTTTAAGTTAAAAGCTAAAAATGATAGCTCCTTTAATTTTTTCTCAGAAAGTATAAATTTACTCTCTTAACCTATGCTAATAAGAGTTTTATATTTATAGAAGGTGTAAAATATGTTTCACTTTAAGGTGGATTTTTAAAAATTCCCCTCATATTTCTTTTTTAAAAAAATATTTTTTCTGCTAATCTATCTTTTCATATTAGCACACAGGAAGCATAATTAAAATGGCAAATATTGACTTTTGGATTACTTTGCAAAAATGTCAGAGTAACATAAAAGGCAAGAAATGCATGATAAACTAAACAATGTAAACTAAAATAAACAGAACCTTTCTAATCTAGAACGAATGATTCATATCTAGCAAAGGAGCAATAATTTCATTGCAGTCTGATTCACTGGCCAGTCTGAAAATGTTGTAACTTTTCTTCAAGGCAGATGAAATAATCTTTCATCCCGGAAAGGTGATGCAAGAGTCTAATGGATACTTTGCCATCTGTTTAACGGGGAGCAAATATGCTACAAAAAACCTTTTTATTGCAGAGGTGAAGACAAGATAAAGTCAGCAGGACTAGCTATAGGCTCCCAGAGCTGCAGTTAATTGTGGTTAATCTGATAATGATTGCTGAATTTCTGAGCTTCCAGTTGTATTCCAGGAACAATAATCACAGAACAGGCATTGCCAGATAATTTCACTAACATAGATTGTTTTAGACAATGCTTTATACAAGGCCTGAAAATAGGTCAAGTTACCAGATAAAAATATGAACAATGTAATATTATTTTTTTAACACAGATTATGGGTTTTTTTTTTCCTCCTTAAAATTCATCATTAGTGGTTCCAAAAGTGTACTGAATATCATTAGTGATTTTTATGCTAATGTAATATAAATAGTCAGCACAAAATGTCAACATACAATAAACCACACTGCCATAAAGTATTCTACTCGTTTTTTTTCCCATATTATTAACTGTGAGAAGGTCTGCAATTGCAGTGTTTCCAAATGCCAGACTACATTTAGCTCTATTGGCCACCATTCAGCAAGACATATAAGCGTGTACTTTACAAAAGTGTTCTGTAAACAAGAGCAGGGACTTGCACACGGATCCTGAAATATAAATATTAAATAGCCTATCCTAAATGAGAATTCCATCCACCCTCAGCTATTCTGGACATTGTAAACAGTGGTAATAATTTATTGCTAATACTCGGGAAAAAACAACAACAACAAACTTCAAACAAATAAACAAAAAAGCCCCCATAGAAATTTTAATTGCTAGGACCTGAAAAAAATTATAAATTTACAAATGCACATTCCAAAACTCTGTGTTTTATCAAAGAATGTTAATTGTTCAAGTGCAAAAAATTTTTGCAGCTCAATTGAATCTACAGTTAAGTAATGCTAATGGCTTTGCTTTAACAACGGAATAATTTCAACAGAAACTGAAGAACACTGGGGTCAGAGTTCCAAGGAAAACTTAGTGATCTTGATAAAGCAAGGAAAAAAAGAATTAGGAAATCAACCCTATCATGATCTGCTTCACTGGAACTAGAGCAGTGCCACGGGCAGAGCAGTCCAGCTGGCTGCCGGAAATGTTACTGGTTCCCAAAATGTTTGTTAATTTTATTTCTCCGTCCTGCCTGCCATCACCAGTGTTGGCAGGCGCTTCTCACTCCTCTTTCTGTGCTCTGTCCTCATCACAGTCCCACAGGCACAGTGCAGGCTGTACAGTGGAAGGGGACTTCCAATAGCAGCATTTTTCAGCCATGAAGTAGTGCTTTTCAGCAGAGCAGGACTGTTGGAAAAGTTCTCAGCCTGCATTACTAAGGAAGATGAATCCAAATATATTAAACTGGGATACCTTGGAGTTTCACAGTTTTCAATATGAAGATTATTTTATCAAACGAAAAGAAAAAGATTTAAAAAAAAAAAAAGCTTTTAATTTTTTTTTTTTTAATTTTAATATGAGTCAAGGCAATAGATAAAAATAGTTTTGGCTCTTATGAGATCTGAAAGATCACAGAAATATAAATACTATTTTTTTTTTATTGAGTGAAATATGAAGCCTTTCTGAAGATACCTGGACTGCTAGTCTTTTGAAGTCAAGAGGAGATAGAATGGTCACACATTTAGGTGCTAGCTTTAAGGCATATATTTGTATTAACTTAATGTGTTTATGGACTTGATTTGCCTGAGGATTAAGCCTGTGCTGAAATATCTTTGCAGAACTGGGTATGAAACAGAATGTTTTAAAGAAGACAAGGTACCTGGGGTGTTTGAAGAGGAAAATCAAATCACTTTCACAACTTAGAAATGTCATATAAATCCTCATCTCAACATCAGTGGAAAAAAAACTAAAAACGTATGTTGCAAAGCTTTGCAGAAAATAAGAAAATGGGATTTTGCTTTGAAAAGTTCAGCCTGGTACTTATGCATACAATAATCAGAAATAGAGATTATCAGAGTAGAAAGATTTAAAGAGACACTATCAACTTGAAATATATTCATTTATTAAAAAAAAAAAAAGATTTAAATGTAGTGTCTGATAGAATTTCTACTCTATGATTGCTCTGAATATTTTTCGGGCTTTACATTCACAATTTTCTCTCTGTGGTTGCAGTGAGAAAGAGTCACAGAAATGCAGAGAATAATGAAACAGAAGATACACAGAGTGCATACACATACAGAAGTAAATAAAGTAGGAAAAACAAGTAGCAGTTCTCATTTTTTTCATTTATTTGTAGTTATAGCGCATCTTGGAATTGTGCCAAGCGTAAACATTATTTTCAGGGAACAGAGTGACTTTTAAGTAGTGTTGCTTAAAGGCAAATGGCATTGATCCTCGCTTAAATGAAAATTTCATTTTTCTTTTCAATAAAGATTGTTCAATAGCCTTAGATTTTTTTATTATTATTATTTTTATTTTTTCCCCCCAATCAGTATCCAAAACTTAGTTAAAACCTGGAAACTGAAAGTATTGCTGGCACTAATGTTCTGTATGAGAACTGGATCACTTAATTTTTGAACTGGAATATGAAATTGTTTATCTTTACCAGGACCTCATGGACCACTGAAAAATCTTGTTACAGGATGTCTACAGTTAAACAAGTTGTAATATCATCCAAAAAGGAAATAAATTGTAAGGCCCCATGCCCAGGTGGCAACTTTTGTGTGATCCTACCACTTTGCAAGCACAAATGCCTATGTTTTCCCAGTTTACTTCAGCTATACTCAAGCCAATTTAACTTTTGATGTAAAGAAAAACATGAAAAAAGAAGTGAGAAAATAAAATTAAAAATAGATTTTTCTTTCTCAACTATCAAAATATTGTTGGTAGCAAAATATGTAGGTGCACAAAGAACTAGTTTGTGAGGTGCACAAAGAACTGTCGTGTGAGAGATGGAATTTTAAGTTTGATGGGAGTTGTTACTACTTTCATTTGCCTGTGTGTGGAGAAAGAGGAGGAAGCTGAAGATCTCATTAATTAATAAAATCAGGATCTATGCCTGTATTTTGACATGTTTTAACCAAAAAAAACTGGATTTGGTCTGTGTTACTGTTGGTCTGTCACAAATTAACAAATCTTCTGTCTTTCTGCAGTTTATAATTCAGTACAAATACATATCAAGCATCTTGAGACTATGCATTATATCTTCTAAATGCTTTCCTAGCCAGTCATAGTAAAAAAGATAAAAAAAGAAGCAGGGGAAGGTTAAACATCTGAAGAAATATTTAAGTAAGGATAAAAATGTAGGCTTTAGAGAATAAAAAATTGATTTCAGAGTAAGCAGAGATTGTAAATAAAGGTACTGAAATAAGAAATAAATTGGTATTTTAAGAATCAAAGAAAATAACGATTGGGACTTCTCTGGTCCTAGCATTTGTATCTTGATTCTAGGAAAAGTATTTTATTGTCCCTCCTTTCCTGCCAGCTCTATCAGGGTTTGGAGGGGGATGATTTCTCTAAATGTATTCTACTTTAACCAAATTATACAAATATATTTACATCTTTCTCAGTTTCCAGCTGCAAAAATGGATCTTTTTTCTTCCTTGAGTGATTTTATTTTATTTTTTCATTTCCTGCTCTCCATAAACCTTAGCAAGATTCAAGCAAGAGATGTGACAGCTGGAAATCTTAATAGCGAACATGTTGGAAAAAGATGAGTGGCACTATATTGAAAAGTGTTATGGCAGGATCAGTCAGCTCTTCTTTCCCAATTTGCCTCTTGGTCTCACACTGACCTTGAGTTCCTCACAGCAGTGACTGTTGGAATAATTGATTTTTCAGTTCACTGACTGAAAAAAAATCCCATTCACATTGACCTGAAATGATTTCTTTTTTGGGTAGGAGGTTTCTTATCCTATTAAATAAGAAGTTTTAAAATACTTCATCAGGGTTAATTTGAGGAATATTAAACAAACAAACAAAACAGTGAAAGACCCACATGACACTACAGGTAAATAATGGGACAAGTGTCAGTCAGAACAAAAAGATGTTGTTTTAAATGACAGATAAAATGGTTTGACCTTTAACAAATGTTGTCTTACTGAAATACTCAATGTCTTCACAAGAAAGTTATGACAGTTTTTAAGCTTAATTTTATTGGAGAACAGAAACATTTGCCACAACATTTATTCAGCATTACTCTGAGGCTGTACAGGATCTTACAACTACTATTTCAAGACGGGACGAGGATGGGGGCTGAACCTGCCCTTTCCTTGGTGGTCTGTTCCTGAGGTTTTTGGTCCACACATTTTTGTTTCTGATTTATGACCTCCAGGCAATGATGGTAGGGCAGCAGTCCTCAAGTTCTGAAAGTGGATCAGGACCTTATTTCCTTCTCAGAGGGGGGGTAGCACAGCTGTATTTCTGGGTCTCTGGAACACAAAGAACGCTTTTAGAGAAGATGACCAAGAGTTAGAAATAATTACCAGTGTGGCAGGGTTTGTTTCTTATTTAGACGAAGATAAAATCTTTCGATTTCTTGCCTCAGATCCAGGTGCTAAAACCGTTTTGTCTCCTGTGTGCCTGTAAATTGTGACATCTCAATGGTGCTGATTGGCCTGAAAGGTTTTAAATGGCCTTGTACTAAAATAGCTTTTATGTATGTATGCACAACCAATAAAATCAGTGCTAGAGAAGTGCAAGCAAAACAAGGGCTGCAAGGAATATATAGTAACCAAAATAATGCAGGCAAGTCATCCTATGAATAGCTGACCCTCATGCTGCAGTAATGCTGATATTTGCATAGCAAAGGAAGGAGCTGATGAGGGCAGGCACGCTGGGATGAAACATCACAGATCTGGGTCCCACTATACTGTGTTCTTGACCATGACTTTTGTTTGAATTTATGATGTTTTGAGGACATCAGTCTTCCATAATAATGTTAGGCTTTTGACATCTATTCTTATTATTTCACTTAACAACTTAATAGGGTTTCTACTTCATGTTTCTTTTTTCATTGTAAAAATCCTTGTGGCTGTTTTATGTTTTAAAATAGTTTGTCTGCTCTTAAACTGCTATAGGTGTGATTTCCTTAGCAGTTGATTCATTTGGAAAGACCACCGGAGAGCTTGTGGAATACATTAGACCTTGTTCCATTGCCTTCCAATAGAATATTAGCATAACACTTTGCTGGTCAAAAGTATATGTTTATGTACTCTTATACAGAGGATCTAGAGGTATTTTTCCATTCTAAATTTTGAGTAAGTTATTGCATTTTTCATACAAAAAAAAAGGTTGCTGTTTATTTTTTTCGTTTTAGGAATTAACATGATAGTTTAGCTGTTTCTCTGTATATCCTAGTGGATGTGACACATAAATTGCTAACAGTGAAGAAGTGGCTGGACTTGTAATTCATCAGTCTGACATTATATCTTCCATCTAAGCAAGCAAGCCACCAAAAAGTCCTCTTCTGCTTAATGGAGAAAGAAGCAATTTCAAGACAGGTTTATGTTGACATATTTGAGATATCTAGTTTGGATGAGATGATTCACTGTCAGTGAAGTTACTAACTTACATGTGAGTATCCAATTGTAGGAACCAGTTGCAGAACACGTCATGCTTTCCCACTGGTCTGTGGCTGGAGGCTGAGTTTCTTCTTCTCCAAGCTAGGGAAGTCTGTAATACCTCCCTTGCTGGGAAAGCCAGTGTATGTAGTGGATAGACTCAGATATATTTTCCTGCTTGCTGCCAGGGCAATAACCTGTTTCTTTAACCAGCTGTTTTTTAAGGTTAGTGCTCTGCACACAACAGGCAGAAGAAATCTTTCTGTGGATTTGTGGGGCTATTTGTTCCTTTCCTTTCTCTGCAGTCCCACTCCTGTGTTTGGCTTCATCTGGGCTGGGAGATGTAGAAGAAAAATCCATCCCTCTCCACTGTTAATGAAGAAAGTGTGGGAAAGAGTATGTGTTGCCAACTCTTAAATATACAAAGGAAAACATTAGGTGAAATCGAGCTGTATCAAGTGTGCTTGGATCGCCTTATTTTATAACACAAAATTTTTCAAAAAAATTGAGGCAGGCTGGTAATGACAATTCAGACTCATCCCTTCTGGGAATATAATTTACAGTAATCTCATTGCTCTGACAAGTTTATTTTTAATCTTTATGGGCATTGAAAAGTAGAATTACCTTGATAATAAACAAGATTCTTGAATAATACACACATTCAGACTATCTAAAGGCTTAGTTTTGGCTTAATCTTTAATTCAGCAGCAGACTGTGTTTCACAGTATCACTATCATTTACAAAAATGATCTCTATAGAAGGGAATAAGGAAGCTATCGAAGCAGTATTGTATACTTATGATGAAGGTAGCAGACAAATCAGTATATACTCTGGAGAAAGTGAAATCTCTTCAGTCTTGCTGACTTTTGTCCATGAAGTCTTTGACACTTACTTTCCATCCATTTCAAATTGCTGGTAACGCAGCTGCACCATAATGTCTAAATTAAGTGAAAAGAATTAAAGACAGCACAGAATGGAAAAAAAATATTATACTGAATGGGCAATGATTCAGGACATTTGAGTTCAATTACCAGCTCTGTGTCTGTCTTCCTGTGTGATCTCAGGCGAGTTCCTTCCTTTGTTTTGCTGTTACCCATGTGCAAACTGTGCTTAGCGATGCTTCTTTTCTCACTCACTACTGGTTTTGACTAGAATAAAGCTGTTTTGGGATTTCTAAACTTTCCCTGGGAGCCTGGAAGAGAGTTCAGTTTTAAATGTACACATCCCTTCTTAACTGAGTGTAATTTAGCTGCAACCATGAATTTCTTGATTACCACTGTATCCTAATACCTGTAAGTTAGTCAGAAGGATGTGTGTTATAAAACAGCTTTTCATATGGTTAGGGATTCTGCTAAAAGACTTATTAAATGAATAAGAAGTATGATGACTAAAGCACATGGTCCATGATGAGGTATGGATGATGCTTCTGTATTTTCATATTTATATGTTCATATATATATGCATATAGGTACTAATGAAAGTGAAAACTCTTTCCTGAGCAAGTACTTGAGGATAAAAGCTGTATCTGAGATGAGGAGGGGAAAACTTTGTATGACAATACCTTGAATAGCTGGTCAATTTTAATGGAAATGTTGATTAATTACTCTGATTTTTACCTGAATTAGTATGTGTTTTTAGGGACTCTATGAGAGACAGGGTGATTAAAAGTTGTTCTTGACTCTGAACAAACAAATACTAGTTCTTTTCTTTTTTTCTTTTTTTCCTTTTTTTCTCTCTGAACTTATTGATGGGAAATGACAGATGTGCCTGCAAAAGATCAGGACAACTGGAAAAGGAAAAAAGGCAGAAAAGGAACATGGTGAGGTGAAAAGTCACCTATAATTGTAGTGTTTCCCATTGGGTAGCCTTGACCAATAGCTACCTGACTAGCTTTAGCTGCATCATCTCAGGCATTCCGAGTGATGTCCCAGATCATTCTTATGAGTCCCCAGAAGTACTTTCCATAAAGAGTGGTCACGGGGGGCAGAACATGATGGTTTGGAGAGGGGGGATGTGAACTGCCCTGCATGTGCAGGCAGTGGTGTGACAGTGACATCTCCTGACAACAGTAGGCTGAAGAAGGAGATAAGGTCTAGGGAACCTAGAGTAGGTCTGTAATCTGCTTTTATGCATTGTTTCTGGAACAAGAGAGACTGTGAAACCTGTACTTATTCTGGGTCTGCTTCTGCAGTAGTACAAAGGGAATTGTTTGTTCTGGGGCTAATGTAATGCATGAAAACACTGTGACCAGTGGCAAAATAGTTACTAGGTCTTCAGAAATTGCCCATTTGACAGAACAGGTTCATGATAATACATGAGCCGCTGAGAAGGTCTTCTCTTGCATTCTGTAGTCTGGAAAGCAGATTACTGTGGGAATACACAATGCTTCTGTGTCAGTATATTTGCTTCTCTTGATTCATATTGGATTTTCACTATGAAACTTCCCCATCCTGCACAGCTACAGATCATGCTGTAGAAGTGCACATCTGTCAGCTGTGGATCAGTGCCGCAGGGTGCCAGACAGATTCTGTGGTACACAGCAGAGCCAGCACAAGGAGGAGAATATAGATGCTTTCTAATTTCTGAGTCTCACAGGACTTTGAACTCAACTTGAGCCAGAAACCACTGCCTCCTGGAGATGCTGAGCATTGCTGACAGATGGCATTTTGCCTGCTTTAAAGGTAGCATCTCTTGGCTCTTGCTCAGTTTGTACTTATGAGCTTAACTTCTAACCTGGAGAGTAAAATTTTGTTTGACATACTGCCTTTGAAAGGCTCCAGACACCAAGTCTACTTCAGTAATTGCTGGAGCAGCCAGGAGAGCAGCCATCTTTCAGGTCTGTAATACTAGCTTGTTCTCAAAGGAGGAAGAGTGGATGTGAATCTGAAGAGTGAAGTAAAGCCTTCCTTTACTACTGGTAGGTAACATGATTCTCCAGAGGAATGACAAAACCGTTCATACAGTCCTGACCTCTCATCTACTTTCCTATACTTGAGACCAGAGAGGGTGATAAGAGTTTGTCTCTTCTAAAGCCTTGGAAAAATACTGCAAGAAGTGTTAGAAAGGGGGAAAACAGCTTGTGTCCTCACTCTATCAGAACTGTGTGATTGGTGTAGCTGACAGTTGTTAAACAAAAATGATTAAAATAAATAACATTATAACTTTCCTGCAAGCAAAGCCAAAATATTATCCCTAAAATAATCTTTTAAAAAAATTAGGCTTAATGTGGAAACAGAATGTGCTGCATCAGTTGAGGTGTTAGATAACGCTGCCAGCTGTGAACTTTACACAAAAGCAATCTACTGTGTCTTTTTATATTGGAAGAGTGAACACCACTCCAGTTCTCTTTTGTGCTTGGATCTGGAATCTTTGTCCTCTGCAAATATCGGACAAATTTCTCAAGTGTCTGTCACTCTCCACCAAGAGCCCAAGTTCCCTAATGTGATAACTTGAACATGAAAGGACCTCATGGAAATTCTATTAAAATTCAATCAGGAAAAATAAACTGTAAACATCTGCTCTTCACTTTGGTACTGTTTAGGTGTTTTCCCTTGGTCTGCATAAAACTGCTTACATAGCTTGAATAAATGCCAGCCCAACATTTCAGCATCCAATCAACTAAATAACCATGTGAACAATGACACTGAGAAGACAAATTGGAAGGTGAAGGTATCACAGGATATGAGTTATCTGGCTACAGTTTCTCACTCAAAAATTGCTGATTAGTGCTCTCCTTTAAAATCTGATTAGAAAGGATCGTTATTTTCATTCATTTAAGTAGGAGACTGCCACCTTTTATGCTTCAAAATATATGAGACAGCACTTATGTGAGTGTGACTCTCCTGGATGTAAAAAAAAGAAAAAAAAATTACTTTGGAAAAATAATACTTACACCATCCTTTAAGCAGTGACCACATTCTTCTTTTCTTTCCCATAGTCCTGAAACTCCTTGAATTATAGCAGTAGGTCAAATTTCTCCATGGTGAAACTTTATTGGTCTTGGCAGACTTTACACTAGGGATTTGTCTGGTACAGTATAAAATATCCACCCTTTCATACTCAAACACTCGACATACAGTGCTAAAAGGTAGCCATGACAGCAAAAAATCTACAGTGCAATTTTGCACTGCTAAAGGGGAAATGCCAGTCCTCTCTGTGGCTGCAGGGGGCAGTGGCTGTATGCCATGCATTCTTCCAGATGTTGGGTTCTTTAGAACCCAAAGCAGCTAAATATGACAACCCACCTCACTGTTGCTTCAGATGATTGGGTCCAAAATATGGTGTCTTGCTTTACTGCTGCTGCACACTGGTGATGTCTAAAGGGGACATGTCCTGAATGCTGGACTCCCTAAATGCCTAAAAGTCTGAGAAAGATTCAGAGATTATCTTGTTTCCTTCTGTAACTGATTTATTAGCACGTTCTAATGCTGCTTATTGTACTGGGCTTCACATGAAGCATCTCTAGAAGTGCTGACATCTTTCTGTCTCTTACAACTATTTTAATCATTTACCTCTTAATTATAACACAGACATGATGGTGGTGATGGGGAAGATTTCCCTTTCCTCATCTTTCTGAAGTGATTTGAACCTGGGATTAACTACTGTGGGGAGATTGAAGATGCTGTCCTCTCTGTTAAAGCTTCTGTTTTATGTGGAATAAATAAATGTGCATCAGATAATAAACATGATACAGGAGTGCTTGGGGCACCTGGGTTACTATTCCTGCTACTCTATTTACATTCAATGAATCCCATGGAGGGATGGGATTTGAGGCATATTTCTGCTTTAATGTTGTCTCTCAGATGGATGCTATCTTTTATTCCTAAGGCTGTGACTGCAAGGAATGGAAAATATGGTTTTAGAAAATGCAATATATGTTTTAAAATGTCAAACTTATTGTGTGGCTCTGAAGTGGTGCAAAGTAACCCTGGCTGTTCCACTTCACCCAAGGGATTGTTGTATCAAGCAATTTTGTGCTAGATTTTATACCAGGTCAGATATTATCTGACTGCTCAGTTCTAATGTTATTCTCAGTCAAGTATGTTCTGTCCTGCAAGCAGTACATCAGAGCTTTGCCTGCCTATTCAATCCTAGTCAGAGCTTTGGGGCTGGAAAATCCTGGCAACTCCAGATCCTAGTCTGGTCAGTTCAGAGCTGTGTCCCCAAACTCCCCACAGGCAGGTTAGCAGCCCTCATATATGAATTTGAATATGGTATGTTCCTCCTTTTTGCAGTCCTATTCATAAGCAAATACTCAAACTTCTGCTCTCCTTGTACTGTGAGGAAATCTTTAGATGGAGAAAATATTTCTGTGATTTGATAACACTTGTTGATAAAAGCTATACATAAGATCCCAAGTAAGTAGGAACTAAAGAGTAAATAGCTTTCTCTTCTACAATTCCAATCCTTTTTTTATTTTTCCTTTTACTTTCCACTCTGCATTCCCTCCACAAAGTTCTCTTGGCTTTTTTCAGGTCAGGATTAAACAACAGACAGCAGATTTTGATTCTGTGTTGTTTTCTGTGTGATGTTTCTTTGTTTATGCTTACATACAGCTGCTGCATTTATCTCCACTGGGCAAGAAAAAAAAAAAAGCAAAAAAAAATGCAGGTATTCATTTGCTTTCTACCTACACTTAACCTCTTTCTATTGACACTGCTCAGTTTCTGATTTGACCTACATTTGTGGCAGTGGCTCTTATTGTTTCTGTTCAGCAAAATAAAGAACTTATTCATCTTGTATGCATTGCGAGGCTATCATTGCTTGCAGGAGGCTTTCATCCACAGCCTATCATAAAGGGACACATACAAACAGTAATTCTACTTTTCACATTACAAGGTGAACCAGATGGCCTTGGGTTTGACTCTTCAAGAAAGGGCAAATCATCATGAACTTCTTTTAAGGCAGATGTGATTCTGTCAGATCATTTCTAGTGTAAATAACTCAACTGGTTCCAGAGGAAAGAGCCTGGAGACTTGCTGGATTTCTATTTTCTAGTACAAATTCATTAACAAAGAGCTAGGAATGGGAAAATACAGACACACATGCTGCTGGAATCTGAGTTGTCTTAGGCAGTGAAGATACTCAGTAACATATCTACATGTGCTTTCAAATTCACAGAATCCAGATCACCTTTGCTATAAGATCTGTATGACAGCATTGATATATAGCTCAGCCTATTTGAATGTGTCATTCTCAATGGGCTTAGATGTGCCTATATCCACCCTGATGTGCCCTTAGCCTGGTCATGTCTATAGGGCTTATGTAAAGTGAACTTTCTTGTAGCTCTTGTTTTTACTCTGTGTGTTTAAGGATCTTTGGGTAAAAAGCTATAACACCAAGTCTTGAAATCCTTATCAAACTAAAACTCTGACTTAGTGATAACTCAAGATAAGCTGACACAATGTTCTCTTGAATAATGAGTGCATACAGTGTAGTCTGGGAAAAACTGTGCTGAGTTTAGCATGTCCTTCAGATGCTCTGGAAGAGGGCATGTGACAGTACAAACAAGAGATGGCAAAGATCTCCTAAAACCAATGAAAAATATGTTAGGATTCTAAAGCACTTATTAGCATTATTTTGCAATATCTCATCTCTTAACCTCTGTCAGATCTCATTTTTATTAATAACATATGTAAGCAGGCTGCAGTTATATATATGCAAGTATATATCCTAGTACTTCCTCAGATTGGTGAAAAAATTAGTATATAGGCCTAGTGGCTGAGTCATTCTGTATTTCACAAGTAATGCTATATTGGGATATCCAAAACACCACACTACAAGTCAAAGGCCCGGTTTTGTCATATACATTTACTGTTGTGATTTAATTCTTCTTATTCTACTCTACTCTTTGCATTAACGGTCACTCCCCTCTAGCAATTCACTTTTGCTTTGTACCTGAAATCTCTGCAGGTTGAAGGTTGGTTCCAGGGCTAGAGAAATGGCCTGGAGAAGTGGTTATTATGCTTGTTATGTCCTCAGCCTGCCACAAGATGACAATGTTTCTGAACTTTAACAGCTAATAAGAACAAAGAGACAGTTATATCCTTTTAGATGTCTATCTAGGCTTTGGTGATGTCCACATTTGGGGTGCTAAGTGTGATGTCGTCATAAGCAAGAGTGGAGTTATAAAAAAAGACTGGCAACCCACTGAGCTGTTATACTGGATGAGTTGTCAAATAAAGACACATTAAGGCTAGCACTTGCACTGAGTCAGTCATCTGAAGTGGCCTGCCATGTGCTTGGTCTGTCCATAGGTTTCTTACAAAGGTCCAAATACAAGGCATGTTGAATTTTAACAATTATACCTGCTTTGGAGTTGCTGAATAAAGCATTGCCTACCGCATGAAAAAAAAATTTAACCAGAGATCAAACAGCTGCAACGTCAGATTCACAACTCTTAGTTTTATTTAAATGGTAGTTCTTTCATTGTTAATATCTCCTGACTGTTAAATGACAGTTCTTGTGCTCCCAGTCAAACAAAAGAGACTGAAAGGTGACAGCTTAGACACAGAAGATGAACATAAAATTGCATATAATGCAGTATTTTTGCTGCTTTTGACTTGGCTGTACATTACAGATGCTTGATTTGTCTATTAAGGTTGTTGCTTTTTCTCATTATGTTGGTGAGTTCAAACTAAATGAGAAAACCAGGTTTGCATTTATTAGGAATTACACTACTTAGTGTTTTAACATAAACCTCTATGTAAATATGTTTAACAAGTTTGTGTATATAGGATAACACTCATAATCAGAAAATAAGCAGTAATGAGAAAAAAAATCCCTCTTCAAATTCTTCAGCTATAGGTTTTTATATAGCTGCCTGTGAGCTTATATTCCATGCTATCGCTTATTTTTAGCTTCTGTTTGTAACAACAGCTTACCACAAATCTAGCATTTCTATCAATAATTTCTGAAAGATTTATAAAGCCTGGAGCATCACTTCATTCCTGCATGCCCTCATCATCTTTTCTATAAAATGCAGATAACAATATTTTCCTCCTTTCCTCCCATATGCTTCTCTGATACTAATATGACAGCTCACTCAGACTTGCTTGGCAGTGTTGAGTTAGAACAATAAAATCAGGAAAACAAAAGGAAAACAAAATCCTTTTTTTTTTTTTTGTTAGACATAAAGTATCTCAAAAATTAAAAATATAAGGCAGAAAAAAATGTTAAATTGCTTAGGAATTAAAAAACTACTAACTAAATAAATTTGAACACTGCTAATAAATCTTCCAGGTTTTGACTAATTTTACTGAGAAGTGGAGGAGGCATTAATCTCATATAACTTTAGACATCTAAATTTGTTAACCTATTCTGAGCTAACTGCCTGGTTTGCTGAACAGTCAGCCAATAGGCAAGTCTTCAAGATAATTAATTCTATCTGTCTTAAACACTGCTCTTAAACCAATATCCTGTGTAGCCAATATTCACTTTCCATTAACTAAAGAAACAGCTTTAAAATTTTGCTTAGACTCGGCTTATTTTTAGACAGCTGAAGTAAATTGACTACTTTCATGACTGGAAAGACTTTGCTTTGAAAACTTGAAAAAAAAATGTATTTTTAGGACTAAGCTAGACTATCTGCATTAGGTCTGCCTTTGGGTCAAAGAAAAACAGAATCAAAGGTATGCAGGGGAAGAAACCATAACACAAGATGTATAAGATTCTTGATTATAGCTGTAGGAGAAATAAATTTTTCTGTCTTGTGAAAATTTTTCAAGAATGAAAAAAGTCATGTTGATTTATACTAGGACAAAGAGCTAATTCTCAGAAACATTTCTCAGATGAGAGTTACAAAAATGTGATGCATGTCCATCAAAATGCTACATTTTAACATTAAAAAACATTTCAGCTGTAAATATCTTAATAAAGCAATAATGACACCAAAATGCTCTCCAAAATCTTGTTTTGAACCAGATTTTTTTTTCCCTTTTTAATATTATTTCATTAATTTCCAAAGCACATTTCTAGACAGAGAAGAAAATAAATAAAAAAAACCCTAATCCTTTTCATTAGAAATAAGTTATTATTTTAATGAATCAACATTTTTTGGAGGAAAATAAGAGATTTTTTGACTAAAATAGCTACAGCTGTCTCCTTTCCAGGCATACTTGGGAAGTCTAGTTTTGCATGAGTATTCAGGCTGTATTTTGATTAGAATAATTTTTGCCTCCAATGGGAGTGAGCTGAAAGAGAAAACTAATAATCTGCCTTAAGAAATCCTTGATGACTGGTAAAGAAGTTTAAGGGCAGTGACTTCCCTCATATCTTGTTCTCAGTCTCTTTCACTTGCATGTGCTGTGACTATTTGTAGGTGCAGATTCTTCTGATCCAGCACAGTAATATGGTCTAATGTCCAAGACAGGAAAACAAAACAAAACAATATTTTGACACCTTCCTATGTTCTGAAGAGTCAATGAAAAGAGGAAGTATTCTTTGACTTTTCCCAAAATTTGTCCCAGGGTGTCTTTATTCAAGGCAACTGGATCACTAACTCCTATTCTGTTTTCCAATCCCTAAATGAGGACAGTCATCCCTGTACAAAATAGAGAGATTGGATCACATTTGAGATATTAGAAATTATCCCTGAGAGAGACAAATTCACCTATCACAGCTCTAAATTAAAAGATATAAGACTGTGAACAGATCAAATCTGAGACATAAGTTTGATAGATGGGAAAGCCAGGGACTCCAGATGTCACAGGCAGAAGTAACTCATAACAACTCAAATTCCTTCTCTTTAAAAGACATTCATAGAGTCCATCTTAATTCCACGCAGTATGATGTGTCTGATGCACAGTAGAGGTTTTTTCTCAGTCTAATGTGCATTGATATTGCAATGATAAACTTCTACCTCTGCATGTTTATCTGAAGGACACTTTTTGGAAGCAGTTATGTTGGGAGCCTCAGAAGACACCTCCCCCAGCTTTCCTGCTGTGTGTCATGAGATGGAAGAGGGGCTGTACAGCTGTGTGTTCCACCTGCTCAAACAACAGATATGTCAACCTCTGCTGTCTAGAACAATCCAACATCTGAAATACAAAAGAAAAGAAAAGGTCTCATAGTGAAATACAAGATCAAGTGAAGAATCAACAGACATCAGTCAATAATTTATTAGAAACTTTTTTAGAAACTTCTAGTTCAGTGGAAAGGTGGAGGTAATATAAGTTATTTTTTGTCCATTTAATAGATATTATGTTTCCCTGAGAATTTGATTTCCTTAGATCTCCTGACATCTATTTATTCATACGTGTGTGAAATTAAATCTAGGCAGTAACTTACTTATCATGTAGCTACATTAAGTTACTTTGGTTAGCTATCTAAAGTTACACTTTTGAACAGTCCCATTAGTTGATTCTCTTGCTGTACTCTTCTACGCCTCTGACATACACTGTCAATCAGCTTTAACATACATAACTCAATTTATTGTAGTTCTTTCTGCAAGTATGTTTACAGTCTAGAAAAAGAAATCTGAGTTAATAAAATATGCTTCTGTAGGGAGCAGCAAGCTGGTGTCTTGAAAGAGCTCACAACTCTTTTGAATATAGCCTATTATTTTTCTTTTTTTACTGCCCAGTTTATGTGGTCTTTGACTAGCTCCATACATGCCACGCTTCAAGATCTTTGTCATTAAAAGTAGAAATCTCTGAATAGTATAATAGAATTGAAATTAGGATAAGAGAAGGAAAGAAAGGATGTGTTTTTATGCTCATTTGTTTTAAAAGGCTGCAATATTCTTGACAGAAGGTGTCACTCTAAATTTAATCCAGAAAACAGAAAAGATCTTATGTAAAGATTGTTGGCATACATAGTCTGTACATTTGCCTATTGCAGTTTATGTGCTGTAACACATAAGGAAAAATTATTTTATATGGCCAAGGATTGAAGGTCTCAAATAATGTCTTGTAAATGGCTTCCATTACAGTGTGATTCATTTCCATTTATAACATCCAGTGCTTCAGCTCTGAGAAACTATTACCCATGGCATTGTGGCTTTCACCAAAAGGAACACAAGGGCTGTCACCTGAGCAAATATATTTAGTGGACATATGACAACTTCCATTAACTTCCATCAATCTGTCTGGTCTTTTCTCCTTCCGCCTGTTCTGTCACTGAAGTGAAAGGATAGTAGCGTCTGAACACAGATGCTGTGTTTAAAGTGCAGTTATTCTTAACTCTCAAGTCAAGTGAATATTAAGGGCAGAAAATACAATGAGAAACTCTTTTTAGTGATAGCTTTGGATATTAGTCTTCAACATGTAAAGGCTGGTTTGATTTTGCAAAGTATTTACCTTCTCACACAGGCGCTCACTCCATAT
This sequence comes from Meleagris gallopavo, assembly GCF_905368555.1. Lineage (NCBI taxonomy): Eukaryota > Metazoa > Chordata > Aves > Galliformes > Phasianidae > Meleagris > Meleagris gallopavo. The sequence goes on from NC_139409.1 coordinate 35,558,240, forward strand.
CCCTAGGACGAATGTCACTGTTATGTCTTTCTCTGAACAGCACAGAACAATCATAGTATGCCTACATCTATGCCTTTGCCTTGAGAGAATGAAGGTTTGCTATCATACGAACAGCCAGTTTCCTCCAACTGAAACAGAAGGCTGCAGAAAATCCCAAATACAGAGCAAAAGAAAGAGGTGTTAATAGCAACTACATACTTGGAGATTAAGGTGAGAAACTGCTTAAAGATGAGCAAAATCACAATCAAAGATTCCTATTTTAAAGTGGGGGTCAGTGAAAGCCAGTTTAGATCATGGAAAGGGATCAGGTTGCCCAGGCAGAAGCATGGCTTTATGGCCTCCCATAGAGCTACACCACAGGACTAAACAGGTTAATCAGGTGGTCTATAAAGAGGACTAGGTCAGTTTAGGATTATGTCTAACTCTGGGTATTTCTTCTGCAAAACCAACTTTCCTGTTCAAAGTCTGCCTTGGGATCCATTAGCCTCATTGTCATATACTCAGCTAACTTTATCTAAAACAAGGCATGCCTACCAGCTAATGTTCTGAAAGATAAAATGCTTAAATTGTTAAGTTATTTGAGTTTTTGAGAATAATGTCCATATTGATGCTAAGAGCTTGCAAAATTTGAGCTGAATTGTTCTCTTTTCCTCAGATAGAATTCTTCTGCCAAAGCAAGCAGCATAGACAGAAAAGTGGGAGACAGTGCATCACCCAGGAAATTTAGAATATGAGGAGTTGCTGTGGGGGAATAAAACTGTTTGCCCTGGAAAGGAACAGGAAACATGATCATTTGTTGTGGCCTCTCTGTGCACATGTGAGTTACTAGTAATAGAACAGATATGTAACAATTCAGCATCATTACTTCCAGTGCTCTTCATAATCAAATGTGTTTTTAAATAGTAAGATACATTTTAAACATTTCTCAGTATAATTTTAGCATGAAAGTGGAGAAGGAAGAGAAAGCAGGAGGTGGGTAGGAAGAGGGATTTCTCTTCAGAGACAGTAACATCATATTAATTATTTTTGGTAGAGCAAGAAGTAAGAGGCTTTAAAAATATTGAATGCAATCTAATACATAGCTGTCACTCACTGTGAGTCACATCTTTCATTTTAGGTACAAATTATTTCCATCCCACATAAATTTAACTTTGCCCAACTTTCTATCATTACAAAATATTGACTTAAAGGAACAAAGTTCTAGGTGTATCAGGAATTGTAGGGGAATATTTTACAAGAGCAATGAGTCATTGCTTATTTAAAATCCAAACTTGACTATTACTTGTTTTTATATGTCGGCGTAAGCTTTGCCCCAAACCAGGCCTTAGGAGGGACTAAATCTGCTGTAACTTGAAGCCACATATCTTGAATTTTTATAAAATACAATATTCAGGATTGTTATCTCTTGTCATAAAGTTCTAACATAAGGTGTTTCAGCTTTCAAAGTACATGCATCTATTTTGGGGACTGTAAGAAGGGAAACCCTTATCACCCTTTCATTGAGTAGTAGGACTGATTTACATTTGTTTTCTGCTCTAGATTTTTGTTTTGTCATTTAACAATTGAGCCCAATTTCTGGTTAATTCATAGTCATGAGTTATTAGATGCTTTATGGTGAGACTATCATCAGTTTCTGGTCAAGTTCTACCTTGACTATGCAGGTCATTATAGTACAAATAAATGATGAATTTTACTTTTACAATTAATGATCTGTTTTAGGACTTCATGGAGGAAGAACTAGTCTAGGGAAAACAAAAACTCTCAAAAAATTTCTATAAAATGAAATACAAGCGTATCTCAGTTTCATACAATTCAGTTAACTGCATAAAGAAAAGAGTGGAAATGCTGAAAATACAGCAGTACTTCTCATCCAAAGAGTGGCAGGAGAGTGTGAAAACTTCTCAGAAACAGTTCTTGCAAAAATTCCAGAAGTGAGAAATTCGGGGGCCTGGGTATTTTCAGAGCTTTGGGCACTGTTCTGGTATAAAGACTTGATGCTCACTGGCAGAAAGATATGATTCAGTAAGTGTCTGTCATTTCCAAAACAATATAGCTTCACATTATGAATTAAAAATCTGATAGAGGTAAGTAACCTCCTGAAATGTTTATTTAGATAACAGTCCTGTGAACAGGTCCTGAGAAGCAATCACTGTTAAAATGGTGGATTTTATTACATTCAATAAAACACTTACACGTTACAGAAATGACATCTCAGTTTTTCAAATAGCTAGAAATTGCTGAGCTTAATGGACACTGGAGTGATGATATAATCACAGTTTTCTCTGGTGTGCAGCCCCTATCATTTATTATTTCAACTATTGTACACTGGAATCTGCTTACTCTGACAGCCCTGCCTCACTACAGGTCAGCTTGATAGCATCAGCTGGGAATGGGTAATAACCAAACTGCAGTGACTGCAGGCTTAGAAGAGCTATCTTTAAAGGTAGAAGTGAGCTGAAAAGTACATAAAGAAGGTGTGACAAAAATGAGAATTGAGGCATCCCTCACTTGAATATTGTGCAACTCCATGGATTTTTGATTTCCAGATGTTTCACTGATCAGATATTCCCTGGAGAATTTTATTAAAATTCCAGAATATATCAGTCAGTCAGTCTGATATATTGCTTATGGTTGCTTATGGTATTGATGATATGGTGTCTGGTTATTTAGTGATGGATGCACAGAAATCTTTTCTTTTCTTTTCTTTCTTTCTTTCTTTCTTTCTTTTCTTTCTTTCTTTCTTTCTTTCTTTCTTTCTTTCTTTCTTTCTTTCTTTCTTTCTTTCTTTCTTTCTTTCTTTCTTTCTTTCTTTCTTCTCTTCCTTCCTTCTTCCTTCCTTCCTTCCTTCCTTCCTTCCTTCCTTCCTTCCTTCCTTCCTTCCTTCCTTCCTTTCCTTCCTTTCCTTCTCTCTTTTTTCCTTCCTTCTTTCTTTCTTTCTTTCTTTCTTTCTTTCTTTCTTTCTTTTTCTTTCTTTCTTTCTTAATGATAAAGTGGTCTTTGCAAACAATATCAAGTCTTCTGTGAGAATTTAGTAGTTCTGATCCTCAGAATTTTAAGCAGGCATGTAAAGGCAATGTAAATTTCAGAGTTAAATACAGTTTGCTTGATACTGTGGAGAAAAAGCAAAGAATGTATGAGAAACGAAGTTCAGAAAACTCTGGTATACATTGAAAAAAATTATCTTCCATCCCAACCTGCCCAAGACTGCCTCTTCTGCCACATTCATTAGATAATATGGTCAGTCACAATTTTTCTGTTGTTACCTTCTCCCAAATGACTTACTTCAGGCTCCCATAGAGACTGAGGGGAATAAATCTGATGGATAGATGTGTTTTGCACCAATTCTGATGCTGCAGGGGCAGCAGCAGTGACTGTGCCAAAGCCACCTTATGGCCTCCTCACCACTTTGTTTTACAGGCTGCAGTATAGGCATGTTCAACCTCATGGAGCCCAAGGAAAACAACCGCTCTGTACACAGAACTGAATCCCAGGAAAATAATACTGAAATGATATTCATACTATTGCTCAGAGTATAGCATGATCTTGCTACACTACATCATGAATGTGATTTTGTCTATTTTGGACTAGAGGCTGTGGTGTGCACAGGGCACAGGATTTGTACTCAAGGTGAACTGAGTCTGGCCAACTTTGTGGAGCCTCATCCAAATTATCATATGATATGTTTGCTGAACACTTCTTGCAGAGATAGGTGGGATCTCCTCCTGTGAGACAATTTAATTTGTTTTTCATGCATACAAATACTGAGCTGTCTATATCTGTCTATGTCTAAGGTCTCTCTCCTCCCAGAATTGCCTTCTTGACTTGGAAAAGTACTGAGTTTTCAGTACATCCAGATTTCTGGTGAAGAACTATCTGCCAAAGGTGATAACGGAGAGTTTAGTGTTTTTTTTTTTTTTTTTTTATCAATATTAAATAGAACCAGGTTGAAGGCTATGAGCAGAAAATTTGTATTGCTGTGTAAAAAATAACATCTTAGTTGGGGAATTTCATAAAAAAAATGGTTAGATATCTGGAATAGGATCCTGTTACCTGTAAGAATTATATTTTCTGCTCATAGTGTTTATGCCTTCTGTAATTTGTACCTGGTAACTTTAGTTTCCCCTAGACATGTCTAAGGCATTCTGTATTTTTTAATCTTTCCTTAAAAGTCCATCTCTCTCAATCCCATAAATCAGCTCAAATCATTGCAGTTCTCAAGTTCCCCTTTCACAGCACGTGCATATTCTTGGCCATAAGGTATCCATAATTAATGAAAAACTCCAGATACTGCTGTAGCAAAGCCATATAAATAAGAAACTGGTTTGTGATTAGCTGCCTGGTTTGTTAATTGGGTTTTATGATCCCCTCTCTGTCACATTACATTGCAAATTCATGGCTGGCATCTTGATCACAATAGCTCCAAAATGCGTACTGCTATTAGTGCATCTCAGGCTTTAATCTGATCACTGGATGCTAGTGTTTTTCATTAAATTCCCTGATGTATTCTGGCCTGCAGTTTCAGAAGTTGAACTTCATTTTTGGTGTAGGTTTTGCTCTATTACACTTTTGTCTCCGAAACACAACACAACCAGACTTAGAATTTAAAAGAATCCTATAGGAAAAAAGAAAGTGATATGAAAATAATCAGATACATTTTAAAGTACAAAACTATCTCTGAAACAGTTTTCATTTTCATTTTGACTTGATAGTGTGAATATTAGATATTTCTCTGATAATTACTTTCCTTTCTAAAAATGCTACTTTATTTCATTAAGGTTGATATTTCAAATAGCACATTCAGTCTTTTATCTGCTGATACAATGTTTAATCATTAAAAAAAAACTAAGGAAAAAAAAACAACAAAACTTCAAAATAAACACTATAGATGAGCCATAAAATGTAGAAAGCAATAGAGTCATTATCATTAATGTCCAGGAAAACTAATGCCTTTAGTTAAATATTCCACATAATCTTGACCTCTTTTAAACCAAATTCTGATAGCATATTGAGATTAAATACCAGAATCTCTCTCCTATCTAGGAATAGGAGTTTGCAATCTCAGAGAGTTGGCACAGGTTTCATATTTTTATTTCTTTACTATTTTCCGTTTGCAACTTTGATTACAGTGACTCTTTTTAGTTTGATTTTGTTTTGTTCCTGAGGAATAATAGCCAAAAATCTCCTGAAGTCTTTCAAAGGGTGAGCTTCCAGAAGTTCATACCACGCATATTATTATATAATTTTCTCAATCAAAAGGTGTTTGGAGGTTTCAGTAAGAGCTCGGAGCAGCCCACAATTATCTATATAACAAATAGTGAGGTGAGTGGGTCATAGTGTATACAACTGAGAATTTCAGAGAGAATTCAATTTTTTAGAAATTTCTTGACCAATTCTGAGAAGATGAAAAGGAAATTGAAATTGGTTTCAACCAATGGTTATAAAGAAAATGACACCAGAGCTAATCCTAGAGCAAAGCAAAGTAGCTGTATACAAGAGTAATGGCAAATATAGTGCAGACAGTGATGGAGGTTTTCTACTAAATAATCAGTACCACTCTAGAAACAAGGCAGGAAAATGAATAGAATCAAGCAGACAAATGAAAAACAAACAAACAAACAAAAACAAAGCAAGGAAAGTGGAATAGACTCTAAGTGATTGTACCAGGATTTTAATTAATGAGAACACAGGAGACTGCTAAAATAAGTACATTACTTGATAGCAAATTAATATTATATAATGAAACATCCCACAAGGGAAGAATTGGGTATGCTAATATTGTATGAAAGAGATTGCCACTGGCAAATATTTTACTGTAGAGAGTTGTACATTAAGTATAAACTAAAAAAGAATCCTTCGTAATATATGTCATGAAATTTTAATTGCCTAGAAGTTACTAAAGCAAGATAAAAGCTTGATTGTACACCTTTGCATCCTTTTGATGTTTTTTTATTGACCGCTGATCCAGAATTGCTTTTAGAAATGCAATGCTACATGAGTAATAAAAAAGACATTTTATGGTACAAAGTTATAATTCTCAAGCAAAGATATTCTAAACTATTATTGGCTTAGTGCTAACTGTATGCTCCTTAGATCATCCTGAGAGTTTACTTGGCTTTAGAATTCAATTTCCCCCCATTGGTTCAATAGTACTGTCTGCCCTTTGATAACATCTTGCTATTGTGCAAAACACACCTGTTGTTTTCACTAATGTGAAAGGATCAGATGAGGATGGGATAGAATATCAGATCTGCAATTTGATGTATTTTTAGAAAACATATGTTTCTTATTTGGCTTCATTTTTTTAACTCTGCAAAACCTGAAATGTAATTAAATATATTTTTTCCAACTGGAAAATTGGAAAAGGAGCTTCTTCAGTTTGCTTTTTGGACTTGGATGACCCTCTGTGAAAAGGAAACAGTATCTAAGTCTTCCTGTTTTGGCCTATGACTGTTTAAGGTACATGGAGTTGCAACAAACAACCAGTCAAAGCCATAAATCTGTCTGGATTCACCACAACATTCCTGACCTCAGTAAACTCTCTGGTGAATATGATTCAAGTTTCATATTTATAAGAAAATCTGAAAATATCAGGATTTCATGTTTCCTTGGACCAAAGTGGTAAAAAAAAAAAGCCTCTAAAAACTGACTCTAACAGCATGACATATATTTACAGTCTGTCTCTATATATTGCACTGGATTATATGAATCACACACAGATGTATGTTATTAGTATATTATCTGTATATGTTATTAGTAAATTGAGTAACCCGTATTCAATTCTGTTTTCTAGTTCTATTGAAGCCAATTAAAAGACTTTTGATGATTGTTACCATTTCCATAGAAGTGCTAGCTCTAGTTGACCAGTTGCCAAATGAAGGATTGATTTCATACTTTTACATCCCCTTGAATGTGAACAAAGTTCGTTAAATTATTCGTCAATGCTTTTGTCTTGGCATTTGATGAAATCTGATTTGATCTTAATGTTCAAGATGAATAAAAAGACCTTCAGCTGCTGCAAACTGGCATAGTTCCACTTATTTCAATGAAGACCAGAGTTTTCAGCAGAACTCAGCTGGGCTCACAGTGAAGTTGACCTATTCCATCTGTGTTTTGTTCTTGTTTGCCTTACAGTTAAAATCAAGAGTGTTCCTGAATATTTCCTCATTCTGGAAGCATTAAGTATGTGAACGAGAAGTTTCTCTTGTGTTTTGAGGGGAAATTCTGTCTTATGGCTTCATATTTGCACTTAGTTACTTCATGTCTTTATTGCTGGCTCCCTGCTAATTAGCATACTCTCTTCCATGACAGTGTTTCTTCTGTGCTGCTGTTAGTTTTATTCTCCTGTCTTCTTGTTGTTCTCTTGAAGATGATACCTGACAGTTCGCTGCCTGATGTTTAATTGTTTTAGCCGTTCTTGGTGTCTTGAGCATTAGAAATCTGTTAAAACTTCACAGAGACTTATCAAATTATAATGAAATCTGTGAGACAATGGTTTCAAAGGTCTGAATCTTAGCAGTTTACAATGAGCAGTATAAATAAACACTTCTTTCTCTTTCAACTTACTGATTAAATACACTTAGAATATCTTCTTAAATAAATATACTTGTATGGGGAATGCAATGTTCTCAATTTCTACTCAGTACAGCATAACGGCAATGTTAATGTGGTCATTGCAGGAAGTCCAGAACTATCAAACAGTATGTTGCAGTTGGATGTAGAATAGGACTGGTTGAAATTAATAGCAATGACATATGTGAATCTATGACCTGCAGTGTAGTATATGTTGTTATTGTCTGTTTAGTCATATAAATGGGGGTTGGAAGTAGGTGATCTTTAAAGTCCCTTTCAACCCAAGCCATTTTGTCATTCTAATCCTAAATTAATGTCCATTGTCAGACGCAGCCACAGCATTACCTGAAAAATCACAAGGGTATTTCAGTTCTCTTTGAGCACTGTCTGTATCAGCTGGGATTTTCTTTTCCGTAGTGCTTTACCATGACATAAAACGTAAACCCAAATCTGAATTCTCTAAAACTATCTTCAGGGACTTCTGTGCCAGACTGTCTGAAGCTCTTCAGAAGTTTCTTCTTCTAGTGCTGGAATGTTCAGAGTTGTTAACATAACAGGGACAATCATAAGAGGGAGAAGTACTGAAATAACTCTTTGAATTCTGCATAGATTTGTAAGAAATCATGGGAAACAAAACAATTGGCAGGATGTCAACATTAACAAATAAAAGTGAAGGTTACTGTACTTCAGGGAAGATGAATGCCTTAGACATAGTTTGGAAAAGACAAAAAATAAAGACGGGGAAAATGAAAGTCATCTTGATTCCTATCTCTGCTGCATATTTGACTCAGGTTTAAGTGCAATGTCCTTAGTAATCCTTGGCAGAATTATCACATTTTACTGGGGTCACACTGGTCTGCAGCTCCGCTGAAGACAACAAAGATGGTTAAGTCACTTTGTCTTTTTCTCTACCTTCAGCCTATGCCAGACCCAAGCACCTGAATTAAATGTGTCAGCGTCACTCTGACATCCAGTCTGCTACCTGTCTGATGAGCTATGTCACAGGCTAAAACAGAAGTTAACTTCTGCCAACACGGTATATAACAAGCAATATATTTAATGTCATGATTTTTTCAATCAAAATATTGAAGACTTCTGCTGGATAAAATGAATCTGAGCACCTTTCAGGAGCTGGATTCTCAGACCAGCTGAAGTGAAAGCTCATTCGGCGTGACTCTTGAGGTAGGATATCATATTTATCTGTTGGAATCTGAATCTAAGGTCAGCTTCCCACAAGATGGTGTGTTGGGCATGGCTGACTTGAACTGAACCTGTAAATAGACAGGAACAGCCTGTGTCTCATCACATCTTGCTCATACTTGTGCTCCTTATAGGCAGATGGAAGTGCAACCACGCTACTTTGCTCCCACCTCCTGAGCTATAAACATAGCTAAACGTGGGAAGTGCATTGTCTTGTGCTAGGTGTATTGTTTTGAGAGGTGGATGTTGCAGCTATGCTGGGGTGGAGAGTGAGAGAATCTAAAGCAGGAACATGCCACAGAGTATCAGGAGTCGTACTCTGAATATTTATGATTATCTTCTTTAAATGTGAAAAGCTATGTAAAGATGGGATTTGCACTGAATGAAATCACAGGTGGCAGTGTTTTTTTTTCTGAGTGGATATTGCTGGCACAAATATCCCAAAATTTATCAAATAAATGTCTAAAATAGGAGTTTGAAAGTGTATTGACTATGGATGGATTATTCTGCAGATGCTAGAATCATAGAATCACAGAATCATTGAGTGGCCTGGATTGAAAAGGGCCACAATGATCATCTAGTTTCAACCCCCTTGCTATGTACAGGATTGCCAACCACTAGACCAGGCTGCCCAGAGTCACATCTAGCCTAGCTTTGAAGGCCTCCAGGGATAGAGCATCCACAGCTTCCTTGGGCAACCTATTCCAATGCATCACCACCCTCTATGTGGAAAACTTCTTCCTAATATCTAACCTAATATCTGTCTTTCATTGTATTCCTGTGTAGATACATAATGTCAATGGCATATCCAGATATTCTTGCAGGTGCAACATAGGCTTACAGCTAAAATTTCTCTGTTTTCTGCCTGCACAGCAGTCACTCAGGTGTTCAGCTCATCACATTTATATTCATAGTATGGGTTGTAAGCACAAAAAAATGCCAGAGTAAATTTTTCAGGTGTTGCTTCTACCCATAAAATGATGGTAACCCTTTGAAAATAAGCTCACAGAAAGTAAGATATGTATAGAAAGCCATTTCTTTGATAGATGTTAGCTGCAGGGGGAGGATAAAACAGACCCTTGCCTATAACTGCATAGGGTAATCATTCCTGTAAGTGAAACATCCTACTGTAATCACACAAAGACTGGAGCACTGTGGAGGCAAAATCAAAATGCTAGAAGACAAGTTGTTCTCCAGTTTATTAGGGTTCCTTCCCAGGAGGGTTACATTCAATTATATTTTTCAGTGGTTTGCCAAAAAACCTTCGCAGTTAAGCCAGCTGAGTTTGCATTCAGATTTTCTGCTTTAAGTTACAAATGTCTTGCTTTTCAAAGCTTTCCAGCTGACCTGAAGTGGCATGCTAACAGTACTACAGCTAATTGAATTTATATCTCATTTTTCATTTCTGAAGCCTTACAGACCATTTCCTCATTAAAAAAGGTGAGTGTTTGCACAGAAGCAGACAAGAGAATTTAGCAGCAGGAAAATCTCTCTGACAAGACGTTGTCGTTTTCTTTTGTTTTTGAGTTTGGCAGCTGGATACTTCTGTTAACTCATATTTATCTTGCACTCACATAATAATTGGGAAATGACTACTTTGCTTCAGTAAAAGTATCCTGCAGTCAAATGCAAGAGACTCTGTTGCCTCAAGGCTGCGCTCTATTCTGTCTTTGTAGTGCCATTTGTATACATATCCCTATAAAATTTGAAGAGAGATCTGCAACAATCATCAGAAAAGCACAGCTCTACAAGGACTGTAAAAATTTCAGATAGTCCATGTTATAAAGAGAGTGCTTATACTAATTAATCAGAGTGCATGCCTCAGATTTTGATGTTCAGTTTTGTATGAATTTTCAGTAAGTGACAGCATTTTGCATTGCACTTCTTCTTTCCATTAAAAATAATGTCCACTTTCAGACATTTAGGAAGTGAACCTAGGAGTTTTTCTTTTACATCATAGAAGAACACCAAATACTAACATTATTCTCAATGTTTGTTTGCAGTTCATAATCCCTCAAGCCATCTATCATACAAACAGCTGTAGAAAAAGTACGCGCTGAATTTGGGCAGAAGTACTGCTGAATTTAGGCAGAAGTACTGTGCAGGCCTGAAAATTAAATAAGCTTATTCAGATAGAATGATATTGCTGTTCATTAGCATTTATTGAAGTAGAAAACAACCAAGGTCTCAGCATTTTTTTCTAAATGGTTCTGAATATAAGCTACTGTACATAAGATTTGTGTTGACTCCCAGATCTCAACTGTCAGAACTCAAATGCTACAAAAAAACTTTTAAGTATTTTTTTTCCTGCAAATTAAAAACTATTTAATGAAAAAGGATGAAAAAAATTAAATAATTTAGCTGTAATGCTAAGTGCAAGATAGCAGGAACCTAATTTTCATTTGCATTGATTATTAAATTGCCCCCTTCGTTGAATTACCTTATTTTATTTGCCAAGAGAAATACTTTGATGCATGAAGAACTTCTTTTCTGTCTGTGCCTTCCCAACTCATTACTGATGCAGTACGAAGATATCTGGAGATATTGAATGCATAGAGGCATGATCAAAGAGGAAGGAATGATCATAAGTGGAAGATTAGGTCTTTGAAGAGATCAAGAGAGCTAAAAGGTGTATGTGATATGTTCAAAAGAGCAGGTGTCCTCTTTGGGAGGAAAGAGGCTGAAAATGCTAATTTTTTTCCTGTTGCTGCTTTGCATTTCTGGCCAGTGAAGCAACTATATAAAACAGCCTGACAGTATGCGTAATCCTTCAGACTTACTGGATATGTCTGGCTTTGCTGATGCCCTCGGCTGGAGTCTCTAAGCTCCTCTACATCTACAGTTTTTGCTCTTCCTTGCTTCAGAGCAACTGTGACAGGGGAGCTGGGGAGAATGCCCAAAGCAAGCAGGATCATCCTTCTGTCTCAGTGCACCAAGAAGCAGGTGCAGTGGTGTCTCAGATAGCCTTCTGAGTGTCAGCACGCACAGTCACAGAATCACAGAATCACAGAAAGGCCAGGGTTGGAAGGGATCTCATGGATCATGAATCTCCAACCCCCCTACCACATGCAGGGCCACCAGCCTCCCCGTTTAATGCTAGACCAGGCTGCCCAGGGCCTGATCCGATCTGGCCTTGAACACCTCTAGGGTCGAGGCATCCACAACCTCTCTGGGCAGCCTGTTCCAGCACCTCACCACTCTGTAAAGAACTTCCCCCTGACATCCAACCTAAATCTTCCCTCCCTCAACTTAAAACCATTTCCCCTTGTCCTGCTGTTATCTACCCTTTCAAAGAGTTGTCCTAGTCCCAGTCCCAGAATCAAATTCATGGCTCCACCTCAGGGAGCTGCTCTATACTCCCCCAATGCTGCTCTCCCAGATAGTGTTTGGCAGATGCAGAATGCATTGCTGCACACAGTGGGGCTGTTCAGATGCAAAAAAAAAAAAAACAACAACTGATGTGAAATTAAAAGATTTCATGTGCTAGCTCTTTTTTTAATGGTTTATTTGTACATCAACACGTGTGATGTCATCAATGATTAAGATACATTGATATGTAACTTTATATTACCTGCTGCTGCAATGACAGGAAAGGATTGCAAGAAATTTCCCTTTGAACTGTTGTTCGTTCAGCTCTTCAGGAATTTGTTTAGAAAGGATATGATATGTAGCTGAACTGTTTTTTCAGTCTTGCAACAGTAATGATTGTTGAGTTCAGTCTTCATTGGTGAAATGTTTTATTCAAAACTAGATGAATGTTTAGATGCTGGGAATCATTGTCAATATCACCTTATTAGGCAAATCAGATGCTGAAACTTCATGACTAAAAAGCATCGTTTGAAAAAAAAAAAAAAATTAGTTGCTTCATTTGTTCTTTATTTTCTTGTGATCATACACTAATGACTCCTTCAGTCGAACTCTGTTATCCATGGGGCAGATCTGTAGATTGGAATGCTCACTTTTGGGGAGACGTGCTGAGTGAAGACCAGTATGTGCTGATTTAGATATATCACAGAGCTTGTATTGAAGCCTATCTGCATAGAGACTTAAGGATTGCAGAAAAAAAAAGGTCCTGGAATTATTGTAGTGCTTTTGCCAAGGAGATCAAAGGTTCCTGTCAGATTTCAAGTCCCTGCTGGGCAGACTCATTTGATTTTCTGGCATCTAATTCAGACATCATCCTGTTGGGATAAGTAAACATGTGGTGGGACTTTCTGGAAATCAGCTGGTCTTTGGAAACGTCTGTGTTATTACTTAAGTATTTGCTCTGCAAGCAAGATCCTATGTCCACAGCTGTGAGGTATTTCTGTCAGCTTGTGTGGATGACTTGCCGAATCAATGTTTTTTCCCCTGCTTCTCTCCCTGCAATGCACAAAACTCTAAGGTAGAGGTTGTACTCTGGGGCCAAGAACTTTCTTTGCACATTTTTTTGAAAACAAAGAGGCATTTTGCTGAAAGCCTGCACATTTCCCTCTTATCCAAAATTCAGGAGGTATTTAGATCATTACAGATAAAAACAAATAATAACTTAGACTCTCAAGATATCTAGTGAGTCTTTTGGAAACTGAGGCTCTTTCTAGGATTTGGTAAATAGGTTTTGATTTAAGAATAACCCAGAATCTACACATAGATTGACACTGTGGAGCATCTAGCAGAAATATTCCTTAAAAAAAAAAAATATATATATATATATATTTATATAATACAATATATCCTACATCTTTGTCTCAGTATTTCTACAATAATGGAAATATCATATAAGATTGAAGTGTTGCTGCAGGTAAGTTGAGATAGAATCCAGAAGTCTGGAAGATTATGATACCTGTGCTGTTCTGATGTTCTTTCCCAGTGTTGTTCTTCTGAGGGCTAACAGCATGTAAAAAAATGACCTCATATTGAGAATGTTCAGGAAAACTGCGCTGAAAGTCTGAAGAGAGAAAATTCTGTTGGAATGGCCAGGATGAATAGTGCACAATTGCCAAGAGAAGAGACTTGTGTGTCCAAGCAGGCATGGATAAGAGGAAAACCTGTCTACCGGGCTCTAGTGGAGGGGCGCACAGGGAAAGAAACATCAGAGGTGAAATTATGTTGGAGATTTTTTAAAATAGGCCTTTCTATGAATAGGTTATTGTTAATAATATGTTCTAGAAGTGGGTTATCAGTAGTTGTTTTATCAGTTGCTGTCTGATTTATACCCAAGATCCATCTGCAACACCAAACTTAATGGAAATGAATGGCAAAATAATTCAGATGAAAGGCTTAAAATAGGGATCAGACAAAATCAGTGTATTCTTCATATGTCAAAATATTTTGCCTGTGGGTAGTTAGAGCATGGTAGAATAAAATGCTTACAAAGTCAAATAGCGTACCCAAGAGGCAGGGTTTCTCTCTGCTTTTGATATATTGGGCATGATTTTTGTTTCCTTGTTATTCTGGGACATATATTTCATACATGCGTTTCATGATTCTAGGACCATGTGTAAGGTATTTTAGTTGCTCTCCCCTCTGTATAGAGAAGTCTGGCTGCTCTAGCTGGTGAATATGGATAGCCTGAGTCTGAGAAATTTGTGGTGCAGACATGAGAATATATATGTCTGATGCCAGCCAGAGGCCAACACATGATGGTATAGAGATGAAGAGACGGAAATAAGAATGTACTCTGCGAGTGAAAGGATAGTTTTCACCTTTGCAAACTTATGAGGGTACAATTTGTGTTCTCATTCAGCTGAAGGCAGAACTGTTGGGAGAAGTAATATTCTGTTCTAAATCAAAAAATATCACCAGGAAGAAAAAATGGACAAGATTTAGTATTAGTGTCTTTTCATCAAATACAAAATGAAGATTCAAAATTTAAGATGAGATTCCATAAAAATCTTGTTCTTAAGGAGAGTTGTTTTGAAACTCTTGTAATCTCTTGAATGCCTAGGAATTGGTTTTGTCGTGATGTAGAGCAAAATGGTTCAACACTGAGGAATTTTCATAGGATTGATTTCACCATCACTCCCCCTCTTTTATTTTAACAAAATGAAGACACAAAATGTAGTTCAAAGCAAGAGGACTTCATGTCAATACGGGGACACTCTGAACGGTGCCTGGACTGTAAGCCCTTCAATGGATCTGTTATTCAATGTTTTCCCAGCTATTATGTTATACTTACTGCTCTTCAGGAGAGTAATTATTATATTTGAGAAACATACGCTGTGGAATGGCCACAAGCTTGATGTTCAAGCATAGGAGGAGAAGAATTACATGAGAAAAGAAATATACTCATGAGATGGTGAAGCACTAGTGGGTAAGAGGGAGGCGAACCTGCTTTTTCTTTAATATGGTGCAAGTTGCAAACATCGCTGTATTACTTTCATGAACTGGAGACATTTGACAGAATACAATTTCTTGTCTCCTGTTGGTTGAACTGTAAACATTTGAATATATGACCATGATACCATGGAATTTTAGCAAGCTATATGAGTGCTGAGAGGAGCACTTAGTGTCCTTTAGTGTCACCCAGGTACATCTACAGAACATACTACCAAGAAATACACACACAGAGCTGCAGTTTTCCAAGAGTTATGCCAGAGAGCCCCTAAATTAGTTACACTCTGCCTCTGCACACCAACTACAGTCAAAGTTGCTATAGTATGAACATTGCCTGCAAAGAATTATAAATTCCTTTTCTGCATGAGCACGATGTCTCCTAACAAATATTAGAGCTTCACTAGCCACTGATTAACCACCTGTCCATATTCTTCCTAATTCAGAGAACCCAAGAACATTGTGCCCCACTTTTAGCAGAAGGAACACAGTACTGCACTTGTAAAAGGCATTCTGGAGCCTTGAGTGTAATATGCACCAGATTTCTATGAGCTTGGATGCATACATTGTATGGTGGAGTGTGCTTTCTTTCCATCCAGTGCTTCTCAGAAGAGCATAAAACACCAAGATACTTCTATATATAATAGTGGCTCTCAGCATTTCTCCAGTAAAACCAGTCCACTGATCAAAATCCCAGTTCCTAACTGAATGAAGCTGGAACATGTGCAAATACTTCTCAGCTCTCATCACTACTGAATAGAGACATGATACCACTGATAGATACCTTAACACTATGCTACTTGTCTTTGAGATGTTGGAGTATTCTGCATCATCTTACATCTACCTTTCACAGCCTAGAGAAATGAGAATTTCAGTGAATGGATATTTTGAAGTAGCACCATTTGCCCATAACACCTCTTTTCTCTTTGAATAGCTTAAGTAGTTAGAAAGCCATGTAATTTCCTTTATATGTTCACCCATAAATATAATGCAGATAGGTCACTAATTTCTTTGGTTTGCTTCAGTTCATTTCTTCATTCATTCAAGATATGGATATTTTGTTATGTGAGAAGAGCAAAAGTGGAAAAAATGACTCAGGATAGTGTATTCTTTTCTATTCTTTACTTTTCAAGGTTAAAAAAAATATACTGAAATACTGTAACTGTGGAAAGAACATAGCTTTCTGACTGCACCTGATCTCTTCTGGTTATCTCTATGCTGGGGAAGAAACAGCAATTGATTTCATACCCACACCATCAGCCTCCCTTCCTTTTTATTCTGTCTGTTAAAGCAGTAAATTTTCATCAGTCATTCTGCAGTCAAGTTGGGGTCAATCACAATCTGACTATTCATGTCTGTGCAGTCCTTTGAAAATATGAAGTGCTGTAAGGCTGTAAGTGCTGAGTGATTTCAGAGGCCTTTTTATGAACACAGTCTTTTTCTGCTGATTTATAAACATCATGTTTCTGGTGCTCAGTGAATGAAATACAATATTTTGCAGCAGCAGTATGTGAAAGAAGAGGCATAAGCTACCACAAAAATATTAATGCTTGAAAGTAAGGAATAAATTTTTAAGATAAGGTAAAATTATGTGCAGTTTTATTTTGTTTATGTTTTAGCATGTCTCTTCTGAAGTAGTTGAACTCAATAATGGATTGAATTTGTGAATGCAGCACACATAATATATATTGAAATTTGTGTGACAAAATTTGTCAAATAGAAAGGTTACATAGTTCACCTTACACCTGATTTTTTGTCCCTCAGTTGACCTTGATATTCATATATCTTTGCAGAATTGTGTGCTAATGGTCTTATTTATAGATAGTTTTTTAGCTCCAGAAGGACAGCAGGACTACAAGCCCATTCTGATTACTTGTCCTGTCCAATATAACCTTAGTCTATTGTCTTGATCTCACTTGGCTGCCATTTCCCCTGAACCCTCACCTCTGTTCTAATTGTTTAAAAAGCTGGAGGGCTGCTGTGTCATTTTCAACCAGCAGAGTTAAACTGTAATCTGAAAAAGTTATCACTTTTCCGTGTTTCCTACCTGTGGGGAATTCAGTTGAAATTGGATCTGTATCTAAACTGGGTTTAGTTTTATTTTTGCCCAGCTGCAAGGCTCTTCAAAAATAAAAACACTCCTTTTTAGTTCCCAGTAAATAAACTTAGCATGTCAGGTCTGGTTAAGATATGTCAGAACACAGCTAAGAAATAGAAAGGCTTTGAGTATTAAATCAATAATGGCTTTTTCCTAGCCAGTAATCACAAGACAGGATGAAACATTAAGTATCTCTTTCAGGGCCAGATAGAATTCATTCTGCACATCATCCATTTTTTACCTCACATAAAAAAGGAAAAAAAATCATTGTACAAGACAGACATAGAATGCTTGCAGGCATTTCAGCCTATAAAAATTAAATCACAATAATAATATCTGGTACTTCTGTATTTATTTGAACAATTAGGATAAAATTGAGATGTGCATGGAAGCAAATCTGACTGTGGTAGTAAGCAGTGCAAGGATGCAATCACATTATTGATGAGTATACTGAAATCCTGGTAAGCTATGATTCTCTTTTAAGAGATGACTGCGTTAAAGAAGCAGACTTCTATTCCCAACACTAAACTTTGCATCTTTGAGCAAATTTCACTATGCTTTAAAAAGTGTTAACAGTTTGGCAACTGGAAAGATCTAAATTTAGATCTCTTAATGTGTTGGTTTTGTTTGTTTGTTTGTTTGTTTTTGTATAATTTTCTCTCAATTACTGGACATCCAAAATAAAACAAATCTGAAAGTATTTATCAGGTAATAAAGCAAATACTAGGCAAACGTTACTTTAGTAGCATTAATAAAACCATCCTTAGTCAACTTGACTTTTGGTTATTAGAAATTTTGATCTGTTTTATTATATAAGCTGTCTTGACATTTTATTTTGCTGAAGTTAAGTACATGCAATTTAACCATGGTCTTGCAAACATTTAGTTGTTCCAGGGAAAGCAATTTGAAAATCTCAGTGGCCATTTTTAGGTCCAAGTCTACTATGGCTACCTTTCTCATGCTTTCATGCTTACAATGAACCCAGCAAAGTAAGTCTTAGATATCTGAGCTAGCATTACTTAGATTAGGTTGGGTACGTGAACCTGTATCCACTAGCTTAGTAGTGGCTAGTTTGTCTATTCAGATGCAGGATATAAAACCAGCCTGAAGTTTGTGCAGCATCTAAGACCTACGTGTAACATAAATGAACTGTTTAAGGCATCTGTGCACACTCACTAGATATAGTGTAAAAACCAGACGTATTAATGCTGCTGTTAAAATGACATTTTCAGAGGTAGATTATCTTGAACACATGGATTTACAAAACTCTAGAGAGACTTTTTGTCTCAGTTTTTCCTCCTGTACACAATCTCAAATGCATAGCTATTATATAAGGTAGTGCTAGACATATGTATGTCTAGACCATTGAAGACCATCATGAAGCCTCATAAAGTTAGAGACTTGAACTCTATAGTTCAGAAATCCCATTCTCTATTGTGACGTTTTTGTGTCATATTCAGTTACTACGTAATGGTCAGGAATGCACCAGGAACATTAATAGGTAACATTGATGGTATACATTCCTTTTTTGTAATGTATTAAATACTACAGCAAGCAGTAATGCTTTTGCAGCATATGCTAAAATCATTGAAATTAACACGAATAAATTTGTGACAAAGAATTTAAGAATAAAGTCAGGCAACTATCCAGGTGCAAAATGAAACAAAATCTCTTCAGGCAGGAAACCCAGATGAGATACGGTGAATCTACAGTCCAGAGACTTCAGTGTTCCAGAGAAACCTGGCAAAGCAATATTTGTATTTCTGCTGGCACCACAACAGGGAGAGAATGGAATAAAAGAAACAGATTTAACATGTGCTTCATTTGCTGTTAATTGCTATTCCAACAAGTTAGGAGAATGAAAAACATCTAAAGTACTCAGTTCTACCAGGGGAATGTGTGCTTGACTCTGCCTCAGTTCAATTGCTTGAAAGATATCCTAGGAGAAAATCCTCAAGTGGCATTAGGGAATTGAGCTCAGATGGCTCCTGTTTTCAGAACACAGATTTCCATTTCTGTTATTGAATGTTTAATTCTTTATCTGCTAAAAAATATATAATTTTCAACTTAGTATAAAATATTTCCAAAAAAATTAGCTGATACATGCTGAATATTCTGCTCAGTTCCAAACAACATAGCTACTTACACTGAGGAGTAACAGAGTGCAGGGCTCTCAAGCCCTTGAGTGCAACCAAGGGGTAGAAAATTTCCAGCCATTACTAACCTGCCTCTTTGAAAAGAGAGATTAGGACTCTGGAAACAGTGCTACTTTTTTCAGAAATAATTTTTCAGCTGACATAGCTATTAAATAGACATAATTTATTTCAGTGTGAAAAGATCCAAAAAGATGTGTTAACTAGATCCGCATTTTCTCCCCTCTGAACTACAACCACTCTCTGGTAATTCATTAACCAAGCTGGGATCTATTGCAACAGATTGTTGTCTGATTTCCTGACCCCAAATGTGCCATGGGTCAAGTTTTGAAGATTAATAACACTTCCACATGATAATAACAGTAATATTTATTTCCATGACTTCTGCTATAATTTTTCTCCAGAATGACAGCATAATGTAACTATAACTTGATGTCTAAACAAGAAAGTGTCTGCTATCAAGGGATATGAGTACGAAAATATTAGAGCTTAAACAGAAATGTTTACAGACTATGGAGGAGATAAGAACTGGAGTTTAATGGGCTTTCTAATCTAGTCCTAACTCAATGACTAAATATTAGAAATATACTCAAAATAGACCACAATAAATCTGCCAAAAACAGTGCATTGTCCTGAAATGGTAAGTAACTTTTAGACCTACTCCATTTTTCACGAAAGTACAAGAAAGTTTTGCCATTGATTTCAGTGGCAGCCAGATCAAGCCCTTTGAGGTGAAATTTGTCATTACGTGCAAACCTTGCCACAAAGGGTAAGTGCACTTTCATCCTTTGATTGTTGAAAATCCATACTTTATTTGATGATTGTCTTTTAACAAAATCACTCTTCCGAGACCTTGCTGTGATGCATGTACATTTCTAATATTATTAAGAACCTCAAAGGGCAGGTAAATTGACTGTGTTTCTTCTAAAACGACTTCCATTTCAATCTAAAACCTGACTACATTTTGCAATATAGCAGACAGTGTAAGCTGACTTGAAAAAGATAAGCTTTGCAACAGAATAAATTCTTACCCTACATAGAATATATTGGAAAAAAAAAAAAAAAGGTAGTTGGGGGGGAGAAACACAGGATGAATGTTTTTGAAAAGACAGTAAGTTTTCCTGTCTGGCACCTTCAGCATTTTAAAAGGATGTAATAGCAGTGTTATTTTATTTTAACAATTTATTTCAAATAGATTTTTGATCTTTGGAGAAAGACAGAAGTAACCTTTTTTAAACAGTCAGTATAGTGACAGACTTGGCATGTACTAGAATTCATGTTTTCACCTCTACATTTATGATTTCAAAATGAGGTTGATGAATAGAAACAGTTGAGAATGTTTTGTAAAAGCTGACCATAGAAAATATATTTTTATATACGTAGATGTTGATCATTTTATCTCTCTGTATGAAATGGAAAATATAATCATCAAGCCAATGTCTGGAGTGCACCAGAAATATTTTTGAAAAAGGCCTTCCTTCTTGTGCTCTTTGTCAATCACAGGTTCTAGCAATTATCTTACTACCATTTACTCACAGCGTTCATCACAGTGACATCTGATTATTTGGAAATTCACTCTTACAAGTATAGTTTTAATAGAATCACAGAATCACAAAATCACAAAAAACAGTAGAGTTTGGAATGGACCTCTGGAGATCCTCCAGTCCAACTCCCCTGCAAAAACAGGTTCCCTACAGTATTGCACAGGATGAAATAACTCCAGAGGAGACCACAACCTTTCTGGGCAGCCTTATCCAGCACTCTGTCGCCCTCAAAATAAAAACAATTTGTTTTCTACTTTTCCCTCCATTTTCATCAGTAGTGTTCATTTTCTTTCTGTAAATTATTCAGAAATACATGGGATAATACTTGCATTTATTTTTTTCAAATTGCTTATAAAGTCTGACAAACGGTCTTAATCTGGGAATCATTCATGAACTTTCAACCAACTCTGTGTTCAAGAGCAACACAAAAATCCCAAAACCCTCATCTGCCCTCAGTCTGTCTTTCATATCACAGTCTGGGAAAGATGAAAAGAGTATTTGCAGTTATGTTTCAAGATATTATTTCACTACCAAAATAATTCTGAAATCGCTGTGTGGGAAGGGTGAAACATCCCATGTTATGAGCTTACCAAAGCATTCTGTGTCTATTCTTGCTCCTAGCTACTATTCCTCTGTGCCTTTCTCTGGACCACCTGTGTCTAACAATTCTGGACTTAGACCTCACAGTTGCTTGCCCATCGCTGGCCTCCATCAGGAGGTACAATTGTTGGAGACCTGCAGCTGGGCAGTATGGTATGAACACTTTCAAACCGGTCTCTAACGACATAATCTGCTCTAGCTCATACTCATTGGAGTCCATCCTTACTGTTTTTGTCTGGATTAAATTAGGGGGCGCTTGGATGATTCCTCCCTTGCTGGTAATGCTGGGAGGATGATAACCTCTGGTGGAGGTCAAAGACAAACATGTAAGAACTGGTAATGTTTTCAGCTGGCAAACTGTTTGGAAAATGAACATCTGCCTGTGGCTTTACAGACACCCTGGGAGCATTTAGATCAACAGTGAGAGGATTTCAGAGAACAATTGTTGACAAACAGAGCAAAATTAAGCCCAGTGCAGAAGAGGTATGTGAAGAATTCTAACTTTTCACAAAGCATCGTGTGTCCTTGAAATACAGCATCCTGTAGAGGCCATTTAGCAATATGTGGGCCATAAATCTCTGTAGTTATTCAACAAAATAATAGTGTATTCATAGAGGCAGGGACAGGGAATTTGGGGTACTCAGAAATGTCTGAAAGCATAGTATTCTTTTCATGCATGTCTTGCATTTGGTACTGACAGAGGGAAAATTTGATGTGTGCTGTTAATAACCCACCATGGTCTATCTTTCATTCCAAAAGAAAAATAGCTCTTTTGCTGCTCAGAATACAGGAATGACCGAGTTGTTCCTACATTTTCCCTGTAGAGAAGTACTCTGTACTAAGTAGTACCACTAGAAGGCAAAATTCATGTCTGGAAGTACTCTCATTGCTCTCACAAGAAACAGCAAAATTTGCATCATGTGCAGTGTAACAGAGATATGAATGCAATTTGTAGTACACATTATAACATCTCATCCCATATTGGCTTCAGTGTAAGATGAATGTGAATATAAGATTATAAACTTACACCATTTTCAGAGAAATACATACAAATTTATAAAGCTGTTTTGAAATGGTGTCGAGATTAGCTTTCATCCCACTGACATTTGCAGGGTAGTTTCAGCTGTGTTTCAATATTTTTCCTGTCATAAGCCTGCAAATTCAAGGTAACGTAGTCGGAAAAACACATTTGGAAAAGCAACTGGCAAATATGCAAACAGGACTTTACAAATATTTTGTAGATCTTGCCACCTTTTATGGATGAAAATACACTGGGAAAATTAAACAGCTTTTTGTTTTTAGTTGAATATTTAGTATTGAGGCGTTCTGCTGTGCTTTCTGAAGGTGAGCTTTTCACCAGCTCAGCTTGACTTGCTGTTAGTAAAATATTTCAGTAGAATCTATTAAGCCTCAATGAGCATTTCACAAGTGACAAATAACTCTAACCACGGGAAAAAAAAAAAAATAAATCCATATTCCCTGCAGTATGTTTGCCATGATATTTCTGCTACAAGCTAGATAAATATTTACTTCTTTTATCATTTGAACATTACCATCTGTTTTAAAAATGATGCTTTAAGTTTGTTGTTGCTTTTGCATTACTTTGGACCTTTCTTAAATTATTTAACTAGCTATTAAAATAATTCAGAATCTCTGACTAACACCTTGCTGTATGTACTTCTAGCATTAAATCAGGTGGCATTAGCAGCTGTGTAGGATTACCCTATAGTTTTGCACACTTTTTAATGACTCACCATTTCTTTCTGCCTGAAGGAATCAGTAAAGGAAGAAAACAAACAAACAAACAAATAATTTCTGGGGAGCTGCATATTAAATCTTCATTTTCTGAAGGAATCTCATGATCACAGACTGCTTTACAGATGCCAATTGTTTTTCATGTTGCTGCAGTCATATCTTGGATGCATTATATTTTAAAGGAACCAATAAAAACACATTTGTGCCAAGACATCCTGAAACTGCGCTCAGTAGCTTAAAGGCGGGGGGCGGGGAGAGAACATAAAAACAATGCAGTATCTTTCATTGCTTCTAAGCCTTTTCCATGATACCACAAATAAGATTGATCACCCTGAGTCAAATATACTTGAGTATATTTCTTGGCTCACCCTAAATCTTTCTGCAGTTCCAATATAGTTAATAAAAGCATGACACCTGACACCTTGTAATCTATTGCATGACCAGGTATAGTTTATTATATACAGTCTTCCATGGAGATATTTTTAGACTAATATTCTAAGCTAGACCCTGAACGTAATTAATGCAATGCATGTTGTTCAGCTTTTGATAGGCTGCTACACCTCAGTGATATAATCTTAAGTGAAACTGCATCTTGAGGTGCTAAGATATAAAAAGACATTGTGTTGCTTCAGTAGGAATAAAATACAGAGTAGCAGTCTGACAACCTTGAAGGTGACTTTTTCCAACCCACTGAATATCAGGTTCATGCCCTGAAATGAAGTTCAGTGAGATTCATTGCAGTTCCTTCTGTCAGTAGAGTATTAAAACCCCAAATGCATCATTAACTCACAAGAGGGCTTTACTGTTTGGCAATAAGGGATTGACATGACTCCAGTGACAAAACCATCTGTGAGAATACTTTGGACTTTTGTTGCATGAGGAAATAATTGCATTTATATTAAAGATAAAAGAACTCATTTTGATACAATTAGTAGCCTTTGTACATTCTGTAATGAAAAAAAGAGCTTCCTATATAAAGGACCTCACATGGATTTCCTAAGGGAACAGAGGACACACTGTACTCCTTCTAGAGGATTTGAATTATAGGCACACATAAGTGTATCCACTCTTTATAACAGAAGCACAGATCTGAAATGTCTAATATCTCAGCAGGTATAGGTGTTGACCAACATTTACCTTACCTTTCACTTATATGTATGGAAAAAGGATGAAAAACATTAGTCCAATGTGGTGCAATTATACCTCCAGAATATGCCTTAGACATAGTGCTCCTTACAGTAAGTTACAAAACTTCCAACATAATATTAGAACAACAGCAGATGTCTCCAGGCTATTCATTTTGTGGACAAGGGACAAGAGGATTTTGGAAGGTATGGATAATTGGCGAGGTGTCTCTTTTTCTCCTGGCTAAATTGCTCTTCTCTAGCCTCCCCAGTCAACCTGACATCATTAGCGGGTGAATGACAAAGTGGCTACCTGATGTTATTTTTGAAGTGAGCCGGGGAAGCTGCTTTGGCTCATCAAGACATTGTCTTTTTCAGTACAAAATTGCCCACAAACTTTTAACAACCTCACAAGAAATGCTGAGCTCTGAAAGGCACTGAATAAGCTTGAATAATCTTGTTAACCTCCACTCAACCCAGACACTGCATCAGCAATGAGGGGAGTCCAGGACAGATCTCTGCAGAATGATACTAAACACCTAATGTTTGTTTTGAAGTGGTGCAAAGGGTGCTGCTCATTTGCATTACTCTTTGAGGAAAGTTTTTCTCCCTTCTCCATATACCTGTTAGAGGCCATAACACTTCTTAAAGGCCCATAGCTAATCCATTCGTGATCTTCTGCTGCCTCTTCACTGAAGAACAGAAAATAAACATGTAGCAAGACAGCCTGAGAAAGTGGTAGATGGATGCTGGGGAAGGTGGGAACTTGGTGGGGTTTAGGTCAAATAAGAAGACCTATCTGGCACGTGGTGCTTAAATGCTTTGGTACTATACTATTTATACTGTAGAAGCTAGAAGTATTAAATTATGTTGTGGAGTGTCTATATGTATGTAGTGGTGTTTCTCTAAATAAATGTGAAAAAATTGTGGTTCATAATATGTAGGCAAATATGTTCATCCAAAATGACTTCTACAAAGAATGAAGAAGAAAAAAAATAATACTGTTGCCCAATAAATAAGTTTCATTAAGTTCAGGGAATACTTATGTAGACAGCAGGGTCTCGATGAAATCATTTCATGGAAAGAAAAGGGCTGGTGCATAGTCCTTTGTTTTATAATGGTCTTTTCCCCTCTAGCTTTCTGAGATGTATTTCTTTAAGATGAGGCAATGAGTGAAGTGTGGCTAGTTTTGGCATTATATTTTTAATGAATATTTACATTTATCAAAGAAGTTTCTTTACCAATGCCTGATTAACGGAAAGCTTTATGACAGCAACAGTAGAAGCTCCATGGACTTGATTAGGCTTGACCTACCCTTCTGCCTCCTGGCAGAGTCTCTCCAGCAGTTTTGGCTGCATCAGTGAGCATACCTTCTGCACACGTGTGGAATACGTTGTGTGATAAAAATGAGAACTTAGAACTTTACTGCCATTCATTTATCACCTGTGTTTTCATGGATATGATAACAACTGCTGCATCAGTAGTAATTGCAACACATTTATTTTATTACACCATTTGGGCACACTGGTTACAGTGCGAGACTCAATTGCTGTAAGCACTTTACAAAAAAAGAACAAAGCAATGATCATGATTCAAGGACTTTACAATCCAAGTGGAAAACTAAGAGCAAAAGAGAAAAATAGCAGATGGGAGCAGAAAAAGGCCAGCAAGACAGTATTGATCAGAAGACTCAGCACAGCAGCAGCCTAAATTGTTGTCAAACCAAATAATTTAAACCAGAATCTTGATCATACAAGAACTGATTCTCTTGTCCATTGCAGTGTCTTTAAGCCTACCAAATTTAATAGTATTTTTCTTCAAAGACACTGATACAACAATACAATCAATTCTGCTATGTAAGAGGATGTGTATTGTCAGCATTGTGAATGGCAGAGGAACTTAATAAGCCAAGCAAAGAAAGAAGGAAGGAAGAGAGAAAAAGAAATAAAAAAAGGAAAGGAAGGAAGGAAAGAAGGAAGGAAGGAAGTAAGGAAGGAAGGAAGGAAGGAAGGAAGGAAGGAAGGAAGGAAGGAAGGAAGGAAGGAAGGAAGGGAAGGAGGGAGGAAGGAAGGGAAGGGAGGAAGGAAGGAAGGGAGGGAGGAAGGAAGGGAGGGAGGGAGGAAGGAAGAAAAACACTAATATCTTGAATGAATAAAAGACAAAATGTGAGAAACAATGTATGGAGTAACACAGCCTGCTTTTATTACTACTAATTCATTTTACTATTCATTCATCCTATTCTTTGCTTGTTCTAATTGTTCTCATTCTCCTTGTCTTTTAATAAGCTTTTAAAATTTTGTTTCTCAAGGATTGGAATGAAAAGGTCATTTTTATAGTACCTTTAACTCTCTCACTCTGCATTGTTGATAGAAATGGTTTTGCCTTCTTTCTCCTCCAGACCTTTTCCCTTCCTTAATTTTTAAAAAATACTCAAGCTGTAGCACCCAGCCTTCCACTGAGTTTGGAGTACTTGAGTAAGTCTTTGTAAAGTCTGGGAAGGTGCCAGAAAGCCAGAATTTAAGTGTGTGTTGTGCTTTTTAATCATTGACAAACATCTACGCAACCTGAAGTGAGATAACTGTTGGTGTGCCTGTTTTCTATGTGCCACTGAATTGTGGTCAATATGGAGGGACAATTTTAAGCCACAGCTGTCAATAGTGTAATTGTCTTGCATCTAAGTTTAGATGTCTTGTCAGCTGGACTCATTGAATACTGGGCAACATGCAACAAAAATATTGAAAAAAACCACACTTATACAATGTCTTCAACACTGTATCATTAAAAAGACAACTAGCTATGAATTTAAATCAAGCATTACTCCTTATTTAAAAGCTAATACAAACAAACTTTGCCTAGTGTTTTTCTGTTATTGGGGGAAACAAAAAGGAGCAGACACTTGAGTGCATAAAGTACGGTGTAAATATTTACTCAGATCTTGCATGGCATTTAGTCTTTCTCTGTTAGTACAATTCTGATGGCTCATAAGAGATCAGTGTGAGGAAGGCTTGTAGTCTGTCCTTATAAGTCTGTTAGAAATATACTAAGGCAAAGCTCAGCAGCTCATCTTATGGTCTCATTTGCACCCTACCACATATTAAGAAGTGAAAATTACTGGATAACTTTCTGCCACTATTCACAATCGTCTCAGTAGTAAATAATAGCAAAAAACTTCACAGCTTCAATGATGCACATAAACTTGACAGATGCATAATGAAGGCTTTTATAACAGGAAACATGGATATAAAGAAATTATATAAAGGAACATGTCCTTTTAAAGCATTTTGTAAATTCCTTATGATGAGCATATGTAAAGGTGCATGTCAAGCTTTCACAAAGGAAGGATATCCAAGAGCAAAGTGAAGCCAGAGCAAGGAGAAAACGGACCAGCTCACTCAAATGATCATGGATTGAGAGAAAAAAGGTGTTTAAAAGAGACAAGGACTGAATTTAATTTCTCTACACTTCCTCAGGTGAGCCAGCCACTGGTTGTAAAAGCACTGACAGTGTGGAATTAGGTGCAGTTTCACTTTTTAGACCAAGTGACAGATTCGTGCTGGTTCTCGCACCTTATCCAAGTGCTAAGAAGCAACAGAAGGCACCTCACTCAAAGTACTGCAGGGCCCCAGGCACTGATGTGTGCATGAACACATCCTGTGGTCTTCAGTATAAAATGAGCTGAGTTTAAGTTTTGTATAAGAGAACACATCTGTCATTTCTAAAGCATGCAATGGTGAGGATAGAAATCTGTGGGTAGGCACTGGAGAACAGCAGCACTCTCCAGAAGATGATCTGCATTTGCTTTATAAAGCTATGACCAAGCTCTATTTCTTAAACACCAGTATGCGCATGTGCAGAGACATGGGAGTGTGGACTTGTGATTTGGAACTGTGCTAGGACTAGAGTGTTACTGCTAACTCCTGAATTAATTTTGTTATGAAGAAAATATGCCAAATATTACTTGGAATTTTATATAAAGACTCTTAAGCTATCGTGGGTCTTAGAGAGTCTCCTCTGGTTTGCCATATGAAGCAAAACAAATTTCAGAAAAATGTTCAAAATGTCATTCAGCTGTGGAATTTTTAATTGCATTAGAGCCTGCAGATATTATTCTACTTGTTTAACTGTGCAGTCTTTGTGTAATGAGCAAGAATATTTCATTTTCATTTTTCATTTCATTGAAAACAGAATTTAGAAACTTGTGAAACTTGCCCATTCCTTCACCTGAAGGAAACAAAAAAGAGTATCCAAAGCAGTAATATATGGTGATTTCTACTGTTTGCATTTTAGAAGTAGAGTGTGTCAAGCTCAAGATGTCATTTCCATCACAATAACAAATCATAGACTGCACTACTAGAAAACCTGATATCTTTCATGGAAAGTAGTGCTGCAAAAGATGTAGGAAACAAGTATTTCTCCCCTCATTTTGTATGCTTGGCACATGCAGGCCTGTGCTGAAATTAGGGCAATACTCAAGAGCAAGTTTCACAGACTCAAACTCTTGTCTGTACATGGAAAATGACAGAATAATTAAAAATCAGTTAACTGAAGCTTGTGCAAAAGTGGATGATTAGAATTACAGTGGAATAGTAGTATAGTCTTGCTCTCTTTCTGGGCATATAAGTGACTTAGCAAGGTCTGCTTCTCTGACACTTACAAAGGAACAAAGATAGACACCTTGGTAGAATAGTTCTCACTGAGAGGGAAATTAGTTATCAAATTTTAATAGATCCTGACATTCAAATAAAAGCAAAGAGAAATCCATCTTTTAAAGGTTTTACACAGGACAAAGGATGAACCTTTGTGTACATTCTTGACTCTTTATAACCAGATATTATTTGCCCTCAGGTATGAATTGTACTTGCCTTGAACGACTGTAAATGTGTTAAGAATAGGGGTAACAATAGGCATTGTGAATTCAGTAGAAAAGTTTAAAGTATACTAGCCAGTTAGACCACAACTGGATGGTATTCACTGGATTAAGCAGACATACCTGAACCAATCCATGGCAACAGAGTTGCATCTTACAAATATTCTGCTTTCCATGTATTTAAACCACTTTAGTGTTATAATTGATTATAGAAAGTTACAAAACAGCATACTTTAAAAAAAAAAACCAACATAAATCACTGTTTTGTCTTGTATTTGTGTTCTTGGTTTGTTTTCAGTCCTGTGGGATGCTGGGGAGGAGTCAGCTGGGAATTCAGGACTCAGCTGATGAGATGATGTGCAAAAACTATATGAGGTGTGGATTTCATTCACTTTGCAAACCATATATTATTACTGAGTATTTTCATATGTTGCTTATGACCAGGAGGAACTAGAGGCAGCAGCTCTATTACTTTTAGTAGCCCAGGAAGATACTGTGCATTACTGTGTTTCTTTTTTTATTGCACATTTATTCATGTAAAAGAGGAGCTGAAGTGAAGAGAAGCATGTCTTTATGATTGGCTTTTTCTAGCTTCATGGCACAAAATTAGCAAAGCATGAGAATACAGAATTTGCAAAAGAGAGGGGAGGGAAGATTTATCTCACTAGTTCTTGATATTGTCTGGGACTGCCTTTTCTTGCTGCAGACATTGGCAATTTTCAGGATGGACTAACCCAGTACCTGTGTACATACTGCAAGACTTAATAGTTGCTTCTTTGTTTGGAGGTCTGTGAGCGTAAAGCATGTTAAGAGCAAGATCTGAAGAGCAGCTAGAGCAGCAGTGAAAAAGCACAGCTCAGAAGGTCCAGCCAAATGAAATAGATGGTGGTTCAGGCATTTAATTTCTATGAGGATATATTTGCTGCTCTGAGCATTGTATTATTTAGTCTTTACTTGTCTTGGAGCAGCTATTTGAATTACTTTTTAATATTTTAATACGAAAAAGCTATTTTTGTTGCTAGAGAATTGTATCAAAATACATGGCAAACTGCCTTGAAGTCATCATACCCACACAGAACTGACAAAAGACCCAAATCCCATACTTCACTTTGTATGTAAGAATTTTCTCACATCTTCCATTCCGTTTCCTACTAAGACAAGACTCTGACTCCCTAGAGGCCCCTGGGGCAGCTCGCTGAAAAACAAAACAATGGGGAAACAGGATATCTTAGAGACCACATTTTGGAAAGGAATACAAAAATTCTGGGGATCTTCTTTGTTCTTTCTTTGCTTTATTTTCTGTACAATTACAGTAAAATAGGTAAGACAATGCAGAATGTGTAGACATGCTAATCTGAAGGCAGCACTGCTGCTGACTTGGCAGACAAAACAACTCTAGCAAGGGTAAAAGATCTGCTGTTATACAAGAGCCAGCACTAAGATCCTTGAAATAACCTTGATTTTAGTATGGTGTTTGAAAGTCTCCCACAGCACCATCTCTGACAAGCTAGTTACATATGAACCATCAGATGGGTGGAAAATTGCTGAACTAAAGAAATAAAGGGAATGATTACCTGCTCAAAGCTGAACTGACACGTGGTCAGAAAGGGAGCTCCTCAGTATTGGGTCCAACTGAGTCCTATCTTTATGATCTGGATGATGGGATGCACCCTCAGTGAATCTGTGTGTTACTGCAAACTTAGAAGAGGGTGATTTACTCTCAAAAGAATAGCTACTGTTCAGATAGACCTGAACAGCTAGAATATTGAGCCAGTAGCAATTATATAAGGTTTAGCAAAGATAAATGTAAAGTACTGCACCTCAGACTGAATAATCTGCAGTAGCTGAACCTGTTGGGATTGTTTAGCCTGGGGGTAACTCCACGGGAAAGGCTCTGTGAGGGTCCTGGGAAGTAGCAAGTTGAGCACAAACCATCAGTGTGCCCTTGCAGCTGTGAACAAACAATGTTCTGGGCAACATCAGCAAATGCAGCAAAGCTGCAGGTCAAAGGGATGTGCTTATTTTTACCTCCTAGACATTTATTAGTTCACACAAAGGATATGGTGTCCAGTTTTCCTTCCCTCAGTTCAGGAGAGATGTTGAAAAACTGGAAAACTGCTAAGTAATTAGAAGATTGAAGAACTTGACATGTGAAGTAAGGTAACTTTCTTTGTTCAGCCTAGAAAAGAGGAAAAATTATGGGCTATAACCACTGTTTACCAGTGCCTGCAAGGTAGTTACAAGGAAAACTGAGATATTCTGTACCCAGGAATACACAGTGACAGCTGAAGAGGTAATGGGCTAAGATTGCTTTTAGAGGAAGAAAGGCAAAGGAAGGAATAAAGGAAGGAAAAGAGGCCAGACTTCAAAAATGAGAAAAGGAAATGAATGGAGAGAAAATATATAGAAGCAAAATAAAGATGTATGACTCAGTGACACATTTTTATTGCAATATTGGCTTTATTGCAATATAAATATTGGCTTTATTGCAGTATAAATATTGACTTTAAGTTGCCATATTGAAACATTCGTTCCCTCACTGATTTCAGCACCTTCTGTTGTAAAGTTTTCCCTCTCTTTCTCTATCATTTCTTCCTTCTGAAGGCAAAAAGTGCTGCTGGGCACTGGACCTTCTTGATATAAAATGATTTTGATACAGTTATGCCCTGAATTCACATTGGGATCAAAGAAGCAAGCACTTCTGAGGGATGAAACACGTTTTCTGATTTAAAAAGATTTTTTGAAATGTCATTAACAAATAATTATTCTTTAAGTCAAGATGCCTTGGAAAAATAATAAACATGATGGTATACTAAACACAGCTCTGAACATGTTTGCAGCTGCAATGTTTCCCATTGATTTCCAAAGCAATTTCTCTAGGTGCAAATTTCTGGTGAGCAAGAAATAAATTTCAAAAAACTGTTTCTAATTTCAGTGAAAAAGTCTTTAAAAAGCAAGTTTAAATACAAAGGAGAAGATGTTGTGCCTTATTTTAAAGATTTTTTTTTTTTTTTTAATTTGGTGACGTAGTCTATTGAACTGTCAGTCTGGGTCCTTCTTTGCAAGGACTCATGCCAATAATGGAATCATTCACATTCGCTAAAACAAGTAGTATATAAAATACATGCAAAGTCACTGACCAACAGTTACATTTATTTTAGTTTTTTATTTTAAGACTTTGTGTCTGGGATGTTGTTGGCCACGGTACTCCAGTCTAGCAGAGACAAACCTTTCCTTGCTTCCCATATTACCACAGATGACCTTGTTATTTCTTACTTTTTTTTTTTTTTTTTTTTCCCCAAATGCTTATGCTTATCAGAATTAGGCATAGAAATTCTTGGTTTTGTGCAGTACAACAGGCACTTCTTGCTATAGCAAATTGAATGCTTTTTCCTGAGGTTTCAGAGCAGTTGTTCTCAATCCTTTTCAGCTATTTCAGCAATGATGTGCTAAAGAGTGTTAGCTGACAAGAAGTGCTGCTTCTATTCCGTTACTGCTCCAGGCCTCATCACTTTCTCAGACGTCTGTTGTTAGGAGGGGAAGACGTTCCTGTCTTACACTGGCAGTTTGACTTTTATAGGTATCAAGTAAAATGCCCGAGAGGATAATGTATTTGTCATTGCCAGTTTCACTAATAATGTCCTGTTGAATTTTCCTTCTTTTAAAAGCTTCAGGTTACCTCTGGAAAGGAAAAGAATCATATTTGTTCATATGTGTGGTTGGTTTCCATAGTTCTCTACAATTTTAAAGCCTCTTTCCAAACGTTTCCCAAAGTATCACACTCTGTGACTTCAAAGGAGTTGATATATACCCCTATGCTAATTGTTCATCTTTTTCATTTATTTGTTTCTTTTTCTGAAACTTCACTAGATTAATTTACTGCTGTACCTATCCCAAACAAACTGTCTTTCAAATCTTACATTTGTCAGAATTGGATGCAGTAAAGGCTGAGTGCATGTATAACTGCTATGCCACCCTTTGGCCTTAGGATCCAGCTTACTGTGATATTAGCTGATAAAAATGCTTTATTATGATATAGGGTGTGAACTGTCTGCGTGCACCTAGGTGATTGCATGTTATACATGTGGAGTACATTATCAGTTTTTCTACACTACTGAAGCTGAGAGTGTGCTTAAATCATGAACATTATGCCATTTTTGAGTCTAGTTGACTATAGTAAAAAAAATTATTTCGAGTGTAACACTGTTGTTGTGTAGTTAAGTTCAGCACATGTTCAGTTAACTGCAGAATAATTTTCTTCTGTTTTCAGAGGCATCCAGCTGCATATACCTGTCTTGGGTCACTTATGGTGAACAGCTTGGTTCTGGCTAATGAATAGCTTGAAATAAGCTCAAAAGTATAGTGTTTCTATTAAACATCTAATTATCATGCAAGTGTGTTAATTTTTAATTTTTTTTTTTTTCTCTCCAAGCATAAGAAAAGCTTTGAGAATTGCTGCTTAATCAAGGAATTTGTATTTTATTTTTTCTGAAAAGTTGTTTAGCCTACGCTTCTAAGCTAAACAAGCTATATAATGACATAAGAATGATCTCCAGCTTGATTAATTTACCAGTGTGGATATCCTAGCAAACCTTAAGTAAGCAGTTCTACAGGGTATATGATTTATAACTAGTTGAAAATATTTGCTTTTAATAATTTTCTTTGACGTAATCAAGTTTAAAGAAGGTAAATGATTGGTCCAGTTTGACTCATTGCTGATTTTTCATCCCTCTCCTCATAGAGACCATGACACAAAAGCCATATATATTAGATGATTGACATAAAAAAAAAAAAAATAAAATAAAATCAATTTTATCACCTAAGTAACTGATTTAGTTTCAAGGAGGTAAAATGACTTGGCCCAGAGAAGAGTGTCAGAATGCAGAGCTAGAGGAGTAGTTTGGGCAGCCTGAATCAGACCCATGCTTAGTCCACAAGGCTGATCTATTGCTGTCATTCACTTTCCTTCCAGCTGTAGCCAGCGAGCTATACTGTGTTCAGGTACTTTCCCAAACTGCCTTGGATAGAAGTCAGACACTTTTCTGAAGGCATTCCAGTAAGGCTTTAGTTGCTGACCATGCCAGGAAATATTGTCTAAAAAAAAGCTAAATTTATATCCCATCACTGTTAGTATCAGTTTTGCAGCAAAAGACTGCAGTGAAGGCCTCAGAAACGCTCTTCAGAGAGTTTCTGGAATTCTAATCCTCTTGGTAATCAGACCTGCTCCGCAACAGTGAAGGGGAACAATTATCAATCACATGCTGAGGAAGTTTTACTGATGCAGGATTTTAAATAAAGCAAGTTGTTGAAGCCTTTTCTCACTGTCACCAGTGCCAACTCAGCTACACTGATAATAGCATGGATGGGAATTTTTTTTTTTTAAGGCTTTTCTTAGAAGAGGGCTTATATACAGCTGTAACTTCTTTTGAAACCCTTAGAAACATAATCGGAGTAGCACAGATTTAATCTTAAATTTAAGCATTTATTTCCATTTTGCCTCATGAAGCTCTTGCTGTGTTTCAGAGCAGGAAGCCTACTCATCTTTTTGGTCTGAGAAGAGTGTTCATAGCATGAGGGTTTAAGGAAAATAGAAAAATAAAACTAAAAAAATTGAAGTTGAAAGGAAAAAATATATAACTTGTTTGCTTTGAAACCAAAGCAGTCTCAAAGAAAAGTTCAAACTGATTGCTCTACATGTTCTCTGGAATGTGTTCTGAAGCACAGGTTTTTCTGTTTTTTTTTTTTTTTTTTTTAAAGAAAATTAATGTTTACCAAACTTTGTCCCGCACATTTGTGCGTATTTTGGCATTGTTAAAACTAACATGAGATAGAGTCATTATTTTTATTATGCCTGAATACATGAGAATTTAATAATTTAAAATATTGTTGTAGAAAAAAGTATGTTTTCATGGTGACTTGTCCTTGGGTTTTTATAGTTGTTTTCTGTCCTTCTCTAAAGAGAGTATTTGCTGCTTATCAATAAGCTTTGGAGAACAAAGAAGAAAACTCTAACATTTACTGAATATTAAATAGCAAACAGAAATCAATGTGTTACACAATGTGATGAAGTGTGGATTTTCAATTATTTTTAATTTCTTCCTGAGAATAAATAGTTCTGCTATGCAGTAGGATGGCACACATAGTCCACAGCTGGCACAGAAAAAACAACAGCAAAAAAAAAATCCCACAATAAAATATAAAATAACCATGTCAAGTGTGGGCAAAGAGTCCTCTGTGGCTCTCTGAAAAGTTATGAAAATGCCACATATTGGATGAGTTATGTCACAGCCAGGAAAGGGGAAAAATAAAAAATGTAAAAGAAAGTGGCTAGAGAACCTGAGAACTTGTAGATGATCTTTCACTGAAATTTTTAAACTATGGGGGAAAAAAAGAAAGCATTAATTTGTCAGTTTCTATTATTTGGCTTTAGTTTTGGCAAGAAAACTATCCAATTTATTAAAAATAACTACATTAAAAATCTGGAGTCCTCAGTATACTAAGTTCTCCATCTATTTAAGGCAATCATAGAACTGATGTGATAAGGTTAGCGAAAAGTGTGAACTTCTTCCCCACTTTGGGCACAGTTCTTGTTTTTGCGTTGTAAGATGGTAAGGTCATCTTTGAATGCAGAATGTTATTTGAGGATGGAGTTCTTGTTAGTCATATGCTTAGACAGACCAGCCAAATCTCTCTCAGCTATTCTTTATGAGAATATACAACTCACTTCATAATATAAAAGTTTAGCACATAACTTTTAGGGTTTTATGCTCTTTTATAATGTATTAGCACACAAGGGAGGAAGAACTTCTATAAATGCTTAAGGAAACACTAATATTTTCTCTAGTTTCATGGATTTTGTAAGCTGGGATTACACCGTTGTGAAACTGAGAAACAGGAGTCTCCAGTTTCACATTTCTTTCAGACTATTTTACCAGGCATCTTTTAAAGGATCACACAAATCCCTTATTTATTATCCTTTACATTAAATACCTGTAAAGTGCTTGTATGGGAACTATTGAATCACAAACCTCTGATTGATCACCTGAGGCGAGCAATGAGTCAGCCATAGGAGCACAGGTGAAGGTGATTCACCTTGTGATTGGAAGGGGTGGAGCCTGGCTGCACCTTTCCTGGACCCCATTTGAGGGGCTGACTGTTACTGAGGATGGATCTTTCTCTGGAGATTGTTCCTCTTGGATTCTTCTTTGGTGAGCCCAGGATCTAGGTAAGTTTTCTATTGATTTCTGATTTTTCCTCTCTCTAGCGCAGTAGTCTTTTCAGCCTAACTTCTCTGTATACTTATTGATTATACTTCTGTATACTCATTGGTTATACAATGCCACATCATTTTCTGTGTATTTTGTGCTGTCATATGAGGTTTATGAAGTGCATTTTCTTTCTGGTCCCAATTTACTTATTTCAGAGTGTTCATGATTCTGTTGCGCTTTCCTAGCATGTTTTATAGTGGTTTCTGTAGAAAATGCTGCTGTTTGGGATGACTGTAGATCAGTTGTGGTTTTAGAGAATGCCATTTATAAAATCATTCACTTTACATATGGTGAGTGGAGCATATCCTGGATTGAACTCATAAAACCCTTGTAAAGCTGGGAGGCTCCCTTTAATTTCTTTAATCTAGCTGCGTACTCAGAGTTCTTATGTACCCTCTGGTTACACTTGGGCAAGAAAAATGCTGTCCAATCACCTGAAGGTGTTGATCTAGATGTTTTCTGTGGTAGTTTCACAATATCAACAAACATGTTTTTAGTTTGATGAAAGATGATGGACTTCATAGTTTTAATTCCCATCACATCTCATAAAACTAACACCTTTTAATCATCACTGAAGTAATTTCCTATTGTACAGTCTGTCAATGTAAGTAAAATCAATCTTACCAGTTTCTACCAAGTGTTCATCACTTTTTTTTTCCCTCTGACTGACCAGTATTCTAATTTTTCCTCTTTTCTTCAAAAGGTTCTTATCTGTTCAAGATAATATCTGGCAGAACTGGCTAGAAAGTAGATTTTTTTTTTTCTGTTTTGTTTGAAATATAAGCTCAACAAACCAAATGAGTGAAACTTTTCTTAATTAAAGTTTCCTGGGAATAAAATTTTTCCTCAGAACAGGAGGTAAAGACTCTAGTCTCAGGGGGAAAGAAAAAAAAAAAAATAAGGTCAATTACTTGGTATATGATGCATTTGTATGGAAAACGCTTACTCCAACCTCTGCTTTGTCTTATTAAGATCCAAATGTTCAACCAGCAGGAAGGAGGTTACTGTCAGCTTCACTTGCAATAAGATAAAATAAAAACCTCAGAACAAAATTAATCACTTCGTTATCTTGATTTAAAGCAAAAAACTTTAACATCTTTTTTTTCCTTACCAAGATACAAATATCTCATTTCTGCCTGATCAGTATTGAATGCTTCAGCTTTTAGACCTTTGGCATGTGAGCAGATTTAATTTGTTACCTTAATGAAATACTGTTTTTCTATGGGCCTTCTACATCTGGTCATACAAATATTTTACTGCAGTTCCTTTAAAGTCTTGCTCAATTGCGTGTGGCAATTTCACTTCTTCCAAACCTCTATGCTTTTCTCCCTCACTGTGTTGTGTTCTTGGTGAAGTAATTCAGTGTTGCTGTTGATTTTAGCATATCTTTTTATTCAAATTATAGTTGCTGGGAAACTACATGAGGCTATAAGACATGAGATTTACCTGTCTTCCTGTGAGAGGGCTTGGAAGATCACAGTAGAAAATTATCAAGAATAGTGGAGATGTCTCAACTTCTTAAAAAGATACCACAGAGGGCGAAGGATGGATTATCTGTTTTGCACTGTTCTCACATCTCAACATAATTTTCAGTATGAACACTCAAATCTTAAGTCCTTCCTTGTGTAGGAATCACTTGGGATACAGGGCAAGTTGATAGATGCCTTTTTTACAATCAGTACTGAACGGTAGAGCATCCAAGAAAGAATGGAGATATATATATAGATATAGATATGCATTGTTATTTTGTTTGTGGCTTTTTTAGTAAACAGAGCAAACTTTTTTCTATTCCACTCAATTTATTTTACAAGTTAATGTTAGTTTTAAACACGCATAATTGTACTAACAATTAGCATAGCCCTAATCAAATACCTAATGGGTTCAGCCAAAGGTATTCCTTGAAGTTTGCCTTTTTCTTTTTCGTACATAGCAACCATTAGCTCTACAGACATTCTCTGCCCACACACGGTAATATGATGATGATCACAGTAATAGCTTTGTTCACAGCCCTTCTTTGATTTCTTGCCCTTGACATTCCTCCTCCTCTGGGTAGTCTACTTCTGTTTTAGAACTAAATGATTTATCATCCTGTCAGTGGATTTCTTTCACACTTTGTATTTCTTTGCCCCACCCCCCTGCCCCCAGTAATTTTTCTGTCATTGCATGGGTTGCCAATGTCTTGACAGTTCTCAGAATCTGACACCTGCAGTACAGTGTGTGTCTGGGAGGAGAAGTTTCCATTTAGTTTTTTTCTTAAATTTTAAGCTATGGATGAAAAATTAATCATATATAATCTGCAGATAAACTTGTCTTCCACAAACACTCTGGTAAGATGCAAGGTACTATATCAGATCTTCCTTCACTGACCAAGCCCAAATGCAGTTCCTCATGATTCACAGTCTCCTCTCAAACTATCAAACTATTTTACTACTAATTAAACCTGGCTATGGTGGGTCAGAGCTTTAAATGATGTGACAAACTGAAACAAAATTAACATGAAAAGATTGATCTATGCCAGTTCTTGCAGTAGAAGGATCTGACTTAATTATAGGAGTTAAGATTTAAGTTCAAAGCCACAGATGGTTTGCATTATTACTAAAAAAAATCAATTAACATTGTAAAAGCTCTCCCCATGTTAGCAATAAACTCACAAGTTAAAATGCTCTTGGACTTGTGTAATAAGTTTCAGTTCTTTGTTACCTGGTGCTCAGCCAATTTCCAAACTGTGCCTATAATAGTGCATTAACAGCCATCCAGTCTGTTTCCCAAGCACAATATTGGATCTGTCACCACAACAAATTGCAGATCAGTGACCTCAGCAGTAGATGTTTGGTATTGTCTTTGGCCTGGGTGTTGGGTTTTTGATCCAAAACAAAGGCAGAGATTCAAGATAAACACCAATCTTCCTGGTACCCTTGCACCTCATGTTTTAGAATTAAAGTAATACGGAGGATAAAGCATTTTAAACAGTAAAAAAGATGAGGTGTTTTCCTTTCCCTTCTCATTTGTCCTTTACTGTGGTATACCTACTTTGGGAAAATTACAACAAAGAGGGGAGGAGGGAAAAAAAAAAAAAAAGCAAAATGATGATAAACAGCTTTTCTCTCTCTGAAAGCAAGTGAAGAGAAGCAGTGTTCTTCCAGAGGCAAGGAGGTTGTCAAAGCAGCTGGGCTGGGACAAGTTAATTGGGTCAGCTGTGTAAGTTGAGCAAGTGTTGCTGCATGCTAGAAAGGATCTGCAGGATGGGGTAGTGATTGGATCAGTCAGTGCTCAGGCCTTGGAATGCATTTTTTTTTTTTTCCATTTGTTGTGGAGTTTCTTTGGACTACTAGGTCAAAGGACTGAATACCTCTCTCAGAGCAATACAGCCTGGATGCACTTGATCTACTCTGCAGTGTGGACTGTAACACAGTAAATAAGGATGAACAGAAATCTTTCTTCAAAAGGGCACTCCCATCTAAATGGCATGGGAATATAGATGACAGTTGTATCTAGGGAATGAAATAATTCAGTAAGTAAGAGTGTCAAGATATATGAATAGATAATATCCATGAAGCATTTTTATATTCATGGATATAAAGTGCTATATCAGATTAAAATACTGTCATCATTCTATTGCCATGTGCTCACCATCCTTTCTACTTTCAATAAATTATTCTGTGACCTATAGAAACTGTCTGCTAGATGGGGATGACTTCTCAGCAATGCTTAAATCAAAATAGGTGGACATTCTGTAACTTGTAAGAAAAAAGAAAAAAACATCCACACTTTTTATTATAATGGAAAACTTGTGCCCAACCACCGGATAGGTGTTCCTGTGTTTTGCTTTTGGGATAGATGTAAGGGCACTGCACTAAGGATTATTCCTTGTTACCCTAAGCTCTTGTAGATAGTACCACACCTCACAGGGAGCAGTTTGGACTCCATAGCAAAATCAATTCTCCTTCCTTCACTGTGCAAACTGAAGATATTGTTTAAGCTGATAGGAATTCCAGACTTAATAAAAGACAATAGGGCTGTGGGTGTACAGTTAGTGTAGGCTAAGGCCCTAACAAAAGGGCAGCTGAAAGTGAATTTTGTTTAAGCTATTTATGGCATGCTTGTTCCAACATCCATCAAATAATACAGAATGGTCTTTCTGGAGGCTTTGATTACTGGACTTCGGTAATGAAGACATAGACCTGATTCCTAGAACCACATTATTACAGGTGAAGTTAATTATATTTGTGTAAACTCTCCAACTTTTTTTTTCTACTCAATCTGTACAGAAGCTGTAAGCCTCTGTACTCTAGTAAATCATCTATGTATACAATAAATAGAAATATCTCAGAACAGAGATGAGTTTCAATGTACTGTCTCCAAGCACTATGCAGTGTTTCTGGGATCTCAGCACATCATCTTTCCAGAAGGCTGTACGAGTGACAAAAGACAAAAATTTAGTGTCTTTATCACTGCCTCAGGCATGGATACCTATCCATGGAGATATGCAGAATTCCCTTTCGTACAGGTACTGCTGCTCTAAGTTTCTCCAAAAACAACAGGCCCCAAGGTACACAACGAGCTGTGCTTTCTCGTGGTTGGGACCTGGCTGATAATCTATTTGTTGGAGACTCGGCTTATGTTGAATGCATTTCCACAGTTCCTTGCAACCAGGTATCAAGAAAATTTGAACTCTTGCTGTTTTTTGATTGTGGAGAAAATCTAACATTAAACTTCATTCTACATACTCCACAAAGAAGCAGCTGTAATAGCATCATCAGTTTCACTATCTTTTTATCTTCACCTTCCACTAGCTGCTATTGTCAAGCAGACTTTTAAGTTACTAAAATCAAATGTGATACGCATTCACTTGATGATTTTGCTCCAACTTCTGGTTAAACTCCTAAACAAAAGCAAATGCCTTAAGTCATATTTATTGATTTTTATGTTCGAAGATGCTGAAACAATAAGATCAAATATAACAGAATTTATCTGAAAACTTTGAATCTTGACTTCTAATATTTAATAAAACTAAGTTTATACATGTTGTCTGGCACATTTAGAAAATTTTACTTCGGACTGTGACGAAGACAGCCAAATCAGCAAAACTCTATCTAAAGGCTTCTCTTTGTTTTGCTCCTATATTAATCTCTTTTTCTCTCTTTCGAAATATTTTAATTGATTTATTATCTTTTTTTTTGATGAGAATCTAAATTAAACATATGCTTTTGTGTACTGATAAAATCTACATTGAAATGGACTTACAAAAGCTATAGCTACAAATTGTCTTCT